>NC_089252.1:120527721-121135721 GCF_963930625.1 Muntiacus reevesi
AAATGTTAGTCCCTCAGTCATGTCTGACTCTTTGCGACCCCATGGATGATACCCCGCCAGGCTCCTCTGTCCATGGGATTTCCCAGGCAAGAATACTGGAGTGGGTTGTCATTCCCTTCTCCAGGGGATCTTTCCAACCCAAGAATTGAACCCAGGTCTCCTGCATTGCAGGCAGATTCTTTACTGTCTGATCCACAAGGTAACATCGTAACATACTAAAAAATTTTGGTCAGTGAGATGCTATATATATTTGTGCTAATAAATCTGAATGACAAGGAGTCCTGGAAGAAGCAGCAGTCGCAAAGGTCTGGGCTGCTCGTTACTCTACAGCCTGGTCCTGATACACTGGGGAGATAGGTCACATCAGTGGCACAGGAAAATACAATGGGAAGTTGGTGCAAGGCTGGCTAATGGATCCAAAAAGTGCGATGAAAAGCTAGAGGTGGTAGCAGCAGTGGGAAAAATTCAAGAATTACAGTGGATGATACACTGAATGAGTCAACATTCTGATCTCTTAAAATATTCAAATGCTGCCACAGTGTGCCGAATTGTAATGGTGATGTCATGCATACAGACAGATTGAGCTGTGTTCAGGTCTTGTTAGGCTGTGGTTTGGGGACTAAGTTCAGCAGAGTGCCACATTTCAGAAAAGAGACAAATCACCAAGCATTCGGGAGAGAACAATACAAATGATAAAAAAGATTGTGAGAACACCAGCTACGAGAGGAGGTCACGAGAACTGACAATTTCACTCTAAAAAAAAGACACACAAAAGATGATAGCTTTTTTGTATGGATAAAAAGCATAATAAAAAGAACAGAAATTGGTTTCTTTCACTGCTTGGTGGAAATAAATAAGAAATGATTGCCATGAACTTCACTGAGTAAAATAGAAGAGATATAATTTTTACTGTAAATGAATTATTATCTGAAAACCTCTGTATTAAAACACTTTTGAGATCATGCAGTTAACTACACAGGGATCTCAATATATCAATGTGGGATTTTCTTTGAATAAACATGTAACCTGAAATTAAATATGTCCATGATAACACAGCCTCTTAATTTTATGTTAATGTTTTTCTCAATTAATATTAAAAGATACATTTATTTCTTTTAAAAAAAATTTTTTTGGAGTATAGTTGATTTACAATGTTGTATTAGCTTCAGATGTACAGCAAAGTGAATCAGTTGAGTTCAGTTGCTCAGTCGTGTCTGACTCTGTGACCCCATGGACTGCAGCATGCCAGGCTTCCCTGTCTATCACCAACTCCCGGAGTCGGTCATGCCATCCCATGCAACCATCACATCCTCTGTCGGCCCCTTCTCCTCCTGCCCCCAGTCTCTCCCAGCATCAGGGTCTTTTCCAGTGAGTCAACTCTTAGCATCAGGTGGCCAAAGTGTTGGAGTTTCAACTTTAGGATCAGTCCTTCCAATGAACACCCAGGACTGTTCTCCTTTAGGATGGACTGGTTGGATCTCCTTGGAGTCCAAGAGACTCTCAAGAGTCTTCTCCAACACCACAGTTCAAAAGCATCAATTTTTCGGCACTCAGCTTTCTTTACAGTCTAATTCTCACATCCATACATGACCACTGGAAAAACCATAACCTTGACTAGATGGACCTTTGTTGGCAAAGTAATGTCTCTGCTTTTTAATATGCTGTCTAGGTTGGTCATAACTTTCCTTCCTGGAGTAAGCGTCTTTTAATTTCATGGCTGCAATCACCATCTGCAGTGATTTTGGAGCCCCCCAAAAATAAAGTCTGACACTGTTTCCCCATCTATTTGCCATGAAGTGATGGGACCAGGTGCCATGATCTTAGTTTTCTTAATATTGAGCTTTAAGCCAACTTTTTCATTCTCCTCTTTCATTTTTGTTAAGAGACTCTTTAGTTCTTCTTTACTTTCTGCCATAAGGGTGGTAGTATCATCTGCATATCTGAGGTTATTGATATTTCTCCCGGCAGTCTTGATTCCAGCTTGTGCTTCCTCCAGTCCAGCATTTCTCATGATGTGTTCTGCATATAAGTTAAATAGGCAGCGTGACAATATACAGCCTTGACGTACTCCTTTTCCTATTTGGAACCAGTCTGTTGTTCCATGTCTGGTTCTAACTGTTGCTTCCTGACCTGCATACAGGTTTCTCAAGAGGCAGGTCAGGTGGCCTGGCATTCCCATCTCTTCAGAATTTTCCACAGTTTATTGTGATCCACACAGTCAAAGATTTTGGCATAGTAAGTAAAGCAGAAATAGATGTTTTTCTGGAACTCTCTTGCTTTTTCGATGATCCAGCAGATGTTGGCAATTTGATCTCTGGTTCCTTTGCCTTTTCTAAAACCAGCTTGAACGTCTGGAAGTTCATGGTTCACATATTGCTGAAGCCTGGCTTGGAGAATTTTGAGCATTACTTGACGAGCATGTGAGATGAGTGCAATTGTGTGGTAGTTTCAGCATCCTTTGGCATTGCCTTTTTTTGGGATTGGAATGAAAACTGGCCTTTTCCAGTCCCGTGGTCACTGCTGAGTTTTCTCAATTTGCTGGCATATTGAGTGTAACACTTTCATAGCGTCATCTTTCAGGATTTGAAATAGCTCAACTGGAATTCCATCACGTCCACTAGCTTTGTTCATAGTGATGCTTTCTAAGGCCCACTTGACGTCCCATACCAGGATGTCTGACTCTAGGTGAGTGATCACACCATCGTGATTATCTGTGTCATGAAGATCTTTTTTTGTACCGTTCTTCTGTGTATTCTTGCCACCTCTTCTTAATATCTTCTGCTTCTGTTAGGTTCATACCGTTTCTGCCCTTTATTGAGCCCATCTTTGCCTGAAATCCTCCCTTGGTATCTATAATTTTCTTGAAGAGATCTCTAGTCTTTCCCATTCTGTTGTTTTCCTCTATTTCTTTGCATTGATTACTGAGGAAGGTTTTCTTATCTCTCCTTGCTATTCTTTGGAACTCTGCATTCAAATGGGAATATCTTTCCTTTTCTCCTTTGCTTTTCACTTCTCTTCTTTTCAGAGCTATTTGTAAGGCCTTCTCAGACAGCCATTTTGCTTTTCTGTGGGGATGGTCTTGATCCCTGTGTCCTGTACAGTGTCACGAACCTCCGTCCATAGTTCATCAGACACTCTGTCTATCAGATCTAGTCCCTTAAATCTATTTCTCACTTCCACTGTACCATCATAAGGGATTTGATTTAGGTCATACCTGAATGGTATAGTGGTTTTCCCCACTTTCTTCAGTTTAAGTCTGAATTTGGCAATAAGGAGTTCATGATATGAGCCACAGTCAGCTCCTGGTCTTGTTTTTGCTGACTGTATAGAGCTTCTCCATCTTTGACTGCAATGAATATAATCAATCTGATTTTGGTTTGACCATCTGGTGATGTCCATGTGTAGAATCTTCTCTTGTGTTGTTGGAAGAGGTTGTTTGCTATGACCAGTGCGTTCTTTTGGCAGAACTCTATTAGCCTTTCCCTGCTTCATTCCATACTCCAAGGCCAACTTTGCCTGTTACTCCAGGTGTTTCTTGACTTCGTACTTTTGCATTCCACTCCCCTCTAATGAAAGGGACATCTTTTTTGGGTGTTGGTTCTCATGGGCGGTTCAGTGGTAGAATTCTCGCCTGTCCTGCGGGAGGCCTGGGTTCGTCTCCCAGCCCATGCGGCCACAGTGTCCCTCCGTCATAGCTCTTGTTAATCTCATAGTATAAAGAGCTCCAGTGAAGCTCCTTTCCCTTTGTCTGCTCTCAGCCCATCAGTAATGGTTGAACTTGTGTGAGAACATACAAGTGGCACGACGAAGGGCTCTTTTCCATTACGGTTTTTTTGTGTTTGATTCAGAAACCTCATGTTTTCTTCCCTGAAAACGTAGATCCTGTTACTGGCCATGTTTCCAAGTTACTGTGGTCCTATTCCCTCTGCTCCTTACACTGTTTCTGGTATTCTTTCACTCCTCATTGGCCTGCTCTGCGTGTTGCTACCAGCCAGTCCTGCCATCCCAGTGGCCGGTTACCAGCGTAGTCCTGTTGCAGACTAGTGGACGCAGTGCAGAGTCTGTATGGAGCAGTGGGATGGGCAGGGTTCCCCAAACCTCCCGTGAGTGGGACTGAGGAATCAGGTTTGCTCGAATTTGTCAGTAGGCAGCTGTGAGTTCAGATAAGTCTGTTACTGTCTCCAAACTTTCAACTCTCTTTCTACAGTGAGGGCATTGTATCTAAATCTCTAGTGCTCCCCTCACCTCCAGCAGTCCAAAATTACACACTCACTGTCTTGAACATAAATCATACAGTTTCCTCACAACATGTCCACTCTGGGTTCTCTTTTGATTGTGTAGTTAAAGGGAACATATGTTCATTGATTTATGTATTCAACAAGCATGTATGCGGCACTGTGCTAGACACTTGGAAGGCAGCATCCCTTCATTCAAGTAGTGCCAGCCCCATCACCTGCCTGGCCTTGAGAATACGTGCCCCTCGCCCTTATCCACACTAAGGATGAATGCAGGGGCAAGGAGGGGAGTGTAGGAAGGAGGCAGAGATTGCTCCAAATAATCACACAAAGCTAAAGATGAAACTCAGGTGTGTGATGCCCTGAGAGACAGTCCTGTGGAAATTTGACCAGAGCAGGGAGAGCAGGGAGAACTTCCAACCCTGATCACTGGGGCTGGAGATGAAGAGACAGGGCATATTTGAACTTGACTGAGGAAGGAAAGTGACAGGAGTTAATGAATGTTTGGATAGAAAAAATGAGAAAGGAAGGCAGTGATGACAACTGATGAAAATAATCCCTTGGGCTCAAACTTTTATGCATATGAACTGCCTAAAATGGCATTTTAAGTCTATATCCAAAACTCTCCATTATACATTTAAAAGATTATAAATTCCAGCATATTGTAAACATAGAAATTTTTTTAAAATAAAATTCTTTCCAGACTTTTAAATGTCTCCAGTGGATCTGAGACACCATAGCTATTTTATACTCATAATTAGCCATTTAAAAATATGATTACTGATTTACTAAGCACAAATTTCCTATCATTCTTCTATTCTCCTTCAAATTGTGTTCTAACGCACTATGTTTTTGCTTGAAAATCTCTTTTGGATCACTCTACCATATTTGTCTGCAATAAAAATATAAACACAGAAAATGCACATAGGCATACACACACTTAAATATTTTCATTTCATAATAAAATCCTGTTACATATTTTTTTCTAAATTGAGTTTTCATTACAATTGTTTCTTAGATATACTTGATCAACATAAATCCTTTGCAAATTTTGGTAAATAATTTCCAAGCGTGAAAGTAAAAATTGTTAAATATAAAAGTAAAAATTGAAATTGGCTTTTCCCCCCCAATTAGTTTATATGTTCACAGATAAATATTACTCACTGCTAGAATGAGACAAACTTCACAATAAATTCTATTCATGTTTTTATGTTAAAGTGCTAAAAATCCTTATACATGAAAATAAATGGGAATAGAAATTGTTTTGTTATAGGAATGTAACACAATTCTTGAAAATCTTCCCAAATTTTGTTCCAAAAATGACATAGTAATCTATCACTAAAATTTAATTATTACCTGACAGCTTGATTAGTCCCTTCAAATTTTATGGAAACAGGTTTTGAGAAATATAAAATTCATTTTCTAGATATTAACCCCAATATGTAGAATTTTCTCTTTATATGGTGCTGTAATAAAATGCACTCTCAGAAGACACAAGATGAGTGAATGAGAAATATGCCTCTCTTCTGGAAAGTGAGAGAAAGTGGGAGAAGGGTTTTCATGAGAAGAGGAGTATCCATTTACGAGTTTAGAATGCAGAAATGGATCGCCCTGTGTGTGTCAGTTACTTAGTCGTGTCCAACTCTTCGCAGTTCCACGGACTGTAGCCCACCAGGTTCCTCTGTCCATGGAATTCTCCAGGCAAGAATACTGGAGTGGGTTGCCATTCCCTTCTCTAGGAGATCTTCACAACCCAGGGGTTGAATCCAGGCCTCCTGCATGGCAGGCAGATTCTTTACCATCTGAGCCCCCAGGGAAGCCCAGGGAATTATCCTTAGGTGCTCCTTGAGAAGTCTTCCCTTATGCCTAGAGTTAGGAGCACAGTATTTTGAAGACACTTGCACTGGGATGTAGTTAGAAATGGGATGGACAAGAAGTAGATGAAGTTGTCTAGGGAGAGAATGTAAGAAGGGAGTTCAAGGCCAAGAATTAAGAAATCACAGCATGGAGTAGCTGGGTATAATTCACACATGTGTTGTGGCCCCTGAAGGTGAATATTTACAGTGTAGTCCAAAAGTTATTTTATTTCCTCTGCCAATTTTCATGTATTTTCACTTACTATTAATCCTTTCCACTATAAAATTTTAAAGTTGCATTTGTTTAAACAGGTGGTACAGTGGTAAAGAATCCTGCTGCTAATGCAGGAGACACAAAAGACTCAGATTTGATCCCAGGGTCAGGAAGATCCTCCGGAGTAGGAAATGGCAACCTACTCCAGTATTCTTGCTGGAAAATTCAATGGGCAGAGGAGCCTGACAGGTTATAGTCCATGGGGTTGCAAAGAGTCAGACATGACTGACTGTACAAACATACATATATATCTGTAAATATGGATATGTAAAAATGGTATATAATCTAAGAACTTATATACTTTTTCTTGTAGATGTCCCCAAGGGACCTTATATAATTTTTAGTTTTACTTTAACTCATTTCCATAAAAAAAAATGCAACTAATTGCCTCTACCTTGCATTATAAAATAGGCATTTTATATCTAAAATAATTTTTAAAAATACTTTTATGATTGTCTCATGTTTCAAATATTTGACTCACAGCATTCTCTTTCAGTGTTAGCCAATACTGCTTTACAAGTCGTATATTTCTTTACATCCTAACCAATATCTGGCATAAAATCTCCTTTTTTGGGGTAAAATATCAGAAATTATTTCATTTTTAATTTCTAAGAATTTAGGAAGTATGCTACAAAAGGCAGTTATAGCCCCAGCATATTATATTAAGAAACTTCAAACTGATTGACCTGTATTCTCAATTGTTGGCATTTTTACTTGTACATGAGCATCCTATATATCATTTATTTGGCTAGTTATTTATTTCACACTGTGCACAGTTGAGACACTGTTAATAGAGGACTTCATGCACCATGGATGTGATTTCCTCCCTTAATCGTTTTTTTTTTTTTTTTTTTATAACAGACTAGTCCTTTGAGGTGAGAGGAGGAATATAATGAATTAGCTACTAGAATGTTTGTAGTGTAGATTTAAAAAGTACTTTCAGCTAGTTTCCCCTTTGCTGAATGCAAAACTTCAGAGCATATATTTTTGTTTACTTTTATCTTTGCTGTTCAGTTGTTAGATCCTGTTTGACTCTTTGTGACCCTCCCTATGGATTGCAGCACACCAGGCTTCCTTGCCCTTCACTGTCTCATGGAGTTTTGCTCAAACTCTTGTCCAGTTAAGTCCATGATACCTTCCAACCATCTCCTCCTCTGTCACATCCTTCTCCTCCTGCCCTCAATCTTTTCCAGCATCAGGGACTTTTCCAACGAATTGGCTCTTTGTATCAGGTGGCCAAAGTTTTGGAGCTTCAGCATCAATCCTTCCAAAGAATGCTCAGGATTGATTTCCTTTAGGACTGAATGGTTTGATCTCCTTGCTGTCCAAGGGACTCTCAAGAGTCTTCTCCAGCACCACAATTTTTTTAAATTTATTTTTTTATTTAAGGATAATTGCTTTACAGAATTTTGCTGTTTTCTGTCAAACCTCAACATGAATCAGCCATAGGTGTACATATATCCCCTCCCTTCTGAGCCTCCCTCCCATCTCCCTCCCCACCCCACCCCTCTAGGTTGACACAGAGTCCCTGTTTGAGTTTCCTGAGCCACACAGCAAATTCCCGTAGGCACTCTATTTTACACATGGTGATGTAAGTTTCCATGTTACTCGTTCAATACAGCTCACCCTCTCCTCCCCTCTCCCCATGTCCCCATGTCTATTCTCTATGTCCATTTCTCCCCTGCTGCCCTGTAAATAAATTCTTCAGAACCGTTTTTCTAGATTCCATATATGCAGCACCACAGTTTGAAAACAGCAGTTCTTAGGTGCTCAGCCTTCTTTTTGGTCCAGCTCTCATGTTAGCACATGAATTACTGGAAAAACCACAGCTTTGACTATATGGACCTTTGTTGGCAAAGTGATGTCTCTACTTTTTAATATGCTGTCTAGGTTTGTCATTGCTTTTCTTCCAAGGAGCAAGCATCTTTTAATTTCATGGCTGCAGTCACCCTCCACAGTGATTTAGGAGCCCAAAAATAAAATCTATCACTGTTTCCACTTTTTCCCCATCTATTTGCCATGAAGGGATGGGATTGGATACCATGATCTTAGTCTTTTGAATGTTCAGTTTTAAGCCAGCTTTTTCACTCTCCTCTTTCACTTTCATCAAGAGGCTCTTTAGTTCCTCTTCGCTTTTTTCCATAAGGGTAATGCCATCTTCATATCTGAGGTTGTTGGTATTTCTCCCTGGCAGTCTTGATTCCAGCTTATGAGTCATCCTGCCTGGCATTTCACATGATGTAACTTATTTTGTACAAAATACTCTCCATATAAGTTAAATAAGTAAGGTCACAATATACAGCCTTGACATATTCATTTCCCAGTTTTGAGCCAATCTGTTGTTCCACGTCCGGTTCTAACTGTTGCTTCTTGACTTGCATACAGAATTCTCAGGAGACACATAAGGTGCTCTGGTATTCCTATCTCTTTAAGAATTTTCCACAGTTTGCTGTGATCCTTTAAAGGATAAATACTTTCCTTCTACTTCCTTTCTGCTCTAGGAATTTTATATTTTAGTAGTTGTGGCCAGTCACTTCATTATGAATTGTTTTTGTATAAGTCCAACAAAGATAATCTTTAAAGCAAAAAGTGTTGTGGGACCCTCTGGAATAATTTACAATTATTATCAAAATTATCTCCATCATTGATGTCTTTTTATTAATTTATTCCTCAGTAGTTTTTCAAAGTTAAAACATAAAATCTTAAATATGCTGCATCCCTCACTGTGATCAATGCAAAATTAGAGAGTCAAGTTCACCAGTCACATTTGAATAATGGAATACCTGGATCATAAACAACTTGAAAGCTTGAAAGTTGTTAACTTTCAGCTTGATTTCTAAAATAAAGTAGTACATCTCCCACAGTAATATCTACTTAGTGCGGTTAATCTGTATTAATTCAGACTCTGTCAGCATTTTATTCAGGTACCAAACATACCCTCCTACTCCTGCTGCTGGGTCTATCCCATATCCCAGGCTTTGGGCTAAAAGGCACTGATGAGCTAAAGGACAGTTTCTTTCTTTCTGAAGTTGACAGTCCAGTGGGATAGACTGAGACTAAATCAGATGTCATACAAATACTGTATAGTTTTAGTGTGTTGAGAGCCAGAGGGAAATTTATAAGAAAAGAACAATGTGACCCATCAGTAAGGCTGACATTCCTGCAGAGTGACAATTGGCCTGAGGCCTACAGGAGAGATACACACTCAGTAGGCAAAGAGGGAAAGATGTTAAGAGAAGGAGCCATGTATAAAAATGGCCTTCATGTCAGTTATCTATTTTAGAGACAGTAGTATGTATATGTCCATCCCAGTCTCCACATTTATCACTTTCTCCACCCTTTCACCCCTGGTAACCATACGTTTGTTTTCTGTATCTGTGACTTTATCTGGGAACTCTTCTCAATATGTGTTAATGACCTATATGGGAAAAGAATCTAAACTGACTGGGCATATGTATATGTATAACTGACCAACTCTGCTTTACGGAAACTAATACAAAATTGTAAATCAACTATACTCCAATAACTTTTTCTAAGTCACCTTAAGATATAGCCTTCTTCCACAAAGTAATTTCTCAAGATTGAAGTCTTGGTACTGTGAAAAATTTAGCTGATTGGGCAGGAGCTATACTGACCCAAGAACATCCTCTGGTTGTATTATAATTTCATTTTCAGTTAATCAGTTAGTTTTGTTTTTATTTGCTGAAAAACGCAAATTAAGCTCCATCATCAAAACTTAAGAAGGATATTTTTCTGCTAAGATTAAAGTTTGTTAACAAATAGAAATGTATTGATAAACTATGGAGAAGAAAAGCAATATATGAAATGTAGCACGTAGACCCGCTATATGAGTTGATCCAATTGTGAATTCCTTTGTCAAACTGGAAATCTTTTTCATAACCAGTAATCAATCACGACCTGCTTGACTTTCTGTTTAAGTTGAAATCATGCATTAAAATTAATTTGTTGCTGTTCTGTCACTCAGTCATGTCCGACTCTGCGACCCCATAAACTGCAGCATGCTAGGCTTCCTTGTCCTTTACCATCTCCCGAAACTTGCTCAAACTTATGTCTGTTGATTCAGTGATGCCATCCAACCATCTCATCCTCTGTTGTCCCCTTCTCCTTCCACCTTCAATCTTTCCCAGCATCAGGGTCTTTCTAATGAGTCAGCTCTTTGCATCAGGTGGCCAAAGTATTGGAGCTTCAGCTTCAGTATCCGTCCTTCCAGTGAATATTCAGGACTGATTTCCTTCAGGATTGACTGGTTTGATCTCCTTGCAGCCCAGGGAATTCTCAAAAGTCTTATTCAACACCACAGTTCAAAAACATCAATTCTTCAGCACTCAGCCATCTTTCTGGTCCAGCTCTCACATCCATACATGACCACTGGAAAAACTATAGCTTTGACTACATGGACCTTTGTTGGCAAAGTAATGTCTCTGCTTTCTAATATGCTGTCTAGGTTGGTCATAGTTTTTCCTCCAAGGAACAAGTGTCTTTTAATTTCATGGCTGTAGTCACCATCTGCAGTGATTTTGGAGCCCAAGAAAATAAAGTCTGTCACTGTTTTCATTGTTTCACTATCTATTTGCCATGAGGGATGGGACTGGATGCCATGATCTTAGTTTTTTGAATGTTGAGTTTTAAGTCAGCTTTTCACTCTCCTCTTTCACCTTCATCAAGAGGCTCTTTAGTTCATCTTTGCTTTCTGCTGTAAGGGTGGTGTCATCTGCGTATCTGAGGTTATTGATATTTCCCCCAGCAATCTTGATTCCAGTTCGTGCTTCATCCAGCCCAGCATTTCTCTTGATGTACTTTGCATATAAGTTACATAAGCAGGGTGACAGTATACTTAAGGAGTGGTAATAACTAAATGTAGATTTTATAATCTTTCTTCTCCTTATGCTTTTCTAGAATCACACTGAAAGTAACTCTTTTCATCGCCATTTGGTTCAATACATGCTATCTCATTTCAGTTCATCATCAGATAAATATTTGACTGAATGACCTCCTTTCAGAATGTACTTTTAATTTACTTTTTGGTGTAGCAGGGATTTTAATTGCATTGAGAGCTAATATAACTCTGGTAAGTGCATGGTTCTATTAATTTTCTTATAGTCACATTTAGCTTGTAATATAAATGCATTAATGATTTTATATTCTAATTTAAAATGCAGAAATAATCATACACTTATTTTCCATTTCCCAACCCTTTTGGCTTTTCCTGACATTAAAAAATTATATTACTGGACGTGCTTAGAGGCAAATAGTCAATAGTGTTTTTTCAAAGTATTTTAATTTTTATAGAGTGTGTTTTTGAAAATGGCTTGATCTAATTTAACTTTTTTTCTTCTTTTTAGTATAATTGGCTTTTCCCCCATTTCTGCTGAAAATAATTTTCCTATCATGCTAGCATTGTTTGCCTAATATTATACCAATTTTTGGCAGAACACTATTGAACTCTTGTGTCATCTGTCAAAAGATATGTATTGATTAGTTGTAGAATAGCTGTATTTTAACTGCCTGTTTATTACAGTGTAAGTACTAAGTGAATATAAATTTACATGGGCAACACAGGTAGCGATGATGATTAAACTTACCATAGTCATCATTATTTACTAAGCCAGAGCAGAGACACCAACAGAAATATCTGCAGCTTCGAAAGCATTCTTATGTACTAACACAGAGTAGATTATACTGACAGGTTCAAGATTCATTGATTATAAAGTTTACTTCAACTACTGCAAGCACTATAAGTAAGAAATTTCCTCCACATTTTCCAAAAATAATATAAGCATTGCTATTAGCATTAACAACATTTCTTTTGTATTTCCCCCCTTGTGATTGAGACTGAGGACTGATTTTATACATATAATTTACTCTATTTCAAAATGAAAATAATTCATGTTAGTCTTCCTAATAATGGTGTGATAGTGAAAGTCATTCAGTCATGTCCAACTCTTTGCAACCCCACGGAGTATACAGACCTTGGAATTCTCCAGAATACTGGAGTGGGTTTCCTTCAGGATTTCAAGGAGTGCTACTGATATCAAATAAGACTTCTAACTTTCATTAACTCTTCTTACTTAGTATATTCATCATGAAATAGAGGAATAAAGGAAGATGTTGAGAAGGCAGGTTTTTGTTCCTCAAAAATTCAGAGAAAATTAATATCATGATTCCTCAGAATACCATTTTTTTAATTGTGTAAGAAAAAAAGAGGAATGTGGCCTATGGCATGAAGATAAACTAATATAGATAGCCCTAAAATTCACAACAGAGAACCTATCCTCATGTTTCAGGCTCCCTTCACATCTAAATATTTAGAAAGAGGTTTTTTTTGTCTTTCTGGTGATTTGAGATTCTTTCTATAATTATAAAAATGAATTAAAAATTGAAGTGACTTTTATTTTTATATGTAAACGAATCTTGCTTATTTTATGTTGAGATGAGCATGCTCTGCAAGCATTCACTGTGCACTCCTTATACACATAACAACGCTATAACCAATACCTGCCAGTTACAGGTATATGTGCACACATACATTTCAGCTATTTCAGAAAGTCATAACAACTGCGTTGACTCTTTCAAAGTGTATGTTTTTACAGAACCCAGATTGTTTTTTTAAAACAATAATTTTATTTTGCTTTTTGTAATGGGACTAGATTCTTTATAACCATTTAAATTATCAAATCAAATTATTTTTTAATTAATCTTGATTCTTTGACATGTAAAGTTTATCACAGGTTTTGCTACTTTTTCACAGGAGGATCAAAGTATATTTCAATGGAAACATAGAACATCCAGGATTTAATGGGCATAAGAATATTTCTCAATTTTTTAAAAATTGCAACATTTTCTTATACAGTGAATCTAACAATTAAAATTATGAAAATGTACAGAGTTACTTTTTGGTCAATGCACAGACACATGCACACACACACACAATAGTATATTCACTTTAGTCAAATAAAATCTTTCGATTAGGGACCTTTCAAGGGAGGAAAATTGATTAATTATTGCCTACTCATGACAGCTCCCTTGTTATGCTTAAAAAATTAACTAAATGGCTGTAGTTGAATCTTCCCAAGCTGGACAGTCAGCCTTATTAACCAGTGACCTGGATAGTGCATTAGAAATGAAGGTAGACCTCATTTGTTCATGGCCTTATATTTGCAGATGTAGTCTTTTGATGGATACAATAAATTGGTGCACTTTTCAACCTTTGTATGAAGAATTGCAGACAATGATTGTTGCTATAAACTATTCCTTGGCAACGAGAGTTGTTTTCCAGGTGGAGCCTGAGGTCATCCAGTGGAGTTTTCATAAACATTCAATCCTGGATCATGATTTGAATGAGAACAGTGCTATAGTTTTGCTGTTGGAGCTCATGTATCATTCCTGTCATTATCTTCCATCTTAAAAGTTAATCTAGAGTACTTATTCCTAATCATTGTGATTCAGAAAGCACCACCTATATTTAAAATTCATATCATAGGGGGCACTTCGATTTACAGTGCTCTGACCTGAACTAGGTGAAGAAGAAGCTTAAATATTCAAGAATTGGGATAGAGCAGATTAGCGATTCATTGGAAAGCCACACATAATAGGCACGCAATTACTGGGAAACAATTAGGAAACAATTTATCTGCCCTTTAACACAGACATCTATAAACAGGGTAATTTATCAGCCATTTCACAACTTCTACTACAACTGTATATCTCTTAAGTTTTAAATTATGTTATGCTTTTAGAGTTATTTAAAATCACAGCCTACTTCTCAGTTTTCAAGTGAGTCATCATAGATATCTTAATTTTTCTACCTTTGTTATAAACTATTTTGATTTTTTTGAGTTCTTATAGGCATAATTGACTCTAGATGTCATAAGGGTTCTGAGTCATGAAATGTGAAATAACTGTGTTCTAGGGTTTTCAGTAGAACGCATTTAAAATCTCACCTTAATGCTTTTGCAGGTTTTTGTCATGCCAGTCTTTGTCATCATCACTCTGAATGTTTTGACAGCTCTGTATGTGTTGCACGTGTTTTCCCTACCTTTTATTCCGTGTCTCCTTCTAGTCCTCTTCTTTTTCATCTTGTGTCTGGGCCGCTTGGCTTCTTTTGTGCTTTTGCAGTTATATTTTGTAAAATGGTCTTACAGCCCAGAAACTTGACCCTCACCATTCCCTTCCCTTCCCAGCCAGTAGAAATAGTAGCTACTTTATATATAGGAACTTAAAGGTTTAAAATATAATGTCATATTTATTATTTCAGCCTAAGCAAAGTGAACATCCCTTTTAAAGTTCATTTTAATTAGAAAGGCCATTTAAAAAGAGTTCAGTTATCTTAAAATATACTCTTGATACATTCAAGATATTGAGTTAAAGTGACTCACCCCTTCCCAGCAGTCCTGTTTTTTCAACTAGGAACATCAGCATATGCTTCTTTACAATATGCAAAGTGAAAATGTGAAGAGGTTTTGAACATCATTTCAGGTCACATTTTAAATATGGTTGGTCTGTAGTCCACCAGGTTTCCTGTACCCTCTTTTTTCTTTTTTTGAGGTCCTAAGGGTATTTCTTTTTCTGTGCTCAGTGTTTAGGGGGAATGGGCAGGCTTGTGGGCACCAGTAAGAGGGCTCTTCAGAAACAGAGCAACCCCTTGTTGCAGGAAAGATACCCCTCACAGCACTGTTGCCTCACAACTGTGTCCTTCACGTGGGCTCTGTTCTCCCGCGGCCAGGGGGCTTGCGGAGATACTAAGGAACTGTAGGCCTTGGGTCGCCCGAGTTTTTGTATGGATTCAGTAGCATAGGTGATGCTAGTGGTAAAGAACCTGTCTGCCAGTGCAAGAGACGTAAGAAATGAGGATTCGATCCCTAGGTTAGGAAGATCTCCCGGATGAGGGCATGGCAACCCACTCCAGTATTCTTGCCTGGAGAATCCCTTGGACAGAGGGGCCTGGCAGATTATAGTCCATGGGGTCGCGAAGCATCGGACACGACTGAGGCGACTTAGCACACACACATACCAGTCAAGTTAGGTGGAATTAAAATAGTGTATTTGATTGTAATGCCTTAAACCTGAGATATATGTCATTCATGACTTTCATCATTAATCCTTCATTTTTAGAAAGGTTGGCTGAAACCTTTATTTTTGCTTTCTTTTTAGTCCAGTACTCATTTGGGAATGATAGGAATATTTGTTGCCACTGCATCCTAATAATAATAGCAATAAAAATGATGAAGAGGAGGAGTGTTATTGTTACCTATTTTCTATGTTCACACCTATTTTCTCTGAACATAGACAATTTTCTATGTTCCCTGTACTTGGCTATGCACAATATTTATCTGAAGTCCATACTGAACTCTTGATATGTACCATTATCACGTGAATATCAAATGAAACATTATTTCATTTAATTATTGCAACAATGCTGTAAGGAATTATTATTCCCATTGTCCAGATGAGACAGGTAGGTGCAAAAAGTCACATTATTTCTATATAGCTTTAATTTTTACTCACTATGATTTTCTTAGCAGCAGCCAAGGAACCAAGGGATCAAGATAGAATGAGAAATGAGGGTAGAAAACAAAATGGACAGGGTCAGCCTTTGATAATGCAGGTGACTTTTCAGTCAGATATTTTAAAGTCTAGGACTGTGTGCCCTGAAAGTAGTAAGAGTGTTTGTAAGTATAAGGCGGAACAAGATATAGTGTGTTGGTGGAAGAAGCCTCAACCATGGCTGTCTTTTAATTTTTAGTTAGAATAGGCAAATGATATTTCAAATGATGTGATTAACTGCAAATTAATTACAATGATTTAAATGATAGGCCCACTCCATATCAATGGCGTGTGTAGTGACACTGAAAGAAGAGGCTAGTGATTTGAAAAATCTTTTTTATTGTCTTTGAAAATAATTAAATGCACATTTCAAAGTTAATACAACCACTGATGAAAAGAAGCTTGCACTAACAGAGCAGGGAGGGACCTGAGAATTCGTGTACTTTAGCCTTTGTCCAATTAGGATAAAAAGTGAGCCCCAAAGCAGTGACCTTGACTTGCCTAGTACTAAAGGCAGTTACTGGTTCAATTAGGTCTACTGAAAACATGCTTAAATCAACCCATATCGTGATTAAGCATCAAAATTTTATTTTAAAATAGTGTGATCTTTTCTCTTTTGGTAAGTGTAATTTTCCTCTGGGAAATATTGTTACTGTATCATCATAATTATTTTTATATATTAGTAATAGCATTTTTTATATTGAAATATATTTTATTCCAAAATTTTATCTTTATAAATGTAATTATACACTTATTTATTTCCAAAGTAACTGTGGAAGTTATTAAATTATTAAATTTGAAATATGTAAGTTTAAAAATGCTAATGACTTATAATCCCCAATCCCAGAAGCTAATGTTAATATTCTCTTATTTATCCTTTCAGTCTTTCTTCTAACATACAAATTATCATTTTTCTTTAGATGAGCATAGAGATATCATATTAATATGTATATAATACTTTATCTTTAATGATATATTTCATATTAGATAAAGTGTTTTACCATATCATCCAATATTAGTCTATGATATCATTCTTAGTTGCTATTTATATCTTAAACAAATTCTTTATTGTTATTTTTTAATTTATTTTTTTATTGACGGATAGTTGCTTTACAGAATTTTGTTTTCTGTCAAACCTTAACATGAATCAGCCATAAGTATACATATATCCTCTTTCTTTAGATGAGTTCTGAGTTTTCACCTTAAAAAGCAATGTAGCAATGAAAACTTCCATAGCAAAAACTTTGGAAAATTTTCTACTTATTTATGTTAATTTACCAGTCTACTTCACAATTTTCCATTTAATAACTAAAGTACAAATTTGCTAAGTTTTAAAATATTAGTCCCACTACGTCACCATTACTATTTAACTCTGTAAAAATTTTTCCCTAAAGATGGATACCTTTAATCTTCTCAGTACTTAATTTTTTAACTTCTACCTCAAAGTTTTTAGTTTTTAGGCATTTGCTTTTGGCAAGGTAAAAAAAGAATAAATATATCACCAAAATATAAAAAATTATTTCAACATTATATATGCAACTTGTATAATTTCAGAACTTTTACATACAAATGAACTTTGTCATCATGCTATTTAAAATGAGAGAAGAATAAAAAGTATAGTACAGTTAGACTAATTAGGTAATCATATCTGCAGTGTTAGTGCCCTAGAAAGATAAAAAGCACTTCCTTTTTTGGCTCATTCATCTTGTAGGAAGGCAGCTAGCAAAGTCCAGTTCTCTAATCCTGTATGCAATGCATACCAGACCCAGAGAAAAACAAGCACAGCTTTTCTTCCCACATGATCAGATTCCACTAAAAGATTTACTTCTGAGGCAGCAGCTAAAGAGATATGACTGTGAGGATTTTCACATTTTCATAAACAATTTCCATGTTCTCTCTCCCTGTAATTCTAATATCAAGAATCTCACAGGACTTATTTGTACTATTCATAACTATGGGTACTGTGGGTTTTTCAGCTCATGCTTTACAAACAAATGAGCTTTTTCATTTGTTCCTAATGACTTTGGTTTATACAAAGAGATCTTAAACTGTCCCCAGAGCAATCATTTTGCTAAAATGTTATTAGAACATCTTTACAAATTTAGCAATGAAAGGGGGTTCCGTTAACAATGGAAATCATTGGAAACCAAGGGCCGTTGGCAAGTTTAGTGCTCACCCATCTTGTATTATTTTCAGTGATGAGTACAAGTAATTTTATGAACCAGATATTGATTCTTTAACTGGTAGGTGGGTAAGGAAGATAAGAAGCTGATGGGGTGGGAAGAAATGCTAGAAAAATCAGAGCAGTATTTTTTGGCTAATCCACTCTGTCCTTGCTCTTCTAAGGAGACTTATGAATCTTAAAGAAGTGTACCTCCCAGTATCTGCTGATAGGGCCATTTCTTTCCTTAAGTGTGAGGATTTGTAGCTGACATCTTTGTGCTTCTGCTCAGTCATATCCGACTCTTTTGCAACCCCGTTGACTGTAGCCTGCCAGGCTCCTCTCTCTGTGGGATTTTCCAGGCAAGAATATTGATTGGAGGGTGTTGCCGTTTCCTCTTTCAGGGGACCTTCCCAACCCAGCAGTTGAGCCTGCATGCCCTGTGTCTCCTGCATTGCAGGCAGATTCTTTACCCCCTGAGCCATCAAGGAAGCCCCTTATAACTGAGACAAAGGGTTACTTTTCAATAGATCATCAACAGGCTCTAGATTATATATACAAATATATGAGGGCTTCATTTTCATCAACATCAAATTTGATGCATTTGTTATGCATAGGGAGACAGCTGCTCATGAACCTGAAACTTGACCTGCAGGTTCTTGCAGAGCACATCCAAATTATGTGATCTGTCTCTTGGTTTGAGGCTTCCGCTTCAAAAACAGGATTTGCATGAAACTGGAGCCCATTATACAGAGTGAAGTAAGCCAGAAAGATAAACACCAATACAGTATACTAACGCATGTATATGGAATTTAGAAAGCTGGTAACGATAACCCTATTTGCAAGACAGAAAAAGAGACACAGATGTATAGAACAGACTTTTGGACTCTATGGGAGAAGGCAAGGGTGGGATGATCTGAGAGAATAGCATTGAAACATATATATTACCAAGTGTGAAACAGATTGCCAGTCCAGTTTGGATGCATGAGACAAGTGCTCGGGGCTCGTGCACTGGGATGACCCAGAGGGATGGGATGGGGAGGGGGGTGGGAGGGGGGTTCAGGATGGGGAACACATGTAAATCCATGGCTGATATATGTCAACGTATGGCAAAAACCACTACAATATTGTAAAGTAATTAGCCTCCAACTAATAAAAATAAATGGAAAAAATAAAAAGAAAAACACAGAAACCCCTTGTGTGAAACCAGTAAAAGGAATAAATTACACGTCAAGAAAAAAAAAAAAAACACAACAGAATTTGCCCCTATTCTGGACATCTTTGCTTTCAAAGGCCTCCTTTGCCCAGGACAACTTTTGTTAGATTCCTTCAGGATCATCCGTGTGTTGTTTCATCCAGCAGTTCCTTCCTGGTGCCCTTTCAAGATTCCTTCTCCTTTTATCTTTCAATTTGTTAATGTGGTGTATTACGTTGATCGATTTGCGGATATTAAAGAATCCTTGCATTCCTGGGATAAAGCCCACTTGGTCATGGTGTATGATTTTTTTAATATGTTGTTGGATTCTGTTTGCTAGAATTTTGTTAAGGATTTTTGCATCTATGTTCATCAGTGATATTGGCCTGTAGTTTTCTTTTTTTGTGGCATCTTTGTCTGGTTTTGGAATTAGGGTGATGGTGGCCTCATAGAATGAGTTTGGAAGTTTACCTTCTTCTGCAATTTTCTGGAAGAGTTTGAGTAAGATAGGTGTTAGCTCTATGATTATCTCAATAGATGCAGAGAAAGCCTTTGACAAAATTCAACACTCATTTATGATTAAAACTCTCCAGAAAGCAGGAATAGAAGGAACATACCTCAACATAATAAAAGCTATATATGACAAACCCACAGCAAGCATCACCCTCAATGGTGAAAAATTGAAAGCATTTCCTCTGAAATCAGGAACAAGACAAGGATGCCCACTCTCACCACTACTATTCAACATAGTGTTGGAAGTTTTGGCCACAGCAATCAGAGCAGAAAAAGACATAAAAGGAATCCAGATAGGAAAAGAAGAAGTGAAACTCTCGCTGTTTGCAGATGACATGATCCTCTACATAGAAAACCCTAAAGACTCTACCAGAAAATTACTAGAGCTAATTAATGAATATAGTAAAGTTGCAGGATATAAAATTAACACACAGAAATCCCTTGCATTCCTATACACTAACAATGAAAAAACAGAAAGAGAAATTAAGGAAACAATACCATTCACCATTGCAACAAAAAGAATAAAATACTTAGGAGTATATCTACCTAAAGAAACAAAAGACCTATACATAGAAAACTATAAAACACTGATGAAAGAAATCAAAGAGGACACAAACAGTTGGAGAAACATACCGTGTTCATGGATTGGAAGAATCAATATTGTCAAAATGGCTATTCTACCCAAAGCAATCTATAGATTCAATGCAATCCCTATCAAGCTACCAACGGTATTTTTCACAGAATTAGAACAAATAATTTCACAATTTGTATGGAAATACAAAAAACCTCGAATAGCCAAAGTAATCTTGAGAAAGAAGAATGGAACTGGAGGAATCAACCTGCCTGACTTCAGACTCTACTACAAAGCCACAGTCATCAAGACAGTATGGTACTGGCACAAAGACAGAAATATAGATCAATGGAACAGAATAGAAAGCCCAGAGATAAATCCACGAACCTATGGACAGCTTATCTTTGACAAAGGAGGCAAGGATATACAATGGAAAAAAGACAATCTCTTTAACAAGTGGTGCTGGGAAAACTGGTTAACCACTTGTAAAAGAATGAAACTAGAACACTTCCTAACACCATACACAAAAATAAACTCAAAATGGATTAAAGATCTAAATGTAAGACCAGAAACTATAAAACTCCTAGAGGAGAACATAGGCAAAACACTCTCCGACATAAATCACAGCAAGATCTTCTATGACCCACCTCCCAGAATATTGGAAATAAAAGCAAAAATAAACAAATGGGACTTAATGAAAATTAAAAGCTTTTGCACAACAAAGGAAACTATAAGTAAGGTGAAAAGACAGCCCTCAGATTGGGAGAAAATAATAACAAATGAGGAAACAGACAAAGGATTAATCTCAAAAATATACAAGCAACTCCTGAAGCTCAATTCCAGAAAAATAAACGACCCAATCAAAAAATGGGCCAAAGAACTAAACAGACATTTCTCCAAAGAAGACATACAGATGGCTAACAAACACATGAAAAGATGCTCAACATCACTCATCATCAGAGAAATGCAAATCAAAACCACAATGAGGTACCATTACACGCCAGTCAGGATGGCTGCTATCCAAAAGTCTACAAGCAATAAATGCTGGAGAGGGTGTGGAGAAAAGGGAACCCTCTTACACTGTTGGTGGGAATGCAAACTAGTACAGCCACTATGGAAAACAGTGTGGAGATTTCTTAAAAAACTGGAAATAGAACTGCCATATGACCCAGCAATACCACTTCTGGGCATACACACTGAGGAATCCAGATCTGAAAGAGACACGTGCACCCCAATGTTCATCGCAGCACTGTTTATAATAGCCAGGACATGGAAGCAACCTAGATGCCCATCAGCAGATGAATGGATAAGGAAGCTGTGGTACATATACACCATGGAATATTACTCAGCCGTTAAAAAGAATTCATTTGAATCAGTTCTAATGAGATGGATGAAACTGGAGCCCATTATACAGAGTGAAGTAAGTCAGAAAGATAAAGAACATTACAGTATACTAACACATATATACGGAATTTAGATAGATGGTGGCGATAACCCTATATGCAAAACAGAAAAAGAGACACAGAAATACAGAACAGACTTTTGAACTCTGGGGGAGAACGTGAGGGTGGGATGTTTTGAAAGAACAGCATGTATATTATCTATGGTGAAACGGACCACCAGCCCAGGTGGGATACATGAGTCAGGTGCTCGGGCCTGGTGCACTGGGAGGACCCTGAGGAGTCGGGTGGAGAGGGAGGTGGGAGGGGGGATCGGGATGGGGAATACATGTAACTGTATGGCTGATTCATGTCAATGTATGACAAAACCCACTGAAATGTTGTGAAGTGATTGGCCTCCAACTAATAAAATAATATTAAAAAAAAAAAAAAAAAAAAAAAAAAAAAAAAAAGATTCCTTCTCCTTGCTCTGTGTATGACCATACTGGTACACAACACCTCTATAAATGCACCCACAGCCTATATCTTTTCAGTACCCAGAGGCTGAGTTTTAACAAGTGCCCCTTCGATTCTGGTGCAGAATGGAAGCTTATTGTTGGAAAACCGTTCTGCTGGTGTTGAATATTTCTCAAAGATGACTGATCAAACTGTGGATTAAAGAAAAAATGAAAAAGAGAGGGTAGAAGTGACAGCTTCAACCAGTTCAGCATTAAGGGAATTATAGACTGGCTGCACTGGTATTACTTTGTTAGCCTATTCATTAGATCCAGGGTTTGGTGATTGTATCCTTTTAAGCGATATATTTTTTTTTTCTTTTTAAAATTTTTTATTGTTCTTACTTTCTATAAGATAGTGTTTTATTGAATAAGAAATATCAGCATTCAGTGACAATTACTGATTATTATTACTAACAGAAATCAGTATATTTTATTTTCATCATGATTAGCCATCTCTAAGCTGCTAGAAATAGGAAAGATTTTCATGTATAAGTCATCCTGGTTTTCAACTTACTTTATTGTTGTTACACTGCAAAGTATTCTCTCTCAGAATTGTTGTTACACTGCAAAATATTCTCAGAAAAGTTTCCTCTCCTGCAAAATGAAGTTTATTATAATACAAATATCATGATATTATTGTATAGACCAGATAAAATAAGATAGGTAACCTGGAATGCAGTATTGCATGAAAGTCTTATTTTCTATTTCTGATACCCCTTAAAGCCACTGTTTAGGACTTTGTACCAACCAGTCTATTTATTCATGTTTGTATGCATCTTACACTGTTCAGCCAGGAGTAACCACTGAATTGCAAAACTATGGACTGTTGCTAAGGACTATAGTACATGACACAAATTATTTCTAAGGAACATAGTTTAATGTCTACTTTTTTCTTTTTCTTTCTTTTTTTTTTTTGCCTTTTTTATATTTCTGTATGTCTTTCTGCTTGATACTGGAGACTGGTTTCCTAAGCAGTAACAAACCTCATTCAGTGGTCTCTATCCTTGAACTTTTTGGTATATTAATTGCTTAAGAATTTTAGAAAATAAGCTCTTACTGTTAGGTCTAATATTAGATCTAATATATATCAATCCTTGAGTTTATGATTTAAGTAGACATTTTATTGTTAATTCTGGCAAATTTTTATAGCAATCTCTTGGCCAAAATCATGACCGTAATACAGTATTATGCTCTACAACCTGTAGTATTTGGAGGAAAAGATTCATCCACTTTTCTAGTTGTTGATTTAACATAAGACTAGATTTTTTTTACTTTCTTGGGACAGTTAGTAAAGATGGATGCATTTTTGCATCTACCAGGACTGACACACTCTTCAAAATGTGATAGTAATGTTTTCCTTAGTGTTTTCAGATGTGCTGTGTGCAAATGAAAAAGTTTTATACACTCAGTTGTTACCAACTCTTTGCGACCCCTTGGACTATAGCCTGCCAAGCTGCTCTGTCCATGGGATTCTCCAGGCAAGAATTCTGGAGTGGGTAACTATTCCCTTCTCCAGGAGGTCTTCCTGACCCAGGGATCAAACCCAGGTCTCTTGCAATGACGGTGGATTCATCACCCACTGAACCGCCAGGGAAGCCCAAGCTGGGCATGAACAGAGCAGGGGGAATAAGGTTTCACCACCTTTAGGAATACTATTCTGGGGACTTTCTTCAAGGGATTCCAGGGCTGAGAGAGGTGTGAAACTCTTTACTGGCTTCTTCTGATATCTATACTTCCTTTGTTTCTTCAAAAGCAAACAAATCAAACAAATAAAATGCTTGCCTTCAAATACTACAAAGAAAGAAAAGCTTCGGTCAGCAAGACTAAAGTAACTTTTCTCCAAACAATTTAGTTATTGGTAGGAAGAGACAGAGTGATGTAGTTTTAGCCATTTCTGGAAACTGAATTTTGTATGATAGTACTAACAACTCTATACATTTGGTATCCTGATACACAATCTTTAATGTCTGGATTATAGCCTACTTAGCTGCTTAACAAAAAAATATGAAGATCACCTTTGTTGTTTTCAGTCACTAAATCATGCCTGACTCTTTGCTACCCCATGGACGGCAGCACATCAGGCTTCCCTGTTCTTCGCCATCTCCTGGATTTATTCAGACTCATGTCCAGTCAGTGATGCCATGCAAAGATCTCCTCTATCGTCCCCATCTCCTCCTTCCCTCAGTCTTTCCCATCATCTGGGTCTTTCCCAGTAAGTCCGGTGGCTAAAGGATTGGTGCTTCAGCTTCAGCATCAGTCCTTCCAATGAATACTCAGGGTTGATTTCCTTTAAGATTGATTGGTTTGATCTCCTTGCTGTCCAAGGGACTCTTGAAAGTCCCCAGCATCATAGTTTGAAAACATCCATTCTTTGGCCCTCAGCCTTCTTTATGGTCCAACTCTCACACCCATACATGGCTACTGGAAAAGCCATAGTTTTGACTAGATGGTCCTTTTCTGGCAAAGTAATGATCATCTTATTGGTAGTCATGCAGATGCTTCCTCCTGTTTTCTGATGCTCCTTTAACCAAAGCAGTGTTTTGACCATCAAGGTCCTAAATATTTAAAAGAGATTTTCATCTTGTTATACAGAGAAAACATTTCTTATTATTAGTCACATTCAAATTATAAATGAGAAATTTTAATAATAGATTACTAACTATTATATAAAGAGAAATGCATTTTTAGCTTTTTAATGTATTGGAGTATTCTTTCAGACATATGAGTTTTTTAAAATGTGGGAAATATATAAAAATTTGAAAGAATAATATTGAGTAAAAGAATAATTGCCATGGCAAAGTACACATGAGAATTTATAGCTTATAAATAACCAAGATTAATTAAATTGATTAAGAGTTTCCCTCCATAACATTTAGTTTGAAGTAAATATCAAAATTTAGTTTATGTTTATAGTCACTTTTATAAAAATAGGAAAAAGAGCTTTTTACGTTCTCAAATTTTGCTACTTATGTTTTATTTATTACCTGTGTTAGTGATCTTCTTGCTTCCCAAATTTGGAGAGGTATTTGAGAATAATAATTTTAGAAAAATAATGTCTCAGAATTAAGGAGGTATTTGTTTCATCTTCAACCAGTACTTTCTTATCATTTTGGGTCTAATAATTCTGATAGCATAAATCTATTTATGTTGGTTGAAATATAAGATGCCTTGTTTGTATTTCTTTAAACCTTTATGTTCTGACTCCTATAAAATAAGAAGTTTAAAAAAAACCCTTTATGTTCTGATTTTTGTCCATATAATTTCAAAAGTGGAAAAATTGCATTCAAGACTATCATTAAATAAAATACATTATTTTATTCATTCAGTTGTGAATAGTTTGATTATTGTTCCTATATGGTATTGTATTTCAGGTAAATCTAATTAATAAAACCATCTTTTTAAAAAACTGACTGTAGTAAGGCAACATTTGTCTTTATTTTCAATATTATGAAGCACTTAATTAACAGAAAACCACCATGGGTTGCTTCTTTAGAATACCACTAAATGTTAGAGACATCGTCTACTGTACAGGAGTTTCACTACTGGATGAGGATGTCTGGGAATTCATATGGATGAAATTCCACTCTACCACGGCCATTTCTGAGAAGAAAATATTATTGGAAGCCTTAACTTGCAGTGATGACAGGAATTTATTAAATAGGTGAGTCAATTAAATGTTTAAATTTGTATAATGAGAGTATTCTCTGTTAATCAAATTGTACTGAACTTGTTTTTATTTCCTTAAATATATGCTAGTTACTCTAAAATAGATCTTTCTAGAGCTAAAGAAAATTGCCATATTAATATGATGAAAACTTGTTGATTTGAAAGGTTTGTTTCTAACTGTTTTATGCTATTATATGTATGTAAGATAATATTTCATTATAAAAATGAAGTATTTATTAAAACACTTTTTAAAGCAAATTTTCATCATTAAATCAGAATAATGATTTACCCACTTACAAGATTTTTTTCAGACATTGATTAATACATCAATTAAAGTATTATGAGTTTGTTCTTCCTTTTATCAACACAAAGTTGTTCTATTGATAAATTTTTATTAGTAAAGTTTACATGGACTATTCTTTGAAGATTGTGATAACTTAAATCATATAATTCTGATAAGTAAAGAAAAGTTTGTTATTAAACTAAAAGTTTCCCCACAATTCTATCCTTAAAGGCTTCTGAATCTATCACTGAATTCTGAGGTGGTTCTGGATCAAGATGCAATTGATGTGATAATTCATGTAGCTCGCAATCCACATGGCCGAGACCTTGCCTGGAAGTTTTTTAGAGATAAATGGAGGATATTAAATACCAGGTAAAAGTGAGTTCAGGCATTCTTACTGGAGTGAGTAAATCAAAGGTGATGTCTGAGAGATAAGGACCCAACTTTTTGTGGTAGAAGCAAGGTCCAGAAAATAGAATTAGATTTTGAAGTAGCCAGCCACTCCTGTGAAGCTCAGAATTAATTTAACAGTTCTATAACATTATCCATTTATTAAGATTGATAACCATAATTATGTATGGAAATGTGCAGAGTGAAAAGGTTTAGCATTGCAGCTTTCCTGGAAAATCTATCAAACTGTCTTAGGTTGAAGAAATTGTATCATTAAAACCCTATATCCTGAGTGTGTTGTAAAAAAAATGATTTATGAATCATAGAATGGTATTGGAACAAGAAATGGAGAAGGAAGTGGCAACCCACTCCAGTATTCTTGCCTGGAGAATCCCATGGACAAAGGAACATACTGGGCTACAGTCTGTGGGGTTGCAAGAGTCGGACACAACTTAGCGACTAAACTACTACTACTAAAATTCACATTGGAGAAGGAAATGACAACCCACTCCAGTATGCTTGCCTGGAGAATCCCATGGACAAAGGAGCCTGGTGGGCTGCAGTTCATGGGGTCAGAAACTTGGACATGACTGAGTGACTAACACACACACACACACACACACAGAACAAGAAAACTTTAATTGCATCTATAGAATTGTGTAAATATTAAAAAAATATAAATATCATGAAGCATCTGAAGTAAAGTCATGATATACAGGAGGGATTATTGAGTCACTGTACAATTCTAGATGCAGTAGAATTTATTCCTGAGCCGTCTTGCTTCATGTTGAGAATTCTTCAGCCTCAGTTATAGAAAATATTTCATTATGTATTTAAATATATTATAATAAATGTTAATGTATTACTCTGATAATCTCTATGGTATTTTAAAATTAAATTTATTATAGAGCATGTAAATGCTGCATGTTCTCAAACTTAAATGTTCCCGGACATTTAGCATACCCACTGTTCTATCTCTTAAAAGTTGGCATATAAACTTTAGTTTTTAAAAGTACACTGTTATTGGTTGACCTTGTATAATGAGTTCAGTTTGAGTGTATTTTTAATAATAAAATATATTTCTATCTGTAGATATTTAATAGTTAGAAAGCACTAATATTCCTAGATGGCACATTGTTTTTCTCTTTCTTGTATTTTCAGCTCAGAAATTAGAATGATTTACACTTGCTTTGCTGTCATGCATAGTATAAGGAATAGTCAGACACAAGATGGAATTAATATATATGTACAAGCATTTGACTTTAAAGAGTAACAAATATCTACCAATACAGAGTCTCTTTAGGGAGTGGTTTTGTAAATCAGAGTTCAGTATAATGCCTTTATAGTTTATAGTCCCTATCTAAAATATTCAGTTCCTGATATGTCTGTTTTGTTTCACTGAAAGTGCATCATCTCTAACCAAAAGGTAGAAGGAAAGAGATAACATTAGAACCACCTCAGTCTAATGACCTCTTTGTTTAATTAACTGCACATCAATATTAGCTACAACTCTGAAGAGGGAGGAAGAGGCACTTGGGAACTCAACTTACTGCTCAGTTTTTCTGTAAACCTAAGACTGCTGTCAAACTAAAGTTAATTTTTTTAAAAAGTAGAAAGGTGAAGTTTCAGCATTTCTACAGATAGAGCTGTGTTTATCTTGACAAATAGAATTGTCTTCTTCATCTTCCACTCCCTTGTCAATCTTGGAGCATCAGAGTTCATGAGGGAACAGTTCAATGTTCTCCTTACTTCTTACCCTGCAGGTTCTCCCTGGTTTGAGTTGCCATCTACTCTCACAGTTTGAATCACTCCCAAATCGACACCTCTAGCTCAGATATTTCACCTAAGCTTCACTCTATGAGAGATGGTTTTTTGTTGAGATCCCCTACTGAGATGTACCTGCAAAGCTAAACCATCATTTTCTATGTCATCATTCTGTCAATAAATATATGGCCATCCACCAATTGTTCAAGCTGAGCACCTGAAAATCTACATATAGTTCTCCTTTTTCTTTGACATATGTAAAAAGTAGCATTTAGGCTGGAGGTCCTATCAGTTTAACAATTCCTAAATGTTTCTTGAATTCTTCCTCTCTTTCCTACTACCACTGCCTTAGTGAAGATTCTTATCCCTTGTTAGTACTCTTAATGACTGTCTCCTGCCTCTGCTTACATTTGCTGCACACATATGCACACACATATGCACGCGTGGACATGCACACACCTACCACTGCTCTTTGTCCCAAGAATCTCTCTGAAAAGCAAAAGTGACATTTCCTGCTGTAAGCCCTTCAGTACTCTGTGCCATGTTGAATATCTAAGCTCCTGTCTTACTGACCTGTCTACCTCTTACTCTGCTATCCTCAGTCTCGCAGTTTATACCCTCAGTACCAAGTGCAGGTCGTTGTTGGCACACACCATGTTGTTTCACACCTCCTTGCCTTTGTGTATGTCGATTCTCTGCCTAAAATTGCTTTCTTCCTTGATATTTGAAATTACTCCATATTCAATCTATCTGTCATCATCTCCTGGAAGCCTTTCTGGAGACCCCACAGCTAAAGAGAACTCTGAACAGTATATAATTTTATTTTCATCTCGTTTAACCATAATAACTGGGAGTGATCTGTTTACAATACTACATAGTATATAACCATCAAGGAAAGGACGGACTGTTTTTCTTTTTCTCATGACTGCAAGTATAAGCAAAAGACTCTTTGAAAAGGAATTGTCCCCTTTCCTATATAGTTGGCTATTTTTGTAACCACATATTGATTACTAATGAATACTTATTTTATTATTGAATGCCTATTTTATTTTATTTAGCCAACTTTTCCCATGGATTCAATGTTAGAACTGAATCATTTCCCAATTCAATGTTAGAATTATAGCAATTTGTGACGGTCATATGGTTTAGCCTCCCTCTTCAGGCCAGGTAGTATTCCACTGTATACATGTACATCTTTATCCATTTATCTGTCAAAGGACATGTAGGTTGTTTCCATGTTTTGGCTCTTGTGAATACCGCTGCTATTGAAATCGGGGTGCAGATATCTTTTTGAATTATAATTTTGGGGGGGGGGTATATTACCAGGAATGGGATTGTTGGGTCATATGGTAATTCTCTTTTTAGTTTTCTGAGTAACCTCCATACTGTTTTCCATAGTGACTATAACAATTCCCACAAATAGTGTAGCAGGATTCCCTTTTCTCCTTACCTTCTCTGCATAGGTGCATGCTAAGTCACTTCAGTCATATCCAATTCTTTGCAGCCCTATGGACCATAACCTGCTAGACTCCTCTAACCATGGGATTCTCCAGGCAAGAATACTGGAGTGGGTTGCCATGCCCTTCTCCAGATCTTCCCGACCCAGGGATTGAACCTGCATCTCTTATGTCTCCTACACTGGGGAGGTGAGGATTTCTTTTTACCGTTGGTGCCGCCTGGGAAGCTTTCCTGGTGGCTAAGATGGTAAAGAATCTGCCTGCAATGTGGGAGACCTGGGTTTGATCCCTGGGTCAAGAAGATCCCTTGGTGGAGGAAATGGCTACCCACTCCAGAATTCTTACCTAGAGAATTCCATGGACAGAGGAGCCTGGCGGTTACAGTCCTTTGGGTCACAAAGAGTCGAGCACAAATGAGCAACTAACACCCTCTCTAGCATTTGTTATTTGTAGACTTTTTAATGATGACCATTCTGACGAGTATAAGGTGGAGAAATGTCTATTATGATCTTCTGCACGTTTTTCAATTAGGTTTTTTGTTTTTTTTATTGCTGAGTTGCTTGTGTTTTTTAGAGGTTAAGCCCTTATCTGTGATATCATTTGCCAATATAAGTACCCCCCACCCCTCATTTTACCGATGAGAAAACTAAGGCTCCAGAAACTAAATTACTTAAATTCCCACAGATAAGGACAGCATTAGAAAGCCTCTTGTAATGATGGCTGGACTTTTGCTTTTAAAAATTCATAATCTTATCTTTAGTTTACTTTTTAAAAAATTGTCAACTTGTCTTTATGATAGCTCAGTATTAATGTATAGAAATGCAACTGATTTCTGTGATTAATTTTGTATCCTTCTATTTTACTGAATTCATGTAGTCTAATAATTTTGTGTGAGTGTGTGTGTGTGTGTAGTTTTTAGGGTTTTCCATATGGTATAATGTCATCTGCAAGCAGTGAAACTTTTACTTCTGCCTTTCCAGTTTGGATTCCTTTTATTTATGCTTCTTATCTGTTTGCTCTGGCCAGAACTTCCAACACTATGTTGAATAAAAGTTGTGAGAATGGTCATCCTTGTCTTGTTCCCAATCTTAGAGGAAATACTTTGATTTGTCACCATTCAATATGATATTAAATGTGGGCTTGCCATATATGACCTTTATTATGTTTATGTGCATTCTCACTAATTTGTTTAGGGTTTTTTATTTATCATAAATGAATAGACAGTAAGTCATTCTTAGGTTCTTTATGTAGTTGTATTTTGGGCATGTTCATAGGAGAAGATGAATTCAGGGTCTTTCTACTCAGCCATCTTGATCCTGCCTCCAATTTAGCCTAGTGTACTGTTTTTTGTTTGTTTTTTTTCAAAGAGTATGATATCCTGTGATAGGTACCCTTAGCACAGTAGGCACAAATTAGTAAAAGGAAAAATCTTTTCAACTTGCTGATACATAGTATTCTTACCTTAGGTCACAAGTCAAATAATTAGGCTTGTGGTACAAAGATTGTAAAATTCAAAGGAAAAATTCAGTGTTTTATTTTAATGCTCATATGAAAAATTGCTAATCTTTTGGGAGCATTTTTAAGAAATTTGGCTTAGTTTCTAGGAATGAAATAGAAAATAATGCCAACATCAGTTTTGATTGACCAGACCAAAGGATCTCTGTGACTTATGGATAATTCCAAAAGTTGGCTCTGCAGTCGTGGAATCCTTCTTTGGTGGAATCTTTCTTATTTACAGTGACCCAGTTTGCTTTAAAATTAAAAGTTTTAAAATACTTTTTCTTCAGGCCTCATATTGTAAATATAATAGTAATTCCTAATTATAATATCATAGGACTCCCTTTTTAAAAATTTATTATAATGTAGATCTCTTTGAAACACTGTGAGCCAAATCAGGATGCATTTGATGACATCCCATAGCCACAGCTCTTTGCACCTCTCCACTCCCTAGGGAAATGGCCTTGAATAGCATTAAGAGATGGAATGGAGCTCATGAGAAGGATTCTAAAATACCTATGTAGTAGTATTTCCTAAATTATTGCCTGTTTTAACATTGACTTTTTTTTTTAATCTTTCAAGGTATGGAGAAGCATTATTTATGAATTCCAAACTTATCAGTGGTGTTACAGAATTTCTTAATACTGAAGGTGAACTGAAAGAGGTAAATATTTTAAGATGAGTGTAATGTTTTTCTTTTGTAAACTTATGAAATTATAGATAGACTTCAACCATTTCTTTCCAATAAATTCATACTCATTCCTTTAAAGTACACACACACACGTATACATGCATACATACACACGTTCATGCTAAAGACTTTACTTCAGTCATTATTTGCAAAAATGTTTCTAACATATTAAACAGTAAATATTAAGCCTGTGAAAGGTGCTTGAATGTAATGATTCTCAAAATGTTGTTTGTTGTTGTATAGTCACTAAGTCATGATCGATTCTTTGTGACCCATGGACTATAACCCACCAGGATCCTGTGTCCATGGAATTTCCTAGGCAAGCATACTGGAGTGGGTTGCCATTTCCTTCTCCAGGGGATCTTCCCTACAGGGATCAAAACTGGGTCTCCTGAATTGCAGGCAGATTCTTTTCCACTGTCCACTGGGGAAGCCCCAGTGATTCTCAAAATAGGAGACCCCAAATATACTCTAGAAATCTTCCCAATCAGCTGCTCCACATTTGACTCTGTGAGCCCAGGTTAGGATTCTTGGAACATTAAAACTATCCTGTCACAATGACTCAGCATTCAGATCTGCAGGACTAAGATTGATGTTGAGGTACAGACCTTGAGTCTCATTGCTTTCTGGTCAGGTCTATATAAAGAATGATAATTGGATAAGATAATAATGCTTCCTGCTATCTGTTTTGTTAAATGGAATAAATTCATATGTTTGGAAGTAACTATATCTGACAACATATATTAGGATTAATAGTTTAAAATTATGCCAAATACTGTCACAAGTGAATTTCATTAATGAAACTGAACTTATTTTTTTTAAGGACTAAAGTCCAGTTTGCAGAATATCTAACATTTTCTTTTTTCTCTGGTTTACATCTCTGGAATTTAAACCAACTGGCTTTGTGACCATTAATTCACATCTCTAATAGAAAGGGATGTGAGATTGGGGGTGGGTAACTAGGTAGGAGGAAGGAGAAAAATATTTCACTGATTAAAATGAATTGGACTTCAAACATTTATCACGTTTTAGCCTCTCCTCACCCTATAATTATAAAATATAGCTGAGGTGTACCATTGAGAATCACAGTTTCTTCAGTTTTCACTGACAGAAAGCCTGATGCTATGACTCAGGCTAATCCCTTTGAGCAAGGTTCCCCCAGAAGCATCAGCCTTCCTCCGTCCTTAATATCTCCTAATATTGCCCAATTTTGTATGATCATCTTCCACGCACCGACTTGGATTCTTTCACACCATGAGCTAAGCTAAGTTTCTGATCGTAATAACTTGAAATTCTATTTTTATCCCTGCTTTGTGTGTTCCCAGCCCTGAAAGATTTGGATTTGAAAGCTCCAGTACATGTTTTGCTCTATTTTTTATTAGGAACCTAAAAGAGGAGGAATTCTTTCATGTCCAAAGGAAGCAAAAAGAAAGAACAGTTAAGCTAATGGCTTTGTGTATTTAAATGAAGTAGTTTTAATTCTTTGATTTTGCATTCAATAATCTGGGAATGAAAGACCCAGTTAGTGACAACTTGTGCAGCCATTGACATGAACACAGAAGTGAAAAATCTCTCCTCTCCTCCCTTCTCCCCGTCTTCGTTTTGCCTCCTTTCCGCTCCTGGCTTCCTCTTTCCTTGTGTCTCTCCTGTTCTCCCTCCCTCTTCTCCTGTTCTCTAGCACTTTCATTTCCTCTTGCTTTGGTGATAACCCAACCCATGGAAAAACATGTTTTAAACGGACATTTAAATAATTGTATCATATGATGGCCATTTTGCTTTACATATTTCACTTACATATTTAATTTTTTACACTTGATTTAATTGCCATGTGAAATGTTCCAAGATACCCCTGTAATAAAATGTGTCATCTGGAAACTGAAACTCAACTGTGGCTTTTATTCCATTATCTGCAAAGCAGCTAACTTCACAACACAAACTCTCCATAGCCTGAGAGATGACTCCCTTCAGGACACAGCTACTTGCACTGACTTTCTAGTTTACCAACTGCAGCCTGAGGCTTTTCCACACTTTTGTTGTCTAATTATTGACTGTAAGACCCCTGCTGTTGTTGGGTGGGAGGGGGGATAATTTGTATTGCTGATAACCACCTTTCAGAAATAAGAAGGGGCTGAGGAAACTCATTTTCCCATATCCAGTGAGCCTTGTAAACAGAAAAACCAATGTGCTCTTTTTGTCTATAGCATATTCTTATTTTCAAAAGTTTACAGATCAAAAGGGAATTGGCATCTTTATGAATTCTAAAAACTGATTTGAGATTTTAATGATCCCCATCAGCTTTAGGGGCATTCAGTAGAGACACTTACATTGTTCTGTGGTCCTTCCCCAAAATGCCATTCTAGAACCTGAAGCTGGCCATTTCTTTTTAATTACATGGCTTTAGTAACTTGAACACTGTTTCCCCATGAAACAGTACATCATTTCCTTAATTTTAAACTAACGGAAGTACAACCTCATGGACTCTCAGAGGCCCTTGCCGTTTTTCATACTGATGTTCATTCAGCCATCCTCTCCAGCGCTCTTTGTTTTTTGTTTGTCTGTTTGTTTTGCTTTATACACAACATTGTTGTGAAAGAAGACAGCTCCTGGGCATCACGGGCATCCCGTTTACAGTTTTAATGTTAAAAATATAAACCTCATAAACAGGCAATAGCTAATTCGACTCACTTAGATAGTTAGATGGTTACTAACAGTATATTATGTGTTGCACATTAAAAATTATTTTGTGAGTTTTAGGGTCTAGTGTACCCTAAGTTAAGAATTTTTTCAAATACTGAAATGTTTTTAAATAGATAAATTAACAAACATGTCTATAAATTTTATGCAAAGAAGAACAGGAAACACAAACAACTCTGACATCTTACTAAATGCTGTTTTATATAAATGTCTAAACTTGGAACGTTTTCAACTAAAAGTATACGATGGCATAAATATTTAGGAAGTGCAATGATAAAAACTAATAGCAGCAGAACATCTACTGAAGAACTGCCAAAATAAGCAAAATAGAATGCCAAATGCCTTGCTTCTACCCCATGCCCTTGATAGTGAGGCAGGGTCTGGAAGGTGCTATGATCCTGCCTGAGGACCCATCACGTGGCTGCTTTGACCACATGTTCACCAGAAGAGTTGGGGAGGAGTATGGGGCATGAGATCAGTTTATGCCAACTATGCAGTTTATGCCATCTGTGTTCTGATGAATCAGCTAATCTACGTATCAGTCACATCATGCTCTCCGAGCTCACAAAGGAAGTATTTAGAGCACCTAAATAGTGATTTAAGAAATGAATCTCTAGAGACACTCCAGTTACATTTTCTACTAAGAATTCTCTTGCAGGATAATCCAACCTACTGTGTTTATGTCAATAACACATTCATAGTCAACCTCTCAGTTTGCCTTTGAGACAGACAAGAGTTTTCCTTCATGTATTCAGGCTGGCTTACTATCTTATCAAAAGGCCAAGAGCTTACTTCCCAGAGTCAGAGTTGCCAAAAGGTCATTTATTACTATCTGGAGTTTTCATTGACTCTCTAGGAAAATATGTAATAATGTGGAACATAGTTTAAAAGAAGTAGATGTAATTTTTTTCCTGATTGACATATTATATAAATAAAGCCACCATAATGAACAGATATAATATACACTGTAATGTGCATATTTTGTAATAAATTGAAACACAAAATTCAAAGCATACATCAAAATGTACTATTTGTTGCTTTAGGAATATGGACTGAATGAATCTGAATGTAAATATATAAATTCAAATGAATTAGTAGATAAATTAGTTAAGTTTAAAAATATGATTCAAATGCTGTCATTAGACTTCTTTTTATCTATGTGTACATGTCACAGGTATATATTGAAGGTATCAATAAATTTCAGTCCCTTCCCTTCATCCTCTTTCTTTTGTATGTGTCAGATGTCAGATAAGTTTTAAGGACAGCAACAATAAATCTTTGTTACACATTGAATATTTTTCATGTTTGTTATTAAAAGATAGTGATTTTCAAGTCTTACAGAGAATATAGCTCTGGGATATGATAATTCATTTCTGATGCTGCAAGGTACCTGGCTTTATAGGAAAGTAGAGGATAAACTTTGAAAAAAAAATGTATCATATAATCAAAGTAATATTGTCATAAACAAACCAAGCTACCCCTGAACCAATTTCTAGATTAATTCAGAAAGGTGTAATTATTAATAACTCCATTTTAAATGACCCCCCCCCCCACATCCATCTATCCCCGAGTCAATCTTGATGACATTTCTCTCCTGGTATATTCTCCATGTGACGCCCATCATGTGATGAATCTCACCTCATCCTAATTATACAATATAAATGCTTCTGTGTTACAAGTTGATTTTTCCCATTTGTCTATTAACCTTGCATTCATTGGTGGTTGCCACTTTATTAAGACATATGAAACAGAGAGAAAAACTGCTAGTATCTAATCTTGAAATAAAATCCCTGTGCATTCCTGAAGTGTGTGTACTCTCTAGAGAAAATCTTATACCCATAAAATTATGACAAATCATTTTAAAATTTTAACATTCTAATTAAAGCTCAAATTCTCTAGCTAAATGAATCAACATTCCTTCTTCATTCTTTCTAAAACTACTCAGGTGATCCAGTGTCATTTATCATCCAGTACTCATAGCATCATTATTTTTTTTTTCCGTTACTCAATAATTTTGGTATTCTTTTGCCAGCAAAGATAGTGTCAAACACTCATACTACTTATTTAGAGAAGATGAATGATTTTCTCCCTGTTGACAAAAAGTTAACTTTAATGCGTGTATTCAACATTCAGGCTGTTTAGTACATTAGATAACGCATAGTCACCAGGCTTCCCTAGTGGCTCAGACAGTGAAGAATCTGCCTGCAATGCAGGAGACCAGATTCAATCCTTGGGTTGGGAGGATCCCCTGGAGAAGGGAACGGCAGTCCACTCCAGTTATGTATATTGACAATATAAAAAATAGACCAGAAAGAATAAGAGAGGGGTTGCAGACATCAGGTAACAGATAGCCCACTGTATTCATCTACGACAGAGTTGGCGCTTCCCTTGACAGAGCTGATGGGTTTCTGAACAGGACTGTGGCAGCTGAGGTGGAGCAGAGGGAATGCCCTTGAGAAAGATTAGGAGATAGAAATTCCAGAATGTAGCCGCTATTAAGTGTGGTGGCTACAAGACGGAGAAAACTTTCCAATAATAAATAAGTTGCTGGGCTGAATGTTCTCTGTCAATAAGCCCAACCCAGAGCATATGGGGACTTCCCTGGTGACTCAGTGGTAAAGGATCTTCCTGCAACAGGAGACCGGGTTCGATCCCTGGGTCGGGAGGATCCCATGGAAAAGGGAATGGCAACCCCCTCCAGTATTCTTGCCTGGAGAATCCCATGGACAGGGGAGCCTGGTGGGCTACAGTCATTGAGGTCGCAAAGAATCGGACACAGATGAGCAACTACACTTTAAACTGTTATGTCATTCTTTTATTTTTTCCCCTTTCAGTTCCAAAAGAAATTACATTACACCTAATGGACAAAATCTATTTCTTTGCATTTCATTACTAAGCTCATTCCGCATATTAGATATACCTACTTAGCTCACTCCACGTATTAAATACACATTCTGTAGTGACTGTGACACTATTTTTCAGATAGATTCTTGTTTATATGTGATGGACATGGGCTCATTTTAAGACATGAATTTATGATTTTTACATTTTATTTTTTATTGAAACATAGTAAAATATTGTATTATTTTCAGGTATACTGTATATACCTGTATATATTTGACATTTGCATACATTATGAAACAATCCCCATGATAAATGTAGTAACCGTCTGCCCCCATACAAGGGTATTAGAGTATTATTGACTATGTAACTTATGCTGTCTGTTTACCATTCTAACATTTCTGTTTCCAGCTAAAGAACTTCATGAAGAGCTATGACGGAGTAGCTGCTGCCTCTTTCTCAAGAGCTGTGGAAACTGTTGAAGCCAATGTACGCTGGAAAATGCTTTATCAGGATGAACTTTTCCAGTGGTTAGGAAAAGCTCTGAGGCATTAATATGTGTCTCTTATAAACAGTTCAAGTCAGAATTTTGTGAGAAGACCTGCTTTGGAGTGAGGAATATGGCCAGATTTTCAGTGTTAACATGTGGGAGGAAATTTTTTTTTTAATTTTAGGAAATTTTTTTGTTTTATTCATTCTGTTTTGTTTCTCTACTGGGTGTCCTCTTAAGAAACTCTTGCAAGTGGATCTAGCCATGACTGCTTCTGCTGTACATTCCTCGCCGTACAGGACCAAATGTGATAGTGGTGCATGTTGACGTTGCAGTCAGTACGGAAAACATATTCAGAAAATGTGCATGGTTGTATGGTCCTGCCTGTGTTCCAGCATGCTTATTTAAAATGTCCAATGTTGTATGTGAATCTGTGTTACATCTGGGATGGGCATTATACAAAAGCACAAAGATTATCTATGACAATCAGTGTTGCAACAAAAGGAAAACTAAAGCAGGGAGTTATCGTCGTAGTCCTGGGCAATGTGAGAGGTGAAATCACCCTTTGATTGGTGTCATGTATTTCAGCACTTGGATTGTCTTGCAATGATTATTGTGTTACTAACTCATTTTCTTTGAGTTAAAGCTGTGTATATGTTTTTAAAAAGGCATATAGATACTGTGTGCATATGTACATGTGCATAGGGAAGCCCAGTATGTATATAGTATGCTGTACACTGCACTTGTGCAAAAACTTCACCTCAAAGAAAATTTATCTCTTTTTATAAACTTATGCAAACTTTGAAAATGCTTCAAAGAATTTATCTCAGTACTATCCTTCCTGACAATGTCCTGATAAGTTTCTCACCTGTTATAGATTTTTTTCATCTATTTCCCGAATAGTCTATTCTACTACCAAAAAAATGAACTAAAAAATATTTTACGTACAGACGCTCTTCTAATTTTCCTAAGTGGCAGCCTCATCTCATAAATATAGATTCTGTCATCACTTTAGGCAAACTTTCTCATGGATAAATAGTTGTGCACACTTAATGATTATCAGTGCTGAGAAAGTGTTTCTCTGTCATCTTGTTTGTTTTCCCACTTTTTTCACGTTGGGTGGGTCCAGAGAGTGAAACACTCTCTCCATGTATTGATCTTTGGGTCTGTGTGAATCTAATCCCCCATCAAGCAACCCTACTTCAGGTGGATTTTAATGATCTTTGATGCCAGTTGTTCCATCCATTATGATGAGAAGTTTCTTTTTTTGAGCAAAGCACGTCCTTTGGCATTGACGACTCTGTTCTGACTGGGAGTTTTGAGTAGTCTTTCCCCGATTGTGTATATTATGTAACACAAGTGTTTTTAAATGCACTCTCACCCAGTAGGCCAGCTCTCCAAGCACTGCTTAGATGCTCAAAAATGAACATATTTTAAGTTTACCATTATGAAATGCCAATACAACTAATCACACATAAGCCAAATGTTTGTGGACCACTTTATGTTTTCCTGAGATTTTTCCACTTCTCCAAATCTTCTTGCAAATCATTGAAAGAAATATTTTCTAGCTCCAATAGTCACTGAACACTGGGGAGAGGAAAGTAGGCATTTTAGAAACCAGAGTCATACATTTATTATAAGTTTGTAATAAAGAGGAACAATTTCCTAATCCATAGAACAAGTATCATCTAAAGTTGAAATTTATCTTTTTAGAAATTAATTGCTATTACTCATATCTATTTTTTTCAGCACTTCAATTAATATATGAATTTTAAATACTCTATGTGTTGTTAATAAAACATACTATTGCTTAATATAAAATCTAAAAGTCATCCCATCTATCTGAAGTGATGAAATTTAACTAGTACATATCACATGTATGTGAAATCTTTAAGGGGTAAGTTCTGAAACATAACAATTATAAATATCACTGTCATGCAGGCTCAAAATATGTACTATATCACCACTGGATTCATTTTGATAGAAAAGATAAAAAATTAGAGGTGGCTGTCTTGTTTTGTGTCGTGAATTACTGAAAATTCTTGGTAGTTGTGCCATTCTTTTGAGTGGAATCACCCTTTCCAGCTTTGAGTTACAAGGGGTTTTATAGTTCTGTTTTCCTCTGCACTGTTAATAATTTTTATCCTCTTTCAGTATTTTAGTGGCCTTGAACAAATGGTTTAGCTACAATGTCGAATCTTAAGTGTATAATTATGTGCAATGTTCAATACCTCATACTTGTTCAATAGTATAGTGATATCAATGGCATTGAGATAGAATTTTTGTTCTACATGTTTTTCAATAATTTATCCTTTCCAGTGTTGAAGATTATATGAAGCTTTAACCTTTTTTAGTTGTTTAAATGAGTAATATTTTCAAAATAATAAAATGACCAATGATATCTCTTGGAATATTCTGTAAAATGTAGTCATAAAATTCTATTTTCTACATAGAGTTTTTATCTTTTTTCTCTCCGTTGTCTGTCTTACAAATCATATATATATATATATATATATATATATATATATATATATATATATATATATATATATGAAGTAGCAAATTGTTAAAAGAGTTCAACATCTAGGCTTAAAACTTTACTGTGCCAATATATGTATGACAGTAAAACTTGGTTGAAATTAGAAAGGACTAAAAGTTTACCATCCTAAGTATTAAATGTCTCTAGGTAACCTGTAAATAAAAAGTTTTCCCCGTTTTTACACCTTTTCCCTTAAAATGTTCTTGCAATTGTTGTATTTTTTTTACACATACAAGCACAACTTCTAAGGCCATTATCTACAGTATTAAGTTGATTCTTCAGTTTCAATAACATGCATTTTACCTGGAATTTAAACTCACTTTGGTTTACATTATTTCTAGGATAATTATATCATATGACTGAGGTTTCTGTGATAGTGCAATTTACAAATATAACAGTAAAACTTACAAGGTTATTAAGATTATACCCTATTTTATAACTGGGGGCTTCCTAGTTGGCACTAGTAAAGAATCTGCCTGCCAATGCAGGAGGTACAAGAGACACGGGTTTGATCCCTGGGTTGGGAAGATCCCCTGGAGGCAGAAATGCCACCCACTCCAATATTCTTACCTGGAAAATCCCATGGACAGAGGAGCTTGGTGGGCCACAGTAAACAGGGTTACGATGACTTGGACACAACTGAGCACACATACATGCACAATAAATTGCACTTCATTTTCAATGCAATGTACAGGTTCATTTGACTCTTTTCAAAAACATAATAAATTATATTAGCCATAATAGTCTGATCAAAACACAGGCTCAGAGTAGCAACATGAACTGTTTAAAAATTATATAATTGTCATTTGCAGAACAGTTACAATAACTTCAGACTTTCAAGAAAGCCTTCCTACAACTAAACTATAAAGGCATGTTTGAAACATCTGTCAGTTGCATTAATTGGAGATTTTCCAAATATCAGAAGCCATATTAAAATACAAGATTACAAATGTCTACAATTATTATTGGGGCTCCTCTGGTGGCTCAGATGGTAAAGAATCTAACTGCATTTCGGAAGATTTGGGCTTGAGTCCGGGTCTCAAAGATCCCTTGGGGAAGGGAGTGGCTACCCTCTCCAGTATTCTTGCTTGGAGAATTTCATGGAGGGGAGCTTATTGGGCTTACAGTCCATGAGTTCACAAAGAGTTGAATAGGACTAAACAACTAACAATCTCTCTTTCACAATAATTATATTATTTTTTAAAGTCTGTGTTTCTAGTTTGTATAATGTCAAACAACCGAAAAAAGTGTTAATCAGCTTTCACTTTTAGTCAGTGTAAATAGCCAAATCGTGGGGGGAAAATGGCTCATTGATAATACTTTTCAAAATATTTTGGTGAACATTATTTAAAAATGACATTAAAATACTGACAATTTATTTTCCACAAAGATTTCTCTGATAAGCTTTGTAGTAACAGATGGTCAGACCACAGGTAAAATGATGTCCACTTAAATCAGTGAAAGTAATCTTTAGTAAAATGTTTATAAATATATGCAGACCTAAGCAGTGCAACAGCAATTTTCACACAAATATAGTACCACATTAGATACAGTCAAGGATTCCTAACAAAGTTTCTGATAATATACTTAATTCAAGTCTATTGGAATTTTTTTCCTTTTAATATATTTTTTTATTGAAGGATAATTGCTTTACAGAATTTTGTTGTTTTCTGTCAAACCTCAACATGAATCAGCCATAGGTATACATATATCCCCCCCCTTTTGAACCTCCTTCCCGTCTCCCTCCCCGCCCCACCCCTCTAGGTTGACACAGAGCCCCTGTTTGAGTTTCCTGAGCCATATAGGAAATTCCCGTTGGCTATCTATTTTACATACGGTGATGTAAGTTTCCATGTTACTGTTTCCATACATCTCACCCTCTCCTCCCCTCTCCCCATGTCCATAAGTCTATTCTCTATGTCTGTTTCCCCATTGCTGCCCTGTAAATAAATACTTCACTATCATTTTTCTAAATTATATATATGTGCATTAGAATATGATATTTATCTTTCTCTTTCTGACTCACTTCACCTTGTATTATAGGTTCTAGGTTCATCCACCTCATCAGAACTGACTCAGATGTGTTCCTTTTTATGGCTGAGTAATATTCCACTGTGTATATGTACCACAACTTCTTTATCCATTCATCTGTTGATGGACATCTAGGTTGCCTCCATGTCTAGCTGTTGTAAAGAGTGCTGCAGTGAACAATGGATACATGTGTCTTTTTCAAGTTTGGTTTCTTCAGGGTATATGCCTTGGAGTGGGATTGCTGGGTCATATGGTGGTTTTATTCCTAGTTTTTTAAGGAATCTCCATACCGTCTTCCATAGTGGCTATATCAATTTATATTCCCACCAACTGCAAGAGCATTCCCTTTTCTCCACACCCTCTCCAGCATTCGTTGTTTGTAGAGTTTTTGATGATGGCTGTTCTGACTGGTGTGAGGTGATATCTCATTGTAGTTTTGATTTGCATTTCTCTAATGAGTGATGTTTTTCATGTGTTTGTTAGCCATCTGTATGTCTTCTTTGGAGAAATGTCTGTTTAGGTCTTTTTCCCACTTTCTGACTGGGTTGTTTATTTTTCTGGCATTGAGTTGTATGAACTGCTTATATATTTTGGAAATTAATCCTTTGTCAGTTGTTTCATTTGCTATTATTTTCTCCCATTCTAAGGGTTGTCTTTTCACCTTGCTTCTAGTTTCCTTTGCTGTGCAAAAGCTTTTAAGTTTAATCAGGTCCCACTTGTTTACTTTTACTTTTATTTCCATTACTCTAGGAGGTGGGTCATAGAGGATCTTGCTTTGATTTATATCATTGAGTGTTCTGTATATGTTCTCCTCTAAGAGCTTTATAGTTTCTGGTCTTACATTTAGGTCTTTAATCCATTTTGAGTTTATCTTTGTGTATGGTGTTAGGAAGTGTTCTAATTTCATTCTTTTACATGTAACTGCAGTTTTCCCAGCATTTATTGAAGAGGCTGTCTTTGCCCCATTTTATATTCTTGCTTCCTTTGTCAAAATTAAGTTACCCATAGGTGCATGAATTTATTTCTGGGCTTTCTATCTTGTTCCATTGGTCTGTATTTCTGTTTTTGTGCCAGTACCATAGTGCCTTGATGATTGTAGCTTTGTAGTATGGTCTGAAGTCAGGAAGGTTGATTCCTCCAGCTCCATTTTTCTTTCTCAAGGATGCTTTGGCTATTTGGGGTCTTTTGTGTTTCCATATGAATTGTGAAATGTTTTGTTCTAGTTCTGTGAAAAATGCCATTGGTATTTTGATAGGGATTGCATTGACTCTGAAGATTGCATTTGGTAGTATAGTCATTTTCACAATATTGATTCTTCCTACCCAGGAATATGGAATATCTCTCAATCTGTTTATGTCATCTTTGATTTCTTTCATTAGTGACTTATAATTTTCTGTGTACAGTTCTTTTGTCTCCCTGGTAAGTTTATTCCTAGAAATTTAATTCTTTTTGTTGCAGTGGTGAATGGGATTGATTCTTTAATTTCTCTTCCTGATTTTTCATTGTTTGAATATAGAAATGCAAGTATTTCTGTGTATTGGTTTTGTATCCTGGCAACTTTGCTAAATTCACGGATTAGCTCTAGTAATTTTCTGATACTATTTTTAGGGTTTTCTATGTATCATATCATGTCAGTGAGAGCTTTACTTCTCACTGAGTGAGGAGTGAGAGCTTTACTTCTTTTCATATCTGGATTCCTTTTATTTCTTTTTATTTTCTAATTGCTGTCTAGAACTTCCAAAACTCTTGAATAATAGTGGGAAAGTGGACACCCTTGTCTTGTTCTCGATCTTAGGGGGAATGCTTTCATTTTTTCACCATTGAGAATAATGTTTGCTGTAGGCTTATCATATATGGCCTTTACTATGTTGAGGTAGGTTCCTTCTATGCCCATTTTTTGAAGAGTTTTAATCATAAATGGGTGCTGAATTTTGTCAAAGACTTTTCCTGCATCTATTGAGATATTCATATGGTTTTTATCTTTCAATTTGTTAACATGGTATATCACGTTGATTGATTTGCATATATTGAAGGATCTTTGCATCCCTGGAATAAATCCAACTTGATCATGGTGTATAAACTTTTTGATGTGTTGCTGAATTCTGTTTGCTAAAATTTTGTTGAGGATTTTTGCTTCTATGTTCATCAGTGATATTGGCCTGTAGTTTTCTTTTTTTGTGTTGTCCTTGTCTGGGTTCAGTATCAAGGGGATGTTGGCCTCAGAATGCTTTTGGAAGTGTTCCTTCCTCTACACATTTTTTGAAAGAGTTTTAGAAGGATAGGCATTAGCTCTTCTCTAAATGTTTGATAGAATTCTCCTGTGAACTCATCTGGTCCTGAGCTTTTGTGTTTTGGGAGACTTTTGACCACAGCTTCAATTTCAGTGCTTGTAATTGGGTTGTTCATAATTTCTTTTTCTTTCTGGTTCAGTATTTGAAGATTGAACTTTTCTAAGAATCTGTCCATTTCTTTCAGGTTATCAATTTTATTGCCATATAGATGTTCATAATAGTCTTATAATCCTTTGTATTTCTGAATTGTCTGTTGTAACCTCTCCTTTTTCATTTCTAATTTTGTTGATTTGATTCTTCTCTCTTTTTTTCTTGATGAGTCTGGCTAGAGGTTTGTCAGTTTTATTTATCTTCTCAAAGAACCAGCTTTTAGTTTTGTTAATTTTTACTATTAATTCTTTCATTTTTTTTCATTTATTTCTGCTCAGATGCTTTCTTTCCTTCTACTAATTTTGTTTTTTTGTTGTTTTTCTTCTTTTTCCAGTTGTTTTAGGTGTAAAGTTAGGTTTTCTATTCGACGCTTTTTTTTGTTTCTTGAGTTGGATAGCATTGCTATAAACTTCCCTCTTAAAACTGCTTTTGCTGCATCCCATAGGTTTTGTGTTGTCATGTTTTCATTGTCATTTGTTTCTAGAAATTGTTTGATTTCTCTTTTTAGTTTTTCAGTATACTGTTGATTATTTAGAAATGTGTTGTTTAATCTCCATGTGTTTACATTTCTTACAGTTTTTTTCCTGTAATTGATATCTAGTCTCGTAGAGTTGAGGTCACAGAAGATGCTTGATATGATTTCAATTTTCTTAAATTTACTGAGGTTTGATTTGTGACCCAAGATGTGGTCTATCCTGGAGAATGTTCCATGTGCACTTGAGAAGAAGGTTTAGTTTTCTGCATTTAGATGAATGTCTTGAAGATATCGATGAGATCCATCTCATCTAATGTATCATTTAAGACTTGTTTCCTTATTAATTTTCTGTTTTGATGATCTGTCAGTTGGTGTGAGTGGGGTGTTAAAGTCTCCTACTATTACTGTGTTACTGTCAGTTTCTCCTTTTATGTCTGTTAGTGTTTGTCTTATGTATTGAGGTGCTCCTATGTTGGGTGCATAGATATTTACAATTGTTATGTCTTCCTCTTGGATTGATTCCTTGATCGTTATGTCGTGTCCTTCCTTATCTCTTGTGATCTTCTTTATTTTAAGTTCCATTTTGTCTGATATGAGGCTTGCTACTCCAGTGGTTTGTGTAAGCTTCATACAGGGTAGGTGAGATCTGTGCTGAGTTTTTGTTTGTTTGTTTGTTTTTCCTCTGATGGGCAAGGCTGAGTGGGATGGTGATCCTGTCTGCTGGTGACTGTATTTGTGTTTTTGTTTTGTTTGCCCTTGCACAGGGTGCTACAGGTGGTTGGGTGATGCCGGGTCTTGTATTCAAGTGATTTCCTTCTGTGAGTTCTCACTATTTTCATGATTTGATATTCCCTAATGTTAGTTCTCTGGTAGTTTAGGGTCTTGGAGTCAGTGCTACCACTCCAAAGGCTCAGGGCTTGATCTCTGGTCAGGAACGAAGATTCCACAAGTGGCTTGTTATGGCATTAAGTGAGATTAAAACAAATATCCAAAAATGAGAAATCAAAGATGAACCCCAGACAAATGGCAGTTAAAAATCAGGCAAATAGTAATTAAAATAATGGAATATACACATATACATATACAACCATGAGCAAGGTCAACACAGTCCAACAAAAATAAAGTGCAACAGATTGACCTGGCAAACAAAGGAAATCAAAAATTATATTTACCAATTAAGAACAAAACTAACTAAAGCACAAACTGGAAAAAAAACTAAAGCAAGGTGCCAAGTGGGGAATAAAGCAATGAAAACAAAACTAACAAATATGTTGAGAGGAAAGGGAAGAAAGAATGGATATATAAATCTATTGGAATTTTAAGGATTTTTTTTTTTTTGGTAAGTAGTTAGAAAACTGAAATGGCTTATTCTCCTCAATACTCCAGTGAAATTAAACATACATACTTTTTTTTTAAAGAAAAAGTTCATATAATGGGAAATTAAGATTCCCATAGCTGTTTTTTTTTCCTTTATCAGAGACCATAGCTGAATTATTATCATTTGACACTACTAATTATACAGTGATAGGGTTTAACAGATATTTATTGAGCACCTTTTATTTCACAAAGCACTTTGAGAGCGGAAGGGAAGGGATGAACAAGACCTTAAAGAATTTACGTCACAATAAATGAAACAAACAGTGAAATAATAAATCCATAACGGCATATGAAAGATAATTACATGCTACAAAAAAGAAACTAAATAAGTTTTAAGTATGGATAATATTAGGTGTTATTTATGTATACTTCTTTTCAAAACATGTATGGTACTTCAGGATAATTCTCATTTTGGTTTCACAGCACTTAATTGTGTTTTCAAGAAATGTATAACATATAGAAAGCATAATAAAACCATATAGTTTAAACTTTTAAAGTTGGAACATTAGTTAGGATAGAATTTATCTTTAAGAAAAGCTATTTGAGCATTTTAACAATATCCGTAAGTTGCAGAAAAATTTTTAACCTACTTATGTAAAAGTAGCTCAAGTTTTCTACAATAGTTTTATCACACTGTCTGTATGTTCACAATGTGTTAGTTTTAAGTTAATCATATGTTTTTAAAAACAGATTCAATCATTATTATACTAAACAATGTATTTGTTCAATTAGTATATGTGAACTTTGGAGTATGAAAATGTTCCTGCCAAATATCCTGGAATTCCAAAATTTAATTACATAAAAATAGCTTTCAGTTCAATTACTTTGAATAAATAAGGTTGATGTTTTATTAAAATATTTTAACATACATTGTTTATATTTTAAAAATCTAACAAAAGTATAGTCTAGTAGCTTTTATTTTCAATTTTATTTTACTTAGAAATTTTACTTAGAAAAATTCTGTCTTAAATATTAAAAATAAGCAGTTGGTGAAAATATATGTTCTATTTTACATGTACTGTCTATGCATTTTATTTTTAAAATAGGTTTTTCACAAATAGCCCTACCAAAAGGAAGTATTAATTTTACCCAGATTTTGAAAACATAGCACTTTAAGGGATTTTGTTTTGAATATTTAGCACATTAAGGGTAGTACACTGGAGATGTTTACCTTTTGTACATTCCCAGTTCATGTACCAATCCACTAAGAAAAAATAAAAAATAATGACCAGCTGTTCATTTTAACTAGAATTAATTTTTTGTTCTGCGTAAGTGTTAAATGAGTTAGGATATCAGGAAAGTATGAAAATTTGAGTGTTCTCCTAAGTGCTGGGCATTGTGTAGATTTCACCTCATTTAACAACCCTGTGACATACCATTGGTTCTAGTCAACAGTGAGGAGACAGAGGCTAAGAGTTGTGATGAGTTTGTGTAACTGGTGGTAGGTTTTTGGTGAGAACTGAAAAACCTGCAAACCCAAGTCTTACATGGCTTAAATAAGTCATTAATCTGCCTCCTACAAACCTGGAAACATAATGATTATCCATACGGACCAGTCTATGTATAAGATTTGAATAGATACCTAGCTTACTTTTTCACTGTCATTAGCTAATCTGAGAAAAATGTTAATTAGTGCATTTTGGCTTACCACTTCTTTCTTTCTTTTCTTTTTTGTTTTGAAGTTGAAGTGTCATTGCTCTACAATGTTGTGTTAGTTCCTGCTATATAATGAAGCGAATCAGTTACATGTATACATGTATCCCTTCCCTCTGGGGCCACCACCCCACCCCATCCCACCATCTAGGTCATCACAGACCACCTAGCTGATTCCCACTAGCTATTTTATGCATCCTAGGTGGCGCTAGTGGTAATGAATCCATGTACCAATGCAGGAGACATAAAGAGAGGAGGATTTGATCCCTGTGTCAAGAAGATCTCCAGAGGAAGGCATGGAGACCCACTCCAGTATTCTTGCCTGGAGAATCCCACGAAGAGAGGAGTCTGGTGGGCTACAGTCCTGTGAGTTACATAGTGAGGTACAACTGTGGTGACTTAGCATGCACGCAGGGTGTGCATGCGGGTTTCCTTGGTGGTTCAGATGGTGAAGAATCTGCCTGCAATGCAGGAGACACAGCTTTAATCCCTGGGTCGGGAAGATCCCCCAGAGTAGGGAATGGCAACCCCCTCCAGTGTTCTTGCCTGGAGAATCCCGTGGACAGAAGAGCCTGGTGGGCTACAGCCCACAGGGTCACAGAGAGTGGGGCAGACTGAGCGACTGAGGGTGCTGACGTGTATGCATGTCAGCCCTCCCAGTCTGCCCCCGCCTCCCCAATCCTCCGGTCCACGTGTCCTGATGGCAGGAACAGAGACTTCGCTGGTAACTTCATATGGCCCGTAAAACTTTTCCTCAAAGTGTTTTGAATTAGTGTGCTGTGTAGTGGGTTTTGAGCTATTACAAGTAATTACGAGATAATCCAGCCAACAAACCATGAAAAATAAGGGAAGACAGAGGATGGATTGCAAAACTCTTCACCAGTGGACCAAAAATAAGGTTAAATCTCTATCCTGTATCTGGAGGAGACCTATTAGTTTATCCAGGACTTTCCTTTAACTTAGTGATAAGGTTAGAGAAATATTTCGCTCTGCTTAGAACCGTATAGGTGGACTGAAGTGCCTTAATTTATTTGAAGTTACATTTTCCATTGGCCTGCTGTGTGCAGATAGTGTTTAAGATGACTGCTTTGACCTAGCTCTGCAGAGGCCAACTTGGTCTAATCACACATATTTTTATGATGTCATGTAAGTAAATGAAAGAGTGAAATGTTTTATAGTAAGTATTACAGTGGAGTTAAGAACATCTGCCTTGAATGTGCTGGCATTTACTTTCTAAATTCGTCATTCAGTCACTCTCCTTTTAACCCCTACAAGGGTCACAATATAAGTTTTGCTCTTATTCACTATTCTGTTCCCACCTTCACATAACTTATGACCTACTGGGTGAAAACATTCATTATTAATTTGTTTTTGCTATTCAGTTTCATTTTTAAAAGGTTTATTGTCTGTTAGTTAAGTACAAAGCATTTTTCAAGTAAATGTTGTATTTCTACCCTTCAAAATATTGTACAATAGTAACCTGACATTATTTTTTAAATGCTACCTATACATTGCCACATATGATTATACTTGCCATTTTTTTTTTGCTGTTTTAGTACCTTTACATTTTAATAGCATTTTTTTAACAGACCAAAACTATAAAACTAAAACACAGTAGAACTATGAAGCTTATGCACTGTTCAGTTACTTGAAGCAAGAAGAGAAATTCTGCCTTTGAGCTTTCATAATTGGCTTTTATACATTGCTGAATTCATCAGATAATCTTTTAAAAATATTATGTGGACTACTTCTAATGATCTTGAATTTATTCAGCAAAAAGTTTATTTTTGTAGAGCTATTCCCCAAATGAACAGATATTTAAAATATGCTGAATGGAAGCACTTTTCATTTCTAATACTTTATGATTTAGGAATAAAAAAAGTCACTGTTCTTTTAGTATGTTACTAAAGCATTTACCAAATAACTTGCTGTTAGTTTAGCAGATTAATGTTTTCTATGGTATGCCTTTAAAATTATTCAGTAAAAATTGAATCAGTATGTGTTCAACATGAAATTTTTATTCCACTATAACCAAACACTAACAAAATGGATTTTTCTAAATGAGAAAATGTATCTTCTGTATTTTAAGCAGAACAAATTTGAATTTTGACTCTGATAATAAAATTTTGTACAGTAATGTGTAATTCATCACTGTCTTAATTTCTGACATCTGCAGAGAAGGCCAAGATAAATAATACCTTCTGCCTTTTTAAAATTATGCTTCTGTTCTTACTTGAGAACCAATTTTTAAAACTTTTAATAGACACACTGTAGAGGTCCATGAAAAAAAAAAATCACTTTCTTTTTTGATACATTTTAAAAACTATACACATGCTGAGGCTGGAATAAAGAAGTATGTATTTGTGCTATACTGTAAAAAGAGAAAACAATTCAGTCTCTTTTCTAATTATATCCCTTTAGAATAAATGAAATGATCTGCACTTTGGTAAAAGCGATTTCAGCAGAAATGCTTTTCCAGATTGCTTTTTAATAGGTTTCCATGTTCTACAGACTGTCAGGATCCCTTGAATTTCAAGAACAGTTTTCAATAACAGGAACTATAAAATATATATCATCACACTGCATAAATAGTACTCGAAGTATAGTTTTCAATGTCCCTTGATTTTTCTCTTTCTGAGAGAAATTGTTCAGAGAACATTAAGACTTGACTCTGCATAGCTATCCACTTAAGCCTTACCCATGACACTTGATTCAACTACATGAAATTCTCTGCCATTGAGTATGGGAATAGAATCAGAAGGCCTTCCAAGCCAGAACCAAGAATACTCCTATTAGTATTATGGTCAATGTCCACATTTTTTGGAGATATATAGATGCATATATATGTGCATATCTCATTTACAGAGGCTTCCCAGGTGGTTGAGTGGTGAAGAATCTGCCTGCCAATGCAGGAGACGTGGGAGACATGTATTCGATTCCTGGATTGGGAAGATCCCCTGAAGCAGGAAATGGCAATCCACTCCAGTATTCTTGCCTGGAAAATTCCATGGACAGGAGAGCTCAGAGGGCTACTGCCCATGAGGTAGCAAAGAGTCAGACATGACTGAGCAACTGAGCAAGACCTGTAGATATCATATATACATGTGTATCTTATATCTATATCTATATTCATATAGTCTCTTTATTTCTTTGTCCAAATGACTGCTCCTAGAAATCAATCACATAGATCAGAAAATGGCTATTGCAAAATATCAATTGGAGTTATAGAGTATGGCTCTACACATTTGAAGAGCCCATCAAATGACATTAAATTACACAGACTTGGTAATAGGAATTCTAAGAATCCTGAGGGAGCTTATGAAGAAAACAATTCTTTCTGGTCCCCAACTCCCTGATTCTGTCTTATTGGGTGTTGGGTGTGATGTGGTTGTTTGCAATTTAAGAGAGGATTATAGTTGGTTCTGGCAGGGACCGTCCATCTAGACCACACTTTAAGAAACAATGGATGGGTGGGCAACAGTGGTTCTCTGCCCTGATATTAGACTCAACTGAAATAGCTTTTAAAACATACTTATTCCTAGGCCACATTTCAGTTAAAGAAGAATCTTTGGCGCAAGGCATTTGCATTAGCATTATTTTTTAAAGCCCCCAGATGATTTTAATACCCAGTCATTGTCAAGAAGCTCCGGGTAGCAGATACCAAATTGAACTTTTAGTCTCATAAGCAATAATTATAGAATGATACCAAAAGTACCTGTTTTTTTTGAAATCTAAGAATTTCTGATTATTGTTTAACATTCTTTAACTATAGAAGTACAAAATATTGTTCTCAGTGAGTTTAATTTGTGAAAAGCAAATAGGAGGCTTAAACAACTGACCTTACAGCTATACTATGTCACTGATTCAGCTCAGAAAGCTGACTGGTTCCCTGCCATCCACATAAATGCTTCATTTCCCCTGTGTTCCCACGCTGACATTTTCCTGTCACCCACTTTGTCTTATGCCTTTTTCTCTACAGTCTTAATGAGTCTATCATCTTGTGACTATATACACATCTACTATTATCAGCAATGACAATTCTTCAACTTTTGTTTTGCTTTGAAATAGAATCTTCCAGCAAACCACTGCAACTTTCCTCTGCTGAATAAAACAATTTTTTTTTTTTTTTTTTCTGTTGCCCATTTCCCAAGTGCCTGAAATCAGAGCTTGGGCCTAACACATGGGTTAAAATTGTTACATCAGGAGGATAAATGCATCATAAGATATTATTAGCAGTTGTTACCCTCTGAAATATTCTGTTAGTTTCTGAAATGTTATTCTTTTTTCCAGTTCTTTTCCTGTTTCTTTTACTCTAGTCTCCCAACTCTTTCTCTCTTGTGATCTGCCAGCTGGGCCTCAGCCTTTTTCAGCCATAGACACTATATTTTCAACTGACATTGCAAAAGAATAGCGCAAGTTTGGAGCTCTTTCTATATTGCTGTGCATAATAGAAAGTGACATGTGTTCTGGAGATGGTCAAACAAGACCCAAAGGGCATCTGGGTGCATCGAAACTGCTTGGGTGTGTTCTGAAGATGTGCTCATTCACTGATCCTTTAGCTCTTGGCTTCCCTTGGGTTAATGAAATGCACTTTCCTTTTTTGAATTATCTAGTTAATTACAGATTTCAGAATACAAGCAGTTCTTCTTTTTTTTTTTTTTTCCCCACTACAAAAGAAACTAGAAACATTGTCACCTCTGGAACATGGTCACCTCTGGAACATTTTAGCAAGCTGTTAGAGGGTGAATCTTAGCAGCCGGTGCTAGTGGTAAAGAATCTTCCTGCCAATGCAGAAGTTGCAAGAGACTTGGGTTTGATCCCTGTGTTAAGAAGATCCCCTGGTAGATGGCATGGCAACCCACTCCAGTATTCTTGCCTAGAGACTCCCATGAACAGAGGAGCCTGGCGGGCTGTAGCCCACAGGGTCACAGAGCCCGTCCTGACTGAGGCAACATAGCACACAGCACAGAGCAGAGGGTGAATAATTTCCCTGGAGAACTCTTGAGCCGTAAGTGGCCAAAAATATCTTCAATCTCCTTTATTCTGCTTTTGCTAGGTTTTTTCATTCTCTCTTACCCACTAGCAGTGATCTCCAACCTTTCTGGCACCAGGGACCAATTTCCCGGAAGACAGTTCTGCTTCCACAGAAGGAGTGGGGCTGGGAGGTGTTCAGGCAGTAATGCAAGTGATGGGGAGTGGCCCCCCAAGCTCTGTTTCCTCCCCCACTGCTCACTAATGTGTCACCCCGTTCCTAACAAGCCATAAACAGCATGGGCCACAGCCTGGGGGCTGAGAACCCATGCCCTAACGGTAGTTAGGTCCATGTGATTTCATGCTGAACCTGTTTTTCAGGCAGAAAGGAAATTTTGTTGTAGGGTAGACCTTCTAAGTTACTAGCTTTATATTAAATTATCAAGATTATAATTTGCACAATGATGAATGTCATCAAGACATTAATGACAATTTCAGGTCTATCCAACAACAGCTGGGTAAGGTCAAAGAAGGAACTGCTTAATGAGCAAAGATTTATGTAGAAGTCCTAAAGGTAAAGCTTAAAAGGAATGAATTCAGTGTAGCATTACTAGGTAGACATACAGCAAAATTTAGCCTAAAAAAGGGATTGGAAAGTCATCTTGCTATATTTAAGATGGGGACAGACTTTAGAAGACAGAGGATATGCAAAATGCAACAGGTGTCTAAAGGACTACAATTAAGTAGGAATATATTATACAAATAATTGTAATTCTGGTGCTTGTATCACCTTGCTATTTTCCTAGCAATATGTGAATGAAAAAATTGAGTAAAATAAATGGAATGTTTTATACAATCAACATGAGTACCAAAATAAATATTAATTTCAATCCTGTTCAAACTAAATAGGAAGAGTAAGAAGTGACTAGTGTTGAGATGTTCAAAGTGTGTGTGTGCGTGTGTGTGTTTATTTATTTATTTTGGATGAAGGAGAAGAGTGAGGAAGGTTGAGAGCAGATGACATAACTTTTAACCAAGCATATTTCCACATTAAAAGAATGAAATCAGAGTCTCATATTCCATATTCAAATCACTTTCCAATCATTTAGACTCAATTTATTCAATTTTCTAGTTTAGAAACTCTCATCTTGTTGCATAAGAGAAAATGCCTGGTGACTTAGGGGAGAGATCTATACGTTAGCATAATTTTATCACTTTTGGTTCAATAGAAAGTGATGTGCATTTCTAGAGCCATCAAATACGATTCAGTAGATATCTTGAGTACATAGACACTCATATCTGGATGTGCTCTTGAGTGCAAAATGAAATACCAAAACCTAATTTTGGCCAAACGAAACTGGAAAAAATCAGGTTGCCTTTTCTGGTCCTTTTGCAACTCTATGGACTATAGCCTGCCAGGCTCCTCTGTCCATGCGATTTCCCCAGACAAGAATAATGGAGTGGGCTGCCATTTCTTTCTCCAGGGGATCTTCCCAACCCTAGGATCAAACCTGGGTCTCCTGCACTGCAGTCGGATTCTTTACCACTGAGCCACCAAGGAAGCCCTAACAAAATACATGAATGCTCATATTAGAAGTGGTATATGGATATCCGCTTGTTTTTTCACAGATTCGTTTTAAAATAAGAGTTCGCATGTGTTAACCTTCTAGTCAATCTCAGTTACTTGAAAAGAAGAAAACTTGAATGAAAGTAAATGCTTTGTCTGAATTTTTTGTGCAAATATTTTGTTCAGTTTGACTATGGTTGCTTACCTACCATAGTGTTTATCGTCACTTGGGAGGTTGATTTTGTTAGCACAGACTTTATACAGATCGGCCAGGTTACGAGAATAGAGCACAATGTCTCCTGCCGTGTTTTAGGGGCTGCAGCGTAGCGCTCAGTCGTGCCCGACTCTGTGCCATCCTATGGACTGTAGCCCACCAGGCTCCTCTGTCCATGGGATTGTTCAGGCAAGAATGCGGGAGCGGGTTGCCATTTCTTCTTCCAGGGGATCTGCCTGACCCAGGGGTCAAACCCGAGTCTCCTGTGTCTCCTGCATCGGCAGGTGGGTTCTTTACAACCGTGCCGCCTGGGAAGCCCTCTATACTTCTAGTAGTGCCCAAATGTGTAGTTTTCTTATAGAGCAACTTGACCCACATAGCTCTTATTTTAGTAAAGATCCAAACTTTGAATACTGCTAAGCCAAATATCAATTAAATATTGGTTATTTTTCATACTTAAGTCAAGAAGTTAATACTTTTGTTCTTGTTAATTGTTATTATGTGAGAATTTAGGGATTCTGATATTGTTATCTATTATACCTGTCTGTGTATGAATAGGGTTACAACTTTGTCTTGAACGAGATGATATTGTTAAATCTCATCTTAAATCATGAGATGAGATTGTTATCGATATGCCAGCAGATCTAATACTTGCCAACGTATTCTCATTTAGACACGCAGATACTATGGTTAGTTAACATTTATGTGGGACTTGTTTGGGGAGAACTCTGCTTATAGACTGAACTTCCCTGGTGGCTCAAAGGCTAAAGAATTTACCTGCTAATTCATGAGATGCAAGTTTGAACCCTGGGTTTGGAAGATCCTCTAGAGAAGGGAATGGCTTCCCACTCCAGCATTCTTGCCTGAAGAATCTCATAGACAGAGGAGCCTAGTGGGCTACAGACCATGGGGTTGCAAAGAGTAGGACACAGCTAAGTGACTAAAACCTTCACTTTTCACACTGTTGCTTATACATGAGGGTTTCCCAGATGGCACAGTGGTAAAGAATCCACTTGCCCATGCAGTAGATGCAAGAGATACAGGTCCAATCCCTGGATCAGGAAGATCTCCTGGAGTAGGAAATGGCAACCCACTCCAGTATTCTTGCCTGGAAAATTCCATAGCAGAGAAACTTGATGGTCTGCAGTCCATGGGGTTGCAAAGAGTTGGATGCGACAGACCTTGCACACGTGCACTGCTTATAGTCTGCATGTCTATTTCAGGGGTTCATTAAAGCTGTTAAAATAAGGTGCTAACAAAACCCTATGCTTCTTCATTTCTGATAACTCTACTTTACCTATCTCAGAAACATTAAAATGGCAGTCACCAACATGCCATAGACCAATAAGTATTTTACTCTATTATCTTGCTATCATTTTGAGAAGACAAGTAGGGTAGATGTTTTTCTCTCACAAGGTTTTCAAACACATCTGAATAAAACCAATTGGAAATCTTATAATCAGTTTTAGACATTGATCTACTCACAGCTACGTTTTTGGGGGGTCAATTTGAAAGCTCTCTCCTCTGAATATAGTTCTTATTGGCTATACCATCTATTTCACCCTTCTTTGATATTTTATTTCACAGTGAGATTATACATTCTTCAAGGGTGGAGATGATTTATATCATTTTTTGACAGCAGCCTTAAATATAATAAATTCTCAATCACATTTTCTTGATTGAGAACAACATAAGTGCCAGTACAGAAGTCAATGGCTTTCCAGTATAAGCAAAATCAGCACAGAGCAGGAAGAGCTTGGGAGATTTAGAAGCATAACTAAAATTAAAAGTGTTGATCACTTTGAAGTATTACAAAACTAAAGCTTTAAAGCTCACTCCATTCCTTTAACTTGTTCAAAAATATCACGTTAGAGGAACACTTGTTACTGACTTTGACCCACTTGGTAGAGAAAATAGAAGAAGAGAAGAATAATAAGATGCTATTTCATGACACATCTATTACAGTAATTCATTTATAGTACGGAAACTTTGCCAATGATAAATGTGTGCTACTGTGGTGCAATTATGAATGTACCTTGGCTTTTTAACAATAAAGCTGCCAAAAGGTTGCAAAATGCATAAGGGAGAAAGAAATTGTAGTTGAAGAGCTGAACTAACCAAGAAGTATAAATTTTTTTTAAAAGCATCTGTATTTTTAAAGAGATTTTTGTTCACTGCTAAAGTTAAACCATAATAGCAAAACACACTTTTCACGTATATTCTGTGAACTTCACATACATTTGATTTTGCATGCATGCTGCCCCTTCAAATTATCTTCTTATAGAAAATATTTGCATTATTAATTTATTACCATAAAAGTGAATCTATCCCAGAAAATTGTGCCCTTTATGGCTTTGAAACTTCTTGCAAGATCATGGATTGGACCGGGACAATTTTGTCAAGCTTTTATTCCTTGATATTTTAGTATGAAATGGATGTGAAGGTGAATTATATAATCCTCTGACTCACATGCCACTGGTAAGCTTTATAATGCTACAAAACGTTACAGGTTTAAGCTTCAACCATGATGAAGCAAATGAATGGTGAATTTGTATTGACCTACTATCCAGAAAAGCATCTACTTCTGGTTTATTGACTATGTCAAAGCCTTTGACTGTGTGGATCACAACAAACTGTGGAAAATCCTTCAAGAGATGGGAATACCAGAGCAATTGACCTGCCTCCTGAGAAATCTGTATGCAGGTCAGGAAGCAACAGTTAGAACTGGACATGGAACAACAGACTGGTTCCAAATCAGGAAAGGAGCACATCAAGGCTATATATTGTTACCTTGCTTATTTAACTTATATGCAGAGTACATCATGAGAAATGCTGGACTGGATGAAGCACAAGCTGGAATCAAGATTTTTGGGAGAAATATCGATAACCTCAAATATGCAGATGACACCAGCCTTGTGGCAGAAAGTGAAGAAGAACTAAAGAGTCTCTTGATGAAAGTGAAAGAGGAGAGTGAAAAAGTTGGCTTAAAACAACATTCAGAAATCTAAGATCGTGGCATCTGATCCCATCACCTCATGGCAAATAGATGGGGAAACAGTGGAAACAGTGATAGACTTTAATTTTGGGAGCTACAAGATCACTGCAGATGGTGACTGCAGCCATGAAATTAAAATACGTTTGTTCCTTGGAAGAAAAGTTATGACCAGACTAGACAGCATTTTAAAAAGCAGAGACACTTCTTTGCCATCAAAGGTCCATCTAGTCAAAGCTATGGTTTTTCCAGTAGTCATGTATGGATGTGAGAGTTGGACAAAGAAAGCTGAGCGCTGAAGAATTGATGCTTTCGAACTGTGGTGTTGGAGACGACTCTTGAGAGTCCCTTGGACCGCAAAAAGATCTAACCAGTCCATCCTGAAAGAAATCAGTCCTGAATATTCTTTGGAAGGACTGATGCTGAAGGTGAAACCCCAATACTTTGGCCACCTGATGCAAAGAACTAACTTATTTGAAAAGGCCCTGATGCTGGGAAAGATTGAAGTCAGGAGGAGAAGGGGATGACTGAGGATGAGATGGTTGGATGGCATCACTGACTCAATGGACATGAGTTTGAGTGAACTACAGGAAGGAGGCCTGACATGTTGCAGTCCATGGGTTGCAAAGAGTTGGACACAACTGAGCGACTGAACTGAACTATGCACTCATGCTTATATTAGATACTGTGTGTGTTCAGGCATATCTGACTCTTGTGACCCCATGGACTGTAGCCCTCCAGGCTCCTCTGTCCATGGAATTTTCCAGGCAAGAATACTGGAATGAGTTGCTGTTTCCTCCTCCAGGGGATCTTCCTGTTGCAGATGTAGAACTGGCCTTTCTTGTATCTCCTGCATTGGCAGACAGGCTCTTTACCACTAGTGCCACCCAGGAAGCCATATTAGATACTTCAGTTCAGTTCAGTCACTGAGTCATGTCCAATTTTTTGCAACCCCATGGACTGCTGCATGCCAGGCTTTCCTGTTCATCATCAGCTCCTGAAGCTTGCTCAAACTCATGTCCATCAAGTCAGTGATGCCATCCAATCATCTCATCCTCTGTTGTCCCCTTCTCCTCCCACCTTCAATACTTCCCAGCATCAGGGTCTTTTTCAATGAGTCAGTTCTTCACATCAGGTAGCCAAAGTAGTAGACTGGCATTAGAGAAATGTAAGGCATAAATTTTTGCCGAGAATAAATTTTGATTGATTGGACAAATGGCAATTATGGATAAAACAGAATATCATGAAAGAATATAGGAAAACATAATACACATTTTAGGTTACTTTTGAGAAAAGAGAAATTTGGATATGGACTGAACTCTAGGAAACACAGTGGAATAAATAGAGTTGGAGGAAGATTGCTTTTCTTTCTGCAGTTCAATTGAGAGAAAAAGTAAGACTTGAGAGGGAAGCAAGACATAGAAAAAAGTTAAACACAACCTTGAATATCTCTCCCATTCATCTATTTTATCCACCCAAGTTAGAGAAAGGTTCTGACTGGCTTTAAATTAATTCTGCCTGCTCCAATGAAAACAGTTTCTATTCTGAGGACTATTTTTTCAGAAGTAACAATTATTATGGGAAGAATCTGAGACAAAGAATAAATGCTTTCTTAAGATTGTGGATGATATACAAGTACATGTATAATCCCTTAAACTTCCATTTCATGTTTTTTAAAATTATCTATATAATTTAAGTGATTAAAATTGTGTTTTTCTTCTAGAGTGCTCAATAATAAAGCCTCTGGGATTATGCTTTGGATGTTACATGAAAGCTCTTTAAGAAATAAATTGAAATGAATGCTGTAATTGAATTTCTTCCATAGATCAGCACCGAATGTTTCGGGGGGCTGACTATAAAAGAACTATCCTAACTCTGTGAATCTGTTTAGAGTTTCCTATGTTTTTCTTGTCTTTAGTCAACTTCTGTATACTTTGTGTACACTTCAAACTTCCTACAGACCAATTTTGAATTATGTGCAGTAATTCCCCTTGGTCTGTTGAAAAAGTCCTTTGCAATCATCAGCATTTTTCACAATTTGCCATTGGCATATAATTTATTCCTTGATTCTCATTCTTTACCATATACCGCATCTTAACCATAGTGTTCTTAAATTTTTTATAAAGTTTTTGTGATAATGGACACTTAGAAATTTCTCATCTAGTGGAGGCTGGATGTTTACCAACTATGCAATGTTTTTCTTTGAGTTCTAGACCCTACCTCTGCTGCTTTAACCATGTGCTGACAGATAAAGAATGCTAGATTCCTTTTTTGCAGGGAGAGGTCGTTAATAGGACATGCCCAACTCTGGGCTTCCCAGGTGCCACTAGTGGTAAAGTACTTTCCTGCCAATGCAAGAGATGCAAGAGGTTCGGTCCTTGGGTCAGGAAGATCCCCTGGAGGAGGCATGGCGACCCACTCGAGTATTCTTCCCTGGGAATTCCCGTGGACAGAGGAGCCTGGCGGGCTGCAGTCCACGGCGTCACAAAGAGTCGAACATGACTGAAGAGCCTTAGCACACACATTTAAGCTGGACCCAGGCAATCGAAGGCTTCTCACTCCCTCCTCTTCCTTAAAACGTTTGTTCGGCCTACCATTTCCACACTAGGAGCTGTTCTAAGGATGCAGCCTCAGAGCACAAGGTGTTGTTGAGACCATCTGAACTGAATATGTGACTGAATCCCATTAAGCAGTATAAGCTTCTAGACACAACTTTAAGACTCTGGCAGGCAGCTGTGGAGATTTCATCCTGCAGACACCCAAGATAAACCTTGTCAGTAAGTTCTCTTGCATTTTCTGGCGTGGTCTCTCCAGCCTCTCCTTGCTCTCCATATACAGGGGCCAGTTTCAGCTTTCACTCTAAACTTTGTGAACCCACATTTTCTGCAATGTAAGGATAATTAATATGGAAAGTGGGGATGAGAGAGGGGGTGTAAAATGTAACTAAGGGAATCTGAGCTTGTGTCCAATGATACAGGACATAGAGAACTCCCGATCACTAGCAGCTGGACTCAGGAGAAAGATAGTTGACTTCCACCTTCTGCCTGTCATAACAATCATCAGTGCCTGTTTATGGAAACTGACTATTGATTATGGGGACAAGTTGAGCCAGCCTGGCACCAGCAAAATTGGGCAGTTACTCAGAGCTGGCCCACGGAAAGTCAGCATCTGCCTGTTGTTCTGAAGTGCATCAGCCCCCTGATCTCCCTCGCTCGTTCCCCAAGTGCCTTTCCCTCCAGAGTTCTGTAGCTGTTTAAGTGAGATCACTTGACAATGTGAGGATCTCTTACCAATACTTCATATACTCTTCATCAACTTGTAGGTGATTTAGAGTCATTTTGGGAGATAGTGATATTGAATGTGTTCTATTGCTAACCTCCAAGTTTCTTCATTTTCTAGAATGACTCATCAGAAACCATTGTTGTTATTTTAATTAGCTCATTGGGGTGGGAAAAGGGATTCCAAAATCCCCCACAGAGATCAGATAATACATCAAACCTTCCTATCTCCTCATTTAGTCTAGCATTCCTTTCATCTGAATTCTTTCTCCTTTCATCATTGCCTTCTCAATGCTATTTATCTTCTAAGGCTGTAACCACGTGCTTTAGAAGCACGGTACTTGAGCCATTTTCATCTAAATCACCCAGGGTGCTAGTTAGGGATGCAGACTGATTATAAAAATCAGAATCTCTAGGGATGGTCCAGAAATCTAAATTTTAACAAGCTCAGCAGGCATATTTTATGCATGCAGAAGTTTGAGAAACACTGTTCTATTCAGACACCATGAAGTCTTTCTCATTCCCCTAGAAAGCCAATGTTTTTTCTCTATCTGTGGAATTTCTGAAAAAGTTCACTTTTATACCCTTCCTAGAGTATTTATAATATTCTGTCTTATATCATAATTTGTCATAATGTAATGATCTGTGCACTGGTTTTTATTCCTTCTGTTATAGGTATAAGTTCCTGTAGGCTAGGCCTGTGTATCTTCAGAGCATCTGGCATGGAGCTTTGCTTCTAGCAGATGCTCAGTTCTTATCTCTAAGAATGCATGAAATGTTACCTTAAGGCCTTTCCCCTCCTCTTCTGTGAATGCGCTGTGGACATAAGCTACGGTGTAACTTCGAAATGCTTGTACCATATTAAAGTAAATGAACTGCTTAGAAAACCTCTTGCTTGAACTAAGCTTAGTTCACAGAATTTAGTCCCAGATAAATAGTTGACTCAGGCTTTTTTGTTCTCTGTAAATCTCCTTATCAGCAGAAGGTTTATTTTTGAAACTCATGGCTCAATATAGTGAGAAGTAGTCACTTGAATCAAGAACTTAAGAACGATTCATGGCTCAGGTCATAAAAATTACCTATATGTCTGTCACTGGTGAATCATTTATGAAGTCCTCAGTGCTGTTTGAATTTTCAAAAGGTTAGCTTTGATGTGCATTTTTAGAGTGCATGTGTTTGCTTAGAATATGTCAAGCTAGGAAAATGGCATTTTCTTAAAACACCACTGTTTAATTTCTACAAAATTCAAGCAAATGAAGAAGGTATACTCACATCAAAGATTGGAAGCATGGCTTGAACTTCAATTATTTAACTGCAATTATGACGAGACTGTTCACAAGTTGGTTTTCTTAAAATCAAGATATAACCTAAGCACTTCAAACAAGTGTTGCTATAGATTTAAATGACCTGAATGATTTGTTTTGTTTTCTAATATTGAATAGACATGATGTTTTTCTTATTTTTTATAAGTCAGGTAAAATTCAGTAAAACTCACACTCAAAATATAATTGAACTACAGATTAAAAAAAACAGAAACAACTAACCTTATTGGGTAATCATTTTGCAATATATACATGCATCGATCATCACCTTGTACATCTTCAGCTTACACATACTTAAAGTCAATTATATCTCAATAATTCTGTGTAAAAAGAAAGAGAATAGATTTCTCTAAGCTTGTTGTATTGTTAGAAACTTTATTAGAATTCAATACTACATTTAAAGAATGCTCTAACTGAAGATTTCACGCATGCTCAGTCGCTTAGTCGTGCCCCACTCTTTGCAACTGCATGGACCATACCCCGCCAGTCTCCTTTGTCTATGGGATTTTTCTCAGCCAGGATACTGGAGTGGGTTGCCATTTCCTCCTCAATGGATCTTGCTGACCCAGGGATTGAACCCATGTCTTTTGCATATCAGTAAAGGCAAAATCTTTACTGCTGAATCACTGGGGAAGCCCAAATGAACATTAGTAAAATTATATTAATAAATTACACTAAAATTGAAATCTAAACAACATTCATCAAAAAAGATATCACAAATACTTTTACAGAAGTGAAGTAGATACACTTGAATGTTTTATAGATACATGCCTTTCTCAAATGATAGGAGTGGAAAACATTTTAGGGAGAAAACATTTTAGGCAAGAAAATGCTACAGAAGTCCATAGCTTTTACAGAAGTCCATAAATGCAATATTTTGACTTCAAAAGAAAAGTCACTTATTAGCACGCTGTCAAAAGTAATAGAAATGGAGAGAAATAAACTGTCATGTTACCAAGAGCACGTTTTAGAAATATAAGAACTCCCACAATCGGGTATCGTCTGAACAATTCTGAGAAAGTGGACTCTCTCCTGGTCACCCTAATCAGTTCCTTTCTCTGTCCCAAAGTCCAGTGCTCTCTAATCAACTCCAATCATTTGTATGTCCCAGGTCTAAACCAGGGTTGGATTTTCTAAGTACATCTTCTTGCTTTTCTTTTTCTTTTCTTCCCACCTCTCCCTCAACTCTTAAGTTTCCATCCTGCACACCTCTGCTAAAATGATTCTCTTCAAATATAATTTTCATCAAGTCTCTCCTGTGCTTGATAATTTAGAGTGATTTTCCATAACTTGTTACATAATATCCTAACTTGCCTTGCAATAACATCTTTCACCAACTGGACTGTCCCTTCATCTAACTAAACAAATATTCATCATTCTCAGAAATATGTGAGCCTCTATATCTTACATAACCTGCTTGGTACTTTTAGGAAAATTCTGAAAGAATTTTGAAAAAGATTACTGGATGCCTTTTCAAAGGAATGTTGCATGTTATCAAGGGTACTTTTCAAGGATTATCTTATTTTTATGGGGTGCGTCCATTTGATTGTTTATGGCTGGGGTACTTTGCACCTTTAGAAAGATAAAGATTAACATTAACATTTAGATGGCTGATGACAATGCACTAGTGATGCATCAACAATGTTTCCTGACCATACCAATGCAAACAATTCCTGCTAATGACAGTTTGGAGAAGAATTGGACTTATGACAAGTAACTCTGCTGCTGCTGCTGCTGCTAAGTCACTTCAGTCATCTCCGACTCTGTGCAACCCCATAAATGGCAGCCCACTAGGCTCCTCTGTTCCTGGGATTCTCCAGGAAAGAACACTGGAGTGGGTTGCCATTTCCTTCTCCAATGCAGGAAAGTGAAAAGTGAAACTGAAGTTGCTCAGTCATGCCCAACTCTTAGCAACCCCATGGACTGTAGACTACTAGGCTCTTCCATCCATGGGATTTTCCAGGCAAGAGTACTGGAGTGGGGTGCCATTGCCTTCTCCAAGTAACTCTACTAGTGTTTAAATCTGACTGTGAAGTGTGAAAGTTGCTCAGTCGTATCTGACTCTTTGAGACCCCATGGAATTCTCTAGGCTAGGATACTGGAGTGGGTAGCCTTTCCCTTCTCCAGGGGATCTTCCCAGGGACTGAACCCAGGTATCCCACATTGCAGGTGGATTCTTTAACAGCTGAGCCACAAGGAAAGCCTCAATTAATTAATGAGCTAACTAAAATTGTTGACTTTATTCACTCTATCTTTTATGAGATTCATGATTTTACCTTTTTGGAAAATTACTAGATAACAAGGAATAATATATCAAAACATAAATCCATACTGCCCTCTTTGCCTTGTTTGTCCCCACATGTCAGTACATTCCTATACTCTCTTTGAAACTCAATTCTCATCCATCACTTCTTTAGAAACCTTATCAATGTGGATGTTATGAAAAGGTAGTTAATGAGAGAGGCAGTAGGATTTTACAAGTTCTTCAAAGAAATGTAATGTCCAATCCACCAGGCTCCTCTGTCCATGAGATTCTCCAGGCAAGAATACTGGAGTGGGTTGCCTTTTCTTCCCCCAGGGGATCTTCCCGACCCAGAGATTGAACTCATTTCTCCTACATTGGCAGGCGAACTCTTTACCATTGAGCCACCAGGAAACCCAATGCTTTCGAGAATGTTGATATAAATTTTCTTAAATGAAAAACTGTCAAATTGGTCAATATCCAAAGGGCTGAACCAAATCTCCACCAAACCAACTTGCATTTCTATGGATAAGTATAGTTTGTATTATTGGATTTCTACAATATTTTGGACACTGTTCTAAGCACTGTGTAGATAAAAGAGTACACAAAACAAAGTCCTGCCTTCTTGAAGCTTATGTGATAGTGTGTGGGGAGTGGGGAAGGAGGAGTGGAATCAGATGTTAACCATAGAAAGATATTACGTGGCCTTTAGAGATATATGCTGGGGCTTCCCAGGTGGTTCAGTGGTTAATACTCTGCCTGCCAGTGCTGGAGATATGGGTTTGAACCTTGGATTAGGAAATCCCCTGGAGAAGGAAATAGAAATAGAAACCCATTCCAGTATTCTTGCTTGGGAAATCTCATGGACAGAGGAGTCTGGCAGACTATAGTTCATGGGGTTGTAAATGAGTTGGACACAACTTAGTGACTAAATAAGAGCAAAGAGACATATGCTATCTGTTCAGTTCAATTGCTCAGTCGTGTCTGACTCTTTGTGACCCCATGAATCAGAGCACACCAGGCCTCCCTGTCCATCACCAACTCCCAGGGTTTACTCAGGCTCATGTCCATTGAGTCGGTAATGCCATCCAACCATCTCATCCTCTGTCATCCCCTTCTCCTCCCGCCTTCAATCTTTCCCAGCATCAGGGTCTTTTCCAATGAGTCGGTTCTTCAAATCAGGTGGCCAAAGTATTGGAGTTTCAGCTTCAGCATCGGTCCTTCCAATGAACACCCAGGACTTATCTCCTTCAGGATGGACTGGTTGGATCTCCTTGCAGTCCAAGGGACTCTCAAGAGTCTTCTCCAACACCACAGTTCAAAAGCATCAATTTTTCGGCACTCAGCTTTCTTCACCATCCAAATCTTACATTCAAACATGACCACTGGAAGAACCATAACCTTGACCAGGCGGACATTTGTTGGCAAAGTAATGTCTCTGCTTTTTAATATGCTATCTCGGTTGGTCATAACTTTCCTTCCAAGGAGTAAGCGTCTTTTAATTTCATGGCTGCAGTCACCATCTGCAGTGATTTTGGAGCCCAAAAAAATAAAGTCTAACACTGTTTCCACTGTCTCCCCATCTATTACCCATGAGGTGATGGGACCAGATGCCACGATCTTAGTTTTCTGAATGTTGAGCTTTAAGCCAACTTTTTCACTCTCCTTTCTTTTTCATCAAGAGGCTTTTTAGTTCCTCTTTACTTTCTGCTATAAGGGTGGTGTCATCTGCATATCTGAGGTTATTGATATTTCTCCCGGCAATCTTAATTCTAGCATGTGCTTCTTCCAGCCCAGCGTTTCTCATGATGTACTCTGCATATAAGTTAAATAAGCAGGGTGACAATATACAGCCTTGACGTACTTCTTTTCCTATATGGAACCAGTCTGTTCCATGTCCAGTTAGAATGGAATTATTACAGGGAGAGGAAGTTCTGAGAAACAGCCATGGGGTGGGTGAAGCACAGGGAGGTTTGAGAAGATCAAGATGAATTCCTTTGTCTTCTTTCAGAACTTCAATTTTTTTTTTCTTCATGGGAAATGTATTTTCCACAGAGGGTTTGAACAAAGGAGGAACATGGTCAGTCATGGAAAACGTTTCAGTCATGATGAGGTACATAGTTTGAAGGTAAATCAGGGAGAGCAGATGGGAAGTATTAGAAGTTGAAATATATCCACCAAAAAGACACATTGAAGTTCTAACCCCCCAATACCTGTGAATATGGCTTAGTTGGGAAATAGTGTCTTTGCTGTGGTGGTTTAATCCCTAAGTTGCTTCTGACTCTGCAAACTCATGGACTGTAGCACGCCAGGCTCCTCTGTCCATAGGATTCTCTAGGCAAAAATGCTGGAATGGGTTGCCATTTCCTTCTCCAGGGGATCTTCCCATCTCAGGGATTGAATCTGGGTTTTCTGCATTACAGGTGGATTCTTCACTGACTGAGTCTCCATACTTCAGAAATAATGTCTTTGCAGGTGTAACCAAGTTGGGATGAAGTTATGCTGGATTAGTGCAATCTCTAATCCAAAAACTGGTATCTTTATAAAAGGAAAATGTAAACATACATTGGGATAAGGTCAGAGATTGGAGTTAATGTTGCATTTATTTGAGGAATGCCAAAGGATTTCCAGCGAGTACTAAGTACGATTTCCAGCAAGTACCAGTAAGTAGTATGGTGAGCTTCTAGACCTCCCCTAGACACTTCAGGTGGAGCATGGCCCTGATGACACTTTGATTCTGGAATTTTAGCCTCTATGGCATGAAAGAATAAATCTCTGTTGTTTTAAACTCTCTGTTTATGGCACTTTTTTTTTTTAATGGAAGCCCCAAGGAAACTAATACAGAGATTGCAATAACACGTGAGTGTTGATGGTGACTTGACCAGATGGGTACTAGTGGGAGTCAAGAGGGTCATTGGATCCAGGGTACTTTAAAAAGGCAAAAGCAATGGGATTTCCTGGTGCATGCATGGTTCAATAGAGAAGAGTGAGAAGGAATTCAAGAATAACGTAGGCTGTTACTTTTAAGAAGTGAACACAGTAAAACTTGGTAGCCATTTTTCTGAGCTATGATGACAGGTATCTAAGATCGTCTTTAATGCAAATTTTCAATGGAGAACACACCTAGAAGGGTCTTTTATAATGGGAGCTGTCTATTATTGATCTGATTCTATGTACTAGGCTCTCAGTGTATGTTGTGCCATTTAATCCTCCCAAGAATTCTGCAAGTTAGATATTATTACTCTCATTTTACAAAGAGAAACTTTTCACTAGAGATGTTTTATATGCACTCAAGGAAGTGAGTGAAGGAAAGATTGAAACCCAGATTTTCCTGATGTCAGCGTCAAATCTCCTGTCAAGAAGTGAATAGTGCTTTAAGGGATAAAATAATGTTTCTGAAAATTTAGATGCTAAATAAAATAGTTCTTTTCATTTGCTGCTTAGTTATAAGAAGTTTTTATGTAGTCTTAGAATACATGGAATATGCCTATCTTTGTTGTTTTTGTAGCTTTATAGAAACTGTTTCTTCTAACTATGTATACATACTCAAGGAATACCCACTGGATTTAAATGAATTTACTAACTGGCCTTGGTTTTGAACACTGAGATTTTTATGATTTCATATTATTTCATGTAATATCATTACTTGTATACACTTAATATAGGTTAACATTTCTTTCCATTTGTATAGTACTTTATAATATACTAAGGGTTCTCATGGGCTTCCCTGGTGGCTTAGACGGTAAAAAATCTGCCTGGTTTGATCCATGGGTTGGGAAGATCCCCTGGAGCAGGGAAAGGCAACCCACTCCAGCATACTTGCCAGGAGAATCCCATGGACAGTGGAGCCTGGTGGGATACAGTCCATGGGGTGGCAAAGAGTTGGACACGACTGAGGGACTATCACTTTCACTTTTCAAGGACTTTCAAACTTGCTCCAGTAATACTGACAAAAGACCAAATTGTTCCTGTTTCCTATTGCTGCACCTAAGAATGGCTTAAAACAACTTTTAATGATTTTTGATATCTCTCATGGTTCTGGGTTTGAACTGAGTGTAGGTGATTCTTTTTTTTTTTTTTTTTTTAAGTGGCTGTGCTAGGTCTTAGTTGCAGCAGGTGACTGTTAGTTGAGGCATGTGGAATCTAGTTCCCTGACCACAGCCTGAACCCAGGCCCTCTGCATTGGGAGCCTGGCATGTTAGCCACTGAACCACCAGGGAAATCCTAAATGTAGGTGATTCTTGCTGAAGCTTCTCACGCAGTCACAGTCATACCGTGTCCAGAGTCAACTCAAAGATTTCCTTGCTTATATATCAAAAGTCACTATTGGCTGGAGCTCTACCCAGGCCATTGGCCTCAACACTTACATATAGGTATTCTCTGAGCTTCCTCACCCATGAAGGATAGGTTCTGAGACAGATAATCCAAATGGACAAGATGAAACTGATAGATTTTTAAGGACTAAACCTGGAAACTGGCACAGCGTCACTTCTGTTGAGGGAATTACAGAGCCTATATGTAAGGGGAGAAAAATATGTCTCACCTCTTAATGGAAATTTAAGATCAAAAAATTTTAGGACCACGTTGAAACTGCCACAAAAATAAAAACTTAATTGTTTCTATTTTATACTGAAAAACTTGAAAGATGAGAAATTAGAGATCTTGTCTAAGATCACAGAGCTCATTACTGTTCTAGTTGAGATTCAAACCTAATTTTCCTTACTTTCATTGCACTCTCTATTATTAGAAAGCAGTGGAGTGAAATGTTTGAGAACTGGGAATATACCATTAGGTTGCCTGAGTGTGATTTTTAGCTCTACTGTCTAGTTCTGTGACCTTGAGAAAGTAACTTGCCTTCTTTTGCCTTAGTTTCTTCCTATGTGAAATGAGTTCATAATTATGCTTACTTCAGAGAATTGAGAGGATTAACTGAGTTAAAACACATAAAACCTCACAATAATGCCTGGCATATCAATAAAAGTTATTATTATACTTTTCACATCTGACTGGCAGTGTTTATGAAGGAATTTGGAAATTTCATGGTTAAAGTTCAGCACACATAAATGAATCTCAAGTAGAAAAAGACAGGTGTGTGCAGGTTTAAAATACGGCGTGACAGGAGCTCGGACAAGTAGTTAGTTACCTTTTGTGTGGACTATCATTCTACTGAATCATACCTCAGTCATTAAACTTTCCACACTACGTAGAAATGGTCTGTTTAGCCGATTTGTCTCCCTACTAAAATGCCAACTCAAGGAGGCCAAGCCCACTCTTATTCACCTGTGGTTCGCTGTGACCTGCCCAGTATCAGGTATACATTAGGAGTTCAAAGCATTGGTCAAACAGGTAACTAACAGTTCAACACGTTGGGCTAAAGAAGGGAAAAGGTATTGCTTTATATAAGGATTTTTCCTTGTGGACTTATGGGTTGATCATATTCTTATAATTTCAGGGAAAGGACAGGGGAAGAAAATATGGACCAGGATAATAAGCCAGAAAATCAATTGCTTCAAAAATCATTCATTCATTCATTCATTCACCAAAGTAATTAGGAGGTTAGGATCTTCTGTGTCTCCTTACAAAACAGTATTAGTTTTCAAGTTTTTTTTTTTAAAGAGATAATTTGTTATATATTATGCAGTCCAGTCACTCTGGTTTAACTAGGACTCAGCAGTATGTTTATACTCAAGAGAAAATACCTACCTTTTGAATTCATTATCAGGTTAGTAAATGTTAGAAGTTGCTGTCATAAATAAATATACTGAGAGAAGTAAAGGACTCCTCTGTTCTAGTATATAGTCATTTAAATATATTTTAAAGTTTATATTTTATTTCAAAATATAATGGCCTTTACCTTTCCTGTGATGTTGGTAATCCTTTGAGAAATACCAGGATGATTTGGAATTCTAATCCCTAGAGTCACTATGAAAAAAATCATAATAAGGTTCTAAAATTCCCAAGGTTGATAATTAGGTGAGTGAAATTTTGATGGAAAGATAAGCTTAATGACATATTTCAATGCTGTCCTTTTCGGAAGGATGGGAGAGTCCTGCCTTGTTGCATATTACATAAGGTGGCTATTAAAAACTGATTAATTTTCAGCAGAGAGACAGAGATGAATGGGTGAAAGCATAGTGAAGCGTTAAATGAGTCAGATGAGAGAGCTCACTAAGGACCCAGCAAAAATATTCATAGAATAAGAATAATTGCAATGTGATTATCGAATTATACATTTAAGAAGGGCTTTGTCCCAAAACAAATATTATTATAGTAAAATGCTTTTATAATACATCAAGCAGTTTTTGACAATTTGCTTTGGGATGTAAACACTGAAAATGTTTGTATAAGTTAATTTCTCAGTAGTTTTTGAGTTTCCATCACCTTTTTTGTCTGTAGTCAGCAAGTTCCAGATCATAGTTATGAGGAAAAAATTAAGAAAATATCTTTACTTTTGGTTCTTTTACATTGTTTGCCTCTTTCCATCCCACCCATGCTGAAAATATAGAGAAAGCTTGATGCTAAGGAAACATTCTTCTTGCATTCTTTAAGTGTAGATTTTGTTTCTTCTGTGAGTAAATACTTGGTTTTCTAGGGGCTTAAATTCTTTCATAAGAAAGACTACTCACCCAGTGAATTAGTTAATTTTATTAGAAGAAAGGCACTGGCCAGCTGTTCTCCATAGGGAGCAGAATTGGAAGAAGTAGACTTACATAGGAAATGGAACATTATAAGGAAGGAAGCCTTCTTTCGCTAGAAGCCTCAGGGAGTCAACATTTCTCCCCAGAGTAAATATGATCCAGTGGATGAGAGCTGTACTGTAACTGAGTATTATTTCTGACTCTACACCTTTCCAGCCAAGGCTGTATCCTTGGATGACTTGAAATTTTCTGGCCTCTGTTTAATCAGCTGTAGAAAAGGGGGAAAATAATTCTTAGAACCACAGTGTGGATTTTGATATGTTTTATATAAAATCTTTGGCACATAATTAACAGTCAGTAAATGGTAGCTATGGCTGTTATTACTACCACTGATTAGGGGCATGCAGTTTCTCATCAGTTCTAGGTGATTTCCGTTACAGGAATTTGCCCAGTCTTCATTTGGAGGAAAGGGAGCTTGCAAATAATATACTTGTGGTCCTTATAAAAATGTAATTGATAATGAATATTTCCTCTTTAAGTATAGGACAGAGAGAGAATTCTCAATATTTCTTGGAGGAGGAAACCCATTCTTCTCTAATGGCATTTCATAGTGTGCCACTGGCCATATCTTTGCCATGCTAATTTACAATAAAATATGCTAATTTAAAGCTTATTATTTTAGATGCATTGTGTCAGAATTTAGAGGCATATGTGATAAAATGTAATTCTTTCAGAATATGTTTACATAGAAACAGACTTAAATACTTCCAGTGACTATATTTGGCATGTACATTTGATCACATTTTTCTCAGTTTAGTCTTTTTTGCATGTACTTTTGATGATAATGTGGAGATGTTTAAGGAAAAATATGCTTTTCTTTAATAAATGTATTAATCATGAGTTTGTTAGAAGAGCAGTGAAGAACACCAGTTCTCACTTATTTTGGCTTATATTGGGATTATAGATAGTTTTATTATTTAAGTCTTGCTTATACTTTTCCTGCAATTAGAGCAAACACATAAATTATATCCACATATATTTTGTGCTGAACTTAGAGCTATACATGGTTGAAATCAATACAGATACAAACAATATGTATTTCCAAGGCATGGGAACACAAAAGCATAAATTAGATTAATCTGTGAAAGGATCTAATGACTCTAACTGGCTTTTCTTGTAAGATGAAGAATAGCTGTGGTCTTCTCATCATAGAAATAGTCTTCCTTAATCTGGGTAATCAGACTTTTTTAGAGAGATTAAAGAAAGGAAGCAATTTCTCCATCTGCTGGGTGGAAGTTGGTATTTATTTGCCCCTATTTTTCCTTCCCCCTGTGAGACACTCTCCAACTTTTCTGTCAGAAAAGTTAAATGGAGTGTTCTTTAGATTTGCCCTTGCTGACAATATTCAATCAGTTAAGAAGTATTTACTATGTTCTCTGTACTGTAATAAGTACTCAAGAGACTAGTATGGAAGGAAAAGACATGACACTTGTCAATGACATATTTATTGAAGTATTTCTTGGGAGGGAAAGATTTATTCATAAGAAGTAACTTCTAGGTGACCATTTCTAATCTCTTATTATTCCATGCCTTCAATCAGCACCAACATTTGTCAAAACATGCCATGTGATCAAACTATAGTAGCTTTTTTGTTGTTGTTGTTTAGTTTCTTACATCATGTCCAACTTTTTGTGACCACATGGACTGCAGCCCACCAGGGTCCTCTGGTCATGGGTTTCCCAGGCAAGAAAATGGATGTGGGTTGCCATTTCCCTCTCCAGGGTATCTTCCCAAGCCAGGGAACTGAACTGAATCTCCTGTTTGGCAGGCAGATGCTTTACCAGTGGGCCCCCTGAGAAGCCCCATGGTAGCTTTAGGAATTAAAATGAAAATGGTTCCTGTTCTTAAATGTAATGGAAATGAGTATGAAGTTTATTTACGAAGGGTAATGGGCACACAAAAGAAAGAAAGTTAATGCCCAGGGTGTTGTCAAAGAATACTTAACATAGGTCATTAAAAAAACAAAACAAAACAAAACAAAAGACTAGCTCTTGAAATATGTCTTAGAATTTACTGGGCAGATTATGGTCAACCAGGGAATAAGGTGATGGAGTTAAAGCCATCATTACCAGGGTACAATGACAAAGAAGCATGGAAGTGTGACACAGGGTAGAATTGTCAAAAAATGAGTAGTAATTCAATGCAGCTGGGAAATAGGAAGAAAGCAAATGGTGAAAGAGGGGGTGATACTGAGGGTAAAGTGTTGACCAGATTATGAAGGATCTTAATTTCCCACCGAGGAGTTAGCATTTACTTGAAAAGAAATGGGAAGTAATTGAAAAATTATATGAAGTGGATTAGTCCCTGGTGAGTCAGACGGTAAAGAATCTGCCCACTGTGGGAGACCAGGTTCGATCCCAGGGTCAGGAAGATCCCCTGGAGAACGAGATGACTACGCACTCCAGGATTCTTGCCCAGAGAATCCCATGGACTATTATAAGTGTATTTGAGTTTTATAAACATAATACTATTGGCAATATAAAAAATAGATCAGAAAGAGTAAGGGAAGAGGTTCAGACATCAGGTAACAGAGAGTCCATTGTATTCATCTCTGAAGAGTTGATGGGTTTCTGAATAGGACTGTGGCAGCTGATGTGGAGCAGAGGGAATGCCCTTGAAAAAGATTACGAAATAGAAATTCCAGAATGTAGCCACTATTAAGTGTGGTGGCTACGAGACGGAGAAAACTTTCCAGTAACAAATAGGTTGCTGGGCTGAATGTTCTCTGTCAATAAGCCCAACCTAGAGCAGGTGGGGGTTTCCCTGGTGGGTCAGTGGTAAAGGATCTGCCTGCAATTCAGGAGACCCAGATTCAATCCCTGGATCAGGAAGAACCCTTGGAGGAGGACTTGCAACCCACTCCAGTATTCTTGCCTAGAGAATCCCATGGACAGAGGAGCCTGGTGGGCTGCAGTCCACAGGGTCCCACACAGTTGGGCATGACTAAAGTGACTAAGTAGCAGCAGAGCAGATGCAATGGCATAGAGATGGGCAGGAATAAATACTAGGAAGACTAATAAACCAAATGTGGATCTCAAGTAGCCCATAGAATAAATGCATTTGTTTCAGGTGAAGAGCCTGATGTGGAGAGATCTGAGGTCTATTCCATTTTGGTGGACCTTCTTTAGGGAAATATATGACACCAAAAGTAAATGCAGCAAATGGGAAAGTAAGCCAGTGAGTATGTCAAACTAGAAAGCTTCTGCATTACAAAAAACACTATCAAGAAAATGAAAGGCAAACTGGGTTGGGAAAAATATTTTAAGTCACATAGGGTCACATAGTTAGAATAGGTGAGAATAGTTAGAATAGGAAAAAAGGAGTCCAGAATGGCAGTGGCTAAAAGATAAAGGAGGGGAAAGCCTGTGAAAATAGAACAAAGGAAGGCCCGAAGACTGGAGTAAGGACCTCAGGTTAAACAAGCAGCCCTCCTGGCTAGACCAATTTACGTAGAGCAGGCTCAGGGAAAGCAGAAAAAACATATAAAAGGAGGAGCCAAAATTGAGCCTGGGGCCCCTCTCTCTTTGCATCTTTTGGGTCGGCCCGCCCTCACGCATCAAGGATGTATTTTCCTTTGCTTGCCAAATAAAAGAGCTGTAACACTGGTCCATCCGTCGCTTCAAATTTTTGCTGTGGTGAGACAGAACCGAGGAAATTACACACTCCCCCAACATCTCTGGTGCCGTGACTCTGACTGAACCTGGCTGAAACAACCTAGGCTTTGCCTCCATGAGGTGGAGGCCAAGCACAGCCGAAGCCCAACTCGATGAAGTCTCCTGTGGTGGAAGCTGAAAGTGAAGAAAACCCAGTGCAGGCGACGTGACAAGAAGCCCACCGTGCTGGAAAGTGGGACAGCAAAAACACAATGAGCCGAAAGCTCATGTGGCTCAGTCTCAGATTCCAGGAGACCCCCGATTGGGGTAGGAAGTCCTCGTCCCTACAGCTGGAAGGACATATGGCTGAAAAAAATCTCAATTCCTTTATAATCTCTCATTTCTTGTTTCCTTGAACCCCCTGAGAACAGACGAGTGGAAGTAGGTGCAATTGAGGGACTCTGGCAGGAGCTACTTAGTAGCTATTGCCCAAGCGGGTTGGGGTTCATCTGTCCTTAATCTTCTATGTGCCAAGGGTCAGGCCAATAAAAACTGTGAGCACAGGTCAGGTATTTAGCAGATTTTCCAGCTGGTTATGAAGGGGATTCATTGGCACATTTTCCCCACTGCTTTTTCCTTCCATCCTTCAGCTCCTCTTTCCATCTATGCCACTGCTTACAAAGTATTGGGCAGGTTATCATCTTTCCATTTCTGAAAGTTGTGCTTGAAACTGATTACTTAAGATTGGGACTCAAACCCACATGGCAGGGACTCTGTGCTATGTTTAGTCACTCAGTCATATCCTACTGGGACTTGAGCCCGGCCAAAACCCATGGTGCCTGGTTTTAGGACCTAATGAAAGCCAGGCTCTTGATGTCTCATTGCAAAAAAAATCAGTGAGAGACACAGTGATAGTAAGAGGTGGATTTGTTTGAATTCAGAGAGCACACTCCACAGGGTGTCAGCCATCACAGAGGGAGAGTGCAGTGGCCATGGAATGTGGTGTGGTTAGTTTTCTCGAGTTGGGTGATTTCATATGCTAGTGAGTGGGAGAATCATTCCAACAATTGGGGAACCACCCACTGCTAGGTCTTTTGACAGTGCTTTGGAACTGTTCTGGCACCTCTGGGTGTGTCATTTAGCTTGCAGATTGAGGATCAAGGTTTAGTTGAATTTGACTTGTCATCTTGGACCTATTTGACTTTAATTGGTTTATGCTTTGCCCCTGGGCTATGTCATTCTTTCAAAAGTTGTGCCCTGCCTGCTTCCGCCCTGTTTCATGCTCTTTTCCTGGGCCCCATCTAGGCCCACAATGTTGCTTTACAATCTTATGGAGGGACATCCAGAAAATAGCTGGGCTTTGGGAGGGATAGTGCAAGTCACTCAGTCGTGTCCGACTCTTTGTGACCCCATGGACTGTCCATGGAATTCTCTAGGCCAGAATACTGGAGTGGGCAACATTTTCCTTCCTTCTCCAGGGAATCTTCTTAACCCAGATCTGCATTGCATGTGGATTCTTTATCAGCTGAGCCACAAGGGAGTCCCAAGAATACTGGAGTGGATAACCTATCCCTTCTGCAGCAGATCTTCCTGACCCAAGAATTGAACCAGGGTCTTCTGCTTTGCAGGTGGATTCTTTATCAACTGAGCTACCAGGGAAGCCCTTGGGAGGGAAATACTGTGTCATATCCAATCTCTCTAGATGTTCAGGCCTTCATCTTCCACATTTCCTACAGCCTGTGCAACACCAGCATCTCTCAGTGAACCCACTAGGGTGGGTGACAGGTGCGCAATGCCTGCTAGAAGCCCAGCTGCTGGTCTCTTCAAGGGCAATTGGGCTTCCAGGGATAATGTTTGCCACTTTGGGGGTTAGCTCTACAAGTCATTGGGCCCAAATCCTTACCACTCTTCTCCTAAAGTTACAAACATACCCCTGGATCAAATAGCCACTCCACTTTTATGGAATATCTGGTCTGTTGCCTCTTATTAATTTGTTCTTAAGCCAATTGCTAACTCCTACAACCAGGACCCTGTGCCCTTGTAGGCAACATTGCTCCACCCCACTTATTATTAAAATACTCTTAATGCCCTTAACAGGACTAGATAACCCACTTCTTTGTCATTCTGTTTTTACCTAAAGTGGGTCTATGGGTAAACAATGGGTTTAACCCATTGTTTGTAAACAAGTGGATAAACAGTGAAATGTTGACCATTGGAAACACTGCTCATATGGAGGACTAGGGGAGGAAATCAGTGAAAACATTCCCTCAGAGCAATAAGAGGATAAGGCTTATGGCTGTTTGACCAGGTTCCCAGTCTCAGGGCACAGGCTTGGACTACTTTACTTCATATTTATTCCCATCCATGGTGGACAAACCAGCAATGAGTTAAGATTACAACCCCTTAATCCTACCCAGCACTGGTCATTCTAGAAACCTTGGGGATGCCCAACTCCAGTCCGGGGGTCCCAGGAGGTTGACCTGCCTCAACCTGCCTAGGGATCTGGTCCTTGGAAGGTTGTCATGCTTCAACCTGCTCGGAGATCCACCAGTTCAGGGGTCACAGGAGGTCGACATGCCTCGGCCTGCCCAGAGACCCAATTCTTGTGAGGCCAACATGACTTGACCTGCCCAGAGATTCAATCTCTAGGAGGCTGTCATGCTTCAATCTGCCTGGGGATCTGCACCCTGACCTGGGGACACCTGGCTTTCAGGTTGCAACAGTACTGGGTAGGATAAGCTTCAGAAAGACTCACTCCTAAAGAAGTCCACCCATGGAAATGGAAGGAAGCCTATTACTTCTAGGACTGTTCTCAGTCTCAGCAGTAACTCAGGAGCCCAACAAGAACCCCATTGCCTTTCTGGAAAGGCTAAAAGAGGCCCTCCAAAAGTTTACCAATCTGGATTTGGACTCTTATGAGGGACAGGTGATTTTAAAGGATAAATTCCTGTCCCAGTGTGCATCAGATATCAGAATAAAGCTACAACAGCTACAACAGCAGGACCCTGCTGCCTGTTTAGATAAGATGGTCCAGACAGCCACCAATACCTTTTATAACAGAGAACAGGAGAGGGAGGCCAAGGTCCAGGAAAGGGAGAAAAGGAAAGAGATAAGCCATGCCTAAATGCTGGCTGCTCTCCAGGGAAGCCCTATGGCAAATCCTGAGTTCTTTAAGGACAAGGCATGAGGCAAATGCCTAATCTGTAGACAGGTGGAACATGGGGCCAAAGAGTGTCCATACTGTGACAAGTCCCCTAAAACAGCTTGCTACAAATGCCATCAACTGGGACACTGGGAAGCACTCTGCCCTGGGGACCCAAGAGCCTCAAGGTCAAGCGCCAAGCATTCCCTCACAATAGTTCAACAGGACTGAGGTGGCCCGCTCCAGCCAGCCCACCTGTCACAGATAATTGTCACGGGGCTGGAGCCAAGGGTGCAACTGGATGTGACAGGTAGGTCGGAGATTTCTTGTTTGACACAGGGGCTACCTACTCTGTCCTGACCTCCTAATCCATACCCTTCTCCTCCTAAACCTGTACCATTTTTGGTGCTACAGGGAAAACAATTACAAAAAGATTCATCTGAGCACTTCTTTGTTACTGGGATGGACAAATATTTTCCCACCAGTTTCTGGTGGTCCCTAAGTGTCCTACTCACTTATTGGGAAGAGACCTTTCCCTGCCTTCAAAATCTTGCAGCTATTGCAGTTCTGATAGAAGATGCTTTAAAACTCTCTTTTGAGGGCAAACTATTTTCACCAACCACCAAGTGAAACAACTCCTGAATGGGAGAGGCCATTTATGGATGTTGGATCAAAGAATCCTCAGGTATCAAGTAGTGCTGATGGAAAATCCAGGCCTGACTATATCCCCTTGTGAGGTTCTTAACCCAGCCACCCTCCTGCCTACCCCCAAGGGCTCTCTCCCCTTTCACTCTTGCCTAGAAACCTTGGACCACTGGACAAAACCCCGAGAGGGATTGTCGGAAGATCTACTGATCAATCCTGAGGAAATCTGGTACACTGATGGAAGCAGCTTTGTCTTGGATGGAAAAAGAAGAGCCAGATATGCAGTAGTCTCCAATTTTGAGATCATAGAGGCTAAACCTTTGCCACCAGTTACTTCAGCCCAATTAGCTGAGCTCATAGCCCTGACTGGAGCTTTAGAGCTGGGAAAAGGAAAAAGAGTAGCCATTTACACTGACTCCAAGTATGCCTTTCTGGTGCTACATGCACATGCTGCTATTTGGAAAGAAAGAGGCAACTTGGCCACCCGAGGGTCCCCAATCAAATATGGTGACAAATCCTCAGGCTCTTGGAGGCAGTCCATCTGCCCTCTGAGGTTTCAGGCTCCCGCAGTAAAGGACACCAAAAAGGGAGCATGGAAGTTGCACGAGGGAACCAAGCAGCTGATCAGGCAGCTGAGAGAGCAGCGTTACAGAACCATGACCTAATAGGGGTCGCCACCTTCGTTCCACAGACTAACTTGCCAGAAACGCCTTCATATACTGAAGGTGAGACTCTTAAAGCTAAGAGTGAGGGCTTGCAAGAAGATCATATGGGGTGGTTCCAAAAGGAGGGGCTCCTTTTTCTGCCTGGGAACCTCCAATGGAAGTTGGTTAACTGCTTACATGCCACCACTCATTTAGGGGACAAGGACTTCCAAAGATTACTAGAAAGGTCCTTCAGAGGAACAGGTCTCCAAATGACTATGAGGCAAGTAATTTCCTCTTGTCCTATTTGCCAATTAAACAACCCCCAAGGAGCTCTAACACTCCAGCTGACTCAGCCCATCCAAAGACGTGGGATCTACCCAGGAGAGAACTGGCAGATGGACTTCACCCAGAGGCCAGTTTCTCAAGGGTACAAATACCTATTAGTCATGATAGATACATTTACAGGATGGGTTGAAGTCTTTCTCACCCAGACTGGGAATGCTGAGGAAGTAGTTAAAAAAAAACAAAAACAAACAAACAAACAAAAAAACTGCTCCGTGAAATCATTCCAAGGTTTGGTCTGCCCAGGTCATTACAAAGTGACAATGGAACATCATTTACTTCTAACATCACCCAAGGGGTCTCTAAAACATTGGGCATTACTTATTATCTCCATTGTGCCTGGAGGCTTCAGTCTTCAGGAAAAGTAAAAAGAACCAACCAATTCTTAAAATTAGCAATAAAAAAGATAACCCAGGCCTCCATGGGATGGAAGGAGGCTTTACTAAAGCTCTCCTCTGCACCTGTATTGCCCCTAAGAAACAGGTTGGTCTTAGTCCTTATGAGATGCTATATGGGAGACCTTTTGTTTATGTCAATGACCTCTTCCTAGATTCAGAGGTTCAGACCCTCTGGTCTTATACCATGGCCGTTGGGAGATTCCAACAGGATATACGCTTGTGGTGTGTGAACTAGGACCCAAAAGACTCTAAAGAGTCACCACTATATGCTCCAGGGACTCAAGCCCTAATTAAAGTCTGGAAAGATGGGTCCCCAAAGGCTCAGCTCCAGCCCATGGAAGGGGCCCTCCCCTGTAATACTTTCTACCCCTACAGCAGTCAAGGTGCCAAGACATGACGCCTGGATTCACTACTCATGAGTCAAGCGGTAGAAGAAAACAGAAGAGGACACTCAATACACCTGTGAGCCCCTGGGAGGTCTCAGATACCTAATCAGGACTACAAATGAGTGCAATTTTAATGAGCACTCCCAACATCAAGTTTCTGGGGAAAAGATTTCTCAGTATAGCTCTGAAGAGCCAACACAGCTTGGCAGGGGGTGTAGTCCTAAATAGACAGGAGATAGATCTCCTGATCCCTGAACAAGGAGGGACTTGAGCCATCTTGAATGAGACATGTTGTTTCTGGGTAAATACTTCCAGCTAAGTTAAAGAAAGTCTCACAGTCCTCAAAAAAATCATTCAGATCCTACCTGATCTCAGAGAAGGAACTGGAGAGTTCTTGGGGTGGCTACAGTCTCTCCTTGGGGTATCCTTCTCCTGGTGAGTGGAAATTTGGAGTTGGCTAACATCCCTACTAATCCCTGTTATCACCATACCAATGCTGCTTATGATTGCTCCATGTACTATTAATTGTCTAACCCATTTTGTCTCTGCTCAGGTCAACAAGTTACAACATGCGGTGCAAGTTCAACAAAGATATATAAAACTACATCTGACCATGGAAAATATCACTCACCCTCAGATGGACACCATTATAATGATTCTGAGGCTTAAGACTATTAAGACGGGGAGGCCAATGCCCCTCGCCTTTCCAGCTCAGCAGGAAGTAGCCAGAAAGACCTCGGTATCCCTATTCCCAAAGAACTGGGCCTCCCATCTCTTGAGGGGGGATTGTTAGGTAGTTAGATTTGAAAAATGAGTCCAGGATGGTGGTGGCTAAAAGACAAAGAAGGGAAAATCTCGCGTAAATAGAACAAAGGAAAGTCCCAGGACTGGAATGAGAACCTCAGGTAAAACAAACAGCCCTCCTGGCTAGACCAATTTACATAAGGCAAGCTCAGGTGGAGGAGAAAAAAAGTATAAAAGGAGGAGCCAAAATTGAGCCCCGGGACTCTCTTCTTCAAATCTTTTGGGTTGGCCTGCCTTCACACCTTGAGGATGTATTTTCCTTTGCTTGCCAAATATAACTAAGCTGTAACACTGGCCTATCCATCACTTCAAATTTTTGCTGTGGTGAGACAGAAGAGAGGAAATTACAAACTCCCCCGATGTGTCCAATAAGGAATATTTAAATATTTGCAAACTACAGCTTCAATATCCAAAATATACAATAACTCATGCAATTCAATAGCAGGAAATAAATAAATAAGCAACGTTTTTTATTTAATCTGGGCAAAGGTCCTGGATAGACATTTTTGCAAGGAAGGCATACAGACAGCCAACAGGCACGTGAAAAGCTCCTCAGTATCACTAATCATTAGGAAAATGCAAATCAAAATCATAATGAACTATCACCTCACACCTGTTATGATGGCTATTATCAAAAATATAACAGATAAAAATTGCTGGTAAGCGTGTGGAAAAAAAAAAAACAAAAACAACTTTGAAAACTGTTGCTGGGAATGTACACAGCCATTATGGAAAATAGTATGGATATTCCTCAAGAAATTAAAAACAGAGCTATTATATGATCCAATAATCCTGCTTCTTGTTATACAAAGGGAATAAAATCACTGCCTCAAAGAGATACCTATACCCCCATGTTCACTGCAGCCATAATCACAGTAGCCAACCTATGGAAAGAATCTAAATGTCTACTGACAGTTGGGTGGATAAAGAAGATGTCTGTGTGTGGAATAATATGTTGTTGTTTAGTCCATAAGTTGTGTCAAAATCATTTGCAACCCCACGGACTATAGCCCACCAGGTTCCTCTGTCCACAGAAATTCCCAAGCAAGAATACTGGAGTGGGTTGCCATTTCCTTCTCCAGGGGATCTTCCCAACCCAGGGAGGGAATCCAGGTCTCCTGCATTGGCAGGCAAGTTCTTTACCACTGAGTCACCAGGGGAGTCATGGAATAATATATACACAATGGAATGATATTAGTATTATTTAGTCTTTGAAGGAAATCCTGCTATTTGGGACAACATCAATGAATGAATATGGAGGGCATACGCTAAGTGAAAGAAGCCAGACAGAGGAAGACAAATGCTGCATGTATCACTTATACGTGAAATTTAAAACAAACAAACAAACAAACAAACAAAACTAGATAGTAAAAGAGCTGTTACCATGGGCTGGTAGGGAAGTGAGGGAAAAAAAGGAAGGTTTGATAAAAGCTTACAAACTTTCAGTTATAAAGTAAATAAGGTCTGAAGATCTAATGTGTAACATGATAACTATAATTTTGATAAAGCTTTTGTGTAATTTAAATTTGCTAAGACTTCCCAGATGGCGTTAGTGGTTAAGAATCCACCTGCAAATGCAGGAGATGTAAGAGACATGGGTTCAATCCCATGGGAAGATCCCCTGGAGGAAGGTATGGCAACCCACTCCAGTATTCTTGCCTGGAGAATACTATGGACAGAGGAGCCTGGTGGGCTACAGTCCATGGGGTCGCAAAGAGTCAGACATGACTGAAACAATTTAGCCCAGCCCAAGAGAGTAGAACTTAAATGATCACATACACAGATACACACACAAAGGTAAATATGTGAGATGATTGTGGTACTAATTAACTCAATGGGAGTATCTTTTCACACTTTATACATATGTCAAATTATCATGTTGTACACTTTAAATATTACAATTTTATTTGCCTGTTAAGCTCCAATAAACCTGGAAAAGAAACTTATTTCAAAATTATTAGCACAAAACTAAATTCACAAATGATTATGTCTCCTCCTCAACCTTAGAAGAGTCTTGTATTATAAAGTTTTCCAAAGTTTCACCTTCATTAGCTTCACAGAAAATCTACTTTCTACTAAGTTATAAACTCCGCAAAATTATTTTTCTCAGTTATATTCCCAGCTTTCCACACACATTCAGGCCTGTTCTCCTGTCTTTCCTCCACGCTCTCCACTGTGGTATTTTGTGGTTATTTTCTGTATGAGAGTTAACTTAATATTCACCAGGAAACACTGAGCCCCTTCTGAGAATCTGATTTATTTTTTAACCCTACATACAAATATTGGAATAACATTTAAATCTGTTTTACATATGCTTTACTCAGTCTTTTTCTTTTTTAAGAGCACAGATATTATTTAAAAAAATCAATTGAGAGGTTTTAACAATAATAATATTCAATATTTATTGAATAAGTACTGAAGTACTTAATAAGTAAGTATTGAATCAGATAGCTCCCTTAGTATATTAACTTATTTTGATCCTCACAAAATCACCCTGTATAGTAGGTTCCATTACTCTTCCCACTTTGCAGATGAGAAATGCAAAGCACAGAGGAATTAAATAATTTTCCCCAGTTGGAAGACATGAGGAAATAATTGGGCTGAAGTTTTCATCTCTCTGCAGCCTGGTTGCAGAATCTGTGCTGTTCCCAGTCTGGTCACTGTATTGTTTCTCACGAGTTTATCCATGTTATACATTTTTCAATATGATGGATGCCAGGCACACAGACCTTCATTTGTAGGCATTTTAATGAACAGTTAAGGAATGAGTTTGGGCTTCCTTAGTAGCTCAGCTGGAAAAGAATCTCCCTTCAATGAAGAAAACCCTGGTTCAATTCCTGAGTTGGGAAGATCCCCTGGAGAAGGGAAAGGCTACCCACTCCAGTATTCTTGGGTTTCCCTGGTGGCTCAGCTGGTAAAGAATCCCCCCACTATGTGGGAGACCTGGGTTCAATCTCTGGGTTGGGAAGATCCCCTGGAGGAGGGAATAGGCTACCCACTCCATTATGATGGTCTAGAGAATTCCATGGACTGTGTAGTCCATGGGGTCGGCATGAAAACCACCCTAGTATTCTGGCCTGGAGAATCCCCATGGACATAGGAGCCTGGCGGGCTACAGTCCATGGGATCACAAACAGTCGGACAGGACAGAGCGACTTTCACTTTCAAGGAATGAATTTACAAAGAGAGAGAAAGGCTTGTGAACTAGGAACCTTTTATTTATTTATTTATTTTGGCTTCCTGGCTGACTCAGTGGAAAAGAACCTGCCTGACACTGAAGGAGATACCAGTTTGATCTGGGTGGGGAAGATCCTTTAGAGAAGGAAATGGCAACCCAGTCCAGTATTCTTGCCTGGAGAATCCCATGAACAGAGGGGCCTGGCAGGCTACAGATCATGGGGGTCAAAAAAGAACTGGATTAGACAGAAGCATCTTAGCACAGCAGTGACTAAGGTCATCTGCATTCCTCTCCCATCACTCCTTCAAGCTTAGTGGCTAAACAACAACAAACCATGCTCTGAGCCTCGCCTGTATATGAGTGTAACTGTGCTTGGCAGACCTTTCCCTTTTCCAACCCCCTGAGTGTGCGCCCAGCTCCTTTCTAGAGGTGGAAAGTATCAGGAGAATTGATGATAGAATCGCATAGACCGTCTTCTGATTGCTTTGTAGAATACAAAGGAGGGTATGCTAGCACTCCTCAGCATCCCACGGGATGTGATGGCTAGAATTATGCCATTTCTGTCTTCTCGCCACCAGATATGCTCCTCACTCTATATACCCCATCTATCTATTTTTTTTCTTTTAATTTGTGTCCTGTGGACCTCACTTTACAGCAGACTTTGTAAACACAGATGATTTCAGAGGACAGGGATGTAAGATTGATAGTGGAAATTAGGGCAGAGTAAAACCATGAGGAATGATGGAAAATGTGGAGCTAACAATTTGTATTTTATCATCCTAAAGGCATTCAGATTCAATATAAAAACCAAACAGCAAATACCTTACTAACCAGACAAAACCACCAACCAAATAGAACTTCTTTATTTCCAATCAACCACTGTTTGTCAGTCCCTTTCTGTCATATGTCTTCTTTTCCCCTTTTCCCTTTAGCTAGACCATTTCTTCCAACTCCCATAGTGAAATCAGGCTATTTAGGCAGGATAATGGCATCCCAAGGTTGTGCATACCATAATCCCTCAGAAACTGTGAATATATTGTTTATTTTGCTGATGAAATAAGGTTGGGAGCCTTAAAAACATTATGCTGAATTACAAGGATGAACTCAAGTCTAATCCCAACAGTTCTAGGAGCAGAGAAATATCTCTAGCTTGAAGAAGCAGAAGTCAGAGATACTCAAAGCTAAGAAAAACTCAACAGCTGATTGCTGGTGTGAAGATGGAAGGAGCGAAGTGAGAAGAAATGCAGGCGGGCTTGGGAAACTGAGAGGGGCTCCTGTGCTGACGGTTAGTAAGGCAGCATCTCATGCCTACAGCCACAGGGACCTGGGTCCTGCCAGTGACTCAAATGAGCTTGGTGCTACTAGGAAAAACACAAGCTTGCGGGCACCTTGATTTCCTCCTTGTGAGATGCTAAGGTGAGAACCAGCTGAGTCCCACAGAAAATTCAGGTAACAAATGGGTGTTGTTTGAAACTTCTATATTTTTGTACTTTGTGATAGCAGTCCTAGAATTCTAATATGCAAGTCACAGTATCTACTTGCATTGGCTTACAAAATGCCATCTCAGAATTGAGTCAGATGTTATTGAAATCAACTAATTTCTGCTGGCCCCATAGGGCTACATAGGAAATGGGAGCTCTATGAGGAGACAGAAGTCTCAGACAATAAGTATGGAAACTCAGCATTTTTGTCTCTGCATTGGTTCTGGTTGTGGCCTGTTTTTCTCCTGAACTATATTTAAAAAATACTCTTCACCAAAGATAAATAGATTTTTTGAGAAAATCTGGCCTGTCTTGTACTATGCCTTCCCCCCCCCCACCCTGTTTTTACATTTAATCTTTCAAAGTTATTAGGTATTATTTATTTGCAGCTTTCAAAGACAATACCTGCAGAACAGCCCAGTTACAAGTGGTATGTATATGTGTGTGAGTGCGTCCTTAGTTGTGTCCGACTCTTTGCAGCCCTGTGGACTGTAAACTGCCAGTTCCTCTAGCAGTGGTGGCTTCTTTGTTATGAAGCAATTGGAATTCAGGCTCAAGTCAGGCTCAGCTAGGGTGTGATATCTCTCAATCCTTCTGTGTAACAGTTTTCCATTTTCATATGAAAGCGATCCCTCCCCAGCGTCTATAATGAGATTTCTTGTTGTCAATTGAAAATTTGGACATCAGAACACTTATCTAATTTCTATGGGGCATTTGTTATTTTATTAAAGAGTTTATAATACAAAAGACATGCAGTAATCTCATGTGGAATGAAATGTCTTCATATATTGGATAGAATATCATCTACTGCTACAAAGAAGCAGGCTGCATCAGTAGGTCTCTGCCCCTCCAACCAATTTCCATTGTTCCGTGCTTCCAAGGCACCCTTTGAGTTCTTTTAAACTTGAAAGCTTACCTCAATGAGATTACTGATTTTTCTGTCACTAGATTACAAACTCCATGAGAGCAAAGACCATTGCAGCTTCTGGAATACCCCTTGGAATATATAGAGTAGGAATTCAATGCATATTTATAGAAAAAGTAAACACTGAAATTCCATTATTTAAAAGTAGAAGAATAAGTATTATATGGTTTTATTGGGATGGAATCTTGCCTGAACATTACTTACCTGATAATATTTGTGTGTAAGTTGGAGGGGGGAACAGTTACTGGAAATCCTGAATATTCATGCTGGTACTCACTCTTTGCTATGCATCCTTAGATGCCTCTTTACTTTTGCCCATTTCTTTTGCTGTTGTTTTTGTTTAGTTGCTTACCCATGGTTTTGTTTGGTGTTTTTGTGTGCTTTTTGTTTGATGACTTTGTTAAGGTTGGAGAGAGGAATATGATTAGAAGCCATAATGCAGCCAAGTGGAAGCTTGTCGGCTTAGCCTGCGTGCAGGGCCCCCCTGACCTGTACAGAATTTTAGCAGGCAGAAGAGACTCAAAGAGGTAGCCCTCACTTGCATCTTCTGTCCTTTCATGCACTATACAAGCTGAAGTGGGGGTACAGAGTGGTCCTTTCTGGGTGGAAGTTTCCATGCGCAACAGCCTTTTTATTTTGGGCAAATGTCTAAGACAACCATTGACCTTTGTGTTTAATTATTGATGTACCTATTTTTGACCATGCCGGCTCTTTGGTTGTGGCCCCCAGAGCGCTCCACTGCTGCCGGCAGGCTTCCTCTAGCTGCAGTGAGCAGGGGTGACTTGCTTTCTCCAGGTGCGGTGCTCAAGCTTCTCACTGCGGTGCTTCCTCTTGTTGCAGAGCGCAGTCTCTAAAGTGTGGGCTCAGTAGTGCTGGCACCGGGGCTCAGTTGGCCAGAGGCATGTGAGATATTAATTCCTGGACCAGTGATTGAACCCTTGCTTCCTGCATTGGCAGGCAGATTCTTAACCACTGGGCCACCGGGAAGTACCTCGATTTTCTTTTACTTGAGCTCCTGTCCTAGCCCTAGAGCCCCGCTTCTTCCTTCCTCCACTCTGATTTCTGCTTGTGGAAGCCTCAGATGGAATAGCCCTCACCTTCTGCCATTTTAATTTTAGGTATATTTGCTGGTGTTTTCTTTTTGGCTTTCTTCACTCTTTGGCTTTCATGACCATGATGCTTCAGGGTGGATTTCTTAACTCTGGTCTTGATCCAGCAGAATTCAAAATCCCATTCAGCAGCAAACCTATCCTATTATTGTGGGAATTCAACCAGACCCCAGTGATTTTAAGTGACTTAAATGAATTTCTCAAATAACCACTTGAAAGGTGTCCATGTGACCAGAGCAATCAGGCAAAGGTTGAGTCAGTGTGACTGTTCTCTGAATGGTCAAAAGGACCTAACTGAATAAACTATATGGCAAATTCGATCACTTTTGGAGAAAAAAAAAGGCATGGTGCATGACATGAGTTGAAAAGTAAAAGTGATCATATCATAAAAAGTTTCATTATGTGGAAATGGAGATTTTACCTTATGTTCAAAACATAACTCATGAATGCATATTATCCTAAAAGTGGTCATTATTTCTCATGGACTGTACAAAGCAGGTGCAAATGAGCAGATGCATAAGGACATCTGCCATACTTAAATAATCACATTCAATAAAGTGCTCAGGGTAAAGAATTATTATTAATAAAACCTCCTCCTTTCAGTATTTACCCTTAGAGGGCTATTACTTCTAAAGGTATTGAGATGAAAGAAGAATACAAGATTGTGAACAAAGACTATTTCTTCCAATTCTGGCCATAGCTGGTAGAGTCCCCCTGTAATAATGCAAATGTCTGTTCTGAAACACTGTTTTCTCCAGAAATTCTCTTTCCACCATCCATCACTATCATGACGTTTTCATCATCTGCTTCTAACGATTTTGTTGCTGCTTCTGACTCAAAATTTTAAGGAGATGAATGAATTGATAAATGGAGGAATGGATGCATGCTAACTTAGAACTGTCCTATTCTGACTGGATGGAAGTCACTCAGATGGCATGGATGGAGAATGTGAGATAGGATAGGGCTCTTCTTTGCCCATGTTAATGAAACTCTGTCCTGTTATGACTCAGTGATTCTGCCAACTGATGGGAAACAGACAGCTGCGTTGAACACTGAGGAATTTTAAGATAGTTTGCGGTTTAAGTTGGGTGACTAAAATATGTAAGTCAGAGTATTTGATGTTTTAGTTCAGTGGATTTAGTTTCCTAGTAAATATATTATTTTTTTCTAAACAAATAAACAAACACTTTAAGTGGAAGTGATTTTTAAAAAATCAGAAAAACTAAAATCTCCCTTTTTCTAATTCAAACTTCTGACCAGCAATTTTACTCTTTGATGGTAACCATTATGAATAATCTTTTATGTATCTTTCTAAAAATATCTGTAAGCACACATAAGCATATTCTGTTTATTGTGTGTGTATCCTTTCTGATATACTCTAACACGTGTGTGTGTGTGTTCAGTTGCTCAGTTGTATCTGACTTTTTGTGGCCCCATGGACTGTAGCCTGCCAGGCTCCTCTTCCCATGGAATTTTTCCAGGCAAGAATATTAGAGTGGGTTACTTTTTCTTACTCCAGGAGATCTTCCCCACCCAGAGAGTGAACCCACTATCCTTAGGTCTCCTGCATTGGCCACCTGGGTAATGGGGTTGTAATAAAGATAATATTATGTATATTGATTTTATTAGTTAACATTATGCTTTATAAATTATTTTATATTTCCAAATCAAGACCCACTTCATTTTTATACTTTCACAGTATATTTTATCAAATTCAAAACAATTGCCAAAGTTAAATTCTACCTGACCCCTCCACCACATCTAGAAAAATCTACAGTATTTCAAAAGCTTTGTTTACTTCAAATTCTTGGGTGGTTACTTTCAAGCCACTGAATTATATGAGCAGCCTCTGTTATTACCTTTAGGCAGAACGCTGTGTACTGTTGCTGGTAACAGTGGTATAGCCACAATGGTGTGTGTGCGCTTAGTTGCTCAGTCATGTCCAATTCTTGTGACCCCGTAAACCTCTGTCCATGGGATTCTCCAGACAAGACTACTGTTGCCATTTCCTTCTCCAGGGGATCTTCCAGACCCAGGAATCGAACCCGAGTCTCCTGTGACAAAATCTTGCCAATATTACGTAAGTGAGAATGATGTCTTTTAGCTTCAATACACATGCTGGAAAGTAAATCTCTACCTTCTATTCTTTCCCCTGGCTGAAAAGGTGATTTTCAAAGTGGCCTTGAAAACCACATATTGAATATAGCAGAACTGTCATAGTCATGGCCTCTGAATGGCCATATGGAGAAGAGCCACATATTAACCAGGAAATTTGAGTGCGACATGAGAGGAACATAAGCTTCTGTCTCTTTTGAACCTTAGCATTTTGGGAGTGTCTACATGGCAATATCTTATCTTTTTACTCTAAGAAATAAAATCTTTTTCTGTGTGTGTCTTTCTCCTGTCCATCCTTTTCTTCCCTTCCATCAGCTATAATATATGTAGAACATATAATTGATGTCCTGCCCGTGTCTCCCTGGTACTCATGGGGACAGATGTTTCCTGTTACATGATCCTGCCATTTCAGTCTCACGGCTTCTCTTATTATACATTCAGTTAGTGCCCCAGGAACAGTCCTTGGCCAACGATGGATGAGAGTTTAAAGACTGATACTTCAGTTTTCCTGACGCTTCGGAAGGATAATTTCAAGTTTCTCAGCAAGACTGCGTTTTAATTGCCCGAATCAGTAACTTTCTTGATAACAGTCTGTATTTGGCTTCCTGTCCTTATTTATCTTTCTTCCTCCTCCCCCTGCCAATACATCCTGGGTGTGATTCTCAAATAAGCTTCTTGTCCTTCTATCTTCTTCATGGGATATGCTATTGAGAAACTCAACTTAGGAGAATACCAGAAGTTGTCCAGTGCAAAAAATACCATCTGACTATGTTTCTTGGAAGGTTCCAGAGGACTCTTCTTTTACTAAAAGGATGAGAAATTCAATATTGATAAGAAGCGTAGTGGCGACTGTCTCTGTAGACTTTCATTGATGATGAAAGATGCTTGTATGGAGCTTGTCTCCCTGGGGTCAATGTGGACAATAAAATCATGGCATATTTGATGTCAGATGGCAGCCCTCAGTCAGCAGCAGCAAAGTAGATATAATTATTACAATGGGCAGTAAGGTCAGAGCAACATGCAGGGACTGACTTTTGAGACTCCATCTTATTTTAGAGACCACAGATCTCCTGTGACTGAGACAGATGGGTAGCAACAGTATGACTTGACTTGTATCAGGGTCAGGAAACTACAGTCTGTGGGTCACAGCCAGTCATTCGCCTGTAGAACATAACCAGTCCTTTTGTTTACCTATGGTTTATGGCCATCTGGTGCTACAGTGGCAAATTTAAGCAGGTTCAACAGAGACTGTGTGACCTGAAAAGCCATATAATACTTTTTTTGTGTGGCCCTTTCCAGAAGAAGTTTGATGATCCCTGACCTATACAATCAAAGGAGGTCAGGAACAAGTGAGAAGAAGATTGATGGCAGTCTCTGTAAGGGAAAATCACAGTCCTTGTTCCCAAAACTTAGCCAGTTTTCAGAGTCAGGGTTATTGATCAAAGGGGGTGGAAGAACACTGCAGAAAGAATATACATAAATGGTGCATTCAATAGCCACTCTCCCATTCCTTTTCCTTTAATATAATAGCATACACTGAGGAAAGTAGAAATACTCAAATATTTTGAGAGCACTTAAAAACAGGTTCTGAGCTGACTTTCATACCTGAAGATTCAAGCATGAACTGCCCACCGTGTGAAGGGGGATACACAGAGGCCAGTGACAAAGTCCTAGCCCATGTGCCCTTCACAGATCTCCAGCATAGTCATTTCTCTAGTCCCTGAGGGCCTATTCATGTTGGATAAACTTATTAGATACTGGACACTTTACATTGGTCTGTTGACCAGAGCTCCTTGTCACCTACCAGTGTTATTAATTCTAAGCTCACAAGTGCATACCCTTTGGGGGTTCCTTAAGGCCAGCTGATGGGGGTACAAAATACCCTGGAAGACAGTGGTGAGGGAAAAGTCTCCCAGTAGATAGAACTTCATTCAGTATAACTTGTCATCAACCATATGTGAAGAAAGAAGTGGTTGAAGGTACAAAACTCCATGGGAAGTGGTGAATAGCTTTGCAGGTTTTTCAGGGATCTGGAGAGTGCAAAAATAGAAAATTGGAGACAAGGAAATACAGAAGAGGTATGAAGATGGATGGGAGTGGCACAAAGATCTGTGCATCTTCTTATTTCATAACAACTCATACTCTAGAGTACCAATTTCAGAGGCACCACCAAAAGCAGATGGACATAATTACTCATTTAATATATGCTAGCCAGCCTCTGCTTTTCTGCTCTAGTATTTGCATGTTTGGCTCATGAATGGAGAAGCTATTATGGTTGGGATAATGTCTATCTACAGGTTTAATAGCATGAGTTCTCTTTCACTAAGAGTAGCCTGCTATTGAATGTCTAACCAGTCAGCTGTGAGATTAATACTAAACCCTCATCTTTTGAAGAATCCAGGAAGTTACTTGGTGTCTGGTTGCTATACTGATAGCAAACCATCTGTATTGAGATTGATACGTATCTGCATATACAGTACCTCAGCTAGCAGGCTTGTCCGAGGACTCACAGAGCGTCTGATTATACTGTGAAACAACATCACCTAGGATGAAGAACTCACCATAGGATGAGGAGGGAGAGCAAGGAGCGTGTGACCGTGGGATCCACAGTTCAGGAACTGTTGATCATACAGTCTCAGAAGGGTCTGTCAGAAGTGCACATAAGGGGTCAGCTTGGAGAGGACATTTTGCACTATTAGTTGCCTTTTACCCTTTGTCCTCTAAGTTGCTGTATATTCTTTGAAGCCCAGGTTACCTGGTGGCTCAGATGGTAAAGAACCTGCCTGCAATGCAGGAGATGTGGGTTCTATCGCTGGGTCAGGAAGATCCTCTGGAGGAGGGCATGGCAACCCACTCCAGTATTCTTGCTGGGAAAACCCCAAAGACAGAGGAGCCTTGTGGGTTACAGTCCATGGGGTTGTGCAAGGAGTTAGACTTGATTTAGCAACTAAACCACCACCACAATATATACTGTATCAATTGCTCTTCTGTGAGATTGTGATACAAATAGTTTATCTAAATGGGCCTGTGAAGCAAATAGTAGAAGTAGAAGGTCTTCCATTGACCATTACTTCCATTTATCCAGTTAGAGAATTTGTGTCCCTGCACTGTAGTTTACAGGACTAATATCTTGGTTCCTGGGTGGGATGAGAGAATGGGAAGGGCTTGCAACTAGGAGCATAATAAATGTTGAACTAAAGTTAAGTCAAAGCTGCCACCACATCATTTTGGGTTCTTCATGCCAACAGTGTGTGTGTGTGCTGTGTGCATGCTCAGTTGCTCAGTCATGTCTGGCACTTTGTGACCCCACTGCCTGTGGCCCTCTAGGCTCCTCTGTCCATGGAATTTTCAGGCAAGAATCCCAGAGTGGGTTGCTATTTCCTCTTCTAGGGGATCTTCCCAACCCAGAGATTGAACCTGTGTCTCCAACATTGGCAGGTGGTCTCTTTACCACTGAGCCACCCAGGAAACCCCATGCCAACAGACCAGCGGACAAATAATGGTTACTATATTGGCAGAAATAATTGTCCTGGCTCTCATGTAGACACTGGGCTGCTGGAACCTATTGCGGTAGCGAGGAATACGTATTTCAGGATTCAGGGGGATCGGTGAGTCTCCTTTTGCTGTTTCCATGCCCAGTGATAACTACCACACCAAGAGCTCACATGGGCAAGGTGACTGGGGGGTCAGACATCTAGTTATGAAGGTGTGAGATAATCAAGCAAGTGATCTAGCATGGAAGGGTGTCCAAAACAGGAGAATCTAGAAAGAATGATAAAGAAGGGAGAGAAGGAATACAGAGGATAGTAGCTTATCCCACTAAGCCTCTCACATTATAAGTCTTTTTTCTTTCCTTTTAGATAAATTTTGCCACTAACTTTGAGAAGTGATGACACATAGTGATGTTATATCAGCATTAATTCATGGAATGGAAGCGATAGCACTTCTGTAATACTTTTAGACAAGTGTTTGAAAGCACATGTAATATCTTTGTAAAGATGTTTACAAAACATAGATACATTATCTTGGTGCATAGTATTAGTTTTTCTTTGGTGTGGGCCTATGGTAATGGTTTCTCTTAGGGTTTATTCTTAAAGATGTTTTTATTCCACACTTATTTTTAAATTATGTGTGTTTGTGTAGATGTCTTTTGGGAAGGGTGAATCATGGAAACTTCATAGTTGAGTATAAAAGAAAGAATAGGGAGCAGTTTGGTAAAGCAAGTGAAGAAACAAAGGGGAAAAAGTATTTCTTGCAGGTGGCATGTGCCAAGATAAGAAAGAAAAGAATATTGCATTTGAGGAGTTATATAGTTTAATAGCTTTTTATAAGACAGAGATGAGGGATTGAGGTGGACATGAACAAACACAAGAGTGTATCTGGGGTCAGGTTGTGAAAGATCTTGCATCCAATGCCTGAGAGTTTGGCAGGAGATACGAGATCCAGATGGAGTAGGTGAATGGTTATAAGCAGAACAGTAACATGATAAGAAGTGACTTTTAAAAACATTACTGTGACTACAGGGCAGGGACTATATTAGAAGTAAGCAAAACCAGAATTAAGAAAAAAAAAACTTTTGAAATAATTCTGGTGAAGGAAGATAGAGGTGATAAAGAGAGAAATGGAAGCTGTGAATGCACATATTAAAATTGGAGGATTGATATGAATTCATTTTCCTTCAGTCATGGTGGGTATTGGAATTGAGAGTGTAGTTAAGAATGACTGCCAGATTTTTGGAATAGGGAAAACTACATGAACAGTCATGGCATTGCATAAGATACAGAAGACAGGAGAAAGAGCAGACTGCTCGGCAGCAATATGACAGGTCCATTTCTAATTTTCTTGATATGAGGGGTCCAGCTGGAATTATCCAAAATACAGTATGATTAAAAGGTCATCAGAGAAATCAGGATTGGAAGTACGATTTTTGAAATAGTAGCTACAATTGAGACTTCCCAGGTGTTGCTAGTGGTAAAGAACCTCCCTGACAAAGGAGGAGACATAAGAGATGGGGCCTCCACCCCTGTGTCGGGAAGATCCCCTGGAGGAGGGCATGGCAACGTGCTCCTCGATTCTTGCCGGGAGAATCCCGTGGACAGAGGAGCCCGTTGGGCTACAGTCTATGGGGTCCCAAGGGTCAGACACGATTTAGCGACTAAACCACCACCAATGAAGAATGGAGGAGACTCATTAACAAAAAACGAATTATAGAGGAGAGCTGGGAAATGCAATTCCTTGAACACCAACATTTAAAGTATGAGAAAGGAAGAGGAAGAAACCTCAGAAGATGTCTTGAAGGAGTAGTTAGAGGGATAAGAAGAAATCCAGAGAAGAATAGTGACTCAGCACTCAGGAGAATTTCAAGCAGAAGTTAGTGGTCAAGAGCATAAAATACTTCAGAGAAACTGAATCAGTAGGAATTCTCAGATACTTCTTAAATATGTAGCACCTAGAAATTCTGGGAGAACAATTTTCATGGCGGGCAGATTCAAATATAGTGAGTTGAATGGGAGGTAAGAAAATGCCCTCCAGGTGTTAACAATGCAATAGCAGAGAGGCAAATGTTCCCCTAAAGCATGTGGGAGTCAACCAGAGGAGGTAAGAATTGAGCTGAAATGATGGCATATCTTTGCTACATATATTAGTTTTTTTTTTTTTTTTTTTTAAGATTTTTTAGATGTGGACCATTTTTAAAGTCTATTGAATTTGTTACAATATTAATTCTATTTTCACTTCAGTTTAGTTGTCAGTCATGTCTGACTCTTTGCAACCCCATGGACTGCAGCATACCAGGCCTCCCTGTCCATCACCAACTCCCGGAGTTTACTCAGTCTCATGTCCATTGAGTCAGTGATGCCATTCAACCATCTCATCCTCTGTCAACCCCTTCCACTCCCTCCTTCAATCTTTCCCAGCATCAGAGTTTTTTCCAATGAGTCAGCTCTTCGCATCAGGTGGCCAAAGTATCGGAGTTTCAGCTTCAGCATCAGTCCTTCCAATGAACACCCAGGACTGATCTCCTTTAGGATGGACTGGTTGGATCTCCTTGCAGTCCAAGGGACTCTCAAGAGTCTTCTCCAACACCACAGTTCAAAAGCATCAATTCTTCTGTGCTCAGCTTTCTTTATAGTCCAACTCTCACATCCATACATGACCACTGGAAAAACCATAGCCTTGACCAGATGGACCTTTGCTGGCAAATAATGTCTCTGCTTGTTAATATGCTGCTTAGGTTGGTCATGACTTTCCTTCCAAGGAGTAAGCGTCTTTTAATTTCATGGCTGCAATCACCATCTGCAGTGATTTTGGAACCCCAAAATATAAAGTCTGCCACGGTTTCCACTGTTTCCCCATCTATTTCCCATGAAGTGATGGAACTGGATGCCATGATCTTAGTTTTCTGAATGTTGAGCTTTAAGTCAACTTTTTCACTCTCCTCTTTCACTTTCATCAAGAGGCTCTTTAGTTCCTCTTCACTCTCTGCCATAAGAGTGGTGTCATGTGCTTATCTGAGGTTATTGATATTTCTCCTGGCAATCTTGATTCAAGCTTGTGCTTCATTCAGCCCAGTGTTTCTCATGATGTACTCTGCATATAAGTTAAGTAAGCAGGGTGACAATATACAGCCTTGATATACTCCTTTTCCTATTTGGAGCCAGTCTGTTGTTCCATGTCCAGTTCTAACTGTTGCTTCCTGACCTACATATAGGTTTCTCAGGAGTCAGGTCAGGTAGTCTGGAATTCCCATCTCTTTCAGAATTTTCCACAGTTTGTTGAGATCCATACAGCCAAAGCCTTTGGCATGGTCAATAAAGCACAAATAGTTGTTTTTTTGGAACTCTCTTGCTTTTTTGATGACCCAGTGAAAGTTGGCAATTTGATCTCTGGTTTCTCTGCCTTTTCTAAAACCAGCTCGAACATCTGGAAGTTCACTGTTGAAGCCTGACTTGGAGAATTTTGAGCATTACTTTACTAGCGTGTGAGATGAGTGCAGTTGTGTGGTAGTTTGAGCATTCTTTGGAATTGCCTTTCTTTGGGATTGGAATGAAAACTGACCTTTTCCAGTCCTGTGGCCACTGCTGAGTTTTCCAAACTTGCTGGCATAGTGAGTGCAGCACTTTCACAGAATCATCTTTTAGGATTAGAAATAGCTCAGCTGGAATTCCATCACCTTCATTAGCTTTGTTTGTAGTAATGCTTCCAAAGGCCCACTTGACTTCAGTCTCCAGGATGTCAGGCCCTAGGTGAGTGACCACACCATCATGGTTACCTGAGATATTAATACATTTTTTTAATAGTTCTTCTGTGTATTCTTGCTGCCTCTTTTATTCTCTTCTGCTTCTTTTAGATTCTTGTTGTTTCTGTTCTTTATCATCCTTCTCCTTGCATGACATGTTCCCTTGATATCTCCAGTTTTCTTGAAGAGATCTCTAGCCTTTCTCATTTTATTATATTCCTCTACTTCTTGGCACTGTTCATTTAAGAAGGCCTTCTTTTCTCTCCCTGCTATTCTCTGGAACTCTGCATTCAGTCGGGCTTATCTTTCTCTTTCTCTCTTGCTTTTTGCTATGTGTAAAGCCTTCTCAGACAACCACTTTGCCTTCTTGCATTTCTTTTTCTTTGGGATGGTTTTGGTCACTGCCACCTATACAATGTTACAAACTTCGGTCCATAGTTCTCCTGACAGTCTGTCTACCAGATCTAATCCCTTGAATCTATTTGTCACCTCTACTGTATAATCATAATTAATTGCAGCATAATTGTATAATTAATTACAGTAATTAATTTCAGTACTTCCATAATAATCCAAAAGTTTAAACTTATGTTTTGTTTTTTACCTTGTAATAATAGTGAGGAACACGAAGAAAATTTCAATGGACAGTTTACTATCAATGCAGACGTAATGTAAAATGACCTACTTGCTTGATTAAGAAAACAGAAAAATGCAGTCTTCTGTCTGTTACCTGTTTGTAGCTTGCTGGTTTTGTGGGTTTTTATCACAAATGTTCATTCCCACCTGTTAATATCCTCGTGCTCTAGCCTTCTGCCTTCTTTCTTCACTTAAAACATGATGCTGAGGACAAAAATGCATGATAATATTAACATAGGAAATAATTGGCAAGATAAATCTGTTCACCATACATGTTCTAAAGGTAGTTAAAGGTATATTTTGTATTATTGATAAAATACTCTTTGTCTGTGGGTGTGTATATGTGTGTGTGTCGTATGTATTTAATATGTTTGATGCCAGAAACTTTAATCAGTTGATAAAGCTGCTGGATAAGTTCATGCGCTATGAAGTTAGGTCCTTGTCTGATTTTTGTCTCCAGTCCTTACTGGACTGCGTGACTTTGGAAAAGAGACTTAACCTCTCTGGGTCTCATTATTCTCACCTGTAAAATTGAGATTGTGCACAACTTTGGGGGTTTCTATGAGCAGAAAATTAGATAATGCACTCATGTAAAATGCTTATCATAGTGCCTGAAACTTAAGATAGTAATGATAAATTATATTTCATCTGTCCCTTTACTCATCTTGCACTATGTCTGTAACGTTTCTCCCCACACAGAGGGTAGTGAGAAAGCCTCTGCTCAAAAAGCTCTGACGAGTTATGCTCCAGAACCACAGGAGTTTTGAGTGCTTTGCCTCCCAGCCTTTATTCTGAGCCTTTTCTCTGTCCCTTGGTGACTAGTTCTTATTCTGTTGCCTGGTTTCCGTTTTCTGCCCCACTACCCAGTTTCATTAAATTGATGCTCCGGTTTTAGCGTCAGCTTGGTTTTTCTCCCGCTTTATCCCTGGTTGTCATTATTTAGAACTGCCGCTCTTCATGCACTGTCACTCCTGTGGCAGCCCTGTCATCTCTGCCGGATTTGGATCCCATGACTCCAGGCTTTGGCTAGCACCGTATCTCATTTTTTCAGGAAGGGGGTTTGAATGCAAGTGTTAGTGAGATGCTTTAATGTAACATTTATCTATAAGAAGAGAGTGTCATTGTATTGGTTTGCTTAACATATGAGTTTCCAGGATAATCACACCTACTCTTTATATAATTCTCAGATCACCACCTCCAATGCCCTTAGCTGTGCCTCCCTGTAATTTTCATAATCTTATGAGCAGGTACTGATTAATAGGAGAAGCTATGAGGAGGACATATTCATTTTGCCTTCTCAATAAATATTTATTATGCAATTTATATTATGCCAAGGGCACTGAATAGTTTATTGGTTCTTAGCCGCACACTTACTATTTTCTCTTCTCTGTATGATTAAAACCAGATGGCTACAAAGAGCATTTCCCAGACTTCTTCACCAGCTGAGTTTCAGTGAAGTTTTATGGGTGGCCTTCCTGGTGGTTCAGATGGTAAAGAATCTGCCTGCAATGCTTAAGACCCAGATTCAATCCCTTGGTTGGAAAGATCCCCTGGAGAAGAGAATGGTAACCCATTCCAGTATTCTTGCCTGGAGAATCCCATGGACAGAGGAACTTGGCAGGCTATGGGGTCACAAAGAGTCAGACATGACTAAGCAAACAACACTTTCACACTTTCATTTTGTGAGTAGATGCATTGATCAGAGAATAGATGGCAAGAGGAAGGGGGGCAGCATTTGCTTCTGGCTCCAGCAGGAGCATACTAGTCATATTTGAGAAATTAAAAAAGTCAAGAATGTCTGGAGTAGAGAAAGAGTGCGTGGGGAGGAAGTATGAAAAGACTTCAGACAGTTGTTGTTGTTCAGATAGTTGCTCAGTCGTGTCCGACTCTACAACCCCATGGACTGCAGCATGTCAGTCTCGCCTGTCCTTCACTATCCTGGAGTTTGCTCAAATTATGTCCACTGAGTCAGTGATGCTATCTAACTATCTCATCCTCTGTCACCCTCTTCTCCTCCTGCCTTCAATCTTTCCCAGCATCAGGGTCTTTTCCAATGAGTTGACTCTTTGTATCAGGTGGTCAAAGTATTGGAGCTTTAACTTCAGATCAGTTCTTCCAATGAATATTCAGGGTTGATTTCTTTTAGAATTGACTGGTTTGATCTCCTTGCTGTCCAAGGGACTCTCAAGAGTCTTCAGCACCACAATTTGAGAGCATCAGTTCTTTGGCGCTCAACCTTATCTGTGGTCCAGTTCTCACATTAGGTGGCCAGTTAGCTCAGTTGGTTAGAGAGTGGTACTGAAAACACCAAGGTTGTGGGTTCAGTCCCCAAAGGGGCCAGAAATGCAAACTTCAGACAGTTAGGAGACACAAAATCAGATATATATGGGGCCATGGCGGGTGTTGGTAATTGCTTTGGATTTTACTCACTCTTATGGGAAGCAATTCAAAGGCTTGGAACAGAGGACAGATAGAATGTTTTGTGATTGAGAGAGCAATTGGCAGCTTTGTGAAAAATTGTGAAAAACAGTCTGTAGGGATATAGGAGCAAGAGCATACCAAGGAGATGGTTTGGAGGTCATGTTGATCAGGCTACATAGTTAAAACATGCAAAGTATGCTGTGGGTTGAGGCAACTCCCACATCATCAATTGATGAAAATATCATTAATTTCATGGCACTTCCACATCAACAAGGGCTTCTATAATTGCTAAAGAAAGGAGAAAAAAATTATCTATAGAGTCAGCAATGTTGATTATGTGACCTGAAATGGAACAAATCACATACATATATTTCACTTGCCAAGGCAAATCATATGTCAAGCAGGTGACGTGTGGGTCTTTGTATCCATAAGTTCAGTTCAGTTCAGTCGTTCAGTCGTGTCCGGCTCTTTATGACCCCATGAACCACAGTATGCCAGACCTCCCTGTCTATCACCAACTCCTGGAGTCCACCCAGATCCATGTCCATTGAGTCGGTGATGCCATCCAACCATCTCATCCTCCATTGTCCTCTTCTCCTCCTGCCCCCAATCCCTCCCGGCATCAGGGTCTTTTCAAATGAGTCAGCTCTTCACATCAGGTGGCCAAAGTATCGGAGTTTCAGCTTCAACATCAGTCCTTCCAATGAACACACAAGACTGATCTCCTTTAGGATGAACTGGCTGGATCTCCTTGCAGTCCAAGGGACTCTCAAGAGTCTTCTCCAACACCACAGTTCAAAAGCATCAATTCTCCAGCGCTCAGCTTTCTTTATAGTCAAACTCTCACATCCATACATGGCCACTGGAAAAACCATAGCCTTGACCAGATGGACCTTTGTTGGCAAAGTAATGTCTCTGCTTTTTTTTTTTTTTTTTTTTTAACAAAAATAATACTTTCCACAGAGGACATTTCAGTAATCTAGAGAAAAAATAATGATACTGTCAGTGAAACTGCTGGGGAGTGGTTCAGATATGACTCGACACAATCTGATAGAAGAATTGAAAGATGTGATAAATTGGAGGTGGGATGTTAGAAAAGTAGGATAATCAAGGGTGACTAGAATTAATGATTGGAGTAATGAATGAACAGAGATGTCTTTCTGTGATGGGAAACCTTGAGGAACAGCAAGTTTGGATATGTTAAATTTGAGATGGTGATTAGGCATTCAAGTGGAGATGTCATCATGAACCTAATACACAAGAGAGAGGATCAGGCCTGAAACATACATGTCGGAGAGAAAAACAGCAGTAGAAGGAATTGAGATTATCATATTCAGTGAAGTCAGACAAAGACAAATGTCATATGTTATTGCATATATGTGGAATCTAAAAAAAGGTACAAATGAACTTCTTTACAAAACAGAAATCTAGCCACATATAGAGAAGACAAACTTATGGTTACCAAGGGGAAAGACATGGAGGGACAAATTGGGAGATTGGGATTAACATATACACACTACTTAGGTATAATAGATAACCAATAAAGACCTACTGTATATTATAGGAAACTCTACTCAATACTCTATAATGACTTTAGAATCTGCCTGCAATGCTTAAGACCCAGATTCAATCCCTTGGTTGGAAAGATCCCCTGGAGAAGAGAATGGTAACCCATTCCAGTATTCTTGCCTGGAGAATCCCATGGACAGGGGAAAGGATCTAAGAAAGAGTATATATGTATATGCATAACTGATTCACTTTACTGTACAGCAGAAATTAACACAATATTGTAAATCAACTGTACTCCAAAAAATTTTAAAAACAAACAGACATGAGAATGCAAACTATACGACTAGACAAATAATTGGATGTAAGTGAAAAGGAGACAATGCTAAAATGATAGGATTTTTCGGTAGCCATCAGATACGATGATAATGGTTTCAACTGTAACAGTGAAAAGGGTTAAAAAAGGTTTTCATGTTTGAACGTATTCAAATGAGGCACCTATGGACATTGAGACCATTGAGGGACAGAGAAGAAACCAAAAGTGAAGACAGAATCTTGGAAAAAATACATATACTTAGAAAGGAACAAAACAGTTTAGAGAAGTGTTTGGTGAGGCAGAAAAACCAGTAACAAGTTGTCACAGAAATCAAGATAGCTGAGAGTTTCATGCAGGAGGAGGTGGTAACTGTCAAATGCAGCCAAGTTTGAAATATAAGGCAAAAATATAGAGCTTGGATTATCTAATAAGTCATGGGCTTGAGTTATATTTTAACATATTTCCTTGTCCCCCAATCAGGTGACTTATTCAATTGCCAGTCAAGGTGATTCTGTCTTTTAAAGATTCCTATGATCCTAGAATTGCTTAGTTATTTAGAAACTGAGAAGGAAAAGGACAGGAAAAGTTGACTTTTTACTGTTAGCATGGGAAAAAATTCCTTTTAGTATACAATAAAAATAGTTAATATTTATTGAGCTGTTACATGTCAGGCTGTATTCAATTACATGTATTATTCCATTTAACGTTCACTGCAATCTTTGAGTTAAAGAAAAAAAATTCTCGATCATGCATGCTCGTTCAGCTACTTTTCCTTTTACCTTTGGAGCAAAATTTCTTAAAAAAGTTGGCTGAGTTATCTCTCTTATTCCTCCTTTTTCATTCTCTCTTGAACCCACTCCAATAGGGTTTTAATTCCCACTCTTTCACCAAAATTTCTCTTGTTAAGTCAACAATCATGTTACCAGTTTCAGTGGTCACTTCCCATTACTCATCTATCAATAACATGTGGAACATTTTCTTCCTTAATCCTCTGGAGCTTTCTAGCCATTTCTTTTCTTTTTTTTTTCCTTCTTCTTCAGTTTTTATGTTTTTAATATAAATTTGTTTCTTTTAATTGGAGGCTAATTACCTTACAGTATTGTAGTGGTTTTGCCATACATTGACATGAATCCTCCACAGGTGCACATGTGCCCTTTCTGATCTCTAACTTCAGTTGGAATACCTTAAAGCTCAGTTCTTAGACTTATTAACTATCAACATTAACAACTCACAAGATATTATTCAGTGTCATGAGTGCAGGTTATAGCTCTACCCTGATGAATTCCAAATTTATACCTCCTTCTCTTACCAAACTTAAGGCTTTTGTAGGCAACTACCTACCAGTGGATATCTTTAACATATCATGCCCTTAATCTCCTTTCTTTACCATCTGAGCCACCAGGGAATCCCAGCTGAAACCCCAATAATTTGGCCACTTGATGTGAACAGCCAACTCATTGGAAAAGACTGTGATGCTGGGAAAGACTGAAGGCAGAAGGAGAAGAGGGAGACAGAGGATGAGATGGTTGGATGGCACCACCAACTCAAAGAATGTGAGCTTGGGAAAGTTCTGGGAGATGGTGAAGGATAGGGAAGCCTGATGTGCTGCAGTCCATGGGGTCACAAAGAGTCGGACACGACTTAATGACTGAACAACAACAAAAACCTCCCTTCTCAATCCCAAATTTCCCTCTTCTAATCATCACCATCTCAGTAGGTGACAATTTCTTCCCTCCAAGATGCTGAGGCAAAATACTTTTCCTCTCTATCCTACCCATAACAGTCAATGTGTTAGTAATTTCATTTAGGTCTACTTTCTAACTTTATCTGGAATCTGATATGTCCACTGGGCTACTGAATTAGTTGGAACTACAATTATTTTATTTTTGAGTCACCTTTATGTTTCCACTCTTTCTCTCCTACAGTCTTTTTCAACAGATCAGCCAAGCTATTTTATAAAACACAAACAAGTTTATGTCATTGCTTTATGCAAAAAAAAAAAATAAATAAATAAAAAAAGGCTTCTCATTTCACCCAGGATAGTAAAGTCCTTATCATCACCCAAGGCCCTGGATGGTTTGCTGCCTTTTCACCTCTTGCTTCCTACCTCTCAAAATTCACATTCCCTGTCACTTTTGCTGCTTCACTTTGCTGACCCTCATTGGCTTCTCTGCTTTTATTTGTACACACTGCACATGTTCTTTCATGGCTGCAGTCACCATCTGCAGTGATTTTGGAGCCCAAGAAAATAAAGTCTGTCACTGTTTCTATTGTTTCCCCATCTATTTGCCATGAAGTGATGGGACCGGATGCCATGCTTCGTTTTTTGAATGTTGAGTTTTAAGCCAGCTTTTTCACTCTCCTCTTTCACTTTCATCAAGAGATCCTTTAGTTCTTCTTCGTTTTCTGCCATAAGGGTGGTTTCATCTGCGTTTCTGAGGTTATTGATATCTCTCAGCAATCTTGATTCCAGTTTGTGCTTTGTACAGCCTGGCATTTCTCATGATGTACTCTGCATATAAGTTAAATAAGCAGGGTGATAATATACAGCCTTGACATACTCAAAGATGTTACTTTGCCAACAAAGGTCTGTCTAGTCAAAACTATCGTTTTTACAGTAGTCATGTATGGATGTGAGAATTGGACTATAAAGCAAGCTGAGCATCAAAGAATTTGAACTGTGGTGCTGAAGACTCTTGAGAGTCCCTTGGATTGCAAGGAGATCCAACCAGTCAATCCTAAAGGAAGTCAGTCCTGAATATTCATTGGAATGACTGATGCTGAAGCTGAAACTCCAATACTTCACCCACCTGATGCAAAGAACTGACTCCTTGGAAAAGACCCTGATGCTGGGAAATATTTAAGGTGGGAGGAGAAGGGGATAACAGAGGACAGGATGGTTGGATGGCATCACCAACTTGATGGGCATGAATTTGAGTAAGCTCTGGGTGTTGGTGATGGATAAGGAACCCTGGCGCACAGCAGTCCATGGGGTCACAAAGAGTCGGACACACGATTGAGCAACTGAACAGAACTGTTGTTTTATGTCTGGTTCTAACTGTTGCTTCTTAACCTGCATACAGATTTCTCAGGAGGCAGGTAAGGTGGTCTGGTATTACCATCTCTTTCAGAATTTTCCACAGTTTGTTTCCAAAATCACTGCAGATGGTGACTGCAACCATGAAATTAAGAGGCCTGCTCCTTGGAAGAAAAGTGATGACTAACCTAGACAACATTTAAAAATGCAGAGACATTACTTTGCCCACAAAGGTCCGTCTAGTCAAGGCTATGATTTTTCCAGTAGTCATGTATGGATGTAAGAGTTGTACTATGAAGAAAGCTGAGCACCAAAGAATTGATGCTTTTGAACTGTGGTGTTGGAGAAGACACCTGAGAGTCCCTTGGACTGCAAGAAGATCAAACCAGTCCATCCTAAAGGAAATATACCTGAATATTCATTGGAAGGACTGATGCTGCATGAAACTCCAATACTTTGGCCACCTGATGTGAAGCACTGACTCCTTGGAAAAGACCCTGATGCTGGGAAAGATTGAAGACAGGAGGAGAAGGGGTGACAGAGGACGAGATGGTTGGATGGCACCACCATCTTGATGGGCATGAGTTTGAGCAAGCTCTGGGAGTTGGTGACTGACAGGCAAGCCTGGTGTGCTGCAGTCCATGGGGTCACAAAGAGTTGAACACGACTGAGTGACTGAACTGAACTGAACACATTTTGTTGGCTCAGACCTTTCCGAGTCCAATTCTTTACATAGAATGATGCTTTTCCCCAGGATATCTACATGACCTGTCTATGGCATCCTGTAGATACCATCTACAGCTCTTCATCATGAGCTCTTCTCTGAACACCTTTTATAGAACATTGACAGCCTCCCCATCTGCCTGTACTTCATTCTACTCTCTAATTTCCATCTTGTCTGCTCATATAACCCCAGGGCAAATCACAGCTTTACTTCCTCATTGTCTTTTCCTTCATGTGAGTTCCATGTTGTCACAAATTATACTTTGTTGCTGTTACATCACTGATGCCTACAACAGTCCATGGTATCTATAAAGTAGGTTCATGGTATCTATAAAGTGGGTGTATGGTATCTATAAAGTAGGTGCAAATATTTTTCTCATGTATTGATTAGGCTCAGAGAGGTTAATGGCCTTGCTGAATTTATGGTGCTGGAACTCAAGTCCAGAAAGTTTGAAACCAGAGTCCATTACATTGTATATACTAAATATTAACAGACACTTTCACTGAATTTTTAGTGATTTCTGTTACCTTTCTCACCTCCCCATGACATTTATTTTAGCCTGAGTTTATTTGTGCAAATACATTAATGGGAGCAAGAGGCACAGTGGAATGGTCTTCAGTCTCCAGAAGTCGTTCCAATCATCTGAGTGGCATTTCACTGTCTGTAGTGAAAGCTTTGCCACCAACACTAATGATTAAGAGTTAAAATTTTCCAGTAGATCACAGGGCAGACAAACATCAATTTGGTTCATAAAAATGAGGAATATTTAGATAATTGGAAACAACTATGATGTATAATAGCATTTGAGACCTTGAGAAATAAATTGAATCATGTGTATAAAAACTGAGAAAAGTGATAAAAACCATCTTGTCTCTCTAATTATGAGGATTCCAGGAAAAAAAATAAAGTACTGGAAGTAGACACAATTTTCTTCTTAATTTTAACCATAGACTTGCTTAACTGGATTTTTTTGAACCAAACTCATCTTAAGAGTTAGGCATTCATCAGATACTTTTCCACTTTTTTAATGTGATTCAGCTTTCTTGGAAAATTAAAAGGTTATATGAGAAAGTGCCTATATAATGTATATAATAAAAAAATTCCAACAATACAAGAGATGACTTTACATGTGGACACCACCAGATGGTCAACACCGAGATCAGATTGATTATATTCTTTGCAGCCAAAGATGGAGAAGCTCTATACAGTCAGCAAAAACAAGACTGGGAGCTGACTGTGGCTCAGATCATGAACTCCTTATTTCCAAATTCAGACTTAAATTGAAGAAAGCAGGGAGAACCACTAGACCATTCAGGTATGACCTAAATCAAATCCTTATGATTATACAGAGGAAGTGAGAAATAGATTTAAGGGACTAGATCTGATAGACAGAGTGCCTGATGAACTATGGATGGAGGTTCGTGACATTGTACAGGAGACAGGGATTAAGACCATCCCCATGGAAAAGAAATGCAAAAAGGCAAAATGGCTGTCAGAGGAGGCCTTACAAATAGCTGTGAAAAGAAGAGAAGTGAAAAGCAAAGGAGAAAAAGAAAGATACTCCTATTTGAATGCAGAGTTCCAAAGAATAGCAAGGAGAGATAAGAAGCCTTCCTCAGTGATCAGTGCAAAGAAACAGAGGAAAACAACAGAATGGGAAAGACTAGAGATCTCTTAAAGAAAATTAGAGATACCAAGGGAACATTTCATGCAAAGATGGGTTCAATAAAGGACAGAAATGGTATGGACTTAACAAAAGCAGAAGATATTAAGAGGTGGCAAGAATACACAGAAGAACTGTACAAAAAAGATCTTTACAACCGAGATAATCACAATGGTCTGATCACTCACCTAGAGCCACACATCCTGGAAAGGAAAGTCAAGTGGGCCTTAGAAAGCATTACCATGAACAAAGCTAGTGGAGGTGATGGAATTCCAGTTGAGCTATTTTAAATCCTGAAAGATGATGCTGTGAAAGTGCTGCCCTCATTATGCCAGCAAATTTGGAAAACTCAGCAGTGGCCACAGGACTGGAAAAGGTCAGTATTCATTCCAATCCCAAAAAAAGGCAGTCCCAAAGAATGCTCAAACTACTGCACAATTGCACTCATTTCACACGCTAGTAAGGTAATGCTCAAAATTCTCCAAGTCAGGCTTAAGCAATATGTGAACCATGAACTTCCAGATGTTCAAGCTGGTTTTAGAAAAGGCAGAGAAACCAGAGATCAAATTGCCAACATCTGCTGGATCATCAAAAAAGCAACAGAGTTCCAGAAACATGTCTATTTCTGTTTTATTGACTATGCCAAAGCCTTTGACTCTTTGGATCACAATAAACTGTGGAAAATTCTTAAAGAGATGGGAATACTAGACCACCTGACCTGCCTCTTGAGAAACCTGTATACAGGTCAGGAAGCAACAGTTAGAACTGGACAAGGAGCAACAGACTGGTCCAAACAGGAAAAGAAGTATGTCAAGGCTGTATATTGTCACCCTGCTTATTTAACTTATATGCGGAGTACTTCATGAGAAATGCTAGGCTGGAAGAAGCACAAGCTGGAATCAAGATTGCTGGGAGAAATATCAATAACCTCAGATATGCAGATGACACCACCCTTATGGCAGAAAGTGAAGAGGAACTAAAGAGCCTCTTGATGAAAGGGAAAGAGGAGAGTGAAAAAGTTAGCTTAAAGCTCAGCATTCAGAAAACTAAGACCATGGCATCCAGTTCCATTACTTCATGGGAAATAGATGGGGAAACAGTGGAAACAGTGGCTGATTTTATTTTTGGGGTGCTCCAAAATCACTGCAGATGGTGATTGCAGCCATGAAATTAAAAGATGCTTACTCCTTGGAAGGAAAGTTATGACCAACCTAGATAGCGTATTAAAAAGCAGAGATTTTACTTTGCCAACGAAGTTCCGTCTAGTCAAGGCTATGGTTTTTCCAGTGGTGATGTATGGATGTGAGCGTTGGACTGTGAAGAAAGCTGCGTGCCAAAGAATTGATGCTTTTGAACTGCGGTGTTGGAGAAGACTCTTGAGAGTCCCTTGGACTGCAAGGAGATCCAACCAGTCCATCCTAAAGGAGATCAGTCCTGGGTGTTCATTGGAAGGACTGATGCTGAAGCTGAAGCTCCAATACTTTGGCCACCTCATGCGAATAGTTGACTCATTTGAAAGACCCTGATGCTGGGAGGGAGTGAGGGCAGGAGGAGGAGGGGATGATAGTGGATGAGATGGTTGGATGGAATCACTGACTTGATGGACATGAGTTTGAGTAAACTCTGGGAGATGCTGATGGATAGGGAGGCCTGGCGTGCTGCGATTCATGGGGTTGCAAAGAGTTGGACACGACTGAGTGACTGAACTGAACTGAATGAAAAATTTAAGTACCATATTTTCACACATGTACACTAGCAAATAACAATAGTAAGCATATCCAAGTCACTACTTTTCCAAAATTCAACATTATTCCAGAGGAAAGAAAATCACTTTAATTTTATGTCCCCATTTAGACAATTACAACTAAGCTCTATTTGAATTGCACAGTTAGAAAATTCTGAGTTACCTTTTCTGTGTCAGTAAAATGATCAAACTCCATTCCATTGCATTTTGTGTAAATTCTATGAGTTAATAACAGGATTGTTCTGTGCTCCGTAGTTCCGTTGTTTCTGACCATTTGAGACCCCATAGAGTGTAGCCTTCCAGGCCTCCTGTGTCATGGAATTTTCCAGGTAAGAATGCTGGAATGGGTTGCCATGTCCTAGTCCAGGGGATCTTCCTGACCTATGGATGGAAGCTGCATCTCTTGAGCCTCCTGCACTGGCAGGCAAATTCTTTACCACTGTGCCACCTGGGAAGCCCAATAATAAGATTATCATGATATTAATATACCAACAAAAAATTTATAACTATCACTGCCACCTTTCCTTCCTATCTTAAACTTTAACAAGTATTTTCAAAATGCCCCCCATTTTTTTTTAAAAAAAGCTATCACATTCATTCTAATATGCGTTCAACAATAAATAGTCTTTGAAAAATTGTCCAAATATCCAAAAAGAAATAGAAAGGAAATATTTTTTGTAATACATTTTTGTATTCTATGCTTTAGAGTATAAAATAATGGAATAAAATCCGTCAGAAAGTAAATTCAGTTTACAGAATAGTGAAAACACTTTAAATAAATTTCTCAGACATTCAATCAAAATATACTATTGCCATTAAATTGAGACTATCTTTAAAAATTACTTTCATTAGTAGTTTTTTCACTAGTTAGCATATTTTAAACTTATTTATTTGTAACTAAAGAGCTATCACTGAAAAAATTTCATCTATTTACGTAGGAATTCTTGAGGACAAGAACATGTAGGTCTATTTTTTCCTGTGAGTATGCATATATAAAGAGGCAGAGATAATCTTCTCTAAGAAAAAGAAAAGTTAGTCTTGAGTATTACTTAACCATTTACTGTGTTCTGAGAGTGCATTATTGTTTAAAGAATTATGCCTGCTTGGAATGATATATATATAATTGCTCAGTTGGGGTACTGTGGTCAGCGTGGGTACATAAAATGTCTGAATACTTGTACTTTTAAAAATATTTTTATCTTATTCATCAGAGTCTGCATCCATTAGCAGGTTGGTCAGAAAATACGTAATAGCTTTGCTGTGCCATTCTATGACAAATAGGTAAGCAAAAAAAAAAAAAAAAAAGAAGACCAATTATGGAAAGCAGATTAAATAAGTAAGTACACGGGAAAGATTTTTCCTAAGACAAGCTAGACTGGAAGTGTTAGTACCAAAGTGAATCAAGGAACACATTCAGTTGTGGTAGCTAGGAAAAATAAGAACCCTCGGCGGTCCAAGGAGGAATGGGTTGGCAGGACCGTGGGCTTTCCTGTCAGAACGTTCTGGATATTAAGTATGGGTTCAATTCTCACAAGCTATGTGATCTTCTAGCCTGTAAGTCTTACTTTTCTTCCCTCTAAAATGAGCTTAAAATTATACTCAAGTTTGGCAATTGTTGAATGGATTATTTGAGATAGCACGTGCTAGGCAGCCTTCACTGTGCCTGGGATGAAGACAACACTGGCTGCACCCGTGCAGCTGTGGTTATGTCATATCATCACTGTAAATATCATCATCATCATCAGAGAATGAGAAAAAAAAAAAAAAGGCCAAGAAGCAGAGAATTTGTGAGGAATGAGGTGTACCAGTGACAAAGAGGGCAGTTTAGGGAGCTAAGTTGGCAAGCTCTGGATATGAAGCAGATGTTCCTATCATGCAGACCTAGGCATGCATTGTCAGAGCAGGACAATTCCTTAAAGGTATTGCTCCAGGCTAAAAATGAATCGGGAGGAACACATATAGTCCCAAACCGGCAGCCATGCTACCCAGCTGAAAGTGGTCACTAAATGCAAACCCTTTGGGGCAAATGTGCCGACCATTCTGTATCAGACAAGCTGTGATTCAGATACTAGCAAAAATAAGGCATCATCGAAACACTGCGTTAAACTGGGAAGTATGGGAAAGTATGATGGGGAGAGAGTACCTGTTCATTTTGTTTCTAGCTCTGCAGCAATCTAGGCTACATTCTTCCATGTAGTTGCACTAAAACTTCTCCTCCAAGAAGTAAGGAGTAAGAAGACCCCTCATGAATATGCTCAGAAGATCAGCTAAGAAGACCTGATGTTAATACATTCAGAAGTGAAGCAAGTATGAACTGAAAAGTGGGACTAAAAGAAGGACTTTCCTAAAGAGTAGGACTGTCAGGAGCGAGAAAGCCAGTAGCAGGGTAACTACACTGGGTTCCTTCAGGAGGCCCTGGGGGGACACCGCCAGGAGGCTGGGTTGAGAGAAGTGTTTGAGGGAGTTCCCTCCGTGCACTCCTGGCGATGCGGCACTGTCGTTGTTCGGTCACTACGTTGTGTCAGCCTGTGGCTCCGTGAACTGCAGCCTGCCAGCCTTCCCCCTCCTCCTCTGTCTCCTGAAATTGCGTCAGTGATGCCATCCAGTCATCTCATCCTGGCTAGTATTAACACCTGCTCAGACGGTAAAGAATCTGCCTGCAATGCGGTAGACCTGGGTTTGATCCCTGGGCTGGGAAGATCCCCTGGAGAAGGAAATGGCAACCCACTCCAGTATTCTTGCCTGGAGAATCCCCATGGACAGTGGAGTCTGCAGGCTACTGTCCATGGGGTCGCAGAGTCAGACACAGCTGAGCACCTAACACACACACACACACACACACACACACACACACACACACACACACACACACACACACACAGTGTGCTAGTGGCCAGAGCAGCAGGGAGAAGAGTGCTCTTTTTAGAAAACAACTTAAATCATGTCATTTTCTGCTCTAAATCTTTCAGAGTTTTCCCCATTAACTTAACAAATAAAAGTCTATTCCTTACAATAGCCTGAATAGTCTTTTTTTCCCCTAAATAATATATTTTTAAAATAATAATCATAATGCTTTAAAAAATGAGACTCACAAAAAGACTTGAAAATATGATTCAATTTGTACATGGTTATTCAAGAAACACAGTGAATATCTTCTGTCAAGTACACTTACTAATATATTGCAGGGGTTTTATTTTTATTATTTTGGTTATTTTATTAAAAAAAATTGGAGTATTTACAATGTTGTATTAGTTTCAGATGTACAACATAGTGATTCAGTTTTACATATACATATACTAACTCTTCTTCTAATTCTTTCACCATATAGTTTATTACCAAAGTGCCAGTAGACTGATTTGGTTTACATTTTTGATCTTATGTCTTACATATTTTTTCATAGCCGGTTCCTTTTCATTCTTTGGGTCTCATCTCAAATTCCAACTTTTTGAGAAATTCTCAACCTGTCAACCACTCTTCATCACTTTGGCCAGCAGTAACCATGCCATATGCTCTGCTTAGTCACTCAGGGGTGTCTGACTCTTTGTGACCCCATGCACTATAGCCCACCAGGCACCTCTGTCCTTGGGGATTCTCCAGGCAAGAATACTGGAGTGGGTTGCCATGCCCTCATCTGGGGGAATCTTCTCAACCCAGGGAGAGAATCCAGGTCTCCCACATTGCCGGTGAATTCTTTACCATCTGAGCTACCAGGGAAGCCCAAGAATACTGTAGTGGGTAGCCTATGCCTTCTCCAGAGAATCTTCCCAATCCAGGAATTGAACCAGGTTCTTCTGCATTACAGGCAAATTTTTACAAGCTGAGCTACCAAGGAAGCCCCAACCATGCCATATTGGTTGTTAAATATTTTTACTATCACACTTACTATATATTAAATATTATAATATATACTGGTAAATATATCTACTGGGAGAAATATCAATAGCCTCAGATACATAGATGACACCACTCTTATGGCAGAAAGAGAAGAGGAACTAAAGGGGCTCTTGATCAAAGTGAAAGAGGCGAGTGAAAAAGCTGGCTTAAAACTCAACGTTCAAAAAACTAAGATCATGGAATCCGGTCCCATCACTTCATGGCAAATAGATGAGGAAACAATGGAAACAGTGACAGACTATTTTCTTGGGCTCCAAAATCACTGCAGATGGTGACTGCAGCCATGAAATTAAAAGACACTTGCTCCTTGGAAGAAAAGCTATGATAAACCTAGACAGCATCTTAAAAAGCAGAGACATCGCTTTGCCAACAAACGTCTGTATAGTCAAAGGTATGGTTTTTCCAGTGGTCATGTATGGATGTGAGAATTGGATCATAAAGAAAACTGAGAGCTGAAGAATTGATGCTTTTGAACTGTAGTGTTGGATAAGACTCTTGAGAGTCTCTTGGACTGCAAGGAGATCCAACCAGTTAATCCTAAAGGAAATCAACCCTGAACATTTCATTGGAAGGACTGATGCTGAAACCGAAGCTCCAATACTTTGGCCACCTGATGCGAAGAACTGCCATGCCCAAGCTAGATGAATCCTTTGAGCAAACCAATGGAAAGTCTTGTGCTCAAAAAGGCAAATGAAATATCTGATGAACATGATTCAAAATATGATTCCTATTACAAAGGTCTTCATCGTCTTCTGAGAAGAATATTTATAAGACAAGCAACCTTTTCTCTTGCAAATAGGGTAACCAACTATTCTGGTTTGCCTGAGACTCGGGGTTTTCTAGGGTTGAAAGATTTTCAGTGTAAAATTTTTTCATTTAATATGCTATCTAAGTTTGTGTTTTTACTTGGCCTGCAAAAAAAAAAAAAAAATTCTGCTCCTACAAAAGTGAGAGCTTAGAGGAGAAGGCCTAGTGGAGGTGGCCAGGTCTTGCCACAGTTACTTTGCTTCTTGCTAGTAAACATTTTAACAAAGCCTCTTGCAACCAGGGCCACAAAAGCTGAGTTCTGTCCAACTGTGAGATGGCACATCCATGCTTTATTCAGCCTGTAAACTGCTTCATTTCATCTGCTAAGCTGCTAGTTTAGGTTCTTAAATTCATTTTAAAAGTTTCTCTATACTCATTTAGTCAACATGTATTTTTCTTGTGACTTACTTGTAAAATAAATACTATTGCTATAGATTTATATGTTGTATTGATGCTTGCACTTTACAACTGTTCTAATAAGTTTTGTGTTCCTTTCATGATGGTTGGTTTATGGTCATAACTGCATGAACAACAATAGGTAAATTTAGAAGGCAATCCAATTGTTCAAACTTAGCTATTTATGTTCTCCTTAATATTGCAACTGTCTCTTTCTTTAAAGATAAGATTATAATGCTGCTACCTAATAACTATTTGGTATACATATAATTATTTTAATATCTGCTTGGTCCTTTTCTCTCTTTTCTCTTTTTTTTTTTCTTTTAACTGGAACCAGTGTTGCTAGATAGCTTAACCAGTATCCAAATAACTTAGACACCTTAAAAGCTTCAAATCCTAAGGAAGCAGAATCTCTGAGGCACAGGGCAATTTTAACATGCTCCATATGCACCTTGGTGTTTGAGAACCACTTAACTACTTACTTGTGTGAGTAACTAGAACCCACCATACAGCTGGCAGCAGTCACCCTAACTGTGGCCACACTGTCTGGATGCGTGTTAGGCTAATGAGATATGCTCTCTGATACATATTCTTTTACTAGATGGAAATAAAACCTCTTCTGTGTAGTCAAAAGGGCCACATATATAGAACACACAAAATTTTCACACACTAAAAAGTTCAATGTTCAGAAAACGACTTCAGAAAACAGAAAAGTAATTTTATTTTCTCCTATCTGCACTTAATTTCTATCTTGATTGCCAATTCTGTCTAGGAATAGAATCTGCAATAGAATCAGTTCATTCTAGGGAAACTTAGATATTTTGAAATTATTTCAAGTTAAAGTCAAATATAGAACAATTCTCCTTGCTTTCCCAATTCCTGAAGTTGATTCTAAGATTCAGGGCTTGTAAAAACTCTGTAGTAAGGTAGGGAGAGAACTCCACTTCTTGGTCTTGATCTGTCCTGTGCTGGTATTCAGGGAGACACATAATTGTTTGGTTTGCATATCCACTGGCATTTGTTTCAGTGGCCTCTTGCCACTCGGTACAAGCTATTTGTGAATGCACATTTCCATTGAATTAAAGGTTAATTTTATGTGATTCTTCTACCTTCAGGTAAGGTTTGGCTGTTTCCTGAACCTTCTTGAGACTGCAGTTGACTGGGTCCCCGTCAGATATTCTCTGCTCCTGAAATCCTGGGCAGTCACCCTGATTCACTTGGCACCTACATCATAGTGACCTGGGGCACATCTGCAGGCCTGTCAGAGCTCATCCAGAAAGTAGGCATCAAATATCCTCAACTTTTGTTTTCTCAGTTTTAAAGGGCCATGTCCTACCTCAGTTTCAGCACCTCCATATCAAACTGCTAAGCTTTCAAGCTTCAATTTTATTTCGTTCCAATTTTCTCTTACTCTCCCTAGCTCAGTGACATAGAATCCAAGTGAGTGGTGGGGAGATTGCCAAAGAAGGTTAAAAAGAGTTGAGGTGTGGCGTTTGTATTTTTCCAACTTTCACCTAGACTCGGAGTTTTTAAAGCCTAAAAAGCAATCATTGTCCATTAGCTTTTTGCATCTTCTAATGATAACCTCTCCTTAGAGCAAGAGTGATCTCAATTCTCATCCCCAAATAGAAGAAAGTCTTGGGTTAACATTGTGTACAGATTCAAGAGGGACTGAGCTGAGATGTTAAAATATTATTATCCCCATTTTACCAATGAGGAAACAGTTTAGGGAAATTAAATAGTTTTCTCAAAAACATGCTAACAGGAAGTGGTTGATCTAAGTCTCAACTCCAAGTCTGTCTTACAGTCTAGCATCTGTCCTTAGCCCTGTAATCATTACTGACCTTCCTGGTTCCCTGTCTCATTTTAGGGCTGACTTAGCATGCCCCAACTTTCACACAATGGGGCATGAGAATGGAATGTGGAAGCAGGAATGACCGTGATGTGTTTGTGTGACAATGATGCTAACCACATTCAAGAATGGAATTTTCATAAAAACACAAACAAAGATTAAAAATAAAAGATACGTGCAAATGCAAAGGCTTATTCTTGTGATTATTAGGAATATAAATGCTCTGAGATTTTAATTAAGCCTCTTTAGCAGATTTTCCACATGTGATACTTTCTCTTCTCACCCAATGGGGTTTCATATTTCATAGGTCAAGCTTGCCAATGACTTTGCTGCTTTCAGCTTCCTTTTTACATTAAATGCCAACGCCTAGATAAAAAGTCCATATTTTGCCTGACATCCATTTCACTGAAACATGAGCTCATCTACCCTGTCTCTTGGAATTAGCCAATTTGAGTTTTAAGAATATCAGACATTTTCCTGGCTACCTGAAAGTGCAGAAGAGCTAACTTTATCTTAAAAAAATCTAATTTATTTTGTCTTATTTTAATTTTGTTTCTGCCTCAGTATTATTTGGCAAATGATCATGAAAAGTCTGAGTTGAATAACAAAAGAATTTGGCATAACTCTGTGGGGAAGCTTCCTACACTACAGTGTGTCTGGCTCTAGAGACCTTTTGGATTAGAGAACATTAAAAATAACTCTCGGAAGGTTTTTTTGGGAAATCTAATGAGACATACCAGGGAAATAAACAAAATTAAACATTTATTGAACTCTCCAATATTTGTAGGATGATTATGTAGAATGTTTATATGTACATTTTTACTATGCCATGTTAACATCATGTTAAATTTTATCACAAAAAAAGAAAAAAGAGCCAAGCACTGTATATAAATTTTAATGAAGTCAATTTTCTGTTGTGGATGTTCAATAATTATTAGGATTGGAGTTAAAATTTTCCATTATTCAATATGGCCTTCCCTGGTGGCTCAGATGGTAAAATATCTGCCTGCAATGCAGGAGACCCAGGTTCAGTCCTTGGATCGGGAAGATCCCCTGGAGAAGTGAATGACAACCCACCCCAGTGTTCTTGCCTGGGAAATTCCATGGACAGAGGAGCCTGGCTGGCTATAGTCTTTGTGTCACGAGTCAGACACAACTTAAAGACTAAACAACAGCAAATTCCATCTAGTGATAGAGTCTCAGAACATTTTCATCATCAAGCAGCTGGTCTGTGCCCAGAGGAGCAATAGATACACATGAGGTTTGCATGGCATTTAGCTTGAATAGTGAAATATGTGACTTCAAAAAAATATATTAATAAATTAAAAACACTTTTTTTCATGGATCAGTCTTCTGAACCCAAGCTAGCGCTACTTTCTTAGGAGCTTAAATATGTGCATCCTTTGAGTCAGATAAAAAATAAGATATCAAAATTTACAAAATGTATTTCAACTACATTTTCCATAGGGACAAAGTTATAGGTAATTGCACAATTCTAGTTTCTCCAGGCAGTATGTCTGTGAGCAAGAGTTTTTTAGAGCAACCAGAAACAAAAATCATATTTCAGTGGCATTTCAAGTAAAAGTCCCTCCTCCCCAACACCATAGAAAAGGACTGTATCTTAAAGGAGAAATTTTAGATGCCACCAGAGACCTTATGAAGAGTGTTTTACCATAGAGTCTTTAAACATAGGTCGTTGGTGGTGACCACAGTATATAAATGGAGAGATAGAGAATTAATTCATCGTACAGTGGAGCAGAAAACTCACATCTGTTCTTTCTACAACCCAGTACACCCCATTTATTATTGCTTTGCCCTGCACTGTCAGGTCCAAGCAATTAACTTGTGCAGACTGGCTTCTGTGGGGATAGAAAGACAGTGTGTTTATCAGGGGGATATACTAGTTTTGGCTCTTTTAACATCAGAGAAAAAGAAATAGAATATCCCTCATGCTCTATGTAGACAAAGACTATCAATTTACAGTCAGGGGGTAGTAATATAAGCACCAACATATACACATGATTTTACATAAAAGATAAAATTTTAGAGTGCTTTTTTCCCCCTTTAATCAGCTAAGAATAGATCATCTGGAGTGGAGTCCAGTATAGTTATTTTAGTTTCTTGGTGAATGATTCATTTCTAAATATACAGGTTACCCACATCACTGGTAATCTGGAAATGGGGGGGGGGGGGGGGGGGAAGAAAATGATACTGTCATTGCCATTGAACATAGCAACAAAGGTAGATATATGTTCATATATATGTTGCTCACTTGAGGGTCTATCCTCAGGTTCTATCATATAAATAAGAAAATGGGGTGTGCTGTTGTATATCCCAGGTATTATGATCAGAAAATAGAATCTGTAACACTATATTTTTCATGAGATTTCTGTCTTTATTTCAACTTCATTTTCTAACTCTTCAATAGATAAAATGTGCTTATTTCTTCCTACTTATATTGATTAAGATTGGGACAAAATGAGTGAAAGCATTAAGAAACAAATTCACAGAACTGATCTCTTCCTCTAGTTTTTTGAAATATGTTTATTCCTAGGCTTCCAGGAGACCACACATTCTTGTTTTTATTCTGCTCCAGTGGTTTCTCTTTCATCTCTGTGATAGAGTACACCGGGTACCAAAAATAGATTAATCCAAGGCTCCAACCTCGGATCTTGTTTCCACCCATTCTCATTACTTTAAATACTATCTATATGCTGGTGGCTCCCAAATTTGTTTCAATGGCTTTGATGTGTATTCCTGAAATAAGGAATTCTACAAATGGTCTGATCAACATCTCCTTTAGATGTAAATAAAGGTATCACTTTTGATTTATTCAAAATTGAGCCTTTTATACTTTCCTGGTTTCAGTCATTGGCCCAACCATTCACCCAGCGTTGACCTGGTAAGACTGGAGAGAGACAGAAAGACTCTTCTTTCTTTCACACATTTGATCCATTAGCAAAAGTTCTTCAAAAGAGATCAGAAATCCTGCTGCTCCTTACGGCCTATTCTAGGCCGCCTCCCTCCCTCGCTTGGGTCTGTGCAGTGTCTTCCTGGCTGGTCTCTTGACTTCCCCTTTGTGCCCACACCCATACAATCTGCTGACTTTTCCACCCAGGAGCCCAAGAGACCCTTTCAAAACATCAGAAACGGCCTGAGGAGTGACTTTCCTGCTCAAATTCTCCAGTGATCACCATTACATTTGGAATAAGATGCAGTAAATATCACATGATCTGACCACTGCCGCATTCACCTTCTTAGAGTTTACCCCTTATCACTCTTCCCTTACCCACGTCCCTGCTTGAGGCACACTGGCCTGCTTGCTTGTCCTGCCTCAGGGATTCTGAATCAGCTGTTCCTTTTGCTTAAGGTGATTTTTACCTAGATAAACTGCCTTGTTCACTCTTACTTTATTCATGTCTCTGTTAAAATGTCACCTCCTTAGAGAAACTTTTCCTGACCATCTTTCAAAAGTATATCTTCATCACATTTAGCCTCTTAGCAGTTATCACTGACATTAGAATGTAAGAGAAGGCACTTTTTATTTATTTACTTTTTCAATTCATTTTTTTTCTCACTATCTCAGTGTTCACAATTGTGTTCGATACAAAATGAGTGCTCAATCAATATTTTTTAGGCAACAAAATGAGAGAATGAAATTCATATAGGGGATTATTCGATCTGCATAAATTTTATTCAGGATGCATAGGTGCTAATTTGCCTCAGTCGCGTCTGACTCTTTGCGACCCTATGGACTGTAGCCCACGAGGCTCCTCTGTCTATGGGATTCTCCAGGCAAGACTATTAGAGAGGGTTACCATGCCCTCCTCCAGGGGATCTTTGTGGACTCAGGGATGGAACCCACATCTTAACCCTCCTGCATTGGCAGGAAGGTTCTTTACCACTAGCTCCAACCCACATCTTAACCCTCCTGCATTGGCAGGAAGGTTCTTTACCACTAGCTCCATCTGGGAAATCCTTATTCAGGGTAAGGGCTCTCATAACTCTAATCAGATAATATCATTAGAAGTCAAAATTTAGTTAATATTTATTACCAGGATTATTATCAATTACAAATGTGAGTCAGAAAATATTCCAGTTACATTCTCCTACTTCGTAACCCAAAATAATTATCAAAGTGTCATGAATTCTCTCTTATAAAATCCTTCACTGGTACTGTGTAGACATAGCCTGAGACTGATATTTGCCAAGTACTGCGAGTTTTACTGCTTGAGCAGATGGCGAAACAATCTCCTGGGAATAAAATCGACCAGGTTGCCTTTGAAGCTTTTCACACAATAAATAAAATACTGTGTGTCAGAGAAGGTTCTACATATGATGAAAAAAGAGGACAAAGATTATTTGTAAAGGTTGAAAAATTCCCTGCGCTGCATAGTGTTAACCCAGAGTTTACTCACTGATTTCCTTCTTCAGTGGTTTCTAGTGTCTCAGATTTTAGAACATAAGATTATATACATTTTTCTCAAAACAAGTGCTATTTTCAGCCTTCCCCATTGACCCAGATTCATATTGTGAACAGTAAACCCAGTTTATGCATGGAGAATTCCCAAATGAAGCTTGCCTAAGAAGGAAACCTGTTCAGAGATGTCTCAATAAACTTCACTGTTTCTTCCTCTGTGCCATTCATAACTTAGTGGGAATTAACTTGCAGAATGAACTGCATCCTGTCAAGTAAGATAAATTTCAGTCTGCATCATTTGATAGAATATTGAACTCTGCATTATTTTAAAGAAATATTAAAAAAAAAACACTGCCAAATAAATACTATTTCTGTCTCATCATTATCTACTTCTTATGTCTCAAACATGATTGAACTTATTAAGAAAACAACAACAAAAAATGTAAATGTAAATAACTAATAACAGCTTCAAAATTCATGAAGTAAAAACTGACAAGACTGAAATAAGAAGGGGAATAATCTTAATTATAGTAGGTTAATAATAATTGATAGAAACTGAGAGAACAAGTAGATTTAAAATGTCAGTATGGTTATAGAAGATAATACTATCAAGGAAATTGACATAACTAACATTAATAGAACATACTATATGACAAAAGTGGAAAACATTTGTTTCTAGTGCACAAGTGACATTTGCTAATACATAGCATATTTTGGGCAATAAAACAAGTATTAACAAATTCAAAAGAATTAAAATTATATAAAGCATGTTCTCTGATCATGTCAGAATTGAACTAGAATCAGTAACAGAAAGATAATGGTAAGAAATCCCAAATATTTATAAATTCACAAAGGTACTTCTTAGTAACCCATGAATCAAAACAAAAAAATAAATTACAGATAAAGAAAAAAAACAACTAAGCAAACAAACAAAAACACTAACCTTCTGCAATGAAGTAAAAATGAATGAATAAAAAACTCACTTGAATCCAAAGTATAGACAGTGCTTGTACTTAACCACTCAGTCGTGTCTGACTCTGTGACCCACAAGGACTGCAGCCCGCCAGGCTCTTCAGGCCATGGGAATTCTCCAGGCAAGAATACTGGAGTGGGTTGCCTACCCTCCTCCAGGGGATCTTACCCACCCACGGATTGGACTCAGGTCTCCCACACTGCACGTGGATTCCTTACCATCTGAGCCACCAGGGAAATCCAAGAATACTGGAGTGGGTAGCCAGCCTATCCCTTCTACAGAGGATCTCCCTGATCCAGGAATCAAACTGGGGTCTCTTTCATTGCAGGAAGATTCTTTACCATCTGAACTAAGACAGAATTTTGCCAAGAGGACACACTGGTCATACCAAACATCTTCCAACAACACAAGAGAAGGCTCTATATATGAACATCACTAGATGGTCAACACTGAAATCAGACTGATTATATTCTTTGCAGTCAAATATGGAGAAGCTCTATACAGTCAGCAAAAACAAGACTGGGAGCTGACTGTGGCTCAGATCATGAATTCTGTATTGCCAAATTCAGACTTAAATTGAAGAAAGTGGGGAAAACCACTAGACCATTCAGGTATGACTTAATCAAATTCCTTATGATAATACAGTGGAAGTGAGAAATAGATTTAAGGGACTAGATCTGATAGACAGAGTGCCTGATGAACTATGGATGGAGGTTCGTGACATTGTACAGGAGACAGGGAGCAAAACCATCCCCAAGAAAAAGAAATGCAAAAAAGCAAAATGTCTGTCTGAGGAGGCCTTACAGATAGTTGTGAAAAGAAGAGAAGCAAAAAACAAAGGAGAAAAGGAAAGATATTCCCATTTGAATGCAGAGTTCCAAAGAATAGCAAGGAGAGATAAGAAAGCCTTCCTCAGTGATAAGTGAAAAGAAATAGATGAAAATAATAGAATTGGAAAGACTAGAGATCTCTTAAAGAAAATTAGAGATATCAATGGGACATTTCACGCAAAGATGGGCTCAATAAAGGACAGAAATGGTATGAACCTAACAGGAGCAGAAGATATTAAGAAGAGGTGGTAAGAATACATAGAAGAACTGTACAAAAAATATCTTCATGACCCAGATAATCAGGATGGTGTGATCACTCACCTAGAGCCAGACATCCTGGAATGTGAAGTCAAGTGGGCCTTAGGAAGCAACACTACAAACAAAGCTAGTGGGTGTGATGGAATTCCAGTTAGGCTATTTCAAATCCTGAAAGATGATGCTGTGAAAGTGCTGCACTCAATATGCCAGCAAATTTGGAAAACTCAGCAGTGGCCACGGGACCAGAAAATTTCAGTTTTCATTTCAATCCTGAAGAAAGGCAATTCCAAAGAATGCTCAAACTACCACACAATTGTACTCGTCTCACACACCAGCAAAGTAATGCTCAAAATTCTCCAAGCCAGGCTTCAGCAATACATGAACGATGAACTTCCAGATGTTCAAGCTGGTTTTAGAAAAGGCTTTAGAAAAAGCTTTAGAAAAGTTTTTAGAAAAGGAACCAGAGATCAAATTGCCAACATCTGCTGGATAATCAAAAAAACAAGAGAGTTCCAGAAACACATCTATTTCTGTTTTATTGACTATGCCAAAGACTTTGACTGTGTGGATCACAGCAAACTGTGGAAAATTCTTCAAGAGTTGGGAATACCAGACCACTTAACCTGCCTCTTGAAAAATCTGTATGCAGGTCAGCAAGCAACAGTTAGAACTGGACATGGAGCAACAGACTGGTTCCAAAAATGAAAAGGAGTATGTCAAGGGTGTATATTGTCACCCTGCTTATTTAACTTATATGCAGAGTACATCATGAGTAACACTGGGTTGGATGAAGCACAAGCTGGAATCAAGATTGCTGGGAGAAATATCAATAACCTCAGATATTTAGATGACACCACCGTTATGGCAGAAAGTGACGAAGAACTAGAGAGTCTCTTGATGAAAGTGAAAGAGGAGAGTGAAAAAGTTGGCTTAAAGCTCAAGTTTCAGAAAACTAAGATCTTGGCATCTGGTCCCATCACTTCTTGGCAAATAGATGGGGAAACAGTGGAAACAGTGGCTGACTTTACTTTCTGGGGCTCCAGGATCACTGCAGATGGCAACTGCAGCCATGAAACTAAAAGACACTTACTCCTTGGAAAGAAAGTTATGACCAACCAAAAAGAAAGAAAGTGAAGTCACTAAGTTGTGTCTGACTTTTTGTGACCCCATGAACTGTAGCCTACAAGGCTCCTCCATCCAGGACATTTTCAAGGCAAGAATACTTGTGTGGTTTGCCACTTCCTTCTCCAAGGAACCTAGACAGCAACTTATGACCAATCTAGACAGCATATTAAAAAGCAGAGACATTACTTTGCCAACAAAGGTCCATCTGGTCAAGGCTATGGTTTTTCCAGTAGTTATGTATGGATGTGAGAGTTGGACTGTAAAGAAAGCTGAGCGCTGAATTATTGATGCTTTTGAACTGTGGTATAGGAGAAGACTCTTGAGAGTCCCTTGGACTGCAAGGAGATCCAACCAGTCCATCCTAAAGGAGGTTAGTCCTGGGTGTTCTTGGAAGGTTTGATGCTGAAGCTGAAACTCCAGTACTTTGGCCCATGATGTGAAGAGCTAACTCACTGGAAAAGACCCTGATGCTGGCAAAGACTGAAGGCAAGCAGAGAAGGGGATGACACAGGATGAGATGGTTGGATGACATCACCAACTCAATGGACATGAATTTGGGTAAATTCCGAGAGTTAGTGATGGACAGGGAGGCCTGGCATGCTGCAGTCCATGGGGTTGCAAAGAGTCAGACATGACTGAGTGACTGAACTGAACTGAACTGAAGCAACTCTGAAAGCCCAGCAGACTGACTCTCCAGGAGCTTCCCAGGACTGGGGATAATCCTCTGTGGCCTGTGGCCCTACCCTCTGGGTTCACAGTTCATTTTTTGAAAGGTGGTTTAGATGGTAAAGAATCTGCCCACAATGTAGGAGACCCAGATTCAAACCCTGGGTCAGGAAAATCCTTTGGAGAAGGAAATGGCTACCCACTTCAGCATTCTTGGCTGAAAAACTCCATGGACAGAGGAGCCTGGCAGGCTACAGTTCGTGGGTTTGCAAAGAGTCAGACATGACTGAGCAACTAACACACTTCCTTTTGCAGAAAGAGTAGTATATTTTGCAGATGAGTAGTTTTATGAGCCTGTTTCCTGCCTGGAGAATTTTGAAGTTTGGCAGTCTTCTTTCGTTTGTCCTTTTTGGTCCTTTTCAGTTCAAGGTCTCAGTGTTTCTACTGGTATAACATTCCCAGAAACCTGTGAGTCTCAAGTATATATCAGAGGAATTCACTCTCAGACAAGAGGCTTCTCCACAGGTCTTTCCTGGATAATCGTATTTCTTATTTTGGCTTCTGCTGAGAAGATGAAGGGGATGTATGAGTCACATGCCTAATCTCTTCCAAGAACCTCTGTGTGATTTAGAACTCTGAGCTTTTGATACTTCTGAGGTGCTAGCAAAAGGTTGTCCAGCTACACATACCCTTGGCTTTCACTCCTGAACACATTTTCCTAACAGTGAATTTCCTAATTTTAGCTCCTTTTGCAATCAGGATATGCCACAAATTTCCCCCAGTCTTCAAGATCTTATTCCTTTTTTGGTTAACAGATCTTTCTTCAATTTCTCTCTTTCTAGTGGCATTTTGGAATAAGCAGCAAGAAGAAACCAAATCACAGCTTCAATGCTTTAGAAAGTGTTTTCAGTTCTTGCCTTCCATACAACTAAAATCTTCAATGCGACTAAGTTTTCTGCCATTATATAACATAGATTCTTTTCCTCCGGTTTCCAAGAACCAGTTCCTCATTTCCCTATGAGCATTCACTAAAAGCAACTTTAACATTTATGCTTTTACCAAATTTTTACAAAAAGCATTTATTCTCTAAGAAAATGTTTCTCTACCATGTTTTTGAAACTAGGGGGGTTGGTGGTGGGGAGTCTGCCCTGTAGGATTCTGAGCAAATAAATCTTTTTTTGTGCCCAATTTCTTGTAGGTAAGACTCTAATCTCCATGACGTTTCCTGAGTTCCAAAGGGCAGATGTGAACAGTTGCCAATAAAGACCGTGATGCTGGGAAAGATTGAAGGCAGGAGGAGAAGGGGATGACAGAGGATGAGATGGTTGGCTGGCATCACTGCCTCAGTGGACAGGAGTTTAGCAAATTACAGGAGATGGTGAAGGACAGGGAGGTCTGGTGTGCAGCAGGCCACAGGTGTGCAAAGAGTCCTATTGAGAAACTGAACAACAACAGCAATCAAGGGAGAGCAGCCCCGAAACCACAGGAGGCTCATCAAGATTAGGAGATGCCTGAGGCCCTGCACATGCCTCATCAGCAACTCCACCCTGGAAGGAGTGTTAAAGTCTCTATTAAATCCTCTCAGATTGGTTCAGATAGTTTTCCAAGACAGGAGCATTCTGTGTCACCTTTGCCTGGAAAAGAAGTAAAGCTATCCTTTTCTGTTGCTCTTCAGTCCTTCAGTCATTAAGTCATGCCCAGCTCTTTGCAATTCCATGTTCATGCAATTCCATGTAGCAGGTCAGTCTCTGTCCTCCACGATCTCCTGGAGTTTGCTCAAATTCATGTTCACTGGGTCAGTGATGCTATCTAACCATCTCATCCTCTGCTGCACTCTTTTCTTTTTGCCCTCAATCTTTTCCAGCATCAAGGTCTTTTCCAATGAACCACTCTTTGCATAAGGTGGCCAAAGTATTGGAGTTTCAACTTCAACATCACTCCTTCCAACAAATATTCAGGGTTGATTTCCTTTAGGATGGACTGGTTTGATCTCCTTGTTGTCCAAGGGACTCTCGAGTCTCCTCTAACACCACAATTTGAAAGTATCAGTTCTTCAGTGCTCAGCTTTCTTTATGGTCCAACTCTCACAGCCAAACATGACTGCTGGAAAAACCGTATCTTTCACTATACATCCCTTTGTCAGCATAGTGATGTCTCTACTTTTGAATATTCTGTCCAGGCTTGTCATAACTTTTAATTTCATAGCTAAGGAGTAAGCATCTTTGAATTTCATAGCTACAGTAAAATTTGATTCAGCACTTGTGCAGAGAGGCTGAACTTTCAGCATCACTCTCACTTTTTTCTGAGTTCTCACTTGCAGCATCTTTAACATTCAATTTCTACCAACAGTTTATTCAAAGCAACAGAAGCAGATGCCAGACAATAGAGAAGGTGCTATATGCTGGATTTGAAGGTAGAAAAAGGGACCACAGCCAAAGAATGTAGATGTCCTCTAGAAGTTGGAAAATTCAAGGCAATGCAATTTCCCCTGGAACCTCCAGAAGGAATATAGACTCACTGACACCTTGATTTTAGCCCAGTGAGACTGATTTCAAATGTATGGCCTCTGGATTTGTCAGATACTAAATTTGTGTTAAGTCACCAAATCTATGATAATTTGTCATAATCACAGTAGGCAACTAATGCAGTCCCCTATATGTGATTTTGCATTCTATAATATATTCGGTCCTAAGATATATTTTCCCTCTTACAAGCCACCTAACTTTATAAATGGTTCTCTTGAAGCTTTTCCCAAAAGAGTGGGGAAAGAGAAAGAAAATATAATAGTGATTAATAAAATAATAGAGTAGGCCCAAGAAGAAGACTGCTTATGTTTGAATCTCAAATCTGTTTCATCCTACCCATGTGACAGCGTGATATTACTAAATCTCTCTGTGTTTTAGTGCCCTTATATGTAAATAGCAATAATAACTATATCTACCACGTGGGCTTGTTTTTAGTTTAAATGAGACTTTAAGAGTTTTCAACAGTTTGTTGTGATCCACACAGTCAATAAAGCAGAAGCAGATGTTTTCCTGGAATTCTCTTGCTTTTTCTATGATCTAACAGATGATGGCAATTTGATCTCTGGTTCCTCTGCCTTTTCTTAATCCATCTTAAACATCTGGAAGTTCTCAGTTCAAGTACTGTTGAAGCCTAACTTGGAGAATTATGAGTATTACTTTGCTAGCGTGTGAGATGAGTGCAATTGTGTGATAGTTAGAACATTATTTGGCATTGCCTTTCTTTGGGATTGGAATGAAAACTTACCTTTTCCAGCCCTGTGACCACAGCTGAGTTTTCCTAATTTGCTGGTAGATTGAGTGTGGCACTTTAATAGCATCTTTTAGGACTTGAACTACTCAGCTGGAATTCCATCACCTCTACTAGTTTTGCTCACAGTGGTGCTTCCTAAGGCCCACTTGACTTCAGACTCCAAGATGTCTACCTGCATCCTGAGAAACCTGTATGCAGGTCAAGAAGCAATAGTTAGAACCAGACATGGAACAACAGGCTGGTTACAAATCAGGAAAGGAGTGTGTCAGGGCTGTATATTGTCACCCTGCTTATTTAACCTATATGCAGAGGGCATCACGTGAAATGCCAGGCTGAATGAAGCACAATTTGGAATCAAGATTGCCGAGATAAATATCAATAACCTCAGATATGCAGATGACATCACCCTTATGGGAGAAAGCAAAGAACTAAAGAGTCTCATGATGAAAGCAAAAGGGGAGCATGAAAAAGTTCACTTGAAACTCAGCATTCAAAAAATGCAGATCATGGCATCTGGTTCCATCACTTCATGGCAAATAGATGGGGAAACAATGGAAACAGTGAGAGACTTTATTTTCTTGGGCTCCAAAATCACTGCAGATAGTGACTGTAGCCATGAAATTAAAAGACACTTGCTCCTTGGAAGAAAAGTTATGACAAACTAAGTCAGCATATTAAAAAGCAGTGGTGGTTTATGGTGGTTTAGTCACTATGACATGTCCAACCCTTGTGACCCAATGGACAGTAGCCTGCCAGGCTCCTCTGTCCATGGGATTCTCCAGGCAAGAATCCTGGAGTGGGTTGCCATTTCCTTCTCCTGGGGATCTTCCCAACCCAGGAATCGAACCTGGGTCTCCTGTCTTTCAGGCAGATTCTTTACCCACTGAGCTATGAGGGAAGATCCTATTAAAAAGCAGAGACATTACTTTACCAACAGGTCAGGCTAGTCAAAGCTATGGTTTTTTCAAGTCATGTATGGATGTGAGAGTTGGACCATAAGAAAGTTGAGTGCTGAAGAATTTGTGTTTGAACTGTGGTGTTGGAGAAGACTCTTGAGAGTCCCTTGGACTGCAAGGAGATCCAACCAGTCCATCCTAAAGGAGATAAGTCCTGAATATTCATTTGAAAGACTGATGCTGAAGCGCGAATACTTTGGCCACCTGATGCAAAGAACTGACTCCTTGGAAAAGACCCTGATGCTGGAAAAGACCCTGATGCTGGAAAAGATTGAAGGCAGGAGAAGAAGGAGATGACAGAAGATGAAATGGTTGGATGGCATCACTGACTCGATGGATATGAGTTTGTGCAAGCTCTGGGAATTGGTGATGACAGGGAAGCCTGGTGTGCTGAAGTCCATGGGGTCATGAAGAGTTGGACACGACTGAGGGACTGAATGACCTTATGTAAGTACTTAGCACAGCCAGGACATACAGTAAACCCTGAAGAAAGTTCAGGTAATTTTTCTTTACTTTATTTTTTTATATTTTACTTTTTATACTTTTACTTTTATATTTTACTTTATTCTTACTTTATTTTTTAAAAAAATTCATTTAATGGGATTTTTCCATATACCCCTGGACCAAATTAGAGATAAGGAAAAAAATATTTACAATCCAAAGGAGACTGTGTTGATAGAAGTATACAATGTTAGTACAGAGCTGTATTAAGTGAAGGAGCCTGTAAAATTGGAGGCATCTCAACAAACAAAGGTGGGGTAAGGCATAGAACTCAGATGGGGAAAAAAGCATTCCAGGAAGATTTAAGTGATGATAATACATTTGAGGAATTTCCCATCCTTGTTCTGGTGAAAAACATAGAACTATATTATTTCAATTCTAAGTGAATGTGTTCATGGGTTCCAAATTTGTAAATCAGTGCATAACATATCACAGATGAAAGTATACATGTTACAAAGAAAGGAAGTGAACGCTTATTAGGTGTCAGGCACTTTAGAATCGATGTCTTATCTGTGACAGCATCTTATGCAGTAAGAACCATTGCCCCAGTGTCCCAGTCAGTGACATAAAAGCCCTGTGATAAAGACTTGAACTCAAATGTATTGGCTTTCCATGGTCCCATGTTAGTATTTTGCCATCTTTTTGGCAGCACCACTTTGAGGAATTCTTTGTCTTTCTAACTCCAGATTATCTGGCTATAGCTGAGAATGCAATAAAAGACTAAACATCCAATTTGTGTCAAGAACTGTGCTCCTTAATATCTTCAGACCTTCAGTTAGGATTTATTTATTTATTTATTAAAAAAGAGAATGAACTATGAAGCACTTGATTTGAAAATAAAGCCAGATGGAAGGGAATCAGAATCACGTGATTAGAGATCTAGTGACTCTGAGTCTATACCTTGGTGTTCGCGAGTCCTCTAAAGGACTCTCTCAGTCTATGTAAACCTCTCAACCTCGACTGACTATTTAAGACCAGAAAAGAAAAATCAGAGTAAGAATTTTACTGCAAATAGAGGACAGATAATCAGCTTTACTTTTTAATGAAAGAAACGCAAAAGTTATAAATGAAACAGAGGCGATTTATTTTTAAATGAGGCAAAAATTGGAGCTGCAGTTGGCTATAGAGATGAAAAACTGAAAAGATGAAAAGTAAACAAGATGCAGAAATTGCTTTCTTGAGTGAAGATAACATTTACTGTAAAAGCACATTTTAAAATTATGCAAATAAGCAACAAATAAAAATGTCATCTATAAATATTACTATGAGTTTTGTACTTTGCATGCCATGCACACCATCTCTATGTATATGCATCCTTAGACTTGACTTTCACTCTGAAACTGTTTCCAAAACATGTGAAATGCTGTGTCTGGGGTCCTATTAACTCAATTTTTTCCATGATTTCCATGTGTAACTTGTTTATCAAAGAGTTTGGTTATAATGGGAGTACACATAAAACATGGTTTTATTTTTTTTCTCCAATCACTGTATTTAACCATGACTTTTCGTTTCTCCTGTTCCTGTCACTAAACATCATTTTATAAAGATCTTTCAGAGCTTTTGCTCTGTTAGGTTCTGAAAAGCCCAATATGGGCTTAGTCCAGGCTACAATTTCAATTTCAAGCCCATTTAAAAGCTTTTTTTCCTTTTGCACTAACTCTGGATGCGATGTTATCCTCATCTCTTCTGGGATGCTCTATGCCTATTGCTCACGGGATGTGTGAGTGGGTGGATTCCTTGGGAGACCCTAAATGAGGACTGTCTGCTGCCCAGGACCATATTTATGGCAACATTCTAGGATAATCTGTCCTGACCCTCTTCATAATTTCCTGCTCTGTTTTCTTTTGCTAGAATCTGTTGCCCAAAAGGAAGTTTTCTTGGGCAGGTCCTAGAACAACCATACAGGTCCTATATATCTGCTGCATCAATATTGTGAAGCATGCCACCCCACCATTGTTCCACACTGCATCCTAGTACTTTTTATTTCTCCTGGTAAGTAGAGTAGATCAACAAGCCTACTGCCTGAACGAGCATCCACTTGGGAATGAGACAGCGGTTTCTTTCTTTTCAGTCACCTCCAGTCTCCGTAAATGGTTCCTCAGGAGATACCAACTCTTGGTTTGTACACGGGATAAAGAATGACGTTCTTGATCATCACAGATGGAAGTCAGATAATTAAATGTCATGGGCAAGCACCAATTAAAAACCATAGAAAATTGAAATTTGGGGCAAGTATGATGTGGGAAGATCTGCTCTGGATCCAAATAGACCTCGATTGACATCCTTGGTCCTAGTGCCTCATGTTAGCATGATTCTCCAAGGGATTCATTTCTCCATGTGTTGGATGGGATTCCATGCCTGAGGAGGAGCTGATGAGAACATCTGAATGCAGTGATACCTGTGAAGAAGCTGAACATAGCTCCTGGCAACAAAGGTAAGCTTCCTCCTTTAGGAGTACTTTAGCTTTCCTTCAGAGTCCTTTTATGTGTCCTCAGCCTGTTCTCTCTCAAAATTTCCCAAGGGAGCTATTCTGTATCTTAGTCATTTCCCTAAATACTCTAGTTTAGTAACCAAAACCATCAAAGCAGAGAAAAGCACTTAGGCATTTAACTCTAAACTCCCTATCTTGGCACATATAAAATAATCTAATGACAATCTTTTGAAATTGTCTTCCCTTCTTTTTACAAAAGCTAATCCTATCCCCAAACCTCTCACCACCTATATATTTAATTTCTCCCTTTTTCTCAACCTATAAAACACTGAAGCTTTTTCTGTCCTAAAAACAAAAACAAAGAAACGCTAGAAAAAGCCAACAAAATTTTCCTTCAATCTTTGATCCTCCTCTGGCTATATCTTATAACTTTCATCTTTTTTCAGAGAAGCATCATGAAAGAGATATTTGCACAAGATGTCTCTGCCTGACGTATTCTTTCCTCAATTTATAGTTTGACTTCTATTTCTCCTACCTCTTTGAAATGCATTATTGTCAGAGGTTTCAAAAACTTAACATTTCCAAAACTCTACTAATTCTCAACAGCCCCACTTACTCCCCAGAGAAAAGGAGAAATAAATTACCCAGTGACATTATTCAGCAAATAGTACTACAAAAACCCACTTGTTTTAAGTCTAAAACTTTTGTATTACCTCATTCCTCTTTCTCATTGACTGGCCTTCACCCATACATTCCAACACCAATCCACCAACCATTTACTTCTGAAAACTTCCTCATTAATATAATATCTACTCTCTAATTTTTCTAACAACTATTTCAATAGCATCCTATCAATATATTTATATTTCCACTTCTCAAGCTTGCCCTGCTCCTCTCTTCCTGTAGACTCTACTTCTATTAGAGTCTACAAGAGTATAATCAAGCCATCCTAACATGGTATCTCTTCCTCACTCAGCCTGTTCTGTCGCCGTGAGAAACCACGTTTTAGTCCCTTAATACACTCTCTTAGGCCATCATGATTCAACACTTATGTAATGCTCTGTACCTTCCAGCCACTCACGTACGATGGTGGAGTCTATTTCCTCTTTCCTTAAATCTATCATGGTCTTGTGTCTAGCCTTAGCTAATAGACATGACATGAGTAATAATTGTCAGTTTTACACCTAGACCACAAGACACCTGTCTGTTTCAGCTCTCTCTCTCTCTCTGGGAACCCTGCTAATTCTTGGAATGAATCTGGTCTAGTTTGCTAGGGAGTGAGAAACCGCATGGAGCACAGACTAATAATCCCAACAGAGGCCAGAGAGCTGATCTACCACTTGCATAGAGTTGTATATGGGCTTAATGAGCTGATTCTGGTCCAGATAAATAGAAATGGTCACTTGACCAGTAAAGTCACACAAATACTTTTTTTTTTTAACCACTAAATTTTGTAGTGATTTATTTGCTGGAATTGTTAATAGATGCAACATGTCAGATTCATATTGGTGCTGAAAATTATCTCACAGAAGAGTATATGTTCCATATAATAAATATCTTGTACTTAACCTTTGTATGTTAATGATATTTTCTTTTAAAAAATTTTATTGAGGTATGATTGATACATGACATATGATAACCTATACATACTTAATGTATTCAACTTGATGAGTTTGGAAATGATGACTCTATATATTGGTAAATCTATCACCACACTCTATGCTACAAATATTGTCATTACTTCCAAAACCTTCCTCCTGCCCTCTTTATTTATTAATTAATAATACATAATAAGAAAACAACATAGCTATCCTCATAGCCATGCTTGGCATATACAATACAGTATTGCTAACTAAAGGCACAATATTTTCTTTTCTAAAATTTTATTTTTTTATAGTAGGTCCTTGTTGGTTATCTAATTTATTCTACATTTAAATATAGATAGATACAAATATATTGGTGGCTCAGGGGTAAAGAATCTGCATACCAATGAAGGAGATGTGGGCTCAATCCCTGGGTCAGGAAGATCCCCTGCAGAAGGAAATGGTCACCCACTCCAGTATACTTGCCTGGGAAATCATATGGACAGAGGAGCCTGGCTACAGTCCACGGAGATGCAAAAGTGTCAGACAAAGCTTAGCAATTAAGCAATATAGACATATCTATTTTAAATATAGCAGTGTGTACATGTACAGTGTGTACATGTTCCAGTCCATCCCACTCCCGAATTCTTTCTCCTGGTAACCGTAAGTTTATTCTCTAAGTCTATAGTGCTACATTTTCTTGACAAAAGTTTTTCACTTCTGGTCATTCCTTTTTATCACTTCAAAATACAACTTTTGGATTCATATTACCTTTGGTTTTCATTCAGATCATGGGAGAATCTTGTGCACTATTTCTTCTTTTCATCCTGCAATTAAACAATTTGTTCAACATTAGGATGACTTCTCAACCTGACAACCATGATGTTTTTGCATCCCCTATGTTCATAGAAGCACTATTTAAAATAGCCAAGACATGAAACAACATAAATGTCCAGTACCAGGTGAATGGATAAAGAAAGTGTGGTACATATATACAATGGAAAACTGCTCAGCTATAAAAAGAATGAAATAATGCCATTTGCAGCAACAGGGCTGGAACTAGAAATTAACATATTAAGTGAAGTAAGTTGGAAAGAGAAAGAGAAATATCACATGACAGCACTTATATGTAAAATCTAAAGTATGACGTGGTTGAACTTATCTATAAAACAGAAACAGACTTGCAGACATAGAAAGCAGACTTGTAGTGCCAAGCGGGTTGGGGAGGGATGCGCTGAGAGTTCGGGGTTAGCAGATGCAAGCTATTATACATAGAATGGATAAATGATGAGATCCTGCAGTACATATAAAACTGAATCACTTTTTTGTATAACAGAAATTAACATAACATTGTAAATCAACTATACTTCAACAAAAAAGGCAAATATAAAGTTTGCCTCTGATTTTAATTTCTTTTTTCTGTTTTAGGGCTTCCCTGGGAGCTCAGATGGGAAAGGATTTGCCTGAAGTGCAGAAGACCTGGGTTTGATCCCTGGGTTGGGAAGATCCCCTAAAGAAGGGAAGGGCTACCCACTCCAGTATTCTTGCCTGGAGAATCCCATGGACGGAGGAGTCTAGCAGGCTACAGTTCATGGAATCACAAACAGCTGGACATGACTGAGCAACTGTTACAAAGACTATCATCAGCTTTCTCTTCTGGACATGTTATGCTCTGTTAAGCTTTTAAAATGTGTTCAAATTCTTGCCTTGTATTTCTTATCTTGTATACTTCACAGATCTTGTTTCTATTTATCCTTTGCCTATGTCATGGTAAACAACATCATAAGTCAATTCTATCTTTCATTTTCCCTGATTCCTTCTGATATGTTCTCAGTGCACTTTCTGCTATTCTTTCTGGATCTGCCTGCTAAGTGACCAAACCTTTTTCTAATGCCTTTTGAAAAATGTATCTTCAATGAAAACACTTATCCTATATAGATTGCCTAAGATCTGATTTGTATCTTTTAGCTATATTAGTCCTGTTGTGAATTTTGTATGAATTGTATTATCTGACTATTTACTTGCAGCTACATAACTCAGATTCTATTTCCTCATACATTTTATGACTCTGCTTTAAGGCTCACATTCAGTCACTAAAAAGAAAAGCTACATTACATAGCTTCAACTTGTACATGTGGGGTTAGTTTCATAAGAGTTAAAGGACTTAGCTGCATTGATAATACACAACATAAAGTAGGAAAAAAACATGTGGGACACAATGCTCCATGTTGGCCTTCCTTATTAAACTTTGTTCGTATTGTTCCTTTGTTGAAGGTAGCATTAGACGCAGTACAAGTCACGTTTATCAGCCATCACACATCAGAAAACACCAAGGTCTCACAGGTCACAGTCTCTCTGCACTGTGCTTGGCCGTTCAGTGCATCTGACTCTCTGCAACCCCAAGGACAGTAGTCACCCCAGATCCTCTGTCCATGGGAGTTCTCCAGGCAAGAATACTGGAGTGGGTTGCCATGTCCTCCCATCATCCCAACCCAGGGATCAAACACAGGTCTCCCACATCGCGGGCAGATTCTTTACCAACTGCACCACCAGGGAAACCTATAGTGCCCAGAAAAATGAGAGTATAATCAGGTGTGTGTGTGTGTGTGTGTGTGTGCTCAGTCATGTCCAACTTTTTGCAATCCCATGGACTGTAGCCTGCCAGGCTCCTCTGTCCATGGGATTCTCTAGGCAGGAATACTGGAGTGGGTTGCCATTTCCTACTCCAGGGGATCTTCCTGACCCAGGGATTGAACTCCCCACATCCCTTGTCTCTCCTGCTTTGGCAGATGGGTTCTTTACCACGACCACCACCTGAGAAGCCCTATAATGTTATACTAAGGGATTAGGTGCCAGAGAGGACAGTTTGTATTCTATAAAATAGAAGAATATTTGAAAAGAACAGAGGTTCTGGGGACAATTACAGAGGCTCCTGATGCCAAGGAGATTCTAGGAATAATTGTTATTGCAATATCTTTTCAATAGGAGGAATGATGTGTGTGTTTGTGGTCTAAACAATCTGCCTGCAATGCAGGAAACCCAGGTTTGATCCCTGGGTCAGGAAGATCCCATGGAGAAGGAAATGGCAACCCACTCCAGTATTCTTGCCTGGAGAATCCCATGGACAGAGGAGCCTGGTGGGTTACAGTCCATGGGGTCAGAAAGAGTTGGACACAACTGAGGTACTAACTCTGGGATCTCAGAGGCTGAGAAAGAGAAAACTTGCTCCTGATCACTAAGACATTGTGATGGAAGGTACTTCAGAGGTTTCAGACAAAAGAAGACTAGCAGATGTTCTGATTCTTTTTCGGTGCTGGGAACCTCAACAAAGACCTTGCAAGTCTGGTTTCCTGCTGCACTCTTATGGGGGTCAAAGGGAGTAGATGATTGCTGGATGGAATTCATGATTATCAGATAAGGATTGCTCTTGCAACTTACTTTTTGTATATTAAATTATTATACATTAAGTTATTTCTTTTGAGAATACAGTAGAGTTGAATAGTATTTTTTACTTTTCTGCTTCTTACTGGCACATGAGAATGAAAAATAAGCACTGTATTAAACAGAGTAAGTGAAAATACCACAGCAAGAGAACGATGAATTAAAGTCAAGTTTAGGCAAGCAAAAATATCATCATTATACTTTTCTTAGGAGGAGCTTAAATTCTAGGTAAGAAGAAATGATAAGGAATAAGAAAGATTTTACCTGTTTTGAGTTTGAAATATTAAAATCAGTATTAATTTATAGGCAGAGAGAAGAGTCTCATTTGTTTTAAATCACAGTGCACAAACTCACAAACTAAGTAACTTTGAAGTAGATGAGCTGAGATGCAGCACTATCACTAGTAGCTAAAAGAAGATGCCAGCGTCATCACAATAATCTAAGACTGAGTAAACAACATTAGGAATAAATACAGTATGCTCTAAGTGATTATTAGACCTTGTGTATTTTGATTACTGGATTAAAAAAAAAGTAAGGAGTGACACAATTTTGGGAGGACCAAAAAAATTACAAACAATGAAAATGCTTTCAATAGGACGTCAGCTTATGTTTTTCAGTTCTTGTTCCCCTTGACCTTCAAGCTCTTTCTGCCTTATTCTCCTTTCGGTTCGCCTCTTCAGGTGCTTAGTCATGCTTACTCACTTAGTTGCAACCCCATGGACTGTAGACTGCCCAGGCTCCTCTCTCAAATGGGATTCTCCAGGCAAGAATACTGGAGTGGGTTGCCATTTCCTACTCTCACTCAGGGATTGAACCCGAGTCTGTGTCTCCTGCGTTGCAGGTGTATTCTTTACTGCTGAGTCATCCAAGAAGAAGGTGTCTTCACATCTATACTTGTCTGAAGCTTGCCAATCCCCTCTCTTCTTCCTTCCCATCAACACAGGATACTCTTGACCTAGGTCTATTTCTTTTCCCTTTGTAGTCTAATGAGCGTGAAAATGAATCTATTTCTCTGCCAGGGAAGACTGTAATTTTAGCAGGAGTCTTATAAGAAAATTTCTTAACCCAAAGAAATGATAAGTTTGGTGATGGGAAAGGAGGAATTTGAGCAGTGTCATGCAAGTGAGTGATTCTGTTGTTGTTGACAAGTGAGGCCTTGAAATGTGTCTCAATTTATACCCCATTGAAGCAGTTGCTGCACCTCAATCAGCTTGACATTACTTCTACAATGTCTCCAGGTGAATTTATCTCAGAGATCTACAATAGAAGTCTTTGGACTTCAGAGAATTCAGGTCATAAAGATGACCTCTAGAATTTAGTATATACTATGATGTAATATAAAACTTAATAAAAATAACTCTAGATGGCATATTCAAGACTAAACAGAAAACATAGAGGATATTTTAAAAATATGAAGTAATTCAGTAGGATGAATTAGACCAGTCACAGGTCTTTCTCAAACCTAAAATAATATCCAATAATGTGAAATATGTCCTGTGCTGTCTTAACTTTATAAAGTGACCTTACATCTAACCGAGCAGTTTGATTTAGGTGCTGGACTTGGGCAGAACAGCTTTTAAAAGCACCGGGGTAAGCTATTGAGTTAATAATAGTGCACATGCAATATTCAGAAGACCTTGCCTCTTCTTGAATGGTAACTTGTTCTGTTCTCCTGGCCTCTATGATCTTGACGTGTTGAAAATGTATTAATTTATCATTTATTTTCACTTTTTTGAAACTTGACAATAATGCCTAAGTTCTAGTGAAGAACAAAATTCACAGCACACTCATTTATGCAAGCATCAGGTTTCTGTTAATGTGGGTTCAGCATCTGACTTCAATCTAAAATTGTCTTTACTTTGAGACACCAAGTATCATCTCACCCCTCTCATCCTTGTAACACAGTTACATGTATAAAGGCCATGTTATATCTCTAGGAAATTTGAATGCTTAAGAGTTAGTAGGTGCTACTACTGGTGTTAAAACAGGACTCAGGAAATTAACTATATTGTTAAAGTGCATCAGTGATGAAAGCAAACACCTCAGTGAAAGTATTTCTAGGTCCTGCTGATGAGTTTAACAGTGTATATTCATGTATAGCATCCGTGTTATTAACTAAAGTTTACTAAACATAAGTCTCATAGAATCATTCTTTTCAGTCAATGGTATCTATAACAAGACTTCATTCTGTGACAATTAAAATAGTTTCATTCTTCATATTATAATTATTTTGAGGTATATTCCACTTTAAGGAAGCTGGTATAAACATATCCATTTCAGGACAGTTATTCACATTTTAAAAAGCTGTTCCATAGAAAGATTCATGATCACATTGTTTGAAATAACATGCTCTCTCAGCACACCTAAGTGCTGGTTTGCACATCATTAACTACTTGACAGAGAGGAAAAGGTTGGGAACAGAAGAGAGAAATTTAGAACTAGTGTAATGGAGTCACTAATAATTGAATACAAAAACAAAACTTAACTGAAATTTATAAAGTAAGTCAGTGAGGAAATATGTCTTATTATCTGGACAATTTTAGTACCACATCTATGGTATTAAGTGAAATACTTATTAATTTAAGGCAGGCAGGTTTTGAAAATTTCCTTAGGTATCTTTAATTCAGCAGAAAAAGTGACTATAATTTTTTTCATTGTACAATTGTCAGCAGCATTAAATTCAGAGGTGTGAGTTGTTGTAGAGGCCCATGGCAACTTAATACTCCTACAGTCACATGGGTGGGAAACACAGATCGATCGCACACAGTGGCTGTAATCAACATGCGGATTAATGAACAGGGCCATATCCACCGGGGAATGCTAGAACAAAGACCGGTTGAGCATTTTAATTGCTGAGTTGCTGCTAAGTCTCAATTCTTCATCAATCTCCATCCATTATGACCATTGATGCAGAGCAGACATTAAGAGGAAAACAATAACATAATGATTCATAAGTGCCAGAGTGCAAGGAATGGTTAGCTCTGGGAAAATCATGGCTGTGATTATTTCATGGCTCAGCCTACCTAAAAGATCTGACACATTATTTCTAATTTTCATTGTTCCCTGGACCTGACAGGTTTATATTTAATAAGTTGGTTTTAATGGAACTAATAGCACAGCAAAAGGTTAGTTGAACAATCTTTTCCCTGGTTATCTCAACATAGGTTTGAATTGTTCCTTTAACTAAATTCTTTAACTTAGAAAAATCACAGTCAGAGAAACAAAAAATAAAAAAGACTCATGAAATCATCTAAAATATTATCATCTTGTAAGGGCAAGATTTTCTCACAGTATGTTCAAACATCATCTGTAGAGTTAGAACTAGATGTAATTAGGGGTCATTTTCTTTATTTTCATTAATATTGACAGCTCTGTCCACATCTTGGGGTTTTATGTAAATCTCATAGACGTTCACTGACATGGAGTCCACACTATGTTCTTGACTTGAGAGGAAACTTCCCATCACTACTTTGGAAGGTATGGAAATGATTTTGCGGGGCTTCCCTAGTGGCGCAGTGGATAAGAATCCGCCTGCCAAGGCAGGGCACACAGGTTCAATTCCTGGTATGGGAAGATTCCACATGCCACAGAGCAATGGAGCCGATGTGTCACAACTACTGAAGCCTGCTTGCCGAGAGCCTGTGGAACAACGAAAGAAGTCACCACAGTGAGAAGTCCATGACTACAACAAGGACTAGCCCTGCTCACTGCAACTAGAGAAAGCCTGCACAAAGCAACAAAGACCAAGCGCAATCAAAATAAACAAATATATATATATGCTTTTAAATGTTAAAAAAGTGATTATGTGGTAGCTACAGCACTGGGACAGGGGCTTCCCAGGTGGCGCTAGTGGTAAAGAACCCACCTGTCAATTCAGGAGACATAAGAGACATGGGTTCGATCCCTGGGTTGGGACCATCCACTGGAGGAGGACATGGCAACCCACTGCAGTATTCTTGCCTGGAGAATCCCATGGACAGAGGAGCCTGACGGGCTACAGTTCATGGGGTCGCCAAGAGTCAGACACGACTGAAGTGACTTAGCACACACATACACACAGCACTGGATTGGAGAATTTAAGTGGGCTCCTCTAAACCATACAACTTTTTGACATAAAATAACATCATCCTTTATTTTGTAAGCAAAACAACTAAAGCTCAGTGACATTCCCAAGTCACACTGCCCAGGAGCAGTGAGGCTAGGTTGCAAACACAGATCCTTCTGACTCTAAAGTTTTGCCATTTCCTCTACAATCTTGCTAGGTCCTAGACTCTAAGTCTGGGTTGACTTCTCCTGAGCATTCTTATTAATCAATGAATATATAAACCTTTAGTATTCTTGCAGAATATACACATTCAAAGTATCAACCTACTGTCTCTCAGGTGATGTTAGATGCAGGGACCTTTCAATCCCAAGAAGCTCTCTCTTCAGCCTTGTTTTAGTTTCAGTTCAGTTAAGTTCAGTCGCTTAGTCCTGTCCAACTGTTTGCAATCCTATGGAATGCAGCATGCCAGGCTTCCCTGTCCATCACCAACTTCCAGAGCTTACTCAGACTCATGTCCATCAAGTCGGTGATGCCTTCCAACCATCTCATCCTCTGTTGTCCCCTTCTCCTCCTGCCTTCAATCTTTCCCAGCATCAGGGTCTTTTTCAATGAGTCAGTTCTTTGCATCAGGTGCCCAAAGTATTGGAGCTTCAGCTTTAGCATCAGTCCTTCTAATGAATATTCAGGACTCATTTCCTTTAGAATGATTGGCTTTATCTCCTTGCTGTCCAAGGGACTTGCAAGAGTCTTCTTCAACATGACAGTTCAAAAGCATCAATTCTTTGGCGCTCAGCTTTCTTTATGGTCCAACTCTCACATCCATACATGACTACTGGAAAAACCATAGCTTTGACTAAATGACCTTTGCTTTAGCTTACATCCCCTGAAAATCTGTCCCTTTATTGGATGGACTTCTCAACAAGTCACAACAGTTGCATGGCCTCAGTTGAATGGACTCTGCTTAGGAAGTTAGAGTATGTCATTAAATCAGGATTCATGCAAATTATATCTTAATTTATATGTTTTTTCTTTTACAGACTCTTTCCTATAATTTAAAAAATTGATTTTTTTTTACCACAACCATGTCAAATGACTAGTACAGGAGTTAATTAATTGATGAATTACTTTTAATTAATTTTATTAAGATTCAATTTGCAAATTTTGAAGCTAAAAATCACAATACTGAATGAAATGTTCAAGACTTCAAACAAAATTCATCTGGCTCCTGGTATGGTGCTGTTTGCCAGCTTTTTATAAGTCATGTTAGAACCTATCACTAAATGGTCTGCAGAGAAGAAATCATATCACAAACAACCATTCTTGCCTTCATCATTCGCTGATGCTCTCTCGGCTTTGTTAAATCCTCCAAGACATTGGTATGGAATTTTAACTTTCCAGTAAAGCTTTTTCTTTCTTCTTCTTATCTTTTTTAATCAGGAACTCCCTCTAGTAGAAGCAGGATATTTTCACAACCTTGATGCTGATATTCAAATTAGCCCAGGCAGTGGTGCAGGGACCCAGCCAAGAAGTCAATGGTCAGCAGACTTAAACTTCAGCTGAGGTTCTGTTAAATATGTGCCCTAGGAACTTGGGTTAGTGCCTCACTTTCCTGGTGTCATATTCCTCATCTGTACAATGACCGCATTTTTGAAGTTCACGTGATCAGGTTCTTGCAAATTGAACTTACTTTTGAGACTATAAATAAATTCTCATTGTCACAAGTCATTATCTCTTTCAGCTACTTCTTTGTGCTACAGTTTAAAACTGATGCCTCTTTATTTATACTAACTTGAAATTAGCATCTCTTTTAAGGGGCTACGTGCATCTCTGTCTTATAAGATATCCCTTTATGTGTCTCTTTTTCTAAGCTGAATTCCTGGTCACTTAAAGTGGATAATAGTATATATTATTCCTATTCTATACTGTCATCTTCAGCCTGAAAGCTATGAAGTATCTTCAACTAGTGAAATCTGGGTTTTGGATTATTTTCCAGCCTGGAAGTATTTTTTTTTTTTCATACTTCAGTTTTTAACCTAAGATTTTCTATCCTTCACAGAGATGCACTACACCTTTCAATTAAGAAACATCTGTGAATTTAATTAATGTGCTGTTGACTCCCACCCTTTTCCAGGTCATTAATGAGGAGGTTAAATTAGAGCAGACTAGGTTGTATCTTGAGTCCCAGGGGTATCTTTTGGAAAAACTTCCTCCATAGCATTTCCATCTATTTGCATTGCTTTAGAGAATTCATGCTATACGGTAATGAATATGTTTTGGAAATGCAGCATTTTAGATATTAAAGAAATATTTTGGTAAGATCACATGTTTTTAGTCATGTGTTTTTTTTTTTAAATCTCTCTTTTTTGAGAGGGATGATAGTAATCTATGGTTCAGTGGAATACCTGTTCTGGAGGAAATCAATGAGTTAGCATGTGAAATGGATAGACTATGAAACCAGTGTATCACCTCTAACATTCTGCAAAACACCCATTCTATGGAATGTAGAATAGTGTGAGAAATCTACTATGCATATGGGGCAGGCAGGTTATAAGCATGTTTAGTAAGCAGTGAACCATTACAGTTTATGCTATTAGAATTGTTTTGTTGACTGCATAAATATTTTATAAGATCAATAATTTATTTTCATGATACTTAACTTTATACTTAATAGTACACACACACACACACACATATACAATACATATAAATGCTCATCAAAACTGACAATGGAGAGAGCAAGTAGCCAATATATCAACTATCTTCCTAGATCACGAGAGCAAAATAAAGTACTGCAAAGAAAGATAGGACTGTAAGTACAGGTTTATAAATCTTTCCTTTTCTATAACACAACTGAAGATTTTAAAGCCAGGGGAAGTTCCTTAACCTCAAAATTAGAGAATTTATTTTTTCCTTTCACTTATAATGCTTGGTGCTAAGTCACTTTAGTCATGTCTGACTCTTTGCGACCCTATGGACTGTACCCACTAGGCTCCTCTGTCCTTGGGATTCTCCAGGCATGATTACTGGAGTAGGTTGCCATGCCCTCCTCCAGGGGCACTTCTGACCCAGGTACATCTCCTGCATTGGCAGATGGGTTGTTTACCACTAGCACCACCTGGGAAGCCCTATACTGCTTGGATGACCTGCTAAATACACTATAATTTGAAATAAAATGAAGGTAGAATTCAGGAAATATTATGTACCCTTCCAAAAACACCACTATCTGTACAGAAAACATGTAAAACATTCTTATCAAAAAGCGCTTTGCTGCTTCACTAAGTGTAGGATGAAGCAGTTACCGGGTGTGTGCAGAGAGAAAGGGAAGTCTGCCTCAAGCTGCTCTCCTCAGGGCATGTTAATGTCATGCTGACAGTTCAGTGGAAGGACTTGAAGAGACCACTTGGGACTGGAGCTTTTCATTGGCTCTCTTTTTTTCCTGCCTTCACTCTCTAATGAAGCATTCATTCAAATAAAGGAGGAAGTTCTCCTTTACTTGGAAGGGTGATATGTAGTATAATGGGCTGGTTTCTTTCCTAGGGCTGCCATCAAAATGGCCACAAACTGGAGGGCTTAAAGGAAGCAAAAATGTATTTTATTCTATCACAGTTCTGGAAGCCAGAAGTCTAAAATCAAGGTCTTGGCAGGCAGGGTTGTGCTCCCTGAGATAACTCTAGGGGAGAATCCTTCTTCGTGTTTTCCAGCTTCTGGTGGCTCTGTGTCCTCAATGTGGCTGCTTAACTCCAACCTTTGCCTCCCTTTTCTCGTGGTCTCTTTCTGTCTCTCCTCTGTGTGTCTTAAAATGTTTGTTCTTGGGATTTAGGGCCCACCCAGATAAACCAGGATGATCTCATCCTGAGATCCCTAACTTAGTTACATCTGCAAAGACCCCCTTATGAAGGTTCATAGACATATCTTTTTGGTGGCCACCATTGAACCCACTACCAGAGCACAAGGCAGGAGAGTGAAAAAGAACTTTATAAAGGCATTTTTACAACTGAAGACCGACAACAAACTTCCAGGACTTAATATGTGTCGGCATTAGATTAAAAGAATCCACATCTTTCAAAAGGAACGTATCACTGAAATAAGACTCTTGCAGGGTGCTGTAAACATCTATCTAAATTTGATGTTACTTGGCAGCAAGATTGGGATCTTCCATATCTTTATTCTCAAGACAGAGCTTGAATCAGAATATGTGTTACAATAAGTCCTGAATGAAGTTGGAGCTTTAACTATGTCAAATAGTTGATGAAGAAGGTAATACTTGGATTTTTATTTCAGAGCATACTCTCATATGCAGTTTGACTTTAGAGGCAGGATAGAATACTTATGGGGTTCTCCAGGCAGTACAGTTGTAAAGGATTCGCCTGCCATGCAGGAGACTCCAGTTTGATCCCTGGGTCAGGAAAATCCCCTGGAGAAGGAAATGGCAACCCACTTCAGTATTCTTGCCTGGGAAATCCCATGGATAGAGGAGCCTGGTGGGCTAGGGTCGTGGGGTCACAAAAGTCGGAATTTAATAGTGGCCAGACCACCACCACTGGCATGCCCATAAAATGCCTCACCTCAGCCATCAGGAAATTGCCTCAAATCCCCAATCTACCTGTTACTAAATGCCTAATTTTGAGCAAATTAATTTGCCATCTGTTCCTCAGTTTATCTATAAATTAGTTCTTTGTGAGGAACCTGGCATGTAACAAGCATATCATAAATAATAATTCTCAAAACCATCTATTATTTTTAAGCTGAGAAAAGATATTCACAGAGGTCAGGAAACCTGTTAAATGCTGTTCTGAGAGTATTTTCAAAGCATGGCTTAGAATTCAGGTACTCAAGATGTCTAGTTCAGCTTTCTTTGCACATCATGAAGGATCCAGAAAGAAGAAGGAGTCAATAGTGACCATAATATTTCAAATGTGCAGGAAGGACAGAATCTTAATTTTTAAATGCCATAAAGAGATTAGAAAGAATAAGCAATTTGGGGGAAAATAATGGGAAAGAGAATGAGTTCAGTTTGGGGAAAGTTGAATTGGGAATATTGCCATGAGATATTCATGCAAATGACCATGTTATGCTCAATGGCTTTTTACTGTACTAACAATAAAATCTAGAGTCCTCTCAATGGCCTAAAAAATGTTGTACTGTGCTGTATCTGTGTGTATTATGTTATATATCCCTTCCCTGACTTTATCTCCCTTTTTATAAAACCTTTTTCTTTCTTCCAGTTCTATGATGATGCCAATTTTTTGTTGTTGTTGTTACAGTCTCTGCACAGACAGCTCTCTCTTCCTAGAATTTTCTTTCCCTAAGTCTTTGAATGGTTTCCCCTCATCTTATGAAGATTCACTTCAAACCCCACAACCTCAGAGATCTTCCCTTCTAATGTCCCTATTATAGCTACTCTGCTCTGCCCTCTGTGACTAATCTATTCTCTTATTTTGTCTTCAAAGCAGTCAGGACTAACTAAACCATATGTTAGTCTCTGCATGTGTGCACACATGTATGTGTGTGGGGGGGCATGCACAAATGCATGCACAGTCATGCGTGTGTTTATTTCTTCTATTAAACTGTAAACTTTATAAAGACAAGAGCTTTGTCTTGGCATCACCATGTGGCCATATCTTCAATGTCTAATGCATACTAAGTGAGCAATAGCTATTTACAGAATACATAAATGAGTGGCACAAACACCTAACACTAATAACCTCCATTTAGTGTTGATGATTAGGAAGGCATGACTTACATTTTTGCTTTTCAATTGCTTGTTTGATTCATACAAAGAAAATCTATACCCTCTTTGTTCTTATGGTTCTTTAAGAGCCTTAAAAACTGCATCCCAAATAAGAAGAAAGCAAAATAGTATAGCTTATTACAAAAAAAGCTAACCACTTCAATTTTTAAAATTGTCTGCGTGTGTGCTTCTGTGTTAAAAAAGTCAGCACACTTCCCTGTTAAAAACACATAGGATATCTTTTCAGTAGAGAGTGGGTTAAAAATCTATCTCTGAATGTGAAGTTGCACATTGTGCTTTGTCTGCTCTCTTTAAATAGGACTCAGTTCAATTAGATTGTCAAATATTAGAGCATCCCCAAGGTATCTAAGTATAAGCTGCAGCATTTCCTGTCTACTTAATTCTTAAAAAACAAAAAACAAACAAACAAACAAAAAAACTCAATAATAGTCATGGTACACTCCCTAATCTACTGTGTGCTAAAAATCTTGCCATCAATGATACAACAACAGAAAAGTACTGTTGGCTCCCAGACATGGTTTAACACTTACAAAATGTATTACCTAGAATTTCCTTTTCCTTCTTTCACTCTGGCTTGGCATATTTTCAGAATCTCAGTAATTAAGAAACAAATGTATTTTTCATGATACTACTAAGAGGACAAATATGAGATCCATCTTTCTCAGAATTTATCAGAAGGTCTGGTTAAAATAGGCCTTAGTATATACCTAATGAAAGGATGGCTGAATGTGTGGCACGTAAGTGAATGAAAATATTCCAGTTTAAAATTAAAAAAATTTTTTTCTACCATTTTGATTTTTATTATTTTCATTTTGGCATTTAAAATCATCTTTCTTTTACTGTTTTCCTTTCAGCCACACATTTTGAGTTTTATTGTACCTGCATTTTCATCGTTCAGTTCAGTTGCTCAGTTGCGTCTGACTTCTTGCTACCCCATGGAATTCAGCACACCAGGCTTCCCTGTCCCTTACCAACTCCCAGAGCTTGCTCAAACTCATGTCCATCGAGTCAGTGATGCCATCCAACCATCTCATCCTCTGTGATCTCCTTCTCCTCCTGCCCTCAATCTTTCTCAGCATCAGAGTCTTTTCAAAAGAGTCAGTTCTTCGCATCAGGTGGCCAAAGTATTGGACCTTCAGCTTCAGCATCAGTCCTTCCAATGAATATTCAGGACTGATTTCCTTTAGGATGGACTGGTTGGATCTCCTTGCAGTCCAAGGGACTTTCAAGAGTCTTCTCCAACACCACAGTTCAGAAGAATCAATTCTTCAGCTCTCAGCTTTCTTTATGGTCCAACTCTCACATCCATATGTAACTATTGAAAAACCTATAGCTTTGACTATAGGGACCTCTGTCAGCAAAGTAATTTTCATTGTATCACATCACAAATGTTTTAGAAGCAAGGCTATCCCTTGTGAGAAATGCTCAACAGGCCAAACTCAAAGAATGGACTTGAAGACAGGAGGCGCAGTGGGAAGGGACATTTTAATTACAGTCTTGCAAGGTCAGGTGTCTGGTGGGCAGGCACAGGTGTTATAGTGGGGTTTTTGTCCTCTTGGTGCTCAAGTCCCTCCCTCATTGACTGAGTACTAACAATCTTCCTGAAGTCTTTTTATTGGTCGATCGGGCCATGAGTAATACTTGTAGGCTTCAGAGTGGAGGATTTACATTAACTATTTTCCCCAGCCCTTTAGATTTTTACACATGTCCAGGGTAAAGCCTGAGAAATTGTTCTTATGAGGAAGGGGAACCAGGAAGGGAAGAAAACACAGGCAATGAGCTACCATCTCTAGGAAATTTTTTCACAAGCTAGGTGCATATCTTTCTATTTAGCTTTTTTTTTTTTTTTTTTAAATGAATATGGATCATTTCTTTATTTCTTATATTTTTCTCTTTGCTAGAAAAGACCAAGTATTCTTTCTTTTGTCTTTAAAATTTTTTTTAATTGAAAGATAATTGGTTACAGGATTTTCTTGTTTTCTGCAAACATCAACAAGAATCAGTCATAGGTACACCCATGTTCCCTCCCTCCTGAGCCTCCCTCCCATCTCCGTCCCCATCCCACCCTTCTAGATTGTCACAGAGCCCCTGTTTAAGTTCCCTGAATCATACAACAAATTCCTATTGGCTATCTCTTTTACATATGATATTGTAAGTTTCCATGTTACTCTTTCCATACATCTTACCCTCTCCCTCCTCCCCTGCCCCCCATGTCCATAAGTCTGTTCTCTATGTCTGTTTCTCCATTGCTTCCCTATAAATAAATTCACCCTCAATCAAGTCTTACTCTTTTCTACCTTCACTCATATTTTGTGCTGTTAATCATTCTGGCTATAGTTAGTGCTCTGGACTAAGTCAATATTTTAACAGGACAAAGTTTAGCCTGTTGGACAATTTTTATCCTTTTATAGCTATGTGCATTTTCATTTAATTACTTAGAAAAATTTTCACTTTTCTTATATGTTGCTAAAATAATTACAAATAAATGTTTAGAAGATATGATAGTTTCTCAATTATTACCTTGAGTTATTCAAGGTGATGGTTTCAAATCTCTCACCTGTATGGTGGAGAAGGCCCCATCTCCCTCCTTAATTGTACTATTATTTTCACTTTAACTACCTAAGGAGTGTTTGGCTCTGAAACTCAGATCAGGATTAATTGGTATTCCTTTGCATTAAATATTTTAGCAAGTGACAACAATTTCTGCCTTCAATAAAGAGTTTCCCCAGGCAAGCAGAAAGCAATTTACAAAAGCTGCAAAGTTGAGCGATCCAACATGATTTAAAATTCATGACTGAAGTCATCAGAGTGGGGAAATATAGAAGTTTCAACATAATGTATATTTGAAGACGTTTGTCATATTAGTCATAAAAACATACCATTAAGAAACTCAAAATAGAGCCTGTTTTAACATCTATGCTCAAGTCATGTGTGCTTAGCTTTTCAGGACTCACTTAACTGGTCCGCCCCTTGTCCACGAGTGATGGTGGCTGCAGAGTGTGACCTTGCCCCTATGACCACACTTGATGTTACCAGGAAATGGTGAACTGAAGTGTGGTCAATTTGTTCACCAGTAATTTGGGCCCTAAGAGAATTTGTGTTTTTGAGAATGATACTCTTGATGAGAGAAGCAAGCAGAGACTAGAGATGGAGAGGATATCTGCACAGATTATAATTTCTTTATATCAGTTACCTATTGTAGTGTAAGAAATTACCCACAATACACAATAGCTTAATAAAATAAAAATTTTTATCTTACTTTTTTTTGGTTGGATCCTGAATCTGAATAAGACTTATTTGGGGTGCCTCTTAGGATCTGTCAAAATATTGCAATCAAGGTATTGACTGTGGTTATAGCCATCCTCAAGCTTTGACTGGCAGAAGAGTCACTCCTAAGGCCATTACAGACCTATGGTCCTCTCTGGATATTTAGCCTGTCATTTCCTGCCACATGAACCTCTCCATAGGGGGCCAATTTCTTTCTTTGAAGCTACTTTTCCAGAGCTAAGACTTGGAAATAGGGTGAAAGAGAGAGGGCAAACCTGGCGAAAGTCACAGTCTTCTCGTTATCTATTCTGAAAATTTAATCCCATCACTTCTGCTGAGTTTTAATCCTTAGAAAAGGGTCCTAGCACCAGCTCACATGTGTGAAAAGGGAGACTACCAAGGGTATAAAGACCAGGATGTGCGGGTCAGTGAGGACTATTTTAGCAGCTGCCGACTACGGTCTACCCTCCAGCTTCCAGTGATTCAAGTCCTTACGTATTTAAAAATTACCCAGGCTCACCTAAGTTCCTCCAGAGTGACATCTTATTACAATATCAGCTCAAAGTCCAGAAGCACTTGATTTAAATCAGCTTCAGGTACAAACGAGGATCCTCAGATATAGTTTCTTAAGTAACACTCCTTGGATATAGTTCCTTTTATCTTCAGATCTGTGAAACTAAAGAGGCAGATTATCTAACGCTCCACACACCAAACTTAGCTACTTACATCCCCTAGAGCAAAAGTTAGGAGAGAGATTGATCAAGACAGAAGTCACGTTATTTCTGTAATCTAATATTGGGAATGACATAGTATCACTTCTGTCATATTTTATTCATTAAAAGTGAGTCACTAGGTCCAGCTCTTGAGAGGAGACGATTTAAAACAGCATGAATACTGAGAGGCAGGCATCATCAGGGGTCCATTTGCAGGCTGCCGACCACACTGTCCTAGATGTCTTGTGACATTTCTGTCCTGAATTATATTCAGACTCTTCAGCCTTTTTTTAATTTTTAAATTTTATTTTATTTTAAAATGTATTTACTTTTAATTGGAGGATAATTGCTTTACATACCTTGTTGGTTTCCACCAAGCATCAGCATGAATCAGCCATAGTTATACATACGTCTCCTCCCTCTTGACCCTCCCTCCCATCTCCCTCATTTCAGGCTTTTAAGAGTTCCCATTTTGCTTTTCAGATAGCTGAAGTTGATTTTGCTGCTTGAAATGGAAAAGTCATTTAAGTCCAACCTCTCTGTTTTTAAACTGGACGTATCTTATATTTTCCTTGCATTTTTTTTTAAAGTCAAACTTTCTTGGAGTGCCCAGTATGGGCTGGAGATTTCTCACTATCGGGAAGATTCCACCTCAAATGCTTCTTTTCACAGTTCTAAGTACCTCCTTCCTGCTAAAGTCCACTGAAAAGTGGACTATTTTAGTTAACATCTCTAGAGTATTTGACACAGTTAGCTATTGCTGCATTTTGTTTTCCAAATAAAAATTTATTTTATTCTGATACTTTATTAATTGCCATTAATACTTCCCAGATGGCACAGTGGTGAAGAATATGCCTACTAATGCAGGAGACACAAGAGACGTGTGTTTGACCCCTGGCTTGGGAAGATCTCCTAGAGGAGGAAATGGTAACCCACTTCATTATACTTGCTTGGATATTTCCATGGATAGAGGAGCCTGGTGGGCTCTAGCCTGCAGTGCCCTGGTAAGTCACGTCATGTCCAGCTCTTTGCAACTCCATGAACTGTAACCCACCAGGCTCCTCTGTCCATGGGATTCTTCAGGCAAGAATACTGGATTGGGTTGCTGTGCCCTCTTCCAGGGGATCTTCCTGACACAGGGATTGAACTCACATCTCCTGCTGCCCCCACATTTTAGGCAGATTGTTTACTGCTGAGTCAACTGGGAAGCCTGGGCTACAGTCTATGTGGTCACAAAGAGTCAGACGTGACTGAGCATACACACACACACACAGCCATTAATCCATGAATAACAAGAGAACATAAACCAATTCCTGATATTCAGTTGTACTCTAATAAAAGGTGGGAAAGTTTTTAAAGAGCTGGTGTGGGTGGACTCAGGCCATCTGATATATGATTGGAGTCACCCCTATTTCCCTATCTCTGTTTTAGGAAATAGTTATATAACTTGGAGAACCAAAGTTAGGCTCCTACCTCCAGATAGAAACTGTGAAAGAGGGGTGCTGTCTTTGATGATTATAATTCAAAGAGGTGGCTCCTAGGTCCTTGAGAAAGTCCTAGCAAGAGACTTACAAAAAAAAATACACATTTTAAAGAAACAGAGGAAGCATTTATAATTACCCAGCTTGTAAAGGGAATGCTATAAGGAAAGGAAAGTCAGAGTCTGGAGTCAGGAGGAAGCCAGTCTCACATTTGATCAAGCTGAGGGGAATGTTCAGGCTATCCTGAGTTAAGCTTCACTAGCATGTCTGTCTCTCCTCCAGGGATGTAGCTTGTGTTCCAGCCAATTTCCTTGTTAACTACTTGCTTCTCCCCCCCCCCCCCCCCCCCCCCCCCCCCGCACAGAGTGAGACAGGAAGGTTGCTGGGGAAGAATACAATTCCTAAATTCAGGAAAGTTCTTTCCTTGGAGAATAAGCCTTTGTTATGGAGAAGAACCTAAGTGCTTCACAAAGGTCCCTTCTCCTGCCTCCACCTCCACAGCTGAGCCCTGAGGGAATCTCTGCTGCAACCTCACTGTGAGACCTGTCCCGGTTCCTGTAGGGAAAGACCATAGATGTTTGGGGCTCTTTAAGGCTGTGGATCCAGAGACTTTTCAGTCTCCTGTTAGTTCACACTGAGCTTCCAGGAACTTTTCAAAATTGCCATCTATGCATTCTCACCATTTTGTGACTTTACAATTTCCTTTGAGGTAACCAGATCTTTGTGTCTGTATCTCTCTTCCCTCAATCTCGAGACCCTTGATTCACACTCTTCTGGATTAACTCTTATCTCTTTATTATTAGCTCTTACATTTTGTTTGTTTTTTTTATGAAAAATTTTCCCCTTTGATGTCCCTTTAATCTTCTCATAATCAAGATTCCCTCCTTTGTCCTTTTCTTTTAGTACATATACACTTTGAAAGCGTGCCCCCTCCCTGCTTCTAAAAAAATGCCTTAGTTGCTCAGTCATGTCTGACTCTTTGTGACCCTATGGACTGTAGCTCGCCAGGCTCATCTTCTAAGAACCATCTTAAATTGAAAAATGAAATCTAAATCTCCATCCCAAATTGCCATCTACTACTAATGCTTATTCAACATCTCTATTTGATATCTCACAAACAGTTGTAAGTACAACATCTTACAAGAATTTATCCCCATCCTCCGTACTTCCTCCTTTGCACAAACTATAAATTTGGATAGCATCCTTGAATCTATCTTTCTTATTCATATGGTGGTGGTGGTTTTGTTAGGTAGTTAGAATAGGAAAAAGGAAGCCAAAATGCTGTTGGCTAAAAGACAAAGGATGGAAAAGCCCATGAAAATAGAACAATGGAAAGTCCGAGGACTGAGGACCAGAGTGAGGACCTTAGGTAAAACAAACAGCACCCCTGGCTAGCCCATTTTACATAGGGCAGGCCCAGGGGGAGGAGGGGCATCTTTTGGGTTGGCATTCCCTCAGCCTCGAGGATGTATTTTCTTTTACTTTTTAAATAAAACTGAGCTGTAGCACAGAGCTGTAACACTGGTCCATCCAAGGGCTGTGATGCTGGTTCATCAGTCGCTTCAAATTTTTGTTGCAACAAGACAGAACCGAGGAAATTACACACTCCCCTGACAGTTTAGCCGCTAAGTTATGTCCAACTCTTGCGACCCCATGGACTGTAGCCCTCAAACCTCCTCTGTTCATGGGATTTCCCAGGTAATAATTCTGGAGCAGGTTGCCATTTCCTAATCCAGGCGATCTTCCCAACTGAGTGGTTGAACTCAGATCTGCATTGGCAGGGAGGTTCTTTACCACTGAGCCACCAGGGAAGCCCTCATTATCCACACAGCAGCCAGCTAATCATGTTCCTTACACTTATCAATTTTCCCTCCACAATATCTGTTTTTTTGGACATTTTTCTCCACCAATATCATGCTTTTTTCCTTCTTTTTTATATAAATCACTATCACCTTTCTTATGATGTAGAATATAAGAGGTTAAGAGGATGGGATCTGAAAAGACTAACTGGTTTTGAATCTTGGTTCTGCTTCTTACCTACTTACTAGGGATGTGACCTTGAGCAGGTTGCTTAATTTCTCTCTGTGATTAAGGTTAAAAGTTGTAAAATAATGTTACCTACCTCATTGAGTTTTTGGCAAGTAAAACGTTTAGAATAGATTTTCCTGGTGGTGCTGATGGTAAAGAATCTGCCTTCAGTGCAGGAGACCTGGGTTCAATCCCTGAGTTGGGAAGATCTCCTGGAGAAGGGAACGGCAACCCACTGTGGTATTCTCACCTTGACAATTCCGTGTACAGAGGAGCCTGGCGGGCTTCAGTCTGTGGGGTCGAAAAAACTTGGACATAACTGATTGACTAACAGTATCTAACACTAACTAGGCTCATAATAAACATACAATAAATATTAGTTATCACCCAAATCAGCTGATGACTACAATGACCTCCTCAGTGAACTCTTATTTGCTCTCATCCAAGTGAAAGGAAACTCCCATCAGAAGGGCTTATCCCTAAGAAATAAGGAAATGTATCGACTCATGTAAATGGAAGTCCTGAGGTGGCAGTGGTTCAGGGCGAGCAGAATCAGCCTGTGATCATCTGACTTCTTCCTTCTTGTTTCATTTTATTCTCAGACTGACAGCAAAGGGAGCACAGGCCTCACATCCATACATGATGACAACTGGGGGATGAAAGACATGGTCCTTGCTGAAAGTTCCTCCAGGAGAAAAAATAATTCCAGAAGGAACTTAATCAGAGGCTCTGGGGAAACCTTTTGTTTCATTGGTACAAACAAGGTCACATGTCATTTTTTAACAAATCACTGGTAAGGGTGATGCAATTATCCTTAATATGACCAGGTATCATCTGAGGAGGTAAGCTAATGTTAACTCTCCTTTTGGTACCTAGTTTTAGTAAGAAGGTGTGAATACCTAAACCAGAGTTCACAAAGCAAGGAGAATGGGATAAATACATGCTGGATAGGCTGCCAACAGCAACAATATTCAATGCATCTTTCTCTAAATGAGCTTACTTTTTCCCTTTTGTCATTACATCTAAAATGATGAGAACATTGTCCATTTTTGTTATCTGATGCCAGAGAGAAAGAATTTTTTTCTGGTTAAAGTTTAAGTCATTTTTATGATTCTTTGAAGGATTTGTTTCCTGGCAAACACTTCTTCTCTTACATGATTCATAATTCTTGGTAATTTCAACACCTATATAAATGGTCCTTTAATGATGTGGATACTTACTGCCTTATTTTCCATTTGTCAGTGACCTTGTCATATACTCTCTCTTGCCTCTCTCCCAGTGTTATCATTTAGATCTTGTTATTACCAAAACCTATACCCTGCTCTTAATCTTAATTTCAAATGTCATTCTTTCTCTCCCATTACAATAATAATTTTTCTTTTTTTTTGGTGGGGATGAGATCTGATTCATTTCTTTTTCTATGCCAAATCCAGAAACCATAATGTTCACCAATGCCTTTAAACCATTGATTCTACTACTTTATATGCTTATCAGCCTTATATCTTCACTACTTTCTTCAGTCCACTTACTCTATTGAGTATGAGTTCAACTTTTTTTTCATTTTGTTACACCTTTTTTTGTCAGAGTACAACCCTAATTAAATAGAATTCTCCCCTTAATGTATGACTGAACCTATACAACTGAGCAAAACTAGATGACCTGATTAATTAGACAATTATTTTGTAACTTTACTTTTCTACTTGAATGTCTAATCTCCTATCCCCATTTTCACTCTCAGCTCATGATCTTGCTTTCTATTTTACTGAGAATAAAGAAGTTATCAGAAAAGAGTGTGATTGGAACCCAACACCAAGTTTGCTCATATGGGCATCTGGGTGCATATACTGGGCCTCCTTGTTTTATTACTTTGAAGGAATGTTCTCCACTCCTTAAAAATGTCAGCTTTTTCACTGATGCACTTACCCATGCCCTCTTGCCTTCTGAACATCAATACCTTAGAACATCTTGCCTCCTGTATCTTCTTATTTTCTCCTGATAAGCATACAAACTGTGCCATTATCGCTCAACTTAAAAAAAAAAAAAAAAAAGCTTATATTGACCCTACTCACTCTACTGGCTCTTATCCCATCTATCTCTGCACCTCTTTGCAGAAAAACACTCAAAGTATATCCTACCATCCAACACTAGAGTTCATTCTCATTGTTCACCTTTTCAACTATTGGCATCATTTAGCACAGTATCCTTTGTTCTTTCCTTGACTTTAACATGCTCCTGGCTTCTTCTTACTGATGGTTTCTTCCTCGTTGCTCTTGTTGATTCTTCCATACCTCCCTAACTTCTAAAATTTGGAATGCTTTATAAACTCTCAGAATTCCAAATGTACATCTCAGGTTCAAATGAACTCCCCAAATTTTAGGCACATATAGCAAACTACCTGCTCAGCATCTGCATGTGGGTCAGATTAAGGTTAAGGTAGAGCCTTAGTGAATTGAGTTAAGGAATAAAATTAAGATCAATGATACATATCCAGAAAACTTGAGCAGAACTTTTTTTAATAAAAAGATCTCAATCAGCATGATGTGATATTCTCTGGAAACTAGAAAAACAAGCTGTGTTTTAAATCAGGGTAGTTTAGAGAAGAAACAGATAAACTGTACTGTTAAGGTGTATATCTGACACCTGGGCCTTAGAGAATTTTCTGAGATACTTTATCTACAGAGGGCATCTCGAAGCCTATCAGTTTAGATAGAATGTCACTCCTAATAGAGCCTATAGTGCCTTCTCCCCATGGCTAATGGTGCGGGTGGTAGAAGATTGATTCTCTAGGAGTGGTGCTGGTCTTTGGTAAAGAGACTGAAAGTCAGAGGGATGTTGTGGAAAAATCTTTGGAACGATGTATGATTGGATAGTGAATATTTCACCTGGAGAGTCTCATAAGCCCAGTGCTTTGTGAGCTTACTAGAGTAGATCAAAGAATCTCATCATGAAGGATCCAGCTATACATGTGTGTTTAAACCAACCTTGGCCTCCTTTTCTAGAAAACTGGAGTGAGTCAAGGAAGAAGAAACGGGTGTACTGCAAATGTGCATGGACTAATTAAGAGAGCCAATCAGCTTTATTGTCTGAGACTGGATTACTGTTGAAAACTATATCAGGGCCTTTGTCCCCACTTTTGACTGAGAGCTTATACCAGCCAGGGTCCAGAGACTTGGGTTGGGGTGGAGAGGTGAAGGGAAGGAGTCCAAGGCTAGGGACTTTCTTTAGAGGAAGATTTTGAATTGTGGTTGGAACACACCATTGAAATGTCAGTGGAATGTGAAACCTCCGAGGTACAGATGCAACAGAGATTAATAATAAGTGTGTAGAGTCTGACACTCAGAATTGTATATGCTTTCAAAAGTACAGGTAAACCACAAATGCCTCCTTTTCTATGGCAGAATGCCTGACATCAGTCAAAAAGTTACTCGAGAATGCAGGTAGATGCTAAGACTTTTATGTCAAGTTTGTGAATACACATCATTGAAAGTACCTGAACATATATGCCAAGACTTGAGGGACATTTGCATAGAGGGTCCATGGAGAGCAGTGTGAATGATTATGTCCAGTTATTGCAAGTTGCTGCAATGTGTGTTTACGAGGTAGAGAATTGCAGGCTCTATAAAAGCTCCTAAAGTTCTTCAACCTCTCACTGCTAGTTAAATTAAATTAGAGACAAGAAATGGGGAGGCAGTTCTCTTAAGGAAACAAACCTGTAAGAGTGGGGTTGTCTTGCAATTGAAGGTACAGCTCAGAAGAAGAGAGTTGACCCTGATGTCCACAGGGTTATGCTCTCTGAGTCTAAGAACAGAGACCAGCGTCTCTGGGAAAGGAGTGAGCAGGTCATCCACCCATCAGGGAGGTTCCTCTAAAGACAGCCATGGATCTCACCAGATACTATGACAATGGTATAGCTCCCAGTTAACACAACTGGCTAACAATTAGTACAAACAGAGCAATTTCATCATCCACATGGGCCTTAGCACTTTGTGGTTCCAAGTGGAATTTGAGGGTAAATTCAGAGAACATAAAGGAGTCCCTAAAATTAGTAAAATAGAAAAGAGAAGGGTTGGAACAAGACAGGGGATGTTGAGAAAGAGAATGCACCCGTAAAGACAACCCTGACTTTGCATTTTCATTGATGTATAAAAATTGTCTGGGGACTTCCCTGACAGTCCAGTGGTTAAGACTCTGTCCCTCCATTTTGGGGGGCATGGGCTCAGTCCCTGGTTGGGGAACTAAGATTCCACATCCTGTGCAGCAGGGTCAAAAAAATATAAAGTAAAATGAAAATTATTGGAAATTGAAAGATGGGCTGGAGTGAAAGGCATGCTTAGCACATGAAAGAAAACCATCTTAATAAAAGATCCCCTTGAATACTATAGGACCCTTGGAGTAAGCTGCTGAAAGAGACAGTGGGTATACACAGGGAACACACCTTTGTCCTGAGACGGAAAGAAGGTGAATGGCCCAGGCTGCTGATGCGGCTTCTCTTCTGGATGCTTATGAAGCTTCCTAGGAGAACTAGGAGGTATGAGAACTAGAGATATAAGCTGACACGGGGGAAGGGAGTAAAGCAAAGGGAACAATCTGCCTGGGTTGCGAGATGCATCCCAAGGAAAGAGAGAAAAGCCTTTCATGCATTCAGGTGTCTTGGGAGCCAGGGAGACATTCTGTAAACACAATTACACAGATTGACTGAGAGGCGGGGGAGAAGCATGGGGTAGACCGAGGAACCCTGGGTAATTGTGGTTCTCATCTGCCAGGAGGGAGAGGCCTTCTCTTTGAAAGTGAAGTGAAGTGAAGTGAAGTCGTTCAGTCGTGTCTGACTCTTTGGGACCCCGTGGACCGTAGCCCACCAGGCTCCTCCATCCATGGGATTCTCCAGGCAAGAATACTGGAGTGGGTTGCCATTTCCTCCTCCAGGGGATCTTCCCAACCCAGGGATTGAACCCAGGTCTCCTGCATTGCAGGCAGACGCTTTAACCTCTGAGCCACCATCTCTTTGAAAGGGATGAGCTAAAGGTACACTTTTAAAGGAATATGTAGCAATACAGTGAAACTTCTGTCACTTTTATCTTCAATATATAGCAGCATACATGAAAATTCTTGTGAGAAAAGTGATCTACTTTGTTAAAAACACAGCTTATCAGTCGGGTGTGGAATAGAAGGCAAACGAATGGCTCCCTATTCCAGCATTCTGGACTGGAGGATCCATGGACAAAGGAACCTGGAAGGCTTCAGTCCATGGGGTTGCAGAGTCGGGCATGACTGACGGACTCACACACACATGCTGGAGCTTGGTTTTCCTGGAGCTCGGTTTTCCTCTGCAGGGCTCCTTCTCCAGCAGCAAAGGCCGAGGGAAAGGTGTGATGTGACGACTGAGGCTGGAAGAGGAGCCTGAGCATTCACAATAGCCTCGTGGTTGTGATGGGTTACGAGTATCACACAATCCAACCCATATTCAAAAGTTGCTTTTATCATTAGAGCTGTCTATCACGTGTAGCTCAAGGATATACAAAGACTTGGTGACAACTGGGTGAGGAAACACCTCATATAAATATTCAAAATGTTTCTGTATAAGTGAAAAATGATAGATAAGGAAAAGTGAGAGTTAAATGTAATAAAAATAGTTAGGCATTTAGTGACTTATTAACAACGGATTTCACAGCCCCATTGAAAGCAACATTTAGCAGTTAACAGTCTCATATTTCTATAAAGAACAATCAATAAGCTAAATTCTATGTTTCGATTGCCAGGGACTCTATTTGTGCATACATAGAGGACACTCTCACTTCTTAACCCAAATATTCTTTCATCAAAGAAAGAATTAAAGAACTGACTAAAATTTGAAATTAATTTAAAATTTTGATATTTTGCTCATCAGTTTGATATTTTTGCTCAATATAATTTTGTATTAACTCAGACTTTAAAATATACTGCACTGGAACTTCGCTGGTGGTACAATGGACAAGAATTCACTGGCCAGTGCAGGGGACATGTACTTGATCCCTGGTCCAAGAAAATTCTACATGCTGCGGGTCAACTAAACCCGTGCACCCCAACTTCTGGGCCAGCACACAATGAGCAACCCAGACACTGCAGCAAGGAGCCGCGCCTGCTCGCTGCAACTAGAGGAGAGCTGCAAGACCCAGGGCAACAAAAAATTAGGTACATAAACAATTTAAAAAATAAAATATACTGCACCAGATGTGATTTATCTTAGTTACTGAATTTTTGGGGGTCCTCTTAAATGTTTTGCCTGAAGCCAGTGACTCTCTTCCCACCCTAGTCCCAACTCGGCAGCAGTAACATTATCCCTCAGTGATGGTTGCTGAGATGAGCAGCAGTTGCAGAAAGTCTACAGCATTGGTGCCTAGAGTTGGAGGAACTGTTTACAGTATTTTGGAAATTATCTTAACTTTTTGAGATAAACTCCTCCTTTAAACGTGACCAGTTCTAGTGAAAATTAGTACCCCTCCAAGGCAAGGCCTGATGTACATCTGAAAAAGATATGCCCTTCAAGTATTGCTAGGTTGCACATTTCTTTGCAAGTGTCTCAGGAGACTCATTTAGCAAGTTTATAAAGTTAACTCCTGGTCTGAGTGGGATAAATAATGGAGAAGACGTATTGTGGAAAAGTACACAATTGAAAAAAGCTCCTATTGGAGTGAGACAAATGGTGAAGTTTTCAGTTTTGCATAGGAGGAAACCTTTGGGAATTCACACCTTTTCCCTTTAAACCCTTTACTCCTTTCATCTTTTAGAATTAAGTTTCTCTCAACTCCACCACTCTAACTCAGCCAACACTGATCTCTTTTGACTGTTTATTATCTTTTTATACCCTCTCATTCCCCCCACAGCTCCGCGTATGCGTGTGCTCAGCTGTATCCTGCTCTTTGCGACCCCATGGACTATAGTCCGCCAGGCTCTCTGCCCATAGAGTCTTCTGCGAATGCTAAATTTTCTAAGAATACTGGGGTGGGTTGCCATTTCCTTCTCCAGGGACAGAGCTTCATTGTAGAGAGACATTAGTTCTGAGTCAACCACTGAAGCAGCAAGGAATGTGATCGACTTTTCCGTCATTCCCCTGCCCCTCCACCTAATCGGGTTGGCTTTGCATTAAGTCACTGTCCTGAATTTGAGATTCTAGAGCCAGCTGTCTTGTGGGTACCTCATTGCCCCATGTTCTTTAGTTGCCAACACAACAAAAAAATGGACCAAGTGAGTCAAAGTTATGCCCGATGCTCAGTGGTTACTAAATGTAGCACCACTATGGTTCCAGTTACTAGTCCAGAGAACTGACACTTTCCTTACCCTGAACAGATTGATTCTGTTTCACCAATTCCTGCCTCTAGGATCAAAGCATCAACGGAAACAAGCTTCTCACTTAAGCCTTATACCTTGTTTTTGATCTTGTTCTTATTGGTTTTTCCTGGGACTTGATCCTGCCTCATCTCTCAAGTATTGACAATTTCTCTGACATATGTCCAGATCTCTAGGAGTGACAACTATCACATCTTTGTCTTTTTGGGTCCCCCAAATTAATACCTGGCTTCCTGAGTTGATTAGTTAGCTTGGGACTTATTGCTGAGGGAATAAAACAGCTTGTGTTATGACTGCTGGGACAAAAGTGCTTTTCTTACAGATCTAGAGAACCAAATATGAAAATATAGGAGCTTGTTGAATGAATGAAGAAGGTGAGTGATTCTGCATCAGCTGGCTTTTCTCTGATTAAGAGGATATAAATAAAAAATAAAAGTTAACTGAGTGATACATTTAGCTAACTTATTTTCAGAAAAATAATAGGTGGCTTTATAAATTCATAATACGCTTTGCTTGCAGGATTTGTAAACAGACTCTGGAGGCAATGCTAAAGGAAGAGATTCAAACCTTTTTTGACATGGACCAAATTGCTATTAGGGTTTAGCTTTGTAAGCTGACAATCCAGAAGCACAATGCTTGTTTTTAGTACAACTATGCTAATTTAAAAAATATCTTCAGTGCCTTCCAATCACACTTCAGTGCTTTGTGTTAAAGGATCAAATTCAATAAAAGTTTGTGTTTATATTCTGAAAATGAAAAATGGAATGGAGATGATCAGGTCACAGATAGGTGCCAAGATTTGAATTAGAAGCTTTCATTCTTAAATGTACTTACTGAGATTTTCAAAAAGCTTTAAAAAAATATTTAGCTATGCAAATAATGAATCAACACTTTATTAGCCCAAATTATACAATTCAAATGACATTAAACCTCTAGTGCCCCCGACTCTTCTCTCTCTCTGATACCCCATATTAATCTGTATTACTTTTCATTGCTATTGCCATATATCACTACAAACTTGCTAAGCAACACAAATTTGTTATCTTATAGTTCTGTAGGTTTAAAGTCCGACACAGGTCTCACTGGCTGAGGATTTGTTAAGACTAGACAAGACTGCATTCCTTTCTGGAGGCTCTAGAGGAAAACATGTTTCCTTGTTCTTTCCAGCTTCCTGAGACTGCCACTTATCTTGGCGTGTGGCCCCTTCGTCTTTCTATGGCTGTGCTGACCTTCGCTGAGGCACACAGGCTCCCTAGCTGTGGCTCACAGGCTTAGTTGCCCCTTGGCGTGTGGGATCTTAGTTTCCGAACCAGAAATCAAATCCTTCTCCCTGCATTGGAAGGTGGCTTCTTAGCCACTGGACCACCAGGGAAGTCCCCTCTCCCTCTCCCTTTCTCTTTAAAGCCACCAATGTTGCAATCTCTCTGTCTCTTTCTTCAGTATCTCATCTCTGTCTAACTCACTTTTCTGTCCCCTGCCTTCACTTTTAAGGGCATTTATGATTATATTGGGCCCATATGCATAGTCCAGGATCATTTCCTTATTTTAAGGTCAGTTGTTAGCAACCTTAATTCCATCTGCAAACTTAGTTCCTCTTGGTCATGTAACAATGTATTCACAGGTTATGGAGATTAAACATGAATGCTATCATTCCACCTTTCAAATAGCAAATTGCTACCAATAGCAGAACTTATTTATTTTCCAAATACATCAGACTTCCATCACTTCTCACACCACCATTGCTACCCCTGTGCCTAGCAGCATCATCTCTTGCCTGGCTTATTGCATGAGCTTCCTAACTGTTCACTGCCTTATTCTTGTCCTCTCCTATTCTCCACACAGCAACCTGGTTCATCTCTTAAAATAAGTCAGATTTACATCACTTTTGAACTTAATCCCCCACTCCTAGGGCTTCCCAACTCACTCAGAGTAATGTCATGAGCCTTTAGAGTAGTTTCAGGCCGAGTTACCTCCTTGACTTTATCTACGCCCTTCTCTCCTTCACTCACCCTGCCTGACGTTGTGCCAATAGGGTCAAGCTTATTTCCTTTCAAGGCCTTTGCACTTTCTATTCCCTTTACTTAGAATGCTTTTCTCCTGATGTCTGTAATGGGTCATTCCTTCAGAATGTCATCTAATGAGAGTCTTTCACTGGACGTCCACATTTAAAACACCATCCTCGCCCAGCTCCAGCCTCATTTTCCTGTTTTATTTTTTTCTCAGTACTCATCACCATCTGACTCGCAACATCCTATCTGTCTCCTTCAAGCAGGATATAAGCTCAGTAAGCACAGGGGACACTATTCATCGCTGTATACTCAGCATTAGGAAGCGTGACTGGCAAAAATCATGTTTTCAATAAATATTTGTAGGATGAGTGGGTTATTGCAGGAAAGAAATCGATCATACAGAAACTTCTGTCTGTGATTCATCTTGAAGGTTTTTAAACAAGTTCTGATTAGATGTTTTCAGATATATATATTTGCTCTAATATTTACAGACAATTTTTTTCATACTTCCATTAATATTTTGTCCAGTCACCAAGGAACAAGTCTAACATCTTGATCTTTTTATCTAAGCCATGGATGCCACAGTTCACATTCTTTTATTGATGTAAAAAATGTTCTGTAATAAATATGAATTAATGTACAGAAATGGATTATTGTATTTGCATTACACTATAGCTCAATTGGCAAAGAATCTGTCTGCAATGCAGGAGACCTGGGTTCGATTTCTGGGTCTGGGAGATCCCCTGGAGAAGGAAATGGCAATCCACTGCAGTATTTTTACCTGAAAATTCCCAAGGAAAGAGGAGCCTGGTGGGCTACAGTCTGTGGGGTCGCAGAGAGTCGGACACGACTTAGGGACTAAACGACCACCACCACCATAGTCTAACTAATCATGACACATTTACCATCATTGACCTGAATCATTGAGCTAAGATCATTTTATTGATTACAAAGGTATGTATTTTCTCTCTCTGGTGTGAAATTATTTTAGCTGATTTAACTTGAGATTAATAATGGAAAATATGGACATATATGCAAATTGTCATTATAAATGAATGATTTAAAAAAATTCTCCCACAATGAAAATAACAGTTTTGAAGAAAAACTCAGGATTGGATTTCTAATTTGTTCTTTTTCTTTTTAACACATCTAGTGTGCTAAACATTTCTGGGAGCCTATTAATAATCTATAAGGCAGCTATACATATTTTATAATAAAGGATGTCTTAAAGGCTATACCTTTATAGGTAATAAGCTACTTATAAAAATACTTTCATGAAATTTTAATTTTTATTTGGAACAACAAAAGTTTTTTGTAATTTTAGAAGGTCAGGTATGAGCAACTTTTAATAAAATAGTATTGGGTCTTGAAATGGATAGCTATTTAACTTGCAATCAAGTTGAAAAAGGTAGCTATCTGCTATAATTTAACCAAGACTTCTCTATTCAGATGATTGCTTAAATGACTAAAGAGAAAAAAAAATGTTTTGAAAAATAATGTCTCCCTAAAGAAAGACAATGTGGAGTAGTGACAGGCCACCAAACTCAGTATTGTAGTTTGCTAACCATCTTGGATGAGTGAGGTGAGAAAACTTATTTATATTCTTTGAACCTCAGCTTCTTCATTTGTCAAATTTGACCAAATAATTTGACCAAATAATCTCTAAATTTATTTCTATATCGAGAATTTAACAACTTGGCTTATTTTTGTTACTATTTGACAAAAGACATAAATTTATTCTTCATACCATGTATTTCTCAGGCATCCCTACAAAAGATAATGATGAAAAACCATGAATACTAATAAACACAATGTTGATAAAATCTCCAGACATTCAAGAAATAATTACTTTCATAAAACCTAATGAAATTATTCAAAAATTGAGAAAATAACACATACAATAATTGAAAATAAGCCCTCGGGTTTATTAAAAAAATAATGCACTTTTCTGTTCATCTTTTTTTTAATTGAAGTATAGTTGATGTGCAGTGTTATATCAGATTCAGGTCTACAGCACAATGACCTGCTATTTTTATATCGCACCAAAGTTATATTATTGGCTGTATATATTCGCTGTGCTGTACCTTACATCTCGGTGACTCGATTATTTTATAACTGATAGTCATACATCTTAATCCTCTTCTTTTGTCCCTCTCCCTGACTCCTCTCCCCTCTGACAAGCACCAGCTGATTCTCTGTATATGTGTTTGTTTTGCTGTATCTGTTTGCTTTGCTTCTTAAAGTCCACTAGTACATGAAAACATGCAACATTTATCAATCTCTGGTTGTCTTTTTTCACGAAGTATAATGCCCTCCAGCTCCATTCATGTTATCACAGATAGCAAAATGTCACTATTTTTTATGGCTGGGAAATATTCTACTGTATATATACACCACATCTTTATCCATTGATCTATCTATCTTTTGATATGAAATATCTAAAGGCTAGTTATTATCATAGGGAAAATTTGGTTGCCTTAGTTTAGATTATTACAAACAGTTTTGAAATTAACAACAGTGTACATTCTGTTTGTAGTCGAAGGGTGGGGAGGAGCCATATTACATAAAACCTGACAAGTAAAGGATGATCTCTTCAAGAATAACAAAGCTCATGAAAGACTTCTCTTTATCTGCCCAGACCCTTAAAATCACAGCGTTTTTGTTGGAATTTTATCAGGGTAATTAACATCTTGAATTTTTGTGATTACTATTACATGCTGTCAGCATTGACTCAACCTGTATTTTGACAGAGGTGAAAGTTCTAGTCTTGTGATTGAGTTAAACTTATCGATAAAATTATAGAAGATTGTGAAGTGGCAGTTTTGAAGGAATCATACTAATCATAAAACATGATTTTATTTTACCAAAAAAGAGGTATAAGAACTCTTCTGGCCATCAATGTGGTTGTATGAGTTTTGACTCACAGTACCAGTTTTTATGTTATTCAAACATAGTCTTTCCCCTTCTGTTAGGATTCATAGAATATTCCAGAGATATTCTGTAGAGATTGTTTTCTGTTTCTCATTGCAATGTTCTATTGTGGTGGCATTAAGCTACACACAGGGAAGTACTTTGAGTTGTTTTTTTCTGAGAAAAGAGGAAGCCAATTACAAAATGTATTAAATATCAGTGTTGGTAAGAGCTCTATTTGTTAGTCATAGTAACATGGATAATTAAAAAGAAATTACCTGAAGATGAAATAATACTCTTAAGGAAGAACTGTAAAGCTCCAGGCCACTAATAATTTCTTAAGTAAATCTGAAAAACAGTACAATACTGTGACATTTTTATTAAGGACAGTTTGCCTGTTACTACAGTTTATGCTATCAAACTTATTGGTAATTTCACAGTAGAGTATATGTTACCAAAAAAAACAAAATAAAAAAACCTCTCCAGAATCCTTCAAAGTATTAAATAAATTTGTATAATACAGTTTTAGGTAGTGGGAAAAGTATATAAGTTTCACAGAAATATAATACAGATCTCTATTCTTTCCAGAAATTAGAATGCTTATTTCAGTTTGTATATTGTTAGCGTTCTGTATTCATATTTGTTTGTATCACTCTGATTTTGATTTGAGAGAGGCAGTAAACAATTTTTCCTGTAAGTTTACCTTGTTGTTATCATCATAGGTGGAGGGAATTACTATAAAATGTATCTCACTATTTATTCCCATCCAGAGCACTCCTCCTCAGCTAATCCTTTATCTATTCCAAATGCTCTTTTTAACTTAATCTGACGATGCTGCCTTAGTCTTTGGTACGGAAATACTAGACACAGAACTCTGAAGAATATACTCAGTAGTATCTGCAGATTAAAATAAATGGTGTCCCATGAGCCTGAGAGTTACCTTGAGCTCATCTCCTAGCTCTACCTCATTTTAGCTCGTGAAGCAGTTTCCTGTGATTAAAATCAGCATCAAGGTCACTCAATTCTGTTACTTGTTTCTGTAATTCCATGAGAGAAAACTTGTATCATCCAGCAATACCCATCATTTTCCCCTCCAGTCCCTTGCCTTCACATACAGATGCACTTCTCAAGCTGTTTCCTCAATGATACTTCCTTGCCCGCCTGCATAAAAAGATCATCTTTGAGTCCTTACATTTAAGCAATTTATGTTGTCCCCCACCCCCCCGCTTCCTCCTGAGTTCTTACAACAAATACCTCCAGCAGCCGACACTGAATAATATCCTTCAAGGGTTGGAAGATCAGATTATTGAAACACTCACACTGAAAACATCCAACTCTTCTTAATAATGACCTTATGACTATGTATTATAAAGGCTAAATGAGATAATAGCTTTGAAAATACCTGGTCAATATTTAAGGTGTTTATAATGGGTGTCCAGTTCCTGCTGCTGTTAGATAATGCTATAGACTGGATGGCTTATGTATGCATAAGAAACACTGTTTCTTATAGTTCTGGAGGCTGAGAGGTTCATGATCAACGTGCCAGAAGATTTAGTACTTAGTGAAATTTATTTCCTGGTTTACGGACAGTTGCCCTCTCATTTATGTTCTTACAGGGCCTTCCCCCCCCCCCCCCACCCGGCACATGTATAAACACATGTGCACACACACACACACACACACACACACATACACACACACGGTGGGAGGGACAGAGAGAGAAAGACACTTTCTCTTCTTATAAGGCTATTTATCCTATCCTGAGAGCTCTACCCTCAGGATCTTATCTAGCTCTAATCAGCTCTCAAAGGCCTTTATCTAAACATACTATTACGTTGGGGTGTAGGGTTTTAATACATGAATTTGGGGGGAATGCAAGCATCCAGACTAAAACAGAGCAACTATTTTTATGAAACTAAGTTCACTGTATGTGTTGACTCAACTCCTCGAATAGGTTAGGTCAGTCTCCCTAGCTCATCCCTGTCAAGCAGATAGCATAGTTTTCCCAAGCATGCCAGGATATTAAAACAGACATAGAAAATTGCAATCAAATATAAAACCATAAACTTCAGTTTTTTGTTCAATTCAAAGCCTGAATTCAGGCTCTGCAGATTAACAACAGGTAGGAAAGTCTGCTTTACCGTTCTTCTTGATACACCTCTTTTCCACCTGTTTTTCTCCTCTGGCGTCTAGAAGGCTGTACTTTGTATACTGAATTTGATTAACTATGGACGTATAAGAACTTTGTAGAGCACAGACTAAATTAGAAGATTTCAGATTGCATCTTATATAAGAAGAATAAGCTTTACTTTGTGAAATTTTAATTCTCTTCCTCTCTCTCTCTCTTTCTGTTAGGGTACAGAGGACTCTCTCTGTGTGTGTGCATGCATGTCTGTATGGAATTGCCATGTAAAGCATATTTCATACCATAGGTTATGACGAAAAAGATTTTCATGTTATTGGACCATTGGTGCTACCAATTAATACCTTCTGTTCTTGGAACATCAACCTTGTTTTCTCCTGTGGTGTCTCTGGTCTCTTCAGAGATGTCTCATGGAACACTGCTCAACTGGTTCTTTGAACGACGTACTCTCTTATCCACCTCTTATCCATCTCGGCTCCTGCCTTCCAAGGGTGCACCTCTTCCACATAACAGGTAGCCCTCTCCAGTGGGTTTTTTTTTCCCCAATTGCACTAGGTTGGTTAGACATAGTCACTGTTGCCCAGCCAGCAGGGAAAGGCAGGCTGCTCCCGCTGCGGTCCTATTCATCCAGTCTCCCGCCCCAGACTTCTCTGGATGAAAGCCAAGTTCCAATCTCTGGTGCCCAAACTTCAAAGACTCAAGTTAGACTCTTGGAAGAATTCTGTCATACTCTGTCCCAGCACTGGAGAGTGTATGAGGTTCAAAAACTCAGTAATTTTCCAGTTGGAAAGTGACATCGCAGTGTCTCCTGCTGATTGTCAAACTTTGCTTCTTTGATGGTTCTTATGGGTACCTACTGATTTGGCTGCCGAGCTAGGAAGTATTTGAAGAGAGAGAAATTCCATAGATGTTATTAAAACTAATAAGTTCCTTCAAAGGATCTTCTGAGTCTATTTCTGTTCAGCAAATGTTTTAGGAACTCTTGCATAGATTGAAGGTAGAATGGACTGGAATCACAAGATTAGATTTGGCTACCTATTTTCAGGTTTTTGTGGGGATTTATCTAGTACCTCTGAGAAGATGATGAAGGAATTATTGATTATCAATGGTTCTCAATTTGCGGGCCTTAGTAAAACTACGAGACAATAAGAAAAGTCTCCATAATTTTAATGAGCTTAACATTATAATTTTGAATTACTATCTTTCTGAAAATCTTCTCAGACTCCTCTATGTGTTGATGACAAAGATCCTCTCAGTGAACACTGGTGGCGCTAGTGGTAAAGAATCCGCTGGGCAGTGCAGGAGGCATAAGAGACCTGGGTTTGATTCCTGGGTTGGGAAGATCTCCTGGAGGAGGGTATGGCAACCCGCTCTAGTATTCTGGCTTGGAGAATCCCATGAACAGAGGAGCCTGGTTGGTTATGGCCCATAGGGTCGCAAAAAGTTGGACACGAATGAATCAACTTAGCACGTACGCACACATTATGTGTCTGTGTATATATATATAATATGTATATATGTTCCCCCAGCTCCCTTTAAATAATAGAAACATATATCCATAGTGACTCTTGATTAATCTAAATGTGAGCACTTAATTTACATTGTGTCACTGAGTGCATTTTCTAGGAGTTTTCTTTAAAACATGAACTTAGAAAGTGTGTCTGTAAATCAGTTTTCCTGAAATGAGTGAGAATGTAAGATTTTTATAAAAACAGGACTTGTGAGTGGTTACTGCTGGGCAGTGGCTCCACAATGGGGCCCTGATGACCTTCACATGTTTGTACGACCTTGTATTCAAATGGATGCTTGGCCCTCAGCTAATCCGAGCCTGACAGATTCCTTGTGATTCTCCCAGGTTAGGAGAGCATGGGCGGCCTGAACGGAGCTGATCCGTGGCCATCTCCCTCTGGCTCTATCTTCCTCCTGGGAGGTTGTTACGAGCCAGTGTCTCATCCTCTCTGTGTTTCTGATGGGGTGTGGCACCCCTGGAACAGAGCTGCAGGAAGTAGGAATACTTAATAGTATCAGTAATTTAGAATTGGCTCTTTAACAAGGGGTCTCCCACAAGGTACACTGCAGTCATTCTGGCCCCTTTCATTCCAGGGTTCTGTGCTTTGCTGTGTTTTGCAATATGGTACAAAAATCCTGGGGAGCTGGAATGTTTGGCTTATTCTCCTTTTCACTGTCCATGTAAGTAGTAAACTGAATCAAAAACTGGCTCCTTGAATCTTTACTTGGCAAATCAGTCAGACACTCATCTTGGCCTTGATTTGTCTTGTGTGTGCTTGAGAGTTATGCCTCTTCCCCACTCTTCACTGATATGGAAATATCAGTCTGCAATAAAAGAGACAAAACAGACAGCGAGATCATGAGTCCAGAGAGCTGCACCCCAGACCTTACTATGTCTTATTTGTTCAACCCTTCCTGGATTCAACACATGATTAGTGTTGGATTTCTGTTTCTCAAAGTCAAATAAGTCTTGACTGATGGACATGAAATTCTCTCTTCAACTCTGGTATCCTGATACCCACAGTTCTCAAAATGGTTTGGTTTAATGATATTAGATTATGAGTTTATATTCTGTTCCATCAGACTGTTCTGTGACTCCATTCCCCCCATTCCTACCACAGAACATGTGCCATTTTAGTCAAGGAGGGGCTTTTATGTGCCTGTCACATCTATTTCTGGGGAATTGTTGTGGACAGTGATGGACCTATTACTTTTACGTCTAATCTCAGATGCTACTTCCAGCAGGATGTGGAGTTCTGGCTTCCAACTCAGAGCAAATGAATCAGTTCACTGGGAATGGTGAAAGGCAAATTCAAATGAAAAATACAAGCCTTAATTCTCCCCTGTGCAAAAAAGGGAAGAGATTGCCTTCAGCTGTCTTTGCTTAAAGCATTTACTTTAAAAAACTGGTAAGTTTTTGCTTCCTTTCTTAGAAATATTTGTAAAGTTTTATATAGCTAAATAAGACTTTTACGAGTCTTACAGCCCAGGAACTGGTCTTTCTCCAGGGCTGGAACCATCTCTTTGAAATGTAAACATCCAGGGAGATAGATTCTTTCAGTCTCATGGGGAGGGTTAAACACAACTTTCACCGACTCCTTGTTCAAAAGTGCAAAATCACCTCCTGGTATAAAGATAGGAGAATTTCTTTCTTTCTTTCTTTCTTTTTTTATAAACACAATTAGCTAATAGAGATATTCATCCCAACTACCAGGTAAATTAGAATAACTATGTGTAACAAATGGTGCTACCAAAGTCCTCCTGCAGACTAGTTTCTTAGCTTAACATGTATGTAAAAAGTTACATCTGCTCAGCTATATAAATGGGTGATACCTCCTTCTGTCTTGGCAATCTCTTAGAGAATTATATGAGATGAGTATTATACTCTGGTTTAGAGCTTATTTAATAACAAACTTGTTTTCTTTCTCTACCGTGTTTGTAAAGAGACTTTCTGAGTTAGAAGAGAATTTGGTTTTTACCTATATTTTTCCAACAATGTTGTCTAAACAGTTAATTTTGAAGGTATATTTTTATGTATTCCTGATTAAAAACCATGATCATGTGTCTTATACAGGAATGGATGAGTTTCCATAACTTCTAGGGCCTGGCAGCAATAACCCTAGAGTGTATATATTTTTGCCTCTAGATTATATAAGAAAACTCAGAGAGTGTATTAGCATAATAAATGAAGGCTGCTGTGTCCAGCCTACTTCCTAAAGCTAGTAGCCTACATATTAATCATAAGAGTTTATTTCTTTCAGTGTCTTCAAATCTGAAGTGTATCAGAGCAGATTTTTTTTCCAAGAAGACACCCTGAGATGTAAGCTCCTGCCGTAGTGAGGCTGGACCTGGTCAGTCTTCATTTCCTGAGAAGAGAGAGGAAGCTGGCTTGCCCTTGGAAATTGGAAAAGATGCATTTGATATATGCTCATGATTTATTGGCATCTTGACCCTAACCTAACTGCAAAAGTGGTTGGGAAAGAAAATCTGTGTAACCCGGATAAGGAAGTGGCATTTGTGAGGGTCTAACTTGTTTTTATCACCCCAAGGAAGCAAGAATATTCATTTGGAACCTCTAGTAAGGCAATAGGCATGCTTTAATATTCCTGAGAACAGAATCAGTACAGAATCGTGTAGGAAAGACTCAAGGGGTAAAAACAAACCATTTGTCAATGATGAAAAGAACGATGCCATTTTTGTAGAGATTCTGTCAGCTGTTAGATTTACTATTTCCCTGACTTGCTCATTTTCTAAGCTTGGGTGAAGCCCATGGAAGCAGCAATGAACTATGGTTCTGAGTGAGTAATCTTGCCAGTAGCAAATAATCTCCTTTATCTAGGAAAATAACGTTTTTTATGTTGCTGTATATGTCACTCTGCAATTTTGTCAGTACTCAGTAAACATAACTCCTGAGTACATTATGGGAATATGAGAGAGGCAGGATTAGGTAACAGATTGGACCAAGGTGTTATTTTAGACTAGAGAGAGAGAAAGATTGCACACCAGCTGTATTCTCCCTGAGGGGAATAAAGACTGTATGTCTTTACCAAGTTTTCTAGTGTCCATCAACCTGAGCCCATGCTTCCCACAGTAACTGTAGATTTGCTTTGATTCTGAAAATAAAAGGCATCTATTAGGACATCTGAGGCAAATCCTTAATGATCATCATTTGTGAGCCTTGGGGACATGGCCTTAAAACAGCTGGTGGTGAAACTCCCACCTCATCTTGTTCTGAGTCACTGGTGCTAATTATACAGAATTTGAGATCAAGTTCTGGAAAGCTTAGTATGGGAATCAGGAACAGAAAGTGGATAACTAAAAAAAATAACAGATTAGAGCATATCTATTTCCTCCTTCCTATGAGCTTAATTTAGTCCATTTTACCTCAAAATTATTATCAAAGAACAGTTTGACATTTTGAAATGAAGGCTATAGTGCTTCAAACAGGTGAATAGATAAGTGTAACGGATTGCACTGATCACAGTGGTCTTTCAATAATATCAGATAAAGAGATGTTAATTGTTTAATATTAACTTTTTCCTTATTTCAAAATAATACAGATTCATTGTAAAAACTTAACAAATACAGTTAAACAAAAGTAATATAATCATTATCCATAATTTCATTCCAGATATAGCCAGTTTTTTATTAAGATATAATTGATTCTGAAAATATAGAACTGTGTAAGTTTAAGATATACAATGTGTTAATTTGATACATTTATATATCATGATATGATTACCATGTTACATTAGTTAACACCTCTGTCACATAATTATCATTTCTCTTTTGTAGTGAGAACAAGTAAGATCTAGTCTCTTGGCAAATTTGAAGTTTATAATACAGTATTGTTGACTGTGATGCTGTGCTGTGCATTACATATCCAGAACTTATTTATTAGTTGCAAGTTTGTACCCTGAAAAGTATTTTCCCAATTCTCCCATCCCTGAGTAAGTATCATTCTACTTTCTGTTTGGCTATTTCAGAAGTCACATGTAAATGACATCATATGGTATTTGTCTTTCTCCAACTTAACTCACTTAGCACAATACCCTCAAGCTCCATTCGTATTGTTGCCAATGACAGGATCCTTCTCTGATGGAGACTTAGGTTGTTTCCATATCTTGACTGTGTGCTTATACAGGGGGTGCAAATATCTTTATGATATCCTCCTTTCATTTCCTTTGGTTTTGTTGCTCATTCACTAAGTCGTGTCCAACTCTGTGACCCCATGAACCACAGCACACCAGGCCTCCTTGTCCAACACCATCTCCCAGAGCTTACCCAAACTCATGTGCATTGAGTTGGTGATGCCATCCAACCATCTCATCCTCTGTCATCCCCTTCTCCTCCGGTCCTCAACCTTTCCCAGCATCAGGGTCTTTTCCAATGAGTCAGCTCTTTGCATCAGGTGGCCAAAGTATTGGAGTTTCAGCTTCAGCATCAGTCCTTCCAATGAACACCCAGGACTGATCACCTTTAGGATGGACTGGTTGGATCTCCTTGCAGTCCAAAGGACTCTCAAGAGTCTTCTCCAACACCACAGTTCAAAAATAATTAGTTTAAATATAATTATATTTTTAATTTTTTGAAGAACCTCCACATTATTTTTAATAGTGACTGAAACAATTTACATTCCCACCAACAATACACAAGCGTTCCTTTCTCTCTACATCCTCACCAATATGTGTTATCTCTAGTCTTCTGAATCACAGCCATTCTATTAAGTGTGAGGTGATATCTCTTTGTAGTTTTGACTTGCATTTTCCTGATGATAAGTGATGTTGAGACCTTTTCATGTAGCTCTTAGCCATTTGGATGCCTTCTTTGGAAAAAAGTCTATTCAGTTCCTTTTTCCATTTTTGAATTAGATTTTTTTTTGTCATTGAGTTAGTGAGTTTTTTATACAGTTTAGATAATAATCCCTTATATAACAAAGGGTTTGCAAATATTTTCTCCTTTTCAGTAGGTTTCCTTTTCATTTTGTTAATCTAATATTTTTTTAACTGTATAGCAGGCTTTGGGCTTGATATAATCCCACTTAAGGGCTTTCTTGGTGGCTCAGCTGTAGAGAACTCACCTGCCAAGAGAGGAAATGCAGGCTCTCTCCCTAAGTTGGGAAGATCCCCTGGAGATGGAAATGGCACCCACTTTAGTATTCTTGCTTTGGAAATCCCACAGACAGAGGAGCCTGGCAGGCCACAGTCCATGGGGCCCAAAAGAGTCAGACATGACTTAGCAACTAAACAACAACAAATCCCACCTAAAGCAGTGTGTCTACTCTCCTATATATATATATTTTTAATTCCTTATGTCTCTTTCAACAGAAATGCATTATACTACACATTCTGATTTTTGAAACATAGTTTTAAACTCTAAATTGTTTTGAAATTTTTTCTTTAGTTAATCTTCTATGATCTTTTTAACAATTTAATTACAGATAATGATATTATTATTTTCTCTGCCTAAAATTCTTTTTCCTGTTTTTTGGTACCTATCTCTTTTGATGTTATGAATTTCTCAGCAAATGTCAACATGTTTAGACTCTGACCATCCAGTCTAAAGTAGCAATCCAGTCATTCTCCGTCACATCACTCTTTGAATATTCTATATGCTAATTTATTATAGTCTGATATCTTCCTTCCTTCCTTTTTAATTTTTTCTCTTTTCCCTTCATTCTTCCTTCCTTGCTTATTGTCTATTTCCCCTTTCCCTCAACTTAAATACAAGGTCCTTCCTTATTACCAAAACAGCTTCCTGTAATTCACGTGAACATTCATGTCGCTCTGGTTTTCTGCTTCTTCTCTGGTGTTTGATTTCTAGAGAAATGTGTGCTTGTGTGCTAAGTCCTTCCATTGTGTCTGACTGTGACCCTGTGGTCCATAGCCCACCAGGCTCCTCTGTCCATGGGCTTTCCAGGCAAGAATACTAGAGTGGGTTGCCATGCACTCCTCCATGGGGTCTTCCCAGCCCAGGGATTGAATCCTCATCTCTTATGTCTCTGCATTGGCAGGCGGGTTCTTTACCACTAGCGCCACCTGGGAAGCTGAGAGATTTCCCTTACATTTCCACAAACGTGGTTGTGTATTTAGGAAACACACACACACACACACACACACACATATATATATTAGTTATAAATGCAATTTTTATATACTTTATATAGTAAGGATTTGAGGGGAGGAAGGGGAGTTTGTGACCTATAATATTATCAGAAGTTGGAAATTATCCCTGGTATGATAAAATACTTAGGCTCTACTAAGTTTTACAGACTTATGTTCTATTATAATATAATTTAGAGAGCAAGCTTTATAAGACTCTATTCTATTTTTACATTATTGCCTGAGATAGAGTTAATTTTCCATGGTTTTCTACAGATTGTATTTCAAAAGTTAAATAGAAGTTAAGAAAATATACATGCACTTCAGAAATTGCTGTTAGGTTGTCTAATGCTTTGTGATAGATTAAATTTCTCATTGAATCATTAAATGAAACATTTAATATAGGCAAGACATGTACTTCTTTTAAAAACCTGAATATTTAATGCTTTCTTATAACATTACTGAAGAATAACAAGTTTTTTTTTTGTTGGGAAAATAATTTTGGAATTAGGTAATGAGAAATGTATTAAGAAATTTTGATTTTAGAAATAAATAATTTGCTATCTGTCTAGTATATTTAGGAGAAGCAACTTTACCTTACTGGGGTTTAATTCTCTCATTTGAAAATTGATGAAGATGAATAAGATATTCATCAGCATGGTTGACAAATCACAGTGACTATGTTTTCTGTGATCAAATGTATTCTAGATACCTTATGGAAGCAACCTAGATGTCTGTCAGCAGATGAATGGATAAGGAAGCTGTGGTACATATACACCATGGAATATTACTCAGCCATTAAAAAGAATTCATTTGAATCAGTTCTAATGAGATGGATGAAACTGGAGCCCATTATACAGAGTGAAGTAAGCCAGAAAGATAAAGAACATTACAGCATACTAACACATATATATGGAATTTAGAAAGATGGTAACGATAACCCTATATGCAAAACAGAAAAAGAGACGCAGAAGTACAGAACAGACTTTTGAACTCTGTGGGAGAAGGTGAGGGTGGGATGTTTCAAAAGAACAGCATGTATATTATCTATGGTGAATCAGATCACCAGCCCAGGTGGGATGCATGAATCAAGTGCTCGGGCCTGGTGCACTGGGAAGACCCAGAGGAATTGGGTGGAGAGGGAGGTGGGAGGGGGGATCAGGATGGGGAATACGTGTAACTCTATGGCTGATTCATGTCAATGTATGACAAAAACCCACTGAAATGTTGTGAAGTAATTAGCCTCCAACTAATAAAAAGAAAAGAAAAGAAAAGAAAAAAAAAAAAGAAATCTTTGCTGAAAAAAAAAAAAAAAAAAGATACCTTATGGCTTCCTCATGACCTAACTCTGATGACTTTGCTGTACATTATCCATTACATAATGTTTCTGTACCCTTGAAAGGGCATGTGAGTTTGTACTATTAGCCATTTTTACTAGTTTCTGTTGGTTTCTATAGATTTCCTCATTTCACAGTTCTCTTGATTAATAATGTCTTTGAAAATATTTCTGGAGAAACTTAATTTTCATGAGAACAGAAAAAATAAGGCTATAAGTTTCTAAGTTATCCTAAGTATAAGTTTCTAAGTTATTCTGTCTAATCTAAAAGACAGCCTTGCAGGAAAGAGGTATTTATTCCTCACTTCTGTGCTTACTCAAGTAATTATTTGCAAAATGGTGTATTATATATACTGATATATTAGAGAATGTATTGATATATTAGAAAAACGTCAAGAAGAGAGCTCTTTAAAATTCAGGACTCCAGACTTTTTACTCATCTTCATAGTTCAAAATAAACATATTTTGGCTGCTCTTTAAGGGCAATAAAATTCCCGGGAAAGTTTTAGTACCTTATATGCTACCTAAACAGAAAGCTAATATTGCTATTTTTATTTATTTAGCTGATTTGAGCAAGATAAAAACACATGAATACCCCTTGTCAATGGTTTACACAGCCTGTTCCTGAACTGCCACCATAAAAATGAGGTGCAAGTCCTAGGGACTGAGAAGGGGAGAACAGTCTCCCCAACTGTGTTCTCCATCTTTTCACTCAAAAGACAGCCTAAGAAATCCTCTCACAGAAGCAAGTCGGCAGGCTGGTGTTAAGTGCGGCTCTGACACGCGCTCTAGGCCTCGCAACGCCGAGGGAACGCGAGGCGGTAAACGGCTGTCGGTGTCTGCCTGCGACCCGTGGGCTGCAGCCCGCCGGGTTCTTCTGTCCGTGGTTTACGCCGGCAAGAATACTGGAGTGAGACGCCATTTCCTGCCCCAAGCCGTCCTCCTGACCTAGGGAGCGGACCCCTGTCTCCCGCACGGGAGGTGGAGGGCTTTCCCGGAGTCAAAGGCTGGATTTCACCAGCACTTTAATGCATTTGGAGGACTATGGAGCCTCTCAACTTATAAGATAAATAATACTAAAAAGAAATTATCTGGATGACCTATGATTAATTACGCTCTCCCTTAGTGGAGGTTCAAATGGCAGTGGGTTCAGAGGAGGATGAGCTCCTCTCTTTGCAGATATCAGGCGGCCTCTTAGTGTGAAGCGTGGAGGGAGGACCTTGGAGAGGAGGCAGAGGCTTTACCTTCCGTGTAAGCCGCCAGCTCTGGAGCCGATGGAATTCACAAGGACTTGTTATGGTCACATAAATGTATTCTCTGGGGAATGAGACTCTATCATTTTTACTTCCCAGGTCTTATAATCTAGGTTAACAATAATAATAATGGTGAGGAAAACAGTAAGCCCTATTATAGCTGGAGGATTTACTATGTGTCAGACACTGAGGTAAGCAGTGCATATGTCATCTCAGCGAGCCACACAGAAGTTCAGTGTGAGGAAAAGGGTGGCTAAAGTAAGAAGGCTTAGAACATGCACTTTGGTATCAGAGAATCCTAAGTTTTACCCATATCTCTTCCATGTAACCCCTATATGACTTTGGGAAAGTTACTTAATTTTCTGTTTCCTCACCTCTAAAATAAGGATAATATGAACACGTACCTCATGGCATTAATTTTAAGAGAGATAACGCATATGAAAGTACTTAGCCCAGTATAATGTCCTTACTTTATACTGGCTATTGATATTTTAAAATAGCTGTCCTTAGAAAGGATGAGGACACTAGGAGAAAAATACATTGCCTAGGATTATACAACTAGCAAGGGAAGAATCAGAATGTGAAATTCAGCGTGTCTGATTCTAGAACTTTTTCTCTCAAACTCTATATTATTCTGTGTGCATTTTTATTCATTTATTTAATAAACATTTTTTGTGCTGATGATGTGCCATGTTTAGGACCTTGAAAATGCAATGATGAGAAAATTAAAATTTCATTCTAATGGAGGTTACTAATAAAAGATCTAACTGTTAATAGATATTGAATTAAAACTGAAATAAGTACTCAGAAGGGAAGAAATATAATTCCATAAGAGATCAAATAAACCAGCTTCACTTAAGTTGTGAGATTTAAAAGTATTTCCCTGGGAAAGGAAGATCAAAAAGGTAAGGCTAAAGATGACAACAAGATCTAGATCACACAGGGCTTATAAAGAAATGCTAACAACTTGCTCCTAAGGGCAATACAAAGTTGTTGAAGAGTTTTAAGAAAGTGATCTGATCAAATTTGTTGTTGGAAAATTGACGGTTTAGAGAATGGTGGGAGGAGACCCAAAACCAATAAAGGAAAAGCAATTTGTAGGCTGAATAATAAATAGTAATAGTAATAATAATAATTTTATATTTATTATGAATATTGTCCAAGAAAAAAAGAAGAGCTTGGATAAGTGCTGATTACAGAGGAGATAGCAATATGGATGTATGGATGACTAACTTAAAGGATTTAATGATCAATTAACTATGGGAAGATCAGAGAAAGGAGATAATAAGAATGACTGTGAGGTTTCTGGCTTTGCCTCTAGAGTATAACTGTGCCACAGTCTGTCAGTGGGAGAGAAGCAAGGTTTTGAAGGAGAATAATGTGTTCAATCACAGGTGTGAGGTGTTCAAAGTGCTTTTGATATCTAAGTAAAGATGTTGAGAAGGTGGCTGGATGTATGATCCTGAGGAGAGGTCTAGTTGGAACTACAAAGATGCAAAATGAGAGTCGTCACCACTTGGATGGTGACTCTAGCTATGGATATGCATTTTTAGAGACAAAAGAAAAGATATGTCTTATATTTTTTAGATTTTTTTAATATAAACCATTTTTAAGTCTTTCTTGAATTTATTACAAATTTATTTCTGTTTATGTTTTGGTTTTTGGCCAAGAGGCATGTGGAATCTTAGCTCCTTGATCAGGAATCAGGCCTGCACCTCTTGAATTGGAAGGCAAACCAATGGACTACCACAGAAGTACCAATCTCTGAATCTTGAGAAACTGCAACATTAAATAGGAAGGACTAAAATAATGAACATAAATGAGATTAAAGGAGAACAGAAAAAAAAGAGGAAGAACAGAAATATATTAATAATTGAGAAACTGAGAAGGTGATATCATAGAAACCAAGAAGAGAAGGAAAATATCAGAGACAATAGAAATAATTGAGTGGTCTACAGATGAGGACAGAAAAGTATTTTTTGACTCCCATGATATTAAGGTCAGAGGTGAGATGGTTAATCTTCACAGGAGAAAAGACAAGGAAAGCCAGTTTGGAATAGACTGAAGAAGGATGAGCCAAAGCAAAGGAGATGAGACCATAAACAGTGCTTTCTAGAAGTTAGACGAAAGGTAAAGAAGAGTGTGCTGATAAGCTAGAGGCAAATATGGGGCTGAAGCAGGATTTGTGCAATTGTATCCTAGAGAGAGGGATCCAGTTTCATAAACAGGGATTAGAAACAATCGTGAATATAAGCAACCTTGAAATACAGCAGTGAATAGATCTCAAAGCACTAGTGAAAGAGAGATGGCACTGCTTCTAACACAACAGGAGGAAAGAAAACATCATCTGCTTACATCAGTGGGTTTGTAAATTTCATGTTCTATAGGAGTAGACTGATGCAATCCTTGTTGGATGACTGAAGTTTTCTCTGTTTACTATTGTTTCCCTAAAAATAAACTTGCTGCCTTTTAAGATTTACAATAAAGTTATTATTTCTTTTCTTTGTTTTGGTTAGCATGTGTGCCTATAAATGACTAAAGCCACTGTCTGTAGTATTTAAACTATATTAATGATTGAGCATAGTTAGCCTGAAGACTTAGGGTAAAAGTTTGCATGCTAAAATCAATAATAAAGGCTAGATCTAGGTTTGGTTTAATGGAAAGGATCAATACTTCGTAAAAGAGCTTTTGAAAGTGGAAATTTTACACTGGAAAAGAAAAGTTTATTTTTAGCAAAAAAATAATCTTTCCTCCCACCAGATTCTATAACTCTGATACCATCCATCATAGACACAATTACATGTAGTTTTTCTTATTTTCTCCCCTTTCCTGTAATTATAGGAAAAATTAGAAATAGAGATTTCAACTGTGGCAATTCATTTATTTTCAGAAATATGTACTTGTTCATGAATTAAAAAATTTTCAACTATACCTTATGAAAATCTCTCCAAATCATTTGGAATAGTTCTAATCTATTCTTTTTTAATATTTCAGAGTGAGATTTGTACCATAAATTATTCAGTTATTCCTCTATTGATGGTGATTTAAATTTCTGCTGATGTTTAAAAAATATTTTGCTTCTACAAATCGATACTGCTAGGATATACTTGTTATGAAATATTTTATACTAGTGTCATTTTATATGTATATAATGATCATCAGGAAAGGAGTCTCCAAATTGTGTATGCAGTTTTTATTTTAATGGATTTTATTAGGTTGCAAACCAACATGGTTGTAGCAATTAGCATTTTTACCAGCTATACAAACGTATCCTTTTAACCTTGCATCCCTATGAAAGGTGGTGATAGTGGTCAAAAATCTGCCTGTCAGTGCAAGAGACATAAGAGACAGAAGTTTGATCCTTGGGCACAGCAATCCACTACAGTATTCTTGCCTGGAGAATCCCATGGACAGAAGAGCCTAGGAGGCTACAGTCCATAGGGTCACAAAGAGTCAGACGTAACTGAAATGACTTAGCACAGAACATCACCCCACTAAATCAAGATGCAAATTTCTGGGAATTCCTGGAGGTCCAGTGGTTAGGGCTTCCTGCTCTTACTGCTGCAGGACTAGGTTTGATCCCAGGTCAGAAAACTAAAATCCCACAAACCTCACAGAGAGGCCAAAGAAGAGAATGCAAAGTTTCAAAGGAAGTATTAGAAAGGTTATCATATCTAAGATTGACTAAAATATCTCAAAGAATGGAGACTAGTAGAAGACTTGTGAAAATTATTTCTTTGTATAAAGTTGAACAAAGAGATTCATCCTCAAAGTAAAGGGCTGGGGTGTTCCCTCCTCACTTTAGGTCAAAAGGAAAAGAGTGGCATCACCAGAACTAATAGGAGTAGAGTTTACAGATAAAATACAAAGCATCATATGACCTTTAAATAAAAAAGTATGTCCAAAATATTCCAGGGGACATACTTACAGTAAAAATATCCATTGATTATCTGAAATGCAAGTTTAATTGACGTCTGTAGTTTAATTTGCTAAATCTGACCACCCTAACTGCAAGAGCTTGATATCCTGAATTAATGCAACACAACTGACCAGTGTCTCACACGTGCCTGAGAAATCTGGCTGACAAGAGAAGTGCCAGTGATCTCCTTAGCCTGGGATTTGTCTGTAACCATCATTTGTTTTGAGAGTCCCTTGGACTGCGAGGAGATCCAACCAGTCCATCCTAAAGGAAATCAATCCTAAATATTCTTTGGAAGGACTGATGCTGAAGCTGAAACTCCAATAATTTGGCCACCTGATGTAAAGAACCAACTCATTTGAAAAGACCCTGATGCTGGGAAAGAGTGAAGGTGGGAGGAGAAGGAGAAGGGGACGACAGAGGATGAGATGATTGGATGGCATCACCGACTCAGTTGACATGAGTTTGAGTAAGCTCCAGGAGTTGGTGATGGACAGGGAGGCGTGGCGTGCTGCAGTCCATGGGTCACAGAGTTGGACACGACTGATTGACTGAACTGAACTGGTCATTTGTCTGATCAAAGAATGAATGCTTCCTCCCATTTCCCAGATGTAGGAGATGGGCAAGGGAGACTAGTGTGGGTCCTATGCAAACACAGCCCTAGATACATGAACTGAACTCAGAAAAGGAGAAGCCAAAGGTACAGCCCCGATTTCTAAAAAATGAAAAGGAAGTAAATTAACATCAACATGTATCATATCTGTGCGGGTCAAGAAACTTTGGGTATGAGAATAATGAACGAGATTTCCAAAGAACCCACGAAAGCAGCAAGGAGTGAGAAAGTTAGCATTAAATCCACCAGACTGAAAGTAAGACTTACTGAAAGTAAGTCTCTCTACCCACTGCTCTATTTTGATGTGAGCAGGTTCAGAAACTTGGGTTGCCAAATTCAAAGAGGGGAACTGGAAGAATGAAGTGTAAAAGCAGAGAAGAAAAATTATGTCCTTTTGCCTATATGTTGCTTTCAGTGATCCGCAGGTGTTATATGAGGGAGAAGTTTCAATTTGAATTCAGGTTTAGAATGTTGATCCCTATTTGAGAATGAATATTTTTATTAACACAAAGGATACTTAGGTATTTAATGTGGTTATGGGATTTTTTTTATTAACTAAGGATAATACAGAAACCATGGAATCATCACACTTTTCATTCAGACAAATGGAAAAAAACTTCTTTCCCGAAATAGATAAAATTTGAATGAAAATTGGAAGAGATGTGTTTATTCAACATAGAGATCATAAATGGTATTAGTTTTAAAGGTTTATTAATTCAAAGAGGTTTAAATATAAGTTCTTTGGGTATTTAAAAAAAATTTTAAAGGGTGATTGCTTTACAGAATTTTGTTATTTTCTGTCAAACCTCAACATGAATCAGCTGTAGGTATACATATATGCCCTCACTTTTGAACCTCCCTCCCATTTCTCTCTCCATTCCACCCCTCTAGGTTGATACAGAACCCTTGTTTGAATTTCTTTGATATATGTCATCGAGTGTTCAGACCATGTTTTCCTCTAAGAGTTTTATAGTTTGTGGCCTTAAATTTAGACCTTTGATCCATTTTGAGTTTATCTTTGTGTATGGTGTTAGGAAGTGTTCTAATTTCACTCTTTTACATGTAGCTGTCCAGTTTTCCCAGCACCATTTATTGAAGAGGCTGTCTTTGCCACATCTTATATTCTTGCCTCATTTGTCAAAAATAAGGTACCCATAAGTGCATGGGTCTATTTCTGGGCTTTCTATCTTGTTCCATTGGTCTATGTTTCTGTTTTTGTGCCAGTACCATAGTGCCTTGATGACTGTAGCTTAGTAGTATAACCTGAAGTCAGGAAGCTTGATTCTTCCAGCTCCATTCTTCTTTTTCAAGACTGCTTTGTCTATTTGGGGTCTTTTGTGTTTCCATATGTATTGTGAAATTTTTTGTTCTAGTTCTGTGAAAAATGCCAGTGGTAATTTGATAGGTATTGCTTTGAATCTGTAGATTGCATTTGGTAGTATAGTCATTTTCACAATATTGATTATTCCTACCCAGGAACGTGGAATATCTCTCCATCTGTTTATGTCATCTTTGATTTCTTTCATTAGTGTCTTATAATTTTCTGTGTACAGTTCTTTTGTTTCCTTAAGTAAGTTTATTCCTAGATATTTAATTCTTTTTGTTGCAATGGTGAATGGGATTGATTCCTTAATTTCTATTTCTGATTTTTCATTGTTAGTATGTAGAAATGCAAGTGATTTCTGTGTGTTGATTTTGTACCCTGCAACTTTGCTAAATTCACTGATTAGCTCTAGTAATTTTCTGATACTATCTTTAGGGTTTTCTGTGTACAGTATAATGTCATCTGCAAACAGTGAGAGCTTTACTTATTCTTTTCTCATCTGTGTAGCTTTTATTCATTTATTTTTTCCACTCTGATTTCTGTAGCTAAGACTTACAGAACTATGTTGAATAATAGTGGTGAAAATGAACACCTTTTTCTTGTTCCTGATCTTATTGGGAATGTTTTTCACCATTGAGAATAATGTTTGATGTAGGCTTATCATATACGGCCTTTACTATGTTGAGATAGGTTCCTTCTATGCCCATTGAAGAGTTTTAATCATAAATGGGTGCTGAATTTTGTCAAAGGCTTTTTCTGCATCTAGTGAGACAATCATATGGTTTTTGTCTTTCAATTTGTTAATGTGGTGTATCACATTGATTGATTTGCACATATTGAAGAATCCTTGGAGGGAATGTCCTGAAGGTATCAATGAGATCCATCTCATCTAATGTATCATTTAAGACTTGTGTTTCCTTATTAATTTTCTGTTTTGATGATCTGTCCATTAGTGTGAGTGGGGTGTTAAAGTCTCCTACTATTATTGTGTTACTCAGTTTCTCCTTTTATGTCTGTTAGTGTTTGTCTTATGTATTGAGATGCTCCTATGCTGGGTGCATAGATATTTATAATTACTATGTCTTCCTCTTGGATTGATCCCTTAATCATTATGTAGTGTCCTTCCTTTTCTCTTGTAATATTCTTTATTTTAAGGTCTATTTTGTCCGATATGAGGATTGCTACTCCAGCTTTCTTTTGCTTCCCATTTGCATGAAATATATTTTCCATCCTCTCACTTTCAGTCTATATGTGTCTTGAGGTCTGAGGTGGGTTTCTGTAGACAGCATATTTACAGGTCTTGTTTTTGTATCCATTCAGCCAGTCTTTTGGTTGGAGCATCTAATCTATTTACATTTAAAGTAATTATTGATATATATGCTTCTATTGCCATTTTCTTAATTGTTTGGGGTTTGATTTTGTAGATCTTTTTCTTCTCTTGTGTTTCTCGACTATATAAGTCACTTTAAGATTTGTTGTTAAGCTAGTTTGGTGGTACTAAATTCTCTTAACTTTTGCTGTTTGAAAAGCTTTTCATTTCTCCATCAATTTTGAATGAGATCCTTGCTGGGCACAGTAATCTTGGTTGTAGATTTTTCCCTTTCAGTACTTTAAATATATCCTGCCATTCCCTTCTGGCCTGCAGATTTTCTGCTGAAAGGTCAGTTGTCAAACATATGGGGTTTCCCTCGTATGTTACTTGTTGCTTCTCCTTTGCTGCTTTTAATATTCTTTCTCTGTGTTTAATCTTTGTTAGTTTGATTGGTATGTGTCTTGGTGGGTTTCTCCTTGGGTTTATCTTGTATGAAAATCTTTGCATCTCTTGGACTTAATTGACTATTTCCTTTTCCATGTTGGGTAAATTTTCAACTATAAACTTCCAAAATTTCCTCATACTGTTTCTTCTTTTCTTCTTTTGGGACCCTTAAACTTCGAATGTTGATGCCTTTGATATTGTCCCAGAGGTCTCTGAGACTATCCTCAGTTCTTTTCATTCTTTTTACATATTCTGTTCTTCAGAAGTTATTTCACCATTTTATCTTCCTGCTCACTGATTCGTTCTTCTGCTTCAGATATTCTTCTATTGATTCCTTCTAGAGTATTTTTAATTTCAGCAATTGTGCTGTTTGTCACTGTATGTTTATTCTTTAATTCTTCTAGGTGTTTGTCAAGTGATTCTTGCATTTCCTCCATTTTGTTTTCAAGGTTTTTGATCATCTTTGCTATCATTACTCTGAATGCTTTTTCAGGTAGTTTGCCTACTTCGTCTTCATTTATTTGGAATTCTGTTTCTAGTTTGTTCCTTCATTTGTGTAGCATTTCTCTGTCTTTTCTTTTCTTTTTTTAAAACTTATTGTGTTTGAGTTCTCCTTTACCCAGGCTTCAAGGTTGAATTCTTTCTTCCTTTTTGTTTCTGCCCTCTAAGTTTGGTCCAGCGGTTTGTGTAAGCTTCATATAGGGTGATATTTGTGCTTTTTTTTTTGCTGTTGTTTTTGTTTATTTGTTTGTTTTTCCTCTGATGGGCAAGGCTGAGAGAGGTGGTGATCCTGTCTGCTGGTGACTGTATTTGTGTTTTTGTTTTTCTTGTTGTTTAGATGAGGGGTCTTGCACAGGGTGCTACAGGTTGTTGGGTGATGCTGGGTGGTTTTCTTTGTGTGAGTTCTCACTATTTTCATGATTTGATATTCCCTAGTGCTAGTTCTCTGGTAGTCTAGGGTCTTGGAGTCAGTGCTCCCACTCCAAAGGCTCAGGGCTTGATCTCTGGTCAGGAAAGAAGATACCACAAGTGGTGGGATCCCACCAGATTTCACTTATGGCATTAAGTGAGATTAAAACAAATACCCCAAAATAAGAAACCAAAGATGAACCCTAGACAAATGGCAGTTACAAAATCAAGCAAATAATAATTAAAATAATGGGATAGACACAAATACGTATATACCCATGAGCAAAGTCAAAACAGTACAACAAAAATAAAATATAGTAGATTGACCTGGTGAACAAAGGAAATCAAACATTATATTTACCAGTTAAGACAAAAACTAACTACAGCACAAACTGGAAAGCAAAACTAAACCAAGATCCCAAGTGAGGAATAAAGCAATGAAAAAAAAAAAAAAAAAAAAAAAACATGTATGTTAAGAGGAAAGGAAAGAAAGAAAAGAAAGAAAGAATGGATATGCAAAGTTAAATAGAGGTAGATGAAGATTTATATACATTAAAGATTACCTGCAAGGAGAAAGAACAGTAGGGAAGGCAAAGGAATAAATGTAGAAAAAAACATAATAGGTTTAAAAAATTAAAAAATATAAAAAAGAGAAAGGAAATACAAGGGGGAAAAAAAGGAAGAAGAAAGAAAAAAGGAAAATTCCACAGAACTGCAAAAGCCCAATGTAGAGGCAGAGGTTTATAACAACCATAAAAAGTGTGACTGAACATTCACAGAAATATATACACCCATAAACATAAACAAAACAGTACGACAAAGATAAAGCACAGTAGATTGACCCAGCGAAAAAAGGAAACCAAAAATTATATCTAGCAATTAAGAACAAAACTAACTAAAACACAAGTTGAGAAACAAAACTAAAGTGAGGTGCCAATTGGGGAATAAAGTACTGAAAACAAAACTAACACATATGTTGAGTGGAAAGAAAAAAGAATAAATATGCAAAGTTAAATTGAGATAGATGAAAAAGATTTATATATAATAAAGATTAACTGCAAGGGGAAAAGAACAGTAGGAAAAGCAAACAAAGCAAAAAAACAAACAAAGGAAAAGCAAACAAAAAATTATTATTTTTTACACATAGGTTTAAAAAATTAAAATTAAAAGAAGATAAAATTAAAAAAAAAAAGGAAAATTCCACAGAACAGCAAAAGCCCACTGCTGAGGCAGAGGTTTATAACAACAATTAAAAATGTGACTGAGGAGAAAAAAAGAAAAAAGCTCAAAAGCTTAATTAGATTTCATAATGCCAATAAAATTGACAACTATAACTACAGAGGGGGGAAAAACAACAACAAAAAAAAAAAAAAAAGGAAAAAAAAATCCGAAGAATCTACAGAGCAAGTCAAAACATAAGAATAATAAGTGTTTTTCTGTACTTCTGTGTCTCTTTTTCTGTTTTGCATATAGGGTTATCGAGAAGTACAGAACAGACTTTTGAACTCTGGGGGAGAACGTGAGGGTGGGATGTTTTGAAAGAACAGCATGTATACTATCTATGGTGAAACGGACCACCAGCCCAGGTGGGATACATGAGTCAGGTGCTCGGGCCTGGTGCACTGGGAGGACCCTGAGGAGTCGGGTGGGGAGGGAGGTGGGAGGGGGGATCGGGATGGGGAATACGTGTAACTATATGGCTGATTCATGTCAATGTATGACAAAACCCACTGAAATGTTGTAAAGTGATTGGCCTCCAACTAATAAAATAATATTTAAAAAAAAAAAAAAAAAGAATAATAAGTGTTTTTCTTGAGTTGCTGATGTCAGAGTCCTTTCCCTCGCTGGGAGTCGCAGTCTACCTCACCTCCCTGGGATGCCCTCCAACACTGCGCTGGTCTCTGGACCTGCTGTGCAGGCAGCTCAGAGTCTAACCTGGTCCTACTCCTGTGTGTTCTTGCCTCCAATGTCCACGGCTATCAGAGCTAGTGCGTTTTCTTCTGTGGGAGCTCTCAGTGGCCTTTTATATATTCCATAGACACAGAGTCTACCTAGTTAATCGTGTGGATTTAATATGCAGCCTGTACAGCTAGTGGGAAGGTTTCGGGTCTTCTTCCTTAGCCACACTGCCCCTGGGTTTCAATTGTGATTTTATTTCCACCTCTGCATGGGGGTCGCCCACTGGGGTTTGCTCCTGAGGCTGCCCTGGAGGGCTTGGATTGGCCCTGTGAGGGCCAGGTGTGGAGGGGGTGCAGCTGCTCGGGTCGTAGAGATTCTGGCAGCACCAGGTACTCAGGGGGGTTTGCGGCTCGGGCAGCAGGAAATGCAGTGCTCTAGAAGGTATGACCATCGGTATTGGCCACTACGCTCCAGTATCCTTGCCTGGAGAATCCCCCGACAGAGAAGCCTGGCAGGCCAGTCTACAGGGTCACAAAGAGTTGGACATGACTGAAGAGACCCTGCACGCATAGATGCAAGATTTTTTTTTTTGCCCATAGCAACTCTGCTCCAGTGAGGGTTGAGCTTGTAGGTGGCACGGCTGCTTGGCTTGTGGGGACCCTGGGCAGCGCCAAGCGTGCAGGGACACAGACTGCCTCTGTTTCAGTAGTTGTGGCCCTGTCAGACTCTTTTTTTTTTTTGTTTTCTTTGTTTTTTTTTTAGCTATGGCCCTATCAGAGTCTTTATTCAAGCCTCTTTAGCTGGCGATCAGAAGAACTCTTTGGCCAGTTTTTCTGCATCATTCCACCCATTCAGGGACTTAGAGGGCCCCCTTGGCTGGGGCCCTACTCTGCAGTTCAGAGAGTCAGGCATTTGATGGGCCAGCCTCTCTATTCTGCTGCGGAAGCTGGCATGCGGGGTAAGAGAGGCTATGTTGAGGGCTCCACTCGCTACGCATGACTCAGTAGTATTGCCTTGCTTCCATGGCTGCCAGGCTCTCTTCCACAGGCATTTCCCACCACAGTCTCCTCCCTCACATGCCCTCCACCCATCTCTCCGCGGTCATCAGCAGCTCTCGCCCTGGGATTGCTCCACAGTCCCTAAACTCCAGCTCCCAGCCACTGCACTTTGAAGGTGACCTGCGTCCCTGTCCGGGGTATGTGTGGCTTGGCAAGGACTGTCTGATTCTCATTCCATTTAGGCAGCCACAGATCAGCTGTTTCACTCTCAGCCTTAAATGTTTCTCTCTGACTCAGACAAGTGCCCTGATGTGGGGATTGGACCCCTGCTTCAGTTCCCCCACCCACTGAGGGCAGGTTCAGTCCTACTAACACTCCTGTTTCCCCCTCTTAGTTCCTTCATCCTACGGAGTTTTGCATGCTTCTATAAATTCTTTTCTACTAGTCAGGTCCTCCTGTCTGCTCTCAGCTGCTATTCTGCATGCACTTCTGTGTCTGAAGGTGTACTCCTGATGTATCTGTGGAGAGTACTCCATGTCCACCTCCTCCTCTGCCATCTTGTTCCTCCCTCAAGTTCTTGGAGTACTTTTAAAACAAATTAATTTTGGGGAGAAGAATGACAAAATGAGGTGATAAAATCTCGGGGGCTGGAGTAAGAGCCACAACATTAAGTGTATCTGAATTCTAATTTCTAGGAGCTCTGTGTAAACTTTTGGTGTATTTACTTTTAAAATTTTTATGATGGGTCTTTCCAAATTGTCTGTAAGCCTTTCAAATGCAGCAGTTATCATATCTTTTTTTAAAATTCCCACTACCAGCACGGTGCCCCCTGTGCAGTAGGTTAGATATCTATTTCAATTGATTAGTGTCTTCTGGTGGCCCCTGAAAGATGAGCTACAGTAGATGGTCCAGATTGCTGTAAAAGATAAAGCTTCACTAGTAGCTTGAATGGTAAAGCATCTGCCTACAATACAGGAGACCTGGGTTCAATCCCTGGGTCAGGAAGATCCCCTGGAGAAGGAAATGGCAACCTTCTCTAGTATTCTTGCCTGGAGAATTCCATAGAAAGAGAAGCCTGGTGGGCTACAATCCATGGGGTCACAAACAGTCAGACACGGCTGAGCAACTAAAACACACAAATGAATTCAGAAGAGAGGCTGAACCCCCAGGAGAGTTGAAGATCGTAGACAAAGGGCAGTCCAAGATGTAAACTTTGAAGGAAGAATAGGCCTTGGGAGGTTTTGTATCAAAAACAATTTTTAGGCAGAGTGTGGACTGAGAAAATGGAGGTGTGACTATGTGTTTTGTATTCAGGAAATAACAATGGATGGAGCTTAAACAAAATGTTGAAGAAGTTTGAAATTTATGTGGTAACTTTTCAAAAGATTTGATAAAGGGAATGACTTGCACAAGGAAGATATAATTTTTTTTTTTTTTCTTCAGAAGTTTTGAACTGGTAGAATACAAGGACAAGGGGTTAGAAGCAGCTGCAGCAATAGCCACTTAGAGAGTTTCAAGAACCTTGGAAGAAGTGGTTAATGATTTGGATACAGCAGTTACATAAAAGAGAAGGAAAGCCTCACATGAGAGGCTCTACAACAAAGGAAGAAGAGACTAACAGGATAGCAGGAGAGGGAGGAAGGGAGGCTGGCAAGATGGCTTGGAATCAGGGGAAGTGATGAGTTTATTTGCAGAAATAGGACAATTCACATGGTGTACTTAGTAGAATAAAAACATAAATAAAATGTGTAGACTTAGAGATCCTTTTATCCAAAATATTTTGCAAGTAAATTTTATATCTATGAAAATTTTAAACTCTTCCAAATTAATTTTTTAATAAGAATATTTGCTTTTCTTACTGTGTGATTCCATTTATTTTTTTCCTTGCTGATTATTTGTTTTAAATATAGCAATGTTTACATGTCAATCCCAAACTCCCTAACTATCTAAAGTTAAATACAGCTGTTTTTTCCTTCTATTTTTTTCTAATAATTCTGTTATTTTTAGTTCTCACTCAACAGGTAAAGCAATATCTTCAGTAACATAGGTACTGTATAAGAGGCTAGATTTTGCTGAAAATAATGTCTATGATAGGTTGTATTTGTTACATATTGATCCAAAGACCAATTAGCAGTGACTTAAACATGACAGAAGTCTTGTGTCTCTGCTGTGTAGGATTGTACACAGTGGGATTTGGAAGAGGTGCTTTTACACTGTCAGCAGAGATTCCATCCCTGGATCTAAGGTGATCAGTTGTCGCTACTTCCTAGGCCTAGGAAGGGTGAAAAGAATAAGTGAAAGGCAAGCAGCTTCCTTTTAAGAATGTGACCTAAAAATTGCTCACAAGCCATTGGTTAACATTTAGTCACATGATTTGGGAAATGTTATATTTAGGTAGGCATCCCAATCACTTGGAGAAGGAAATGACAACACACTCCAGTATTCTTGCCTGGAGAATCCCATGGGCAGAGGAGCCTGGCAGGCTACAGTCCATGTGGTCGCAAGAGTTAGATATGACTTAGCAACTAAATCATCCAATCATTATTTGTAGCAGGAGGAGTTAGGCTCTAAAATGAATAAGGGGAAGTTTTCACAGTGGCAGTATTGTAGCCAATAAGGTTCATCCAAGGTGCAATTATTGCTAATTATAATGAATAAGGATAGTCCTATTTAGGAAAACCCAAGTCTGATTATATTTCATGATGCACACTCTGTTCTTTGGGAGTATATTTATTATTGAGGGTTTCCCTTTTCATTCTCTATCACTGTTCCTTTATTAGTTATAGGTTTTCTTGAAATTTTTTATTTATTACTATCCATAGCTTGGGAAGATGCCCTGGAGGAGGGCATGGTAACCCACTCCAGTATTCTTGCCTGGAGAATCCAATGAACAGAGGAACCTAGTGGGCTGTGATCCATTACAACTAGTCAGACACAACTGAAGCAACTTAGCACAATAGCAATGTTAAAAGATAAACTTTATGAGTCATGTTATGACTTTTAAGAGTTTTTTTGGGCAAAAACAAATTTCAAGCAGATAGTATTGAAACTAGAAAATAGAAAGGAGCTCTGAGAAGCTGTACAAAAATAGGAAGAAGAAAGCAAGAATAAGGAAGTTATACTGGGCAAAGAAGTGATTGATTATGACAAAGTTACTTTCTTTTAGGAGTGGCAGGGGTCTAAACAGGCAGATTATTTAACTAGTGCAGATCAGACAATTCCTGATTGGTTTAAAATTTCATTTCTGGTAGAGCAAAAAATTAAGTCTTGGTGGCAGTGTGAGACTTAGCATAAGCAACTCCATTTGGGGCCTGTTGTCCAGTTTTTAACAGCAGAAAGATTCCAAGACACTCGAGGATAATATTCTCTATGATAATTATTTGAAAAGAAAGCAGTATGAAGCAAACACTTATCAAAATAAGAGAGCCTTTAGAGTGATTCAAAATGATTATTTTCTATTTAGTATCTTAGATATGATATGTTAATTGTAAGAGATAATTCCTGCTGATCTGAGGTTCCCCTTATGCCAAGTGTTATTTACATGATTACTAGTATGTATGAGTTTAATTTTTTTGACCCAAGTGGATGTATGGTGCATAGTTCTTTGGGGCTGATATTCTTAGGAAGATAAAAGAGAGCTATGAGCACAACAGAGATGAAAGAAAGTTATGTGTCATCCCTTCACCATTGTCTACATTGGGTTAACACTGATCTTCAGTCATTTGCAAAGTGTTGCTCAGGTCATAGCTGTAGAAACTGTGTACTTATATGAATGTGTTTGATTTGGGGCATAAGCAGTGCTACTTATAGGCCCAGATAGTCATTTGTGATATGATTTTCAGAGAGGGTCACGCTACCCATTTTCTCAACTGTAGCACAGAAAATAGGACACATGGGTTATCCTGAGGGATAGCAGAGGCAGGGAAGAGAGTTCACTGTGTCTGGAGACAGACCGTGGGAAGTTTAAACAGAGGTGTAATATAGTTGAGCAGAGATGGGTATATCCATCACATTCCTACTTAGAAGTCCCAGAATTGATTGGGTATTGGTGACGGTAAACTTGGGGGGAGGTATTATAATCCCCAAATGATAGATGCAGGCTTGGAGCAGGGGACAGCCATGGGTTGTTTCCAGTGAGACTTCATGTGTGCTCAAAGACAAAGAAGCTTAAGACAGTGCTTCTCTTGAGCCCAATTACCAAGAGACCTTGTTAAAAGGCAAATTCTGATTTAGGATCTTAGGTGAGGCTGAGGTTGTGTATTTCTACTAAATTCTTAGGTGATGCTGCTCTTCCACAGACAAGGCAACTTTCAGTACCAAGGGCTTTGTAACATTGAATTAATCAAGAATTCATCCTGTGCATTTCCCAATTTGCATTCTTCAGTCAGAAACACCTGGATTTCATAACTGCTCATTCTACTAACAAGTGTCATTGCATAGTTATTTCACCTCTTTGAGGCTTAGTTTCATCACTGAAATAGGTTTTATGAGCATTGTGGACTTGCTATTTCTATCCAGCAAACATCTCTATTTTCATATGATGCTCATGGTTGGATTGCATGCCTCTGTTCTTGAGATGTTAGTTCACTTCAGTTCAGTCACTCAGTTATGTCCGACTCTTTGCGACCCCATGAAGCGCAGCACGCCAGGCCTCCCAGTCCATCACCAACTCCTGGAGTTTACTCAAACGCATGTCCATCGAGTCGGTGATTCCATCCAGCCGTCTCATCCTCTGTCGTCTCCTTCTCCTCCTGCCCCCAATCCCTCCCAGTATCAGGGTCTTCTCCAATGAGTCAACTCTTCGCATGAGGTGGCCAAAGTATTGGAGTTTCAGCTTCAACATCAGACCTTCCAATGAACACCCAGGACTGATCTCCTGTAGGATGGACTGGTAGGATCTCCTTGCAGTCCAAGGGATTCTCAAGAATCTTCTCCAACATCACAGTTCAAAAGCATCAAATTTTTGGCACTCAGCTTTCTTCACAGTCCAACTCTCACATCCATTCATGACCACTGGAAAAACCATAGCCTTGACCAGACGGACCTTTGTTGGCAAAGTAATGTCTCTGCTTTTTAATATGCTATCTAGGTTGGTCATAACTTTCTTTCCAAGGAATAAGAATCATTTAATTTCATGGCTACAGTCACCATCTGCAGTGATTTTGGAACCCAAAAAAATAAAGTCTAACACTGTTTCCACTGTCTCCCCATCTATTTCCCATGAGGTGATGGGACCAGATGCCACGATCTTAGTTTTCTGAATGTTGAGCTTTAAGCCAACTTTTTCACTCTCCTCTTTCACTTTCATCAAGAGACTTTTTAGTTCCTCTTTACTTTCTGTCTTAAGGGTAATGTCATCTGCATATCTGAGGTTATTGATATTTCTCCTGGCAATCTTGATTTCAGCTGTGCTTCTTCCAGCCCAGTGTTTCTCATGATATACTCTGCATATAAGTTAAATAAGGAGGGTGACAATATACAGCCTTGATGTATTCCTTTTCCTATTTGGAATCAGTCTGTTGTTCCATGTCCAGTTCAAACTGTTTCCTCCTGACTTGCATACACGTTTCTCAAGGGGCAGGTCAGGTGATCCGGTATTCCCATCTCTTTCAGAATTTTCCACAGTTTATTGTGATCCACACAGTTGAAGGGTTTGGTGTAGTCAATAAAGCAGAAATAGATGTTTTTCTGGAACTCTCTTGCTGTTTTGATGATCCAATGGATGTTTGCAATTTGATCTCTGGTTCCTCTGCCTTTTCTAAAACCAGCTTGAACATCTGGAAGTTCACGGTTCATGTATTGCTGAAGCCTGGCTTGGAGAATTTTGAGCATTACTTTGCTAGCATGTGAGCTGAGTGCAATTGTGTGGTAGTTTGAACATTCTTTGGCATGCCTTTCTTAGGGATTGTAATGAAAATGGACCTTTTCCAGTCCTGTGGCCACTGCTGAGTTTTTCAAATTTGCTGGCATATTGAGGGCAGCACTTTCACAGCATCATCTTTTAGGATTTGAAATAGCTCAACTGGAATTTCATCACATCCACTAGCTTTGTTCATAGTGATGCTTTCTAAGGCCCAGTTGACTTCACATTCCAGGATGTCTGGCTCTAGGTGAGTGATCACACCATTGTGATTATCTGGGTCGTGAAAATCTTTTTTGTACAGTTCTTCTGTGTATTCTTGCCACCTCTTTTTAATATCTTCTGCTTTTGTTAGGTTCGTACCGTTTCTGTCCTTTATCGAACCCATCTTTGCCTGAAATGTTCTCTTGGTTTCTATACTTTTCTTGAAGAGATCTCCAGTCTTTCCCATTCTGTTGTTTCCCTCTATTTCTTTGCATTGATCACTGAGATAGGCTTTCTTATCTCTCCTTGCTATTCTTTGGAACTCTGCATTCAAATGGGAATATCTTTCCTTTTTTCCTTTGCTTTTCGCTTCTCTTCTTTTCACAGCTCTTTGTGAGGTCTTCTCAGACAGCCATTTTGCCTTTTTACATTTCTTTTCCATGGGATGGTCTTGACCCCTGACTCCTGTATTCTGTCAGTTCAGTTCAGTTCAGTCGCTCTGTTGTGTCCGACTCTTTGCGACCCCATGAATTGCAGCACGCCAGGCCTCCCTGTCCATCACAAACTCCCGGAGTTTACTCAAACTCACGCCCCTCCAGTTGGTGATGCTATCCAGCCATCTCGTCCTCCGTCGTACCCTTCTCCTCCTGCCCCCAATCCCTCCAAACATCAGTGTAGCCACATGTCTAGTTTGGCCAATAAAATATAGGCAAAGATGTTATATGTTCCCTGCATGATTTCCGACCTTCTGTTTCTCTCTGTCTTGATTACTGGTCGTGTTCTAGTAGGAGTTTCATAAGGATCACACAGAGCAGAAACCTCAGCAAACGCTTAGTTGGCATGTAACATGAGAATAAACTTTTATAGTTTTAAGCCACTGAGATTGTGGCAGAGTTGTTTCATTGGTGAAGCTGACTTACATTGACTGCTAGAAGCATTAAATGGAAAAAATTAGATATTTGGTTACCACACAGATATTCAAATATGTTTCCCTTTCATTTCTCTTCCCAACCCCTATGATTTAACTTTTTGTTACTCCTCTGTATCTATATTATACAAATGATAGGTAATTTTTTTTAATGGTGAAAACAATGCTTCTTCTTTTTAAAAGTGCTTTTAGTCCTTACAAAGTTTTGATTCAAAAATTCAGAACTTACAGATCTGTCCAGAAGCTTCTTTCTCTTCATTATCATGACTAATTTCAAGTCAGCTGGAATTCTTCCATTGAATTCTCATCTGTTGGGTGATATTTAACACTATAACTGATTGGAAAACATAACAACCGATGAAGCAAGCCCACAAAATGAACACTGAGTCACACTGATGGCTGTTTTCTATTTGTATTATTAAGCTTTATTTCTGAAATTTTCTTTGTGCTTGATAAAAGAAAGGCATTTTTTATTATTCCTCTGGGCACCCATTTAACTTTGGCCCTTACGTGGCAAAGGCTCATTTTTCTGTTTTTGAACTTTTAGTTCTTTTTATATTTCATCTACCCTAAGAAGTAAAGTGTTAGCTAGGATTTCTTTGACCTTTTTACTGGGTTATAATTTAAGTGTCTGGTATTTCTTTTTTTCCCCTCACCTTTCTTCCAGCTCTGTAATCCATGTGACAGAACAAGAATCATCAGATAATCAAAATAGAGATAATTTACAAGGAACGTTTCAATGAGTCTTTCTTTGAACTTACCTGGTAATTATTCTTCATCTTGTCTCCAGCTCTTTTTTTTCTTTCTTTTTTCCCCATTTATATCCTAATTCTATCTTCTAAGCACAGGACATTTTCCTTAATTCTTATACTTATGTTGCTTTAAAAAATGTATCATTCTGATCTTAAATATTAATTTACAAGAATTTCTCTTTTCATTAATCTCTTTGCTGTATATATTAGATCTTTGATATTCAGGTACAATACCTGAGTGTGAATATGTCTATGTGTGTGTATGTATAATATACATTTGATATATAGAAAATACTGTGTGTCAGCTGTTGCTGTCAATGTTTAGTTTTTCAAAATGCTTAAGTCCACAAGCTCTTTGCATTAGTCAGGGTTCTCCAAAAGAAACAGAACTCATAGTATGGAGATTTATTGTGAGGATTTGGCTCACGTGACTGTGGAAGCTAAGAAGTCTCACTATCTGCTATCTGCAAGCTGGAGACTCAGGAAAGGGGGTGTAATTCTCCCTCCTGGAAGTGGCATGAGTAAAACAGTTGTCAAAGTGGTTCTAAAAATATCCCTTTCTGAGGGCTGGAGACTTTAATGTGAGGTGTTCCAACTCAATCAGGCAAACAGGAAGCAAAAAGGATGAATTCTTCATTCTTCCAGTTTTTGTTCTATTCAGGCCCTCAATAGATTGGTATGATGCCCACTCCACATAGGGGAGGAAATCTACTTTACTGAAATTACATATTCAATTGCTAATCTCATCTGGAAACACCCTCATAGACACACTTAGAAATAATGTTTAATCTAGGTGTCTTATGGCCTGTCAAATTGACACATAAAATTGACCATTACATTCTTGAAGGAAAGTATCTTTCCTTTTTAAAAAATATATACCTTTGTCCCTTAACACAGTGTTCTGTTAGATACATAATAGATCTTTGTGAATGAATAAATAATAACTGAGCAAACAATTATATACTTTAACATTCATATCCTCTGTTTTACAAAGCCTATTCCTTATATAACTAAAATTATCCTTTTATATTATAATTCAATTGTTATTTTATAATTCAATTGTTATTTTTCAACATTGAAGACAAAATAATCTTATTTTTTTCAATTGCAGTGGCTATAGGTGATGATGTGTTTCAACTTTCTGTCCTGCCCATTGCCAGTGATAGGATACTTGGGGGAAGAGATGGTATTATCTCATACATCTGACCATTTGCATATATCTCTGGCAATTCCCCTCTTAGTCAGAGATCTAAGAATTTCTTGTACCTATGAACAGGAGACATACATAAATGCATTTCTAATTATGACATTCATAACAACAACCCAGAAACCCCTCTAAATATGTGTCAACAGGATAATGAATATGACAATTGTGGTATATATGAAGTAAATTTGAAGAGTTTGGTACATTTTATCAGTGATGGTCCCTGATTTTGCTTATTCTTCCTTAAATTCATGTCCTTGTTTAGTAATTTTACATGATGATTTTGAGCCATGTGCTTTAGCCAGTAAGATGATAGCAAATGTGATGTAAGCAGAAACTTAAAATTGCTTGTCATAGAAACCCATAACTGTCACTATGTGTTTAAGCCCAGGTCCCTGGTGGCTCAGAGGTTAAAGCGTCTGTCTGCAATGCAGGAGACCAGGGTTCAATCCGTGGGTCAGGAAGATCCCCTGGAGAAGGAAATGGCAACCCACCCCAGTATTCTTGCCTGGAGAATCCCATGGGTGGAGGAGCCTGGTGGGCTACGGTCCACAGGGTTGCAAAGAGTCGGACACGACTGAGCGACCTAACTAATTAACTAACCTGCTGGAGACATGAGTTCCAGTTAACTCCATCTCCCTGAGCTAGCTGACTGCCATCACCTGCTAGCTGCCAGTACTATCAACATACAAGTAAGGCATGCCACTAGAACAAACACAGTCTGAATAAAACTACGACTGATTGCAGCTGCATTTGTGTGTGCACTGTGAAATCCGCGGAATACTGCCTGTGGAGCGCAGCCTGTTACTGACCCACGGAACAGCGAGTTCACATGTGACTGTACTTTGAAGCCAATAAATTTTTGGATGGTTATTATACCAAAAAACGAAAACGAAAACCCCAAGCTAGAATGAGCAGTAAAAGAGAACTATAATTATACACAATATGATTAAATTATAGTTCCATTGTTATTTATTAAAAATAAAGTCCCAGAGATCTACATAAAGTTTGGAAATTTGTTTGTAAACAATACCAAGCAGATGTAAGTCATTATTGCCTAAGCATTTTATATGTGTGTGTGTGTGTGTGTGTGTGTGTGTGTGTGTGTTAGTTGCTCCGTCATGCCTGACTGTGACCCCATGGATTGTAGCCTGCCAGACTCCTCTCTCCATGGAATTCTCCAGGTAAGAAAAATGGAGTGGGTAGCCATTTCCTCAGGAGATCTTCCCAATCCAAGGATTTGATCCACGTCTCTTGCATTGTAGGCAGATTCTTTACCATCCGAGCCACCGGGGAAGCCCATATAATACATCTACATGTTAATAGTAAGTATTAACTGCAACTTCAGAATATAAACACAACCTTTAGCATTTTAGTATTTCCTACTACCATTTTTTCCATGCATAAAGATGAATGTAACAGAAAACGTAATTGAATAACACATGCATATTTTTACACACTGCTTTTCTTATTTAACATGTTGTTAAGTTCTCCAAAAATGTAACTAAAGACTGCTAATTTCATCATACTAGAAAACATAATAGATGTAAAGTTTCCTATTTTTATACTATTGTTAGGTAGTTAGAATAGGAAAAAGAGTCCAGAATGGCAGTGGATAAAAGGCAAGGAAAGGAAAAGCCTGTGAAAATAGAACAAAGGACGGTCTGGAGTGAGGAACTCAAGTTGAACAAACAGCACTCCTGACTAGCCCAGTTTACATAGGGCAGGCCCAGGGGTTTGGAAAAAACATATAAAAAGAGGAGCCAAAGGGCCGGGGGTCTCTCTCCCACCCGCTCTAAGAGCTGTGATGCGCCAAGGGTTTTAATGTCCATCGCTTCACATTTTTTGTTGAGACGAGACAGAACTGAGGAGATTACACTCCCCTGACACTATGATTACTTATATATTTTATTATCATCACACATCTTTAAAACACTCATAGGATAGCTTCGCAAAAGTTGGAAAAATTTGCATTCCACCAGAAATGCATGAGATAAATTTCCTTGTTGAAGATTTGCAAACATTTGGTATTACTCTATTCATAATCTTTGATAATTTGTTAGGTAAAAAGATATCTCATTATGAGAGGGTAACAGGCAGGAAGGGCAGGGGTTTCCAAAAGGAGGATATAGGCTGTAAGTGTCAGATATTTTTTATCTCTTTCTTAAGCGGTAGGAGGAAACAAACTAGTGTTATATTTTTTCCCCTTCTCTATACAAATTTAAAAAGAGGTTTTTCTTAAAATTCTGTGTTGCCATATTGACACCTGGTTCCACCTGAACTTAACTTTTCTCAAACCTTAAGCTAACCAATACATTTCTCTTATGGAAATGTTTGTCTTAAGCTATGTTAATGTACTATGTATTTACCCTAGACTCTGTCTTCAAGTCTTTCCACCTAAAGGCTTAGAACCGACTTGACAAACTGGTATGTTTTACTCAGACATTGTTCTCCTAATCTATGTTAATGAAACTATGTATTTGTATTGAAACCTGCCTTTCTTCAAGATTCAAGTCGATTGTTTTATGGCCTGGGATGATTCACCTGGTTCCAATGTTATCTCAGAATGCATGTTGTGGGTGAGGGGCCTGGTGCCATTCTCTGAGTCTTGAGACCTTTCCTTTCTTTACTTAGCAGACTGCTAGTAGCTGTATAACATCTGGCTGAAGACTAGCAGGGGGCGGGGAGTGGGGGGGTGCACTCTTTCTGCCCCCTTCTGATATCTATGTCAGAAGTTTTCTCTATCTCTTTTATACTTCAACAAAACTTTATTACACAAAAGCTCAGAGCTATCAAGCCTCATCTCTGGCCCCAGGTTGAATTCTTCTCCTCCAGAGGCCAAGAATCCTGGTGTCTTTCATGGTTTAGCAACAACCTTTCAATTATTATTTTAACTGTTAAGTTACTAGCTGAACTTGAAACTTTATTCATTATTCATTTGTATTTTCACTTCTCTAAATTATCTTTTCATGTATTTTACTCTAGATTTTTTTTCCCTTTGACAGTTTATAACACAGTTGATTGGATTCTACCTTATTTAACTGCAATCATATTCTAGTACTGACTGTAGGAGCTTATTCCCACATCACCTTGATTATATTTCAGTGTTTATGTAGTTTTCAGACACACCTTTAAAGATGTTTTAAAGATGATTAACCTCTTCTTTTATGAGTGTCTGATAATGAATGTATTTGTATATTGAGTTTTACCCCTTCAAAATCCAAGACCAACTTGAGAAGGCTCATTTTAACTCCATTCTTAGTAATTGTGTGGGGTATCATTGTTTCCTCAATTGAAGTGTACCATACAGTCATTTGTTGCTGTATACTATGCTTATGTCCTATGTGTCTATGCTAAGTCACTTCAGTCATGTCCAACTCTGTGTGACCCCATGGACCACAGCCAGCCATGTCCTTTACAAGTATACAAATTTTATAAGACAATTTATAAGAAATGGTTTTGGAAAGAAAGTTATATATATATATATATTTCCTATATTGATTCTATCACTTAATCTTAGGATTTGTCAATTTTGGAATCAAATCAGAGTAATCACAGAAGATATGCCACTTAAAACTTTAAGTGTGGTATAACCCTGGAAGTTCAGTGGTTAAGACTCTGTGTTTCCAATGAAGTAGTGCAGATTTGATCCCTGCTCAGGGAAGCAATGTCCCACATGTCACACAATGTAACCAAACAATTAAAAGCAAAACAAAACAAAACAAAAACTTTAAGTGAATGACCTGTGATTTGAAGATAGTAGATTATTCACAAAACCAAGTTAAAAAGGTATAGATAAACTATACCAATAACTGTACAACATTATTCATTTTGCAATTTAAAGAAACTGACAAATGTGAAATAGTAAATAATACCACTTTAATGACAGAGAGAGAAAAGGAATTAAAGAGCCTCTTGATGGAGGTGAAAGAGGAGAATGAAAAAGCTGGCTTAAAGCTCAACATTCAAAAAATGAAAATCCTGGCCCCTGATCCATTGCTTCAAGGCAACCAGATGGGGGTAAAGTGGAAACAGATTTTATTTTCTTGGGTTAAAAAATCACTGCAGATGGTAACTAGCTGGAAAATTAAAAGATGCTTGCTCCTTGGAAGAAAAACTGTGAGAAACCTAGACAGCATTTTAAGAAGCAGAGGCATCACTTTGCTGACAAAGGTCTGTACAGTCAAAACTGTGGCTTTTCCAGTAGTCATGTATGGATATGAGAGTTGGACCATAAAGAAGGCTGAGCACAAGAGAATTGATGCTTTTGAATTGTGTTGCTGGAGAAGACTTGAAAATCCCTTGGACAGCAAGGAGATCAAACCAGTCAATCCTAAAGGAACTCAACCCTGAATATTCACTGGAAGCACTGATGCTGAAGCTGAAGCTTCAGTATTTTTGCCACCTGATATGAAGAGCTGACTCATTAAAAAAGACCCTGATGCTGGGAAAGATTGAGGGCAGGAGGAGAAGAGGGTGACAGAGGATGAGATGGTTAGATGGCATCACTGATTCAGTGGACATGAGTGTGAACAAATTCCAGGAGATAGTGAAGGACAGTGTGCTGCAGTTCATGGGATACCAAAAAGGTGACATGATTTAGTGACTTAACAACAACGAAAATAGTCTGTAGCCCAAATGAAAAATCTTTTATTACTCACTTGTTCTATTTTATTTTTCCACCAAGTCTTGTTAAAGTTTTGTGACAGTTTGGAAAAAAAGGTAGCTTTTCATGCCAGGCTAAGGGGGAACCAAAGATATTTTTAGTCGTAGATACAATATGCCTTAAAACAACATCAAATAAAAAATGAAAATAATACCAAAAGGTGAATAAGTAAAGAAAAATTCATTTTTTAAAAAATATTTTTAATTTATTTACTTATTTGACTGTGCTGTGTCTTATTTGTGGCATGTGAATCTTTAGTTGTGGCATGTAGGATCTAGTTCCCTGACCATGGATCAAACTTGGGCCACTTGCCTTGGGAACACGCAGTCTTAACCACTGGACCACCAGGTATTTCCCAAGAAAATTACATTTTGAGGCTACTGAACTGTCAAGACATAGAATGCAATTAAGTCAAAACTTTCCAGTGAATTTCTAGTTCACATGTTGTGTGCCACATAGCAATACTTTTTCAACTGAGTTTATTTTGAAACTTAAATTTAAAAAATCACTTCTTTTTCATCTTCTAGGTCAAATTTCTTGAATGTATTCATATTTTTCTCTGTTAGTGTTGTAAATATACAGTGAGCACACATGATGAAGTATATGTATATGTGTTCAGGTTGGGGGCCTCAAGCTCTTGGCTATAGCAAGCCATTTATTAGGTTGGGGATACCATAATAAACACACTTGAAACAGCACATTTTTCACAATATGTATGTGCTTCCTTTACAAAACTGAGTTTAAACCTTTAGGCAATTGTGTGCATGAAAACAAAAAACATTTTCATTCTTAGAAAGGCCATCAAATTAATCTAGAAGACCACCTCTCCCTGTAAGCATACATGTCCCAAAATGTTATCCCTAAAGATTTAATTTAGGACAATATTTTGACTTCCCAAATTACCATTATGTCATTATTCCCAGAGTGCTAAGATGTAGAAATAATATTAAAGTGGATGTAACTAATCAGGAAATTGACTTTACACATTAGAATAGTTCTTGAAGATTTTAAAGATATTAACTTGACATGTGAAAAACCATTATAAAAACACTGCACAGTAGTATAATTAAATACAATTTAGATTTGTCCTGAATCTGTCTATCAAAACTATTTGTTTGAAAATCAGATCCTTTATATCTCTCTGAATATGCAGCAAATTCTTTTCAATCAGTAATACAATAGAAGATTATTGCACTACTCACAGAAACCTTTAGTATTCATTAGGATTTCATTATAGAGTCAAGGAGGAAATGAAGAAAAGGAGCTGCCTTCTGTCAAAAGAATTTACCATGTAGTTTGCTTCAGGAGACTGATTGCTACAGAGAAAGAGGAAGTAATGTGATTTGTTAAGGATAACCAAACAATATGTGGACAACCTCATCATTGCTATCTTTCATTAGATTATTATTATTCAATGTGAAGAATACTTTGCATTTCTACTGTTACACATTCTCAAAGAGTTGGACACTCTTCATCTCTATAACCCTTCCTCTGCCTTTCAGTTGAACAGCCACTTGTCAAGAATAAGCAGCTGCAATTAAAGTATGCAGCCACAAATAAATATTTGTTTAAACATACACACATGAAATTTCTCCCTCTAAAAACCTATAGTGCACTGAGATAGCTGTTTGGTAATTGCCAGTTTGATCTGAGAGGTGAGTATGGAAATCAACATCAGTAATCATTTCCATTCTGGAAGATATATAATTTGTGTGTTATTGTTTTCGTTGTCAAAGGCTTACTCATGAATCTGTGGATATCATTTAGCCAGCAAATGGAGTTGGCTCAAAGAAATGCTTTCTAAAATACAATCTGTGATTTCTTTTTAGTTTGTTTAGAGTTTGAGCCTAGAACTGTAGCCTTCAAGGCTCTGTGACTTTAAGAATTATCTGGAGAGATTAAAAAATACAGATGTTAAGATGAGATCAAGTCTAAGAAACAGATGTTAATGAGATCAAGTAATTTTGCATTCTTGCCCATTACCATGTAACTAGTGGTGCTTCTCCCAGAATAATTCATATGCTCCCTCGCCAGTGAAGATGGATTTATCCTGGTAACATGAATTACACAGTGACATCCTTCATCATGAAATCAACATGATCCAAGTAGGGCTGCTCTTTCTGCTTGGGGCCTAGACATCATGGAGCAGAGACAAGCTGTTTCCACAGGGCCTGATCTACATTTCTGACCAACAGCTGCTATTTTATGCCACTACATTTTGAACTGGTTTGTCACTCAGTGATAGATAGCAGAATATTATTTCACTTATATGTGGCCCTGAACACATATTTTCAATTTGAGACGTATTTTGTTTCTTCAGAGAATTATGTTTGAAAATAGTCAACTGACTACAAACACAGCAAAAGTATACCAATACAATTTCCAGGCTGTCAACTCAGACTATAAAACAAAGTTGAAGATGCTGATTATTTTTACAGTAAAATAAATAAATAAATAAATAAAACAAAAAACCAAACAATGCAAAGTAAAGCAAGTACACAGAGCCAAAAGAGAAAGAAATAATATCCGTAAAAATGGCAAGGTATTGGAAACTGCAATTACTTTGCATCTAGTTAGGATATACATTGTATTTACCTTAGCATTGTTCTTGTTGTTGTTTAGGTCCTAAGTTGTGTTTGAATCCTTTGTGACCCCATTGACTGTAGCCAGCCAGGCCCCTCTCTTCACAGGATTTTCTAGGCAAGAATACTTACTGGAATGGGTTGCCATTTCCTTCTCCATTTCTTAGCATCATATTTCTTCAATAATTTAGTTTTCCAAAAATTTGCATTTAATATAATGCTGCCAATATGGAAATGATTTATATAGAATCTTCCGGGGTGAAAAAGTGTTCAAACAGTCAAAATTTTAAACTGCTCATATAAACGAAAACAGTTTTGGAACAAGAGTTCACAGGAAGAAGATGTAAAATTGAATTCCAATTTTAAAATTGTGAGTTTTGTAAGTTAATATTATGAAAGTCTTTTGATTTTGATTATGCTTGGGATATGTATTTTGTGTGCTTTTAAGATGGGGAAAGGAACTGTAAGTAATGACTTTTAGGCTGCTTATTCTGTAGCTTACCGAATGCCAATGAGCAGCATGTGGTCATGTCTTGTTTTGCTATCATTTATCATTTCATAGATACATTAATATTTATTCTGAATATTAAGCTAGAATTTGAATATCAACTTGGCTGAATGCCATCTCTAGAAGGAGGTTCATTTGCATTGGATGAGTACTTTATTTAGTGGCACAAGAAAGTACTATAATATTAATTTCTTGGTAGGTATTTAACCCTTAATGAAAATATCTGATCTTTTTGTTTTCTGTAAGCAATATTGAGAAGAATGCTACCCTGGTGACTCAGCAGTAAAGAATCCACTTGCAATGCAGGAGATGTGGGGTCGATCCCTGTGTTGGGATGATCCCTTGAAGAGGGAAATGACAACCCAATACAATATTCTTGCCTAAGAAATCCCATGGACAGAGGAGACTAGAGGGTTAGAGTCCATAGAATCCCAAAGAATCAGACACGAATTAGAGACTACACACACACACACACACACACACACATACACACACACACACACACCACGAAGTAAACCACCATGCCTAATATACAGTGAACACATATTCAGATAACATTCTTAAAATATAATAGCTATGTATAATTGCTCTAATTAACAGTATGTTGCTCAAACTGCATTATTATGTTTATATTGAATTTATTTGAAACAAAGGGAATTATATTCTTTATTTTTATATTGTTAAAAAAAATTATAAAAATCTAAATTACTACAAATGGTAGTTGAAGGAAAGAAATTATTCTCAAAGCTACAGATTTGTTTTTAATTTTGTCTAATAAAAGATATATTCTTCATAGAATCTATTCTAAATTCTTATCTACAAGAATACATAGCGGTGAAATTTTGAATTTTTTTTGGTAAAATATATAGAGTCTATAGCTAAAATTCTGCAGATGCAAGAATTTCAGAAGACAATAGTTATAACTAGTTACTATGTAATAACTATTCTATCAACAACAAGTTTACTGATATTTTAAACATTGAGTAGAATTTATTCAAATTATATGAAAACAAGATATTATAAATAAAATGTTATAACCACTGTGACTTAACCATGCCTGTAACTTATAATCTTTTTAAGAAAACTAAAATAATAGAGCAAAAAATACTTATACAAATAAATGCAGATATGTTATGCATTTGAAAATACTGAAAAGTTGAAAGCCTCTATTGATGTATTTTGATACAAGTATTTTAAAATGTAATATCATACATAGAAAAAAATCTGAAAAGCAAAGTATGAAATAATATCCATAATTCTATTACAGTGACATTCTTGCCATAGTATGCCATTTGATTTCATTACTTAAATACTCAAAGTATTATTTAAGGAATTCTAATTTTTAGGTTGGAATCATACTATGTTTAACTTTTTGGTTCTTTATTTTATTCCCTTGAGTGTTATATCCTAAGCAGTTTTCTATGAAACTGCAGAGTCATTATAATCATCACTTTTAAAGACTGGGCTTGAAGTTAGGTTTTGATTTCTGATTCCTACCACTCATTTTCTGCCCCTTCAGTATTTCCTACCAAGTCAGCAAATAGAAAAAGGCCATTTGAAAATGTGAATCAAAGTGCCAGCTATGTGTTAGGAGAATGCAAGCACCAGCTGTAAGGCACTGGATAAAGTTAAAGATGAGCTTTTTGCTTAAAGAACATGAGAGTGCTCCTACATCTTTATCAGTCAGATTTCAGAAAGGAATACTTCAGAGTGTGCTGAATAACTAAGGTGAAATTTAATGCCATATCTGACTCTTTCTGACCCCATGGACTGTAGACCACCAGGCTCCTCTGTCCATGGAATTCTCCAGGCAAGAATACTGGAGTGGGTAGCCATTCCCTTCTCCATGGGAATCCTCCTGACCCAGGGGTTGAGCCCAGGTCTCCTGCATTGCAGACAGATTCTTTACCATCTAGCCACAAATAGTCCTAAAATAATGAGACCTTAAAAGCGTAACAGTAAATAGTGTGTTTATTTGGAGATTAGCAATTCACAGGAGGAAATCACCATGATATTTTGAGATAAAGGAGCTAAGTTTATCACTGGAATCAAAAGCAGTGCGTCTACGACATCTAAAACAAATACTGCTCAGTGGGAGCTGGATTTCTTGGAGGAGACACAGCAAGTTGTGAAAGAACATCAGAAGCAGAGTTCTGTAAGATGTATTCTGGCTTCTTCCTTGTTCCCATCACTCATTCTTCTTTAGGAACTCCCAGTCTGTAAGGAATTCAGAAACCAATTTTGATGGAAAAAGCAGTCCTCTTAACCTAAAAGAGGAATCTTAATGTTTAAAGTATTTAGTGGTCTTAGGTGTCTATAGTCTTCCATTAGGTTTTCCTGGTAGATTGGAAGTTGCAGAGGTGACCTAATAAATACCTTGGGTTTAAAACATAATCTTTATTGTCCCATTGTGTAGTAGTGACCTTATTTCTCCTTGGTAGTAGATTTATTTACAGAACTAATTACCCTAGCCTTACAATACAATAGTTCATCTTTCTTTTATCTAGTTCATCCTATAACAAGAGAGGTCCTTGGCAGTCTCAACTTCCAATTCAATGGAAATTTTGCTGTGACCCTCCTTGAAAACTTCCCTGAGGACTAACAGCTCAGTCACAGGAATGAGAATCTAGAATTCTTCAAGAGGGTTAATAGGTCCAGCTGTGAAAATAGCTACTGCCAACCCTTGTTTTGAGATCTCTGTGCTCTGCCTATGGGAGGATCTGCTCCACATATTTCTTGGTGAATCAAAGCATATACTGTATCCAATCAGACAACACTCCAAACACTGCAGTGTTTTCTCTTAGTTGGCACCGTAACAGTTTTCAGAACTTTATTCTATTATTCTATCAGGTCACCTATCTCTGTGCAATGAGATTATTTGATAAGACAAATGAATGCTATGAATTTAAAGCCTTTGCCACATTTCTTAAGCAGAAGCAATATTTGTGTAGTCCACTCTTATGGTAAATAAAGCATTCTATAAGTCCATGAGTGATGATGTTGGCAGAAAAACAGAAGGCAGTGAAGACAACTCTGCCCAGAATAGGTGTTTTTCTAAAAGGACATATCACTGCTACCCAGGAGACAAGGTCCCAAAGTCATTAAGATGCCAGCAAGTAGTTGGCTAGTCTTCCTGGGAAATAATGTTATTTTGGTGAGGGACAGGTAGACTGACCTCTGCTTAGGCAGGCTGCATACTCAACAGTAATAGAGGAAAAATCAGCTTTAGTGAGTAGGGCACACGGTGGAGCCCATTATTAGTCTTTTCTGCTGCATATTATTCTGTATATTGTCCAGTGAGCAACCCACCAGGTAGGCTGGGAATGAGGTTGGCTGATGGGATGTTTCATGTGAAGAGCCTACCTGGTAGCGGCTGTGTGTGTTTTTATTATTAAAACTTATTTTCCAAGTTTATTGAGAGATATTTGACATATATCACTGTGTAAGTTTAAGGTATAGGGAATTATGGATTGATTTGCATATATTGTGAAATGATATTATGACAATACATTTAGTTAACACCCGTATATCTCATTTAGATGCAGTTAGAAGAAAAGAAAAAAAAATTCTCCTTGTGATGCAAATTCTTCAGAACTACTCTCTCAATAGCCTTGCTATATATAAAGCAGCTGTGTTAACTATAGCTGTCATGTTGTACATTGCATTCATTGTTGCTGTTCAGCCTGTAAGTCGTGTCCGACTCCTTCAGCCCCACGGGCTGCAGTACATCGGGCTCCCCGTCTTTCACTATGTCCTGGGAGTTTGTTCAAATTCATATCCATTGAGTCAGTGATGCTGTCTAACCATCTCATGCATTATATTCGTAGTGCTTATTGTTTGTACATTTTTATTATCATCTTTCAAGTCCCCCTCCCCACAATGCTCTTTTCTGTACTATGGTAATCACCAACTAGATATATTTTTCCATGAGTTTTCTGTTTTTTAATTAGATTCCACATGTAAGTGAAATCATACAGCATTTTTCTTTTTCTGTCTGACATTTCACCTAGCTTAATGTTTTCAGGGTCCATCAATGTTGTCACAAATTGTAGGATTTTCTTATTTTTATGATTGAATAATATTCCATTGTGTGTGTGTGTGTATACAATTTCTTTATCCATTCATCCACTGGAGGACACTTGTTTTCTTATCTTTTTACTATAAATAATGCTGCTATGAACATGGGAGTGAATACCTCTTCTCAAGTTTTTGTTTTTGTCTCCTTTGTCCATAGTTCCAGAAATGGAATTGCTGGATTAAAAATAATTCTATTTTCAATTTTTGTGGCGCCACCATGCTGTTTTTGCAGTGGCTGCACCAATTTACGGTTCCTGCCAGCAGGGCACAGAGGCTCAGTCTAGTCTGCACCTATGCCAGCACTGGTTATCTCTTGTCTTTTGATGATAGTCATTCTAACAGGCATAAGGTGCATAACTCATTATGGTTCTAATTTGCATTTCCATAAAGACTAGTGAATTTTAGCACTTGTTCATGTACCTGTTGGTATGTTGAGAAACTATTGTAAAGTAATTTTTGAATAAGTAATTAATTTAATTTCATAAAGAACAAGGTGATAATTTCTGTTAGCCTGCGTGTGTACTAAGTTGCTTCAGTCGAGTCCAGCTCTGTGATCCTCTGGACTGTAGCCTACCAGGCTTCTCTGTCCATGGGATTCTAGGCAAGAATACTGGAGTTGGTTGCCAGGCCCTCCTCCAGGGGATCTTCCCGACCCAGGGATCTAGGCTACATCTCTTATATCTGCTGCATGGGCAGGCAGGTCATTTACCACTAGCACCACCTGGCTAGTACAATATTTCTGACTATTTTATATGGCTTTGTAGAATGAGAATTATCACTGAGTTAGATCAGATGATCTTTAAGGTTCTTCCCAACTATAATATTCTAGATTCATATTAAGTGCATTTTCCTGCCACAAACAACAGTTTCACCCTCACACTGCAAAATTGTAAATTGGGAATAAGATCACTCTACATTTGCAAATTGTTGGAATATCACCAATCCTGGGCTTTGGTCCTGGTAGTTACTGGTCACTCTTATATGTTTAATTTCATCTTTGTGATTTTCCAAACTTTGTAAAAACAGGCTGAGGGCAGTAGCAGGCAATTAGCTCACAAGAGTAGAGGGTCTCTTTCAAAGACATCTCTTTGTGTTCAGTTTCAATCTTCATAATGCTGTAAATGAACACACACATTTATTCTTTTGATTGGTTGGTGATCTGATTATTGGGGCTTCCCTGGTGGCTCAGCGGAAAGAATCCACCTGCAGCGCGAGAGACAGGAAGCACACGTTCAATCCCTGGGTCAAGAAGCTCCCCTGGAGGATGGCACGGCAGCCCACACCGGTATTCGTGCCTGGAGAATCCCATGGACAGAGGAGCTTGGAGGACCACAGTCCATGGGGTAGCAGAGTCAGACATGACTGAAGGGATTTAGCATGCATGCATTCGGTTTTGTGTTTCTTTTAACTTTTAGAATGTATCATTCACAACACTGTAATCAAAAGTACCAATTCACGTCATAGGTGAAGGAGAAGAACCATTATAATGATCCATGAATTTTTTATTCCTATTTGTGCAGCTAATTCATTTCATGGAAATCATGGATTTTTCAGTTCGCTGTCCATTTACACTCAGGGTAAAAGCATAAAGGTCAGTAAAGAATGTTTAATGACCAGAAAAGCTGCTAACTAAGGAATATAGAAGATGTGAAATTGTACATTTTCATCATTTCATCCTGTCTGGGAGCATCTATATTTGTTAAGTCTGATGTTTAAAAGACATAACAAAGTTTGACAAAATGTTCAGATTTCCCAATACATGAAGTGTGACATGCTCTCAAATAGACTTTTGCCTAGCGCCTTTTTTAGGTATAAGGAGCATGTAATTCACAAGAATCAGTCAAGACAGTACAATGCTGGATGATAGAGAGCTTTTGAATATATAAAGTTCAGCATTTCCCAATTGGGTTTAAACAGACTTCCCTTAGGAACAGTTTCTGCCATAGAGTATTTATTATCTTGAATAATGTGACAGAAAGAAATGGAATGAGGAAATGATTTTTTACTAAATAAAAGCAACCATCAACTCTCAAAAGATAAGCTATCCATACAGTTCACTAGAAAATCTTGGTGTCTTAATGACAATTTGGAGAACCAGCTTTTATTTGTGTTTTGCAAAACAAGTGCACACATTCAGTTTCACAGCTCAAGTATCCACAGCTAGATGTCCCAAAAGTGTCAAGATCTACAAAATGGTCTTCCTTTTGTCAGTTCTGCCCAAACAAGCAGGGAAGCCAAACTCCCCAAGCGCCAATTCTCAGAGCAGACAGGAACAGTAAATAAAGAGAGGCTCTTAGAGAAACCAAGGCAGAAATGAAAGCTCTGTGAGACCCAAGGGGCCTGTAGGAGCTGTTAGTATTCCCTGTGGTCTTCTACAACAGGAAACCTAAATCACAGTTGTGGAGCTTCCAAGAAAACCAGCTCCTGGCCTTTTTCTAGGGAGGGGACATTGCTTTTACCCTAACCCTTCATTTTGTAAGGAGCTGAAGATTACTATTTCATAGACAAAAGCACATAGCAAAGGAAGTGTTTTTTTCTAGAAGCAAAAGTAGAAAAGAAGAACTTTGTTGAGAATTGTTTCCCTATCCTTAACCCATTTTTTTTCCCTAATGGAAATTATGGTCTCTTTTTGGACTCAAAATAGAGTTGCTAGATTTGTTTCTCAAGGAAAAATGAAAATCTTGTTGGGTGAGGTAGAAAATAAATATAGATGCCAGATAAAATTAAAGAAATGAATACCAGTAAATTAAAGTGCTTCTCTCTGCATATCATTTGCTTGTTTAAAATATCAAATATTTATGCCCTAAATTCATTCTTAAGATATTAAAGTCTCTTCTACTTTAAGACAACTGTTTTCTTATTGCTAAAAAAAATAAAAGTAATAACAGTAAAAAGAATTACCACAGAGTTAGATTAGATTCTTTCCAACTATAGAATCCTAAGTTGATATATAAAATATATAAATATATAAATGTTATATATATTATATTATACACATAATATATACACATAATATATTATATATATATAATATATAAATATATATAATAAAATAAAATAAAAGACATATAAAATGTCTTTTGTATAATGCTATATTTATATATGTATTACATATATGTTATATTATATATTAGATAAACAATATTATATGTTTGTTGTCAAAGAGTCAGACATGACTTAGTGACTGAACAACAAATTTTTTTTTGAACAACAAATTATGTTATCACTTGGCAAAATCATGTGGTTTACTTTCATTATCAAATTGCTCACTTGCACTAAGCATCAAGAAAAGTGTGATTTGTGATCTAAAATCTCTGTGGTTGATTTTGAAGGTATAGTCTTGATTGTAAAATCTGTGTTTAAGGAGCTCCGTACTATAGAACTGTCACTACCTTTATGGCCTCTGAGTGTATTATAATGCTTGTTTAAATGGAATGTTTGGAGGCAGCAAGAGATAATTTATTAGAAGTCATATAAATCAGCATATAAGTATCAATTTCCAATGTGATTCCAGAGTATTGCTGTGAAATTCTATGCAATATCTCAGAAAAGGTATCTGAAGTCAACATTCATATAGTAAATAATTCAGGAATGCTAAAAATTATTATGCACTTAGACAAATAACCAGTAAAATTCCAGACATCAGAGAAAGCAACAGTAATCGATGTCGCTTATGACATTGTCTCCCTCACAGAGAGATTCACTGCTTCAAGGGTCATTGAATAAACTCTTTGGGGTTTAGCTTCATTAACATAAATTGTCATAAGAATACTTATCTCAACCTAAATTGGGAAAAGGGAAATGCTCAAATTAAACTCGTATTTAACATATGAAACTTCCAGACAACACTCCCTTGACAGTGAATATAATTCAAATATATTATATTTTTTATGTGTAGTAGAGCTTTCAGCTAACTGTCCCAAACACTTGAAAATGAATCATTTATTTTTGCTCCTGCAATTTAAATGATGCAGTGAAGAGTAAATCTTATGCTTTTCTGAGTTTCTCAGTAAAATACAATTTCATTTATTGGTCAAGAGGCTCATGAGAATGCTCCTTCCAAGAAGCTTCATTTTACTGAGAAAGAAAAATAGGTTAGATAACAACATTATTTTTCCAATTTAATGTTTATTTTTCACAAGGTAAATCATCCTTTAAAATACATCCCCCTATTTTGGAAAGCACAATTTTATTTCAACCCTGTGTGATTCTGAGATGAGCGTATCCCTCGTCTACTATTTTGACTCTTGGGCACAAGTCTCCTGTTGTTTAGGGTAACACTGTCTCTCAGAAGCATGAGGTCTGAACACTGTGGCAGGCTTCTTTATATCTGCCATTCTTCCTTCATACTTCTTCCTTATTTTTTGACTTAGCTTGCATCATCTTCTTTGGCAGAGTCAGTAGGAAATTCCTTTGATTCCAGGTACAGTGTTAGTCACTAAAGGAATTATTTTCAAAGAGAAAGTCCTTATCTCCACGGGGCTATAACAGACACCCTGAGCAAAATTTTTCTTAGATCAATAAACCTGTACATCCCATCATGTTTAGGTCCCTACACAGTTATAACAGTCACAATTCTAGAAGAGTGAAAACCATGAGAAAAAATTAGAAACATATGTAGCTTAAGTAGTCTCTTTGCTGTTATACACACACACATGTCTATGTGTACTTGCCATGGTCCATACCTATATGCCTAGGGTATAAATTTCTTAATAGTACAATGCTGTCATTTCAATAAATAGTCCTAATGAGGCTATTTTTTGTGTGAAATAGATGCAGTAAGAGATTATTTGTATCTGTTATACTGAAAAAACTCACTCTGTACAGTCTCATTTTATAATTAATAGTTTATGATAATGATACATTTACCAAAAAAACCCATGGCAACCCACTCCAGTCTTCTTGCCTGAAAAATTCCATGGACAGAGGAGCCTGATAGGCTGCAATCAAAAGGGTTGCAAAGAGTTGGTCACTAAGCATGTGATACTAACATTAAGGGCAAGAGAATAACACTTTCATTTGATTTATTAAAGGATAACAATATTCTTAAGTCATAAGATATTAGGGCAATAAAACATTAACTCTAAAGGTCAAACTTTAAGTACATTTCCAAATTAGGAAAGAATAATTAGGATGGACATGAATGATGAATCTTTTCATGCTTTTGTTATTGATGCAAAACATTTATTTTTATTAAAATGCACCAATTTGATCAGGGTCATTAGTAGCTTTAAAAATGAAAATAAATTCATCTGTAAAAATGTTTTAGAGTTTCATGACCTTGAATTTCATAGAAGAAACCTTCTTTAGTCACTACTTCCATACCATGACCTCTGTAATGAACAAATAAGTTACGTGCTCACAAAGACTATTCTTTAAAAATAAACATGTAGATTGAACCCTGACTAAAAAATGTGCTGATTGTTTTACCCTAGTGCAGCTATTAGTCAGAATTAAATATTTAGCAGCTCCATCTTTTTAAGTCTTTCTTAATGCTTCCATAGGGGTATCAGTGATGTCATGAACTGCTTTTGGTAAGGAAGGAATGAATTGAGTCACCCAGGGTTCTATTATAGGAAAGTGGGATGTGTGGTTGGTTAAGTTAAAACATTACCTCTTTCATAGAGGAAAGAGTGGGGAAGCAAGTGTATATCCTCTTAGGGGAAATATTGCAACAAGTTTACAAAGAGTTAGCTATCAAAGCATGAATACAGTAGACCAATTTCTATATGATTTCTTGAAATAAATATAATAAAATAAAAACCTTCAATAGCCATTTAGAAATAGTAAATGTGAACAAATAAAACTTCAATATAGATTAAACTTTGTGTGTCTGTTCCTACCTTGGCAAGATATCAAACATTGCAGATGACATGCTTTTATATGAAGCCCATTCCTGGAAAAAGAGCCTCATGATGAATGAGAAAGAGGAGAATGAAAAAGTTGTCTTAAAACTCAGCATTCAGAAAACTAAGATCATGGCATCTGGTCCCATCATTTCATGGCAAACAGATGGGGAAACAATGGAAAAGGTGACAGACTTTATTCTTTGGGGTTCCAAAATCATTGCAGATGGTGACTGCAGCCATGAAATTAAAAGATGCTTGCTCCTTGGAAGAAAAGTTATGACCAACCTAGTCCAGTTCAGTTCAGTTTAGTCACTCAGTCGTGTCTGACTCTTTGCCACCCCATGAACTGCAGCACGCCAGGCCTCCCTGTCCATCACCAACTGTTGGAGTTTACTCAAACTCATGCCCATTGAGTCGGTGATAACATCCAACCATCTCATCCTCTGTTGTCCCTGTCTCCTCTTGCCCCCAATTCCTTCCAGCATCAGAGTCTCTTCCAATGAGTCAACTCTTCCCATGAGGTGGCCAAAGTATTGGAGTTTCAGCTTCAGCATCAGTCCTTCCAATGAACACCCAGGACTGATCTCCTTCAGGATGGACTGGTCAGATCTCCTTGCAGTCCAGGGACTCTCAAGAGTCTTCTCCAACACCACAGTTCAAAAGCATCAATTCTTCAGTGCTCAGCTTTCTTCACCGTCCAAATTTCACATCCATACATGACCACTGGAAAAACCATAGCCTTGACTAGATGGACCTTTGTTGGCAAAGTAATGTCTGCTTTTTAATATGCTATCTAGGTTGGAAATAATTTTCCTTCCAAGGAGTAAGCGTATTTTAATTTCATGGCTGCAGTCACCATCTGCAGTGATTTTGGAGCCCCCAAAAATAAAGTCTGACACTCTTTCCACTGTTTCCCCATCTATTTCCCATGAAATGATGGGACCAGATGCCATGATCTTAGTTTTCTGAATGTTGAGTCTTAAGACAACTTTTTCACTCTCCTCTTTCACTTTCAACAAGAGGCTCTTTAGTTCCTCTTCACTTTCTGCCATAAGGGTGGTGTCATCTGCATATCTCAGGTTATTGATATTTCTCCTGGCAATCTTGATTCCAGCTTGTGCTTCTTCCAGCCTGGCATTTCTCATTATGTACTCTGGATAAAAGTTAAATAAGTAAGGTGACAATATACAGCCTTGATATATTCCATTTCCTATTTGGAACCAGTCTGTTGTTCCATTTCCAGTTCTAACTGTTACTTCCTGACCTGCATATAGGTTTCTCAAGAGGCAGGTCAGGTGGTTTGGTATTCCCATTTCTTTCAGAATTTTCCACAGTTTATTGTGATCCACACAGTCAAAGGGTTTGGCAATGTCAATAAAGCAGAAATAGATGCTTTTCTGGAATTCTCTTGCTTTTTTGATGATCCAGCGGATATTGGCAATTTGATCTCTGGTTCCTCTGCCTTTTCTAAAATCAGCTTGAACACCTGGAAGTTCATAGTTCACGTATTGCTGAAGCCTGGCTTGGAGAATTTTGAGCATTACTTTATAAGCGTGTGAGATGAGTGCAATCATGCAGCAGTTTGAACATTCGTTGGGATTGCCTTTCTTTGGAATTGGAATGAAAACTGATCTTTTCCAGTCCTGTGGTCACTGCTGAGTTTTCCAAATTTGCTGGCATATTGAGGGCAGCACTTTCACAGCATCATCTTTCAGGATTTAAAATAGCTCAACTGGAATTCCATCATATCCACTAGCTTTGTTGATAGTGATGTTTTCTAAGGCCCACTTGACTTCACATTCCAGGATGTGTGGCTCTAGGTGAGTGATCACACCATTGTCATTATCTGGGTCGTGAAGATATTTTTTGCATAGTTCTTCTGTTATTCTTGCCACCTCTTCTTAATATCTTCTTGCTTCTTTTAGGTCCATACCATTTCTGTCCTTTATTGAACCCATCTTTGTGTGAAATGTTCCCTTGGTATATCTAATTTTCTTGAAGAGATCTTTAGTCTTTCCCATTCTGTTGTTTCCCTCTATTTCTTTGCATTGATCGCTGAGGAAGGCTTTTTTTTAATCTCTCCTTGCTATTCTTTGCAACTCTGCATTCAAATGGGAATATCTTCCCTTTTCTCCTTTGCTTTTCGCTTCTCTTCTTTTCACAGCTATTTGTGAGGCCTCCTCAAACAAGCATTTTGCCTTTTTGCATTTCTTTTCCATGGGGATGGTCTTGATCCCTGTCTCTTGTACAATGTCACAAACCTTCGTCCATAGTTCATCAGACACTCTGTCTATCAGATCTAGTCCCTTAAATCTATTTCTTACTTCCACTGTATAGTCATAAGGGATTTGATTTAGGTCATACCTGAATGGTCTAGTGGTTTTCCATGCTTTCTTCAATTTAAGTCTGAATTTGGCAATAAGGAGTTCATGATCTGAGCCACAGTCAGCTCCCGGTCTTGTTTTTGCTGACTGTGTAGAGCTTCTCCATCTTTGGCTGCAAAGAATATAATCAATCTGTTTTCAGTGCTGACCATCTGGTGATGTCCATGTGTAGAGTCTTGTGTCATTGGAAGAGGGTATTTGCTATGACCGGTACATTCTCTTCAAAACTCTTAGCCTTTGCCCTGCTTCATTCCATACTTCAAGGCCAAATTACCCTGTTATTCCAGGTATTTCTTGACTTCCTAATTTTGCATTCCAGTCCCCTCTAATGAAAAGGACATCTTTTTTGGGTGTTAGTTCTAGAAGTTCTTGTAGGTCTTCATAGATACATTCAACTTCAGCTTCTTCAGTGTTGCTGGTTGGGACGTAGGCTTGGATTACCGTGATATTGAATCGTTTGCCTTGGAAATGAGCAGAGATCATTTTGTCATTTTTGAGATTGCATCCAAGTACTGCATTTCCGACTCTTTTGTTGACTATGATGGCTACTCCATTTCTTCTAAGGGATCCCTGCCCACAGTAGTAGATATAAAGGTCATCTGAGTTAAATTCACCCATACCAGTCCATTTTAGTTTGCTGGTTTCTAGAATATCGACCTTCCCTCTTGCCACCTCCTGTTTGACCACTTCCAATTTGCCTTGATTCATGGACCTAACATTCCAGATTCCTATGCAATATTGCTCTTTGCAGCATTGGACCTTTCTTCTATCACCAGTCACATCCACAACTGAGTATTGTTTTTGCTTTGGCTCTATACCTTCATTCTTTCTGGAGTTATTTCTCCACTGAACTCCAGGTCAGGCACCTACTGACCTGGGGAGTTCCTCTTTCAGTATCCTATCATTTTCCTTTTTCATACTGTTCATGGGGTTCTCAAGGCAAGAATACTGAAGTGGTTTACCATTCCCTTCTCCAGTGGACCACATTCTGTCAGACCTCTCCACCATCCCAAGCATCTTGCGTGTCCCCACACAGCATGGCTTATTTTCACTGAGTTAGTCAAGACTGTGGTTCACGTGATTAGATTGGCTAGTTTTCTGTGGTTATGGTTGCAGTGTGTCTGCCCTCTGATGCATGCTAAAAAGCAGAGACATTACTTTGCCAACAAAGGTCAAGGCTATGGTTTTTCCAATAGTCATGGATGAGTGTGACAGTTGGGCTGTAAAGAAAGCTGAGCACCAAAGAATTGATGCTTTTGAACTGTGGTGTTGAAGTAGACTCTTGAGAGTCCCTTGGACTGCAAGGAGATCCAACCAGTCCATCCTAAAGGAAATCAGTCCTGAATATTCATTGGAAGAACTGATGCTGAAGCTGAAACTCCAGTACTTTGGCCACCTGATGAGAAGAACTGACTCACTGGAAAAGACCCTGATGCTGGGAAAGATTGAAGTCAGGAGGAGAAGGGGACGACAGAGGATTAGCAGTTGAATGGCATCAGTGACTCAGTGGACATGAATCTGAGCAACCTCTGGGAGTAGGTGATGGACAGGAGAGCCTGGCAGTCCATGGGGTCGCAAAGAGTCTGACATTACTGAGAGACTGAACTGAAAAACTTGTATTATAATATTTATTTATTTTTTTAAAAAAAAACTGGGCCAAAATGTAAAGTTCATATAGACGTTATAATACATAGTGTCACTTAAAATAGCTGATGTATGATTCATACCAATTCTTTTCTAATGCAAAGCTAAGATTTACAAGGGCCTTTAACTATTTCATTTTGAGAAAAATGTTGTTTGAGCTTTCCTTGCTTTGAAAAAAGAGGAAAAAATATTTCATTTTTCTGCCAAATGACAAAATTGGGAATACACTACTTTACCTCTCTGAGAAATGAGAATATTTTCATGTGGTATATGCTTCCTCTAGAGGTGCATCAAACCACTGACATACACAATTTGAGAGCACTTCTTAATGTACTACAGCGACAGTTTTAATTCATTTTCATTGGTTACACAGAGTACTATAAAGATGTAAAGTTAAAAGCAATCAATCTGTGCAGGTTATTTCCTTCATGTGCATTTTCCCAGGGAAAGATTTAGGTAAACTGGCTAATTCATTTGTGTTATTTTATTTACATTATGTTGTCTTCTAGTTTGCATCTTTAAAATGGGTAATTGATAAACAGAGCAAGCTCAGTCACAACCGCAACAGATGTAAGCTTTACGAATTCACATCACAGTTGTGAGTGGGAAAGCTTAAAGCCCTTTCACCCCTCTTACGGACCCTTGAGAATAAAGTGATTGTTCCTGGAATTTGGGAGAGTATTGATTGAAAGCTCTGTGTTATCTCCACAGGTGCAGTGAGACTGAAAAGACAAAGAAAATGAGCTTAGGCTTTATTTATTTGTTTTGCAAAGTACCTCAAACAAAAGGACTAGGGGAGGAGCTATTCTTTCCTTCATTTAGGTTGATAGAGATTTTTAACTTTTACTATTTTAATTTTTAGATTTTCAGGAAATGAGGATTTTGTACTGATCTCTATAAAGGGAAAATGAAGATTTTTTTTTTCTTATAGGTATTAAAACAGCTTTCTATTTATTCAAATACATTTAATATGGTCATGCTGGGCTTCCCTGTTGGCTCAGCTAGTAACAAATCTGCCTGCAATGCATGAGATCTGGGTTTGGGAAGATCCCTTGGAAAAGGGAATGGTTACCCACTCCAGTATTCTTGCCTGGAGTATTCCACAGACAGAGGAGCCTGGAGGGCTACATAAAGTCCATGGACTCACAGTCAAAACAGGACTGAGGGACTAGCACAACTACCACTGTTGTTCTGGGAAATAAACTCACTCCGAAGGACTATGCAGACAGTGGAGTGCAGTTTATTACGCCGGTGGGCCCAAGACAGAGTCCCCTCTTAGCCAAGGACCCCGACCAACTTTTGTGAAAACCTTATATGCCTAAGTGTACATGCTCAAGCTCACATCCCCAAATTCTTTCAACCTAGCCTGGAAAGTGTTAAATAGAGATACAATCAGGTTACAGCCATGATTCATAATCAGAAGTGTCAACTGGTTATACATTGTGACCTACACCAATGGGTGCCCTAAAGATTTCAGAGGGGATTCACTACACAGGGGATTATTACATTCTTTTCAGCGACGGGAAATCTTGGTATGGAATCTGGTGTTTATCAGTCCGGGAGGCCAGTTTGGCCGTAGGAATGTTGTCCCCATGGCTACCAGGCACATCTCACTGAAAGGGCAAGGTGGAGTTTCCTTCTTTTTCAAGATGGAGTCAGCTTGGCCTGTTCCTTCCCTCCCTCACTGCTACATACTAACTACTAAACTGCTGACTCATTGGGAAAGACCCTGATGCTGGGAAAGATTGAGGGCAGGAGGAGAAGGGGATGGCAGAGGATGAGATGGTTGGATGGCATCACCGACTCAGTGGACGTGACTTTGGGTAAGCTCCAGGAGTTTTTGTTGGACAGGGAGGCCTGGCGTGCTGCAGTCCATGGGGTCGCACACAAGAGTCTGACACGACTAAGTGACTGAACTGAACTGAACTGAACTACTCGTATGGTTACATATGTCTGATTAAAAAGAAATTCTCCCTTACACCAAACAGAAGAATTGACTCATTTAATGCATTCCTTTAATGTTGTAAAAATGCTGTCTCAAAAGGTCACAAAGAGCCTGACACAACTTAGCAAGTAAATAACAATAAATAATTAGATTCCACACTTTAGCCTCTTTGCATCAGAAAAGAGATCAGAGCACTTGCCAATTTAATACTATTTTTGGTGAAATTAGGAGTGTTTGATATCTCAAACTTAATCCTTAGTTGGAAACATAATCTAATATCCACAGAAAGTGAATAAAATCTTCAAAATTGGGCTTAACTGGCCAACAAATATTTGTTGAATTCTTTGCCAAACTACGATGACACAAGCCACAGTACCAACCCCTTTAGCCTCTTTGTGGAAAGAGTGACTGGTTTTTAGGTATAGGATGCACACAAGGGGCTCACTTTCAATCTGTGAATTTCCAAAGCAATAGAAGCAGAAAAACAATCAGGGAGGCATGTCCTGTGGATTTCCCTCCTTGACAGATAATTTGTAGGTCTTGATGTGGCTGCATTGATAAAAGACTAGGTGTGTAATGGGTGAAAAGGATTGCGTGGCTTTCAAACAAGCTTAGAATGGCTATATTTTCACAAATCAATGATTTTTTTCTCATTGAAAGATAATACATTTTGGTAATGCTGGAGAAGCTAGATGCTGGAGAGGTCACTGCAGGGGGTGAAGGTAAGCTATAGCAGCTGTCAGAACTGCAATTATTCCCAAGTGAACTTGGTTTGATAGAAGAAGTAACAGTCTTGCTGGGCTCAAATTGCTTCTCTATTTGACTGTGCTTATCAGTAATTAGAAGGAAGTGTTGGAGGGAACCAAGGACTCGGCAGACAGTTCTCTGGTGCTGTCTTTCATGACAATAAAACATCCAAGTCAAAAATCATCAGACAGTTTTTCCTATGAGGTGCCAAATAAGTTATTTCAAGGCTATTCATAGCCAACACTTGGTTGTTCACAAATGTTTAATGTGAATCTATGCAAATCTGCAAGTCAATCTGAGAAGTAATCATTTAATCAAAAGTAAGTATCTTACCTAAAAACCTGTGGAATATTACTAGTAAGTTAGTAACTAAGCACTTTTGGGAAATAATTTCTTTTACTGTTTGTGTGTATCAATAAGAACAATCTAGATATAGTGCAAATCTCACTTTTAATTAGCTTTTAAAAAAACCACATAACAAATTTTCAATTAATTATGAATAGAAAGCAGGGGAAAGTTTTGCTCAGTCCCTGGACAACCATAGCCTTGCTTCAGGACTGTTATGAAGATATTTCTTTTCTTCTTTAAAAAAAAAAAAACAAACTAAGTCATTTTTCACACTAAACATGCTCTCCTTCCTACTTCTATATATCCTATTTTCTCACTAGCTTTCATTCCACTGCATCTGTTCTTTAGAGCTATTGTGACTCACAGAGCATCATCTCTCAACTTTTCTCTATTGTCATCCACATCTCTTATTAGCCCTTCTTCTCCAATTTAATCACTATAGTATATTCCATCACAACAACTACTCCTTTCTTGTAATGTTCTAAACATTACTGCCCCGAGTGTGCACTTCCATCCAGTCAACACTGCAGAACAATAACTCAGATGGGTCCAACCACCTCTTCACCATATTTAGGGTAGTGAGTATTTGCTGATAGAGAAAAATTTGTGATTATGTAGAGAGCTGCTGTTAGATGCTCTCTAATTTTGATCAGCTTCTCAACTATGTACAGAAATTCACATTCCCATTCCTAGTAACTTTTTTTCAAGATTCTCTTTCAAATCTCAATTTTTATACAACTTATCTCTCCAACTTTCTCAGTATTCTTTTCAGATGTCCTCACTTTTACATCTTAAACAAAAGAAGAGCTTCAGGTTCCTATGGCATCTTAGAGCAAAGCAACATCAATAGCATCCTTTCCTCTCCTTCTAAAAATTCTATTTATTTATTTATTTTAGTTTTTATTGGAGTATAATTGATTTACAAAGGCTATAAGTGAACTTATCTCAAAACAGAAATAGAGTTACAGATGTAAAAAGCAAATTTATGATCACCAGGAGGGAAGTGGTGGGAAGAATACACGGGAGATTAGGATTGATATATACACACCACTATATATAAAAGAGATAACTAACAAGAACCTACTGTCTAGGGCAGGGGGATCTGCTTGATACTCTGTAATAGCCTATATGGGAAAAGATATATCTAGCTGATCCACTTTGCTGTATCCCTGAAACTAGCATCCTTCCTTTTCTAATAGAAGAGGTATCTCGTCTTTCATAATTCCATCATTAGTACTAAGAAATCTTCAGATAAACAGTAAGTGATACCATAGCTGATAGCAACGACAGATTTACAGTCCTCAACAACTCTCAGGGCCCAACAGGTGACTTCCTTCTCCTCTTCAAAGAAAAGTGTTTGAAAGGGATGTGAATGCTTTTTCTCTATTTCTTCACCATCCATTCATATATGTTAAACTACTGTGAAGTGGCTTCCCACCACCTGTATTTCACTGGAATTGCTCTTTACAAGGTCACCAGTGGACTACTAACTCATACATTGAGATGATCCTTTGAATTTCCTTTCTCAAGCTCTCTTCACCATTTGGCTCTTCCCTAGTTCATGTCCTGCTTCCCTGGGATTCAGTTGTATCACTTTCTACTATCTTCTTCCTACTTCTGTTTAGTTCTTTACATATATATTTAGACTCTTCTTCCTTAAGTATTGGTTCCTACAGGATTATGCTGTAGATCCTCTTCCTATCTTACTCTATGACTCTCTCTGGGTAATTTCATCTATTCCTAGGGCTTCAATCATTTTTTCTTTTTAGCATTCTCTATATCAGTTAGGAATGCATCCTCTTACAAACATTTTGGGTACAGTGGCTTTAGTAACAGGAGTATGTTGTTTTGCTGTTGCGTTATTATTATTACATAATATAAAGTGAAAGAGGGAGCCAGAACAAGGTTGATGCACTTTCTCAATGTTCCTTTTTCTTTTTTGTGTGTGTTTTATCCTGAAATCCACATTTCAGTATGCAAGTTCTGGGCATTACAGTGGAAGGAAGGGAAGATTTTAATTTTGCTTCTGCTTCGCTGGCCATAAGTGTGCTCTTTCATATCTTTTTTAAAGGCCAAGGAATCAAGTTTCAGTATGAACAGATTCTACACTAGAGGCAGAAATGGAGGAATAAGTTTCAATATTCTATTTGATTCAATGCTAATTTACAATGTCTTCTACACTTCTAGATGTATCTCTTGACCTATCTCATTCACTCGACATCTCTTTCTCTGTAGATAGGTTGATAGATATCTTCCAGCGAATGTTTTATGTATGTACACATACTCTAGACTACACACTCACACACACGTACACACAAACACCCATGTTCACGATTACACAGCATTTACCTGGGTATCTTCATTTGCCTGTCACTGATGCACCTTATACACATCATGTCCCGTAAGAACTGACTTCTAGTCTTCAATCCCAAACTTCTCCTCTTGTGTTACATTTTGTCAGTGAATGACACCCCCATTTACAACTCAGCTTTGGCACTGTGGTGACACCTCTCTGCTCTCTAAGCCAGACTTTGAGTCCTGCCAAGGCTACTCTTACCAAATTGGTCTAGTGTTCTCTGCTCTGTTACTTTTAGTTTGGACACCACCTTGTTGGCCACAAAAGTCCTCTTCTTCTAGTCCTTTTTCTCCTTTAAAGTCGTATCTACATCATGACTATAGTGATTTTTTAAAGTAAAAATCTGATTCTGGATAAGCACATGTATATCTGTCTGCCTGTCTTCTTGTTTGTGTGTTTTTCCAGCAATAGAGCTCATTTTCCTTGCCACTGAAAGGGTAAGTATTTTTCTCTATAGATCTAATTCAATGCAAGTGGATCCTAAGGCCTACAGTTGCAGCAGGTGGGGAAAATGACCAGGGAGTTAAAAGGTGATAAGAAGCCGCTCCATTTTTTGGTTTTAGGTCTTCACTGCTTTTCATAGGGAACCTTACTATTATATTACACTATTCACATAAGTGAATAGTATTGTGTTGTGTTATAAGCATAACATTATACTATTCCATAAGTTAAGAAGAGGTCACATTTAATTTTCATTGACTTATTTTATCCTTAGGTAACTAAAACTCAGAGAGATGAGAGATTAGAACCACAAACTCTCCAAGATTTCTAATCTGCATTCAGTTCTTAGGGATCTTTACATCTTAGAATTGAGGTAGAGATAATTACCAGCTCCTTTCAGTATTTTTCTTGTTCTGTTTTCTGTGTTCCCTACCTTAGAAATATCAGATTTAGCTAGCAAAATTATTTTATCTGACACTGTAAACCACATCTAACTGCCCAACATCTTAAGGCACAAACAGAGTGTGACTATTAGCCTTTTTTCATCCTTCACTTTTCCTCCTTTATTTCAACTATTCCTCCTATAGTTGAAACCATCATACTCTTTCTCAAATATCTTCAGTTCTCACTTTCCTGCTACCTGAATAGTCATCCAAAAACATAATCTCTCATCTTGCCTATTGTTCTTTCTCAATGGCTCTATCTGCCTCCAGGCTAATCTCATTACATTTCTTCCACTATACTGCAACCAGAAGGCTTTCCAAAGTGCAAATCTAGTGTTAAAATTTCATTCACCCTTCTGATCCATACTCTTTATGTTGGCACACAACTTCCTCTATCGCATGGCCTCTGTCCATGGATCTGTTCTATGATCTTCTATCTATACTTTAGCAACAAAAGAGAGGAGCTGAAATTATTCAATAGGTGTTGGGGGTGACACAAACATATTTCAGATCAAAGAAAAAATATGGGCAATAGACAGCTTGGCACATTGGAAGAGGTAACAAAAGGTAAATATCAGTGGACAAGAAGCAGGGGGATTAGTTGGGAGATGAAAGAAAACAGTCACTAATTATCAGGCTTTACAATCAAGAGATTTTCTTATTTCCTCTGGGAAACTTGTTACTGGCCTAGACACACAGGTTAGGTGTCTTTATGCTTCCAGTAGATTCTTGCACTTTTCCACTGTAGCATACACCACATTCTATCATGGCTGACAGTTAACCGCTCTGTTCCCCCCTTATCTTATATACTTCATGAAGCTAAGGCCATATCTGCCTTGTTTATTTATCTTTAATGCCTTGCACATTGCCTTTATCCTACAAGGCACTCGGGAAATATTTGCTGAATGACTGAATGAATGCTTTTACTCATCAGGAAACAAATGTGATTATGATATTCTTTGCCTAAAATTTGTTTACCTTGGGGCCTCAGAAAGTAGAGCCTGAGGCAAAAATATCTGCTATAATAGTGTTAGGAAATGCAACCATAGGCAAGCTTAAGTTAGGAAAAAGAAGATTGAAGTAAAAAAAAAAAGAGAGAGTCAATGTGTGTATAAAAGCTAGCTGCCACTTAATAGCAAGCATCTTAGTGCCTGTTTAACTTCTGAATTTCAGAGACTGTATTATTTATGGATTTCAGAGCCATTTGTCTAGGGAAATGAGTGGGGAAAATTTGTCTTTCATCTCTCTATTCCATTGGTCAAAAGTTTTTCCCAGTATGACTCTTCAGTTCAGTTCAGTTCAGTGTCTGACTCTTTGCGACCCCATGGACTGCAGCACGCCAGGCCTCCCTGTCCATCACCAACTCCCGGAGTTTACCCAAACTCATCTCCATTGAGTCAGTGATGCCATCCAACCATGTCATCCTCTTAGTTAAAACATAATGGCCCTATTCTGGGCTCTGAATTTTATACAATTCCATATTATTTTCATTCTTTTGTGGTTGCACATTCATGCACAAGTTTAGGAATACAAAGAACCTGGGACGCTTGCTCAAACAGAATGCTTGACCTCACAGAATGCATGACTGTCTTTTTAGACCACACACTGAGTACCTAGAATTCCAGAACTCTCTGCCGCGGGAGCTCTAAGAATTCTTCCAAGGCTTTCCTGGGTGACAAGATAGTTTCTTAATTTCTTTCTTTGTTTTGTTTTGTTTTTTCCCCAGTCATACCACACAGCATGTGGAATTTAAGCTACTTGTCCAGAGATAAAAACCCATGCCCCCTGGAGTGGAAGCATGAGGTCTTAACCATGCAACCATCAGGGAAGTCCTGACAGTGTTTTCACTTTTAAGTCTGAGAATTGGCCAGGAAGCAGCTGAGGGTGGAGTGTGTGTGTGACCTAGTCTTGAATGTGTGATTTGACTGTTTATATAGGTACACACGAGGCCTTTCATGGTGAAGGACCCCGCCAGTGGTAGATGGAGAAAGGGAGTGGATTTATGACCATGAACAAAGTCTTCTATGTCATTATAAAAAATCCACAAATGTGATAGTTCTCCATTCAAAAGGTAGAGCCTATCCCCTTTCCTTCAATGTGGCTTGGATTTAGTAACTCACTTTTAATCAATAGAATGTGGTAGATGTGATGGTGTGTGGCTTCTAAGATCAATACATAAAACACACTGCAGCTTCATCCTAACTCCTTTACTTGGACCATCTGCTCTGGGAGAAGCCAGCTGCCATGTTGTAAGGACACTGAAGTAGCCCTATAGAGACATCTTTATGGCAAAGAACTGTGGCTTTTTCCTAAAAATCAGCAAGAAATTGAAGCCTTCTATAACAGCCATGAAAGTGAGCCATTTTGAAAGTGGCCACTGAGAGATGAATGAAATACATACACTTCATAAAAAATATGAAGTGTATATATATACATATATATATACACATACATATATATGTACACACACATGTGTGTGTGTATACATACACACACACAATGGAGTATTACTTAGCCAAAACAAAGAATGAAATTAATAAGATAATACCATTTGCAGCAACATGATTGGACCCAGAGATTACCATACTAAGTAAAATAAATCAGAGAGAAAGACAAATATCATATGATATCACTTCTATGTGACATCTAAAGAAAAAAAAGAAATGATTAGATGAACTTATATGCAAAATAGAAATAGAGCCACAGATATAAAAAACAAATATATGGTTATCAAAGTGGAAAGGAGAGGGGGATAAATCAGGTGTTTGGGATTAACATATGCATACTACTATATATGAAATAGATAACCAGCAAGGACCTGCTGTATGCACATGGAACTATACTCAGCATTTTATTACAATTTATAAGGGAAAAGAATCTGAAAAAGTATATATATGTATATATATACACACACACACATACACACACACACATAAATTGAATCATTGTGCTCTACATGTAAAACTAATACAAAAAATATAGATTGTAAATATACACATACATCAACTATACTTCAATAAACAAGCAAAAAGCAATTGGTAGTCCAAATAGTGAGAGGAAACATATATCACTGATGGTAGGGATATAAAATCTGAGAACTCTTCATAGGGCAGTGTGGCAATAAGAATCAAAAGCCTTAAAAAAAAAAAAAAAGAAAGAAAGTGAATCCTCCAGCCCCAGTCAAGTTTTCAGATGCTTGCTCCTTAGCAGACATCTTCAGTACAACCTCATTAGAGACCTTGAGTCAGAACCACACAACAAAGGTGCTTCTGAAATTCTTATTCATAATGTGATATAATAAATTATTACATTTTATGTTGGAAAATTTGGGGGGGTGTAATTTGTTTTGAAAGAAAAAAGATAACTGATACATGAAGTTACAGATTCTGAAGCTTTTAGTTTCAAACTGACCTTTTAGATTTCTATCATGGGTAGAATGATGGATCATATTTTCTTTAACAGCTTGTTACTTTGATTTTTCAATTCTTAACAATTACCGTATTTAGATACCTGGACTGATGCATCAATTTATACTCTTGCTCTTTCAGGATCACTCGAAACTTCCCCACCTTCCTAGGTCACACATGCAGAGGCAGCAGGCAGGTCCTGTGAAATGTCATGCTCCAATTGCAATGGGAAGCTCCGGTGTGTGAGCCTGGAAGCACACAGCGCAGACTGGAAACTGGATATGTTCACGTGACCCTGCATAAAACTGCTGTTTTAAACCCATGCAGAATTGGTCTCTGAAGTAAGCAGTTGGGTTGGAAAAAATATGGCTGGGGTCCCAGAGACAGATCTGTCTAGATGGATCTGCAGTGGTGCAGAAGATGTGCCTGACTCAAAGCCCTTTAGTGGTGCCCATTACTCTCTGTATAAAGTTTTAACCCCTAAAGATCTGGGTCCCTCTTAACTGTCTAACCTCATCTAATGGTGCTATTGTGATCAAGTTCTAGGTGCCAGTTAGAGAAAATGGCTTGTTATTCCTCAAAAGGCCACACTCCTTATTCCTGCCACACCCTTGTGTATGTCCTTCCATGCTTCAGAAACATTCTTCACGCCTCTGCATTCCTGTCCATAAACCCTCTCAGAAGTCCTCTGTGATCAATTTGTAACTCTGTTTGAAGCTCCTATTCTTTCTCTAGGACACTGCACTTACTTTTAATGTCACATTATAATGTAACTACAGGGTTATTTATCTGTATTTATATTCAAAGAGACTATAAACTCTTTGAGGATAGGAGTCATGTTTTGTTAATTTTTGACTTTCCTGTGACATATATAACACTTGGTACATGCCAAGATCAAATGCTGTTTAGAATATAAACTTTTAGTGTCTCTATGAAATGATTTTATAGAAGGATCTGGATTATTAAAACTCTGGGGAAAATGGCTGCATTTTGTTAAAAAAAATAATACTTTGTAAAAAGTAATATACAACAAAAATGGTAATGACCCAATTCATTATTAGTGTACAGTTCTGTTTTATAAAGAACATCACTCAGAGGTACTAGAGATACCATAAACTGTAATGTAGCAATTACTATCTTAACTACAAAACACAGTGTAAATCAATGGTGACAATAAATCTTGTCTAAATGACCAGAACATGAGCTAAAGCTCCCTTTGAGCACATATTTCTCCTTAGTTGATTCCACTCCCTTTAGGCTTGTGGTTTGTAAATAGAGGCTTTTAAAGACAAGAAAACCCGGGTTAGTTTACTTCAGTCTTCCAAATATGGTCTCCACAGGAGACCAGGAAAGCATAGGGTCTAGAAGCCACTACCTAGAGATTCCAAGCAAATTTGCAATGGAAAGCAAGAGACTATTGGAGTGATAATCCAGTAAAACAGAATTAGATTTTCGTCTTCGATATGAATATTTTTAAATGTCTCAAAGTATGGCAAATCCTAATTTGATTTTTTATGATTCTTGAGATGCCTGAAAGAAATTCAGTTCAGCTCAGTCGTGCATCCGTGTCAAACTCTTTGCGATCCCGTGAATCTAAGCACACCAGGCTTCCCTGCCCATCACCAATTCCTGGAGCTTACTCAAACTCAGTTCCATTGAGCCAGTGATGCCATACAACCATCTCACCCTCTGTTGTCCCCTTCTCCTCCCACCTTCAATCTTCCCCAACATCAGGGTCTTTTCCAATGAGCCAGTTCTTCGCATCAGGTGGCCAAAGTACTGGAGTTTCAGCTTCAAAATCAGCCTTTCAACAAATGTTCAGGACTGATTTCCTTTAGGATGGACTGGTTGGGTCTCCTTGCAGTCCAAGGGACTCTCAAGAGTCTTCTCCATCACCACAGTTCAAAAGCATCAATTCTTCAGTGCTCAGCTTTCTTTACAGTCCAACTCTCACATCCATACAAGCCTACTGAAAAACCATAGCTTTGACAAATGGACCTTTGTTGGCAAGATAATGTCTCTGCTTTTTTAATATGCCATTTAGGTTGGCCATAACTTTTCTTCCAAGGAGCAAGTGTCTTTCAATTTCATGACTGCAGTCACCATCTGCAGTGATTTTGGAGCCCCCCTCCCCCCCCACCAAAATGGTCTGTCACTGTTTCCATTGTTTCCCCATCTATTTGTCATGAAGTGGTGGGACCAGATGTCATGATCTTAGTTTTCTGAATGTTGAGTCTTAAGACAACTTTTTCACTCTCTTTCACTTTCATCAAGAGGCTCTTTAGTTCCTCTTCACTTTCTGCCAGAAGACTGGTGTCATCTGCATATCTGAGGTTATTGATATTTCTCCTGGCAATCTTGATTCCAGTTTGTGCTTCATCTAGCCCAGCATTTCTCATGATGTACTCTGCATAGAAGTCAAATAAGCAGGGTGACAATATGCAGCATTGATACACTCCTTTCCCTATTGGGAACCAGTCTGTTGTTCCATGTCTAGTTCTAACTGTTACTTCCTGACCTGCATACAGATTTCTCAGGAGGTAGGTCAGGTGGTCTGGTATTCCCATCTCTTTCAGAAATTTCCACAGTTTGTTGTGATCCATAGAGTCAAAGGCTTTGGTGTAGTCAATAAAGCAGAAATAGATGTTTTTAATGAACTCTTGCTTTTTTGACGATTCAGCAGATGTTGGTAATTTGATTTCTGGTTCCTCTGCCTTTTCTAAATCCATTTTGAACATCTGGAAGTTCACAGTTCACATACTGTTGAAGCCCGGCTTGGAGAATTTTGAGCATTACTTTGCTAGCATGTGAGATGAGTGTAATTGTGTGGTAGTTTGAACATTCTTTGGCATTGCCTTTCTTTGGGATTGGAATGAAAACTGACTTTTCCAGTCCTGTGGCCATTGCTGAGTTTTCCAAATTTTCTGGCATATTGATTGTAGCACTTTCACAGTATGATCTTTTAGGATTTGAAATAGCTCAAGTGGAATTCCATCACCTCCACTAGCTTTGTTCATATTGATGCTTCCTAAGGCCCCCTTGGCTTCACATTCCAGGATGTCTGGTTTTAGATGAGTGATCACACCATTGTTTTTATCTGGGTCATGATGATCTTTTTTTATATATATAGTTCTTCTGTTTATTCTTGCCACCTCTTCTTAATATCTTCTACTTCTGTTAGTTCCATACCATTTCTGTCCTTTATTATGCCCATCTTTGCATGAAATGTAACATGGTCCACTTGATAAAGGAATGGCAAACCACTTCAGTGTTCTTGCCTTGATAATCCCATGAACAGTATAAAAGAAATTGTAAATATGTAAAACAAGCATGTTTAGTTTTCTGAGAATTTGTAGTCAGCTTTACAAATTGCTATTCTTGCAGAAGAGAGTGTTCTTTTAATAACAAACAAACAACGATAGAGCTCGACTCTAAAAATTTAGGAAGTGTTGATATAAAACATCATTATTTTCCTCCTGGTCCAAATAAATCAACTTAAATATTGAAATCCAGAAGAAACATGGTATTCAGTTGTATTTTTCTTTGCTTAACCAAATAATTACACATCTCACCTTTTTATGACAGTATTCCAAGTAAACTTCCATCAACTCTAAATATAGTAATACTGTGAATTCTGTGATTCTGTAATTCTATTCCCTTTTCTCTAGTGGCATTTCCAATGAACACATCAACGTCCTCACACTAGAAGAGAATACAAGCTGATGCTAAATGTTCATTTCGGTTGAGTTCCTTCTGTGAGTTGACATTACAGTGGACACTGAGATCTGTCCTTTTTGTAGTTCTATAAGTACTGAAAATAGATTTAAATAGAAGCATCTGAATTATTATCAACACTGAATATCTTGTCCTAATTTAATCCAACTGTTTAACTATTTTTCTATTCTCTTATTTACTGTTTTCCTATTTCCTTTATTTATTGTTATGAAAAATAAATTATTAGACAAATGTATTTTATTTATTTTACTTTGGTGTACCTGTTTTTCTTCATTTTTCCCCCTCAACTTACTAGTGACCCATTTCAGTTGAAATTTGATGGAAAATAACTTTCACTTATTTGAAGAACAAATAGAGCAATGAAGAATTGCAGGTGGTAATAACAACTATGGATAGTCAGTCATAGGGAAAATATTAAAGTAATATATGAGAATTAAGCTGTAACAAACTTAAGCTTATATCCTCAGCAAACCACAGATGTAGATGGAGCGATGAAATCCAATGATGTGACTAATTTAGTTTCTGTGTCTTCCATAGCCTCATTTATTAAATGAATGTTTTAAATCTATCTTGATTATCCAAAGTCAAGAATCTTTCAATGAATCATTAATGAATCTTGCATCCTATGAAGGGGAGGGAGGAAATCTTCAAATGCTAGCACAAATAGGCATTAATGCTGTCATTCTTTGTAGTGGGGTGAATCACATCCTTTTATACTCTCAGCATTCTTCCAGTAAATAATCAATGTAAGTCACTCTCTCACTGGGATGTAACTAAAAGTCTGCTACCAAAAAACAAGGTTGTTTTATGTGCAGATATAGAAGTATATGTTCTCCAAGGAATGAACGATTGTCTCTTCTCCCTCTGCCAATCACAATAAGAGGGTCCTAACCTGATTTTATGTGCAGTAATATACCTGCTGTGAGAAAGGACATTTTGATGCATAGAACACTGAAGATTTTTCCTATGTTGGCTTGAAACAGAGGCATTTAATTTGTTATCATTTCAATTATCTTGCCCCAAATGCATGCATTTAACTGAAGTATCAGCATAGGGAGGAGCTAGAAAAGTGTAATTTCTTGAAATCTCTATTGTATCCAAATGGCCAGTGTGAGCTCATTAGAAGAATTAAGAAAACCAGACAGAAAATTTTTCAGAACGCATTCTGCAAGATACGTTGGGGTGAGCTGACTGTCCTCCTTTTCTTGCACTTCATTGCACTAGTGAGAGCGATTCTGTGTGAGGCAGCACAGTTTGATTTTATGATGACAGCGTAGAAAATCGCTAGGGGACTTGGACTGCCAAAGCCCTCAAGACCTCCCCAACACAACCGATAAAAACACAGATCAGTGAACCAAGAGATAACAGACAGGAGCCTCCAACACAAATAGACCTTTGTGGAGTTCATGGTAGTATCTTAAGAGGACAGTACCGCTGAAGTGACTAATTAAAAAAATATGCCTGATTATGCACCTCAGAACATGTAATTTTATAAAAGAAAACTTAAAAGGTTTTTTAAAGGCAGTTTGCAATGTTTAGCCAGGCTTTGGTTGCCTATTGATTTTACTAACATTGATTTTATAAATATTTATTAATTTATTAGTTTTCCATGAAATATGGTTGGATGGCATCACCGATTCAATGGACATGAGTTTGAGAAAACTCTGGGAGATGGTGGAGGACAGGGAAGCCTGGTGTGCTGCAGTTCATGAGGTTGCAAAGAGGTGGACACAATTTAGCATCTGAACAATAACAACAACTCCAAAGGGAAAATATAAAAATAAGCCTCTGTCAATGTGCTTAGTGTCTCTTTGCCAAATGTAAATGTTTCTCTTACCTCCTTGACTTTCTACAGCACCTCAGTTAAATATGACAGAGGTGTTTCTGTTCATGTTTAACATATTTGTATTCTTTTGTTAATTCCTGATCTGGTTGAAAATTTCCCCATATGTGGTATTCATTTTTTCATTTTACTATTTCCATAGTAAAATTTTGATATTTATATTAGAAAGGATACTGTAGGTCATTTACTCCTATAACTCCCTTGGAACACCGACAACCACAAAGAAAGTATATTTCAACATCACATTTCTGTTGTAGGGAGAATCTGAGACTAGACCTCAGGTTTTCTTCCTTCTTGCAATAGAAGAAGCACTGAATAACTGGTCTCAGGACCCAGGTCTGTCTCTTCAGCTCTCTAAATCTCTTTTCTGTGTTTATAAAATAGGAGGAGTGGCAGCTATTTTGCACACTCACAAAAATATGCAGAGGATGATGTGAGATGAAGACGTGACACTGTGGAATAAAGATAGATGGTGGTGAGGCATTTGCAACATTTAAATAGAAAAGTAGATGAGATGAATGAATGCTGCCAGGAGAGTCTTGCCACTGTCTCCTGTATCACTGCTGCATCACTGAGCTGAGTTCACTTAGGGGGTTTTCTGTGGTGGAAAATCTGGTGATCTGAATTAGAAACCTGATTTTGCAAGTAAAATATTTGAGAATAGATCATTTTCTCATGCGTAAATACTCATTAATTCAGCAGTTGGTGACAAAGTAGCAAATCTGTCAATTCAGACTTGTGCATGCGTGTGTGCGTGCGTGCTAAGTTGCTTCAGTCGTGTCCGACTCTTTGTGACCCTATGGGCTGTAGCCTGCCAGGCTCTTCTGTCTTTGGGATTCTCCAGGCAAGAATTCTGGAATGGGTAGCCATGCCTTCCTCCAGGGGATCTTCATGATCCAATAATCAAACTCGAGACTCCTATTACTCCTGCATTGGCAGCTTCTTTACCACTTGTCATTGTTGTTAAGCTGTTCAGTCATATGCAAATCTTAGTGACCCCATGGACTGCAGCACATCTGTCTTCCACATCTTTCACTATCTCCTGGAGTTTACTCAAACTCATGTCTGTTGAGTCGATGATGCCATCCAACCATCTCATCCTCTGTCACCCCCTTCTCCTTTTGCCCTCAATCTTTCTCAGCATCAGGGTCTTTTCCAATGAGTCAGCTCTTTGCCTCAGGGGGCCAAAGTATTGGAGCTTCAGCACCAGTCCGTCCAATGAATATTCAGGGTTGATTTCCTTTAGGATTGACTGACTTGATATCCCTGCTGTCCAAGGGACTCTCAAGAGTCTTTTCCAGCACCACAGTTTGGTTCAATTGAGTCGTTCAGTCATATCTGACTCTTTGTGACCCCATGAACTGCAGCAAACCAGGCTTCCCTGTCCATCATCAACTCCTGGACCTTGCTCAAACTCATGTCCATCGAGTCAGTGACATCATCCAACCATCTCATCCTCTGTCTCCTTCTCCTCCTGCATTCAATCTTTCCCTGCATCAGGGTCTTTTCCAAGGACTCAGTTCTTCTCATCAGGTGGCCAAAGTATTGGAGTTTCAGCTTCAACATCAGTCTTTCCAATGAATATTCAGGACTGATTTCCTTTAGGATTGACTGGTTGGATCTCCTTGCAGTCCAAGGGACTCTGAAGAGTCTTCTCCAACACCACAGTTCAAAACCATCAATTCTTCAGCACTCAACTTTCTTTATAGTCGAACTCTCACATCCATACATGACTACGGGAAAAACCATAGCTTTTACTAGATAGACCTTTGTTGGCAAGGTAATGTCTCTGCTTTTTAAAGCTGTCTAGGTTGTTCATAACTTTTCTTCCAAGGAGCAAGTGTCTTTTATTTGCATGGCTGTAGTCACCATCTGCAGTGATTTTGGAGCCCAAGAAAATACAGTCTCTGCTTCCATTGTTTCCCCATCTACTTGCCATGAAGTTATAGGACCTGATGCCACGATCTTAGCATAACATGGTCTTAGCACCACAGTGGAAAGTTTCTTGGGTCCTCAGCCTTCTTTATGGTCCGACTCTCACATCCACACATGATTACTGCAAAAACCAGAGCTTTCACTATATGGACCTTTGTCTGCAAAGTGATATCTCTGCTTTTGAATGCATTGCCTAGATTTGTCACAGGTTAATTCCAAGGAGCAAACATCTTTTAATTTCATGGTAGCCTCTTTGTGGTAAAGTTGAAAATTTGTCATTTCAGAAAGATAACTCATGCAGGCATCTAATTTGGAGCACTATATTAGTCAGACACAACTGAAGTGACTTAGCATTAGCATATTAGTAAAACTGGAATATTCTCTTTAGAGGCAGAACCACACATGAAATGATATTACAATCCAATGGTTTCCAAGTGGTCATGGAATCAAAATAAAGGGGATCAGTTAAATAATTTAAATGTTCAATCACATCAGACATGGATAAATAGCCCTTTGACTCTATTTCCATGAATAACAAACAATAAGAACAAACATTTATTAAGCACTTACTACGTGCCAGACATTATGATAAATGTTTTATAAAATTACCTCATGGAATATTTATAGCCCTCTTAGGGATAGAGCGGGTTTCCTGGATGGCTTAGCGGGTAAAGAATCTGCCTACAATGCAGGAGACACAGGAGATGTGTGTTCAATCCCTGGGTCAGGAAGATCCTCTGGAGAAGGAAATGGCAACCCATTCCAACATTCTCGCCTAAAAATCCCATGGACAGAGGAGTCTGTCAGGCTACAGTCCATGGGGTCACAAAGAGTCGTACAGGATTGAGCAACACAGCACACAAACATTTAAATCTTAGGCGTCAATGTATACTCGTGGTAGACTGCCCTTGTTATATAACTCTTGCAATGCTATAAAACTACTAAGAGCAGAGCACCCTCTGTATACTAATTTTGCAGAAGAGGAATCAGGACTTAAGGAGGTTGGTTGTCTGTTACCTCTCCTTGATATTCACTTCCAGGAGTTCTTTGAAAACCTTAGGGGTGCTTCTGCCACCAAGACTGCACTTGCCCTTCCCTCTGCCTGAATTGCCCTTCTCCTAGAAGTCTTCAAGGCTATCTCCTAGTCTTCTTTCAAGTATTTTTACTCCAAAGTCATTGTCTCCCTGAAGCTTTTTCCTAGCTCAAATCTAAATTTTCCAATCAGTCACATCCGTTTTGTATACCACAAACCTACTTTTTTTCTCAAGGTACTTAATAGAAGTAAACATAGTACATAATAAGCCAATATCATTTTATTGTCTGTTTCTCCTACGACTAGCTCCGTGAGGATTTTTAGTTTTCCCACAGTTCTCCATCTCCAATAGCTCCCTATCTGACTAGGTGAATGCTCAGTAAATACTAATTGAATAACTGACTGAAGTCACTGTCCAAGGCGATGACTTGAATGGGGAATCCATCCAGGCCATTAAATGCTCTTTACTCACTCTTTAGCAACAGAAAGGACCAGCGTTAGTGATACTGTTTGTGTGACTCTCCTTAGGCTATAAATGCTTCCCTTACTGACTAATTTGCCATCTATTTAATGCTTTTTTCTTTAACATTTTCAATCTCCTCTTATACTCTGAGAATCAGCCTTTAAGGGTACTGTTTTCAGAAAATTCTGTTCTAAAAAGATAATTTAATGGATGCAATTAACGCAAAGAAAATCATTTAAATGAGAAAGCAAATTTTCATTGGAATTGTGAAAATTATATTCTTAGACCTTAAAATTTATAATAAATTTATTTACCTTTTATGTAACAAAATGTCTCATAATTGCCAATATGTGCTATCTATAATAATAAATAAATCACATGATGTTTCTTGTAAAAATATATGATGATACTCTGATACAATGATATTCTTTGTTTTATTTGGACTTTCTCTGTTTGGCTATAAGTAGATTCATTTTTATAAATGCATTTGTGAGTTTAAGTATTTTTCTCAAGGTCTTGCTTTAATTTCTTAATATCTTAATGGTTTTGTGTTATCATCCTATTTTTTGTTTTGTTTCTAACTCATTCAACTGCCAAACCTCATCTCTGACATCATGTTTGAAGATTTCATGAAATCCTTCATTTATTTTATTTTGTTTGTATTAACAATCACTGTGGGCTTCCATGGTGGATCCGATGGGAAAGAATCTGTCTGCAACACAGGAGACCCAGGTTTGATCCCTGGAACCATTTGATACCTGAGTTGGAAAGATCCCCTGGAGAAGGGAATGCCTAACCAATCCAGTATTCTTGTGTGGAGAATTCCATGGACAGAGGAAGCTGGTGGGCTACAGTCCATGCGGTTGCAAAGAGTTGGACAGAACTGAGTGACTAACATGTTTTGAAATGTTTTGTGTTATCATCCTATTTTTTGTTTTGTTTTTAACTCATCCAACTGCCAAACCTCATTTCTGTTATCATGTTCAAAAATATAATGAAATCCTTCATTCTATTCTAATTGTATTATTGTGTGTGCGTGTGTGCTAAGTCACCTCAGTTGTGTCTGAATCTTTGTGACCCTATAGACTGTAGGCTGCCCGTTTCCTCTGTCCATGGGATTCTCTAGGCAAGAATACTGGAGTGAGCTGCCATTCTCTCCTTCAGAGGATCTTCTCAACCCAGGGGCTGAGTCCACATATCCTGCTTTGCAGGCAGATTCTTTTCTGCTGAGCTACCTGGGAAGTCCCATTACTAGTATTTGTACTATATTTGCATTACTGTACATTCACAGATGTTAGTCATAGGTGGGGCAAACAAGGAGAGCAGCAGATTTAAGGACAGAAGAATGTTTTAAGCATATTAGTAAAAAAAAAAGTTAAGATTTTAACTTTACCATGTAATTTCAAAGCATGGCTGATTTGTTGATGAGTATTCTAAAAAAAAAAAAATGCCATTCCCTTTATGATTCCTCATGAAGTTTTTAAAGAGCAACTCAGAAGTGTTATTATGTAGGGTAGCACTATGCTAAAAGTTTTATAGGTACATTACACCCCACAGCAGTTTGGTACTAGGGAAACTGAATCTCAATACTTAGCTACTAAAATGGCAAACATTGTCTTTGCAGCTCCCCACAAACTCCTGGTCCTATCAACACAAAATTATGCTTTTAAATAGACAAAGCTGTCAATGAATCTTAATTAGCTCATGGTTTTATGTCATTGACCAATTTTTAACAGTTGGTTATAATGAAAATAGCAGAGGGACTGGCCCTTGAATACCTGCCTCCCATTCAAGACCTGCCTCCCTCACCTCTCTGAGTCTCAGTTTTCTTCTGTATAAAAGCATAACAACTTCATGCTGTGACTGAATGAAACTCAGAGAGACAATGCATGTGAAATAGAAGGGGAATTTTTATATATATGTCATTATGCAAAGATTAACTCCAGATAAAACATCAAAATTTACCTGGTAGTTCAGATGGTAAAGAATCTGCCTGCAAAGCGGGTGATCTGGGTTCCATCCCTGGGTCAGGAGGATCCATTGGAGTGCGGAATGACAATGTACTCCAGCATTCTTGCCTGGAAAATTCCAAGGACAGAGGAGTCTGGGGGTACAGTCCATGGGGTCAAAAAGAGTCTGATAAGACTGAGCTTCTAACATTTTACTTTACAAAAGAACTTAGCCTGTATGTTAAAATTGACTTGAAAATAAAATTCTATAGCATATCCTCCTAATAAAGACTGCCCTCTCATTGCTGGGCAATTTGAAAATCGAAGGAATGAAAATAGCAACTTGAATTGTTCAGATATTTTTACCTGCAGACACCATGTAACTGCAAATTCACATTGGCTTAAAAAATAAGGGCATTTGTTATTTTATACAACAAGAAGTTAGGAAGATGAGGAGAGTATGCAAAAATTCCACTTCTACCTCACATTGATACTGGACTCTGACCTAAATTTAGGGCTTCACCCTCTAGTCTGGGAACAGGATAAAAACTGCAGAAATCACACTTGGCCACAAACATCAAGCAAGGATATTCCTGCCTCAGGGCCTTTGCACCTAATATTCCTTCTGCTAGAGATAACTTTCCATTGTGGCTAGTCTTCCCAGTGTAGTCATTTCTGTTTAAAAATCACTCTAATGAAAAATATGTTTTGTCTTGCCTACATGGGCACTTTTTCATATAAAGATTATTCAGAAATTTAAAAAAATATTCAAATTATTAAAGTTATTTCTTTCTTAAAATCACTTTTTAACATTTCCAACTTACCTATTTCATTATTCTGCTTTTAAGACTAGTCATTTTAATAATTATTATTTTTTTTACTTGATAAACTTTTTATTTATTTCATTTTAGCCTCTATTTCCCTCTCCCAGCCTGCTTTATATCTCTCCCCTGCCCAGCTCTGGAGGCAGCCTGACCCCATGTTGGGCTTTGGGGGTGGGTTGGGGGGAGATTGTACCTTTAGAGCTTATAAACCTACACCAGGACTGGAGCCAGCGCCTCACCACACTAGCTGAATCTGGCCAGGACATGGGCACCTAACAGTTCTTAACATCCCCTGAGACCCCAGAGCCTATAGACTAGAGCTGCCAACCCCGCCCCACCACTCAGGACTTGGGGAAGGGGGGATGGGAAGTGTACCAAGACCCCCAGAGGCACCTGCAGCTGAGCAGGGCTCGCCAGGAAGAAGGCAAAGAGCCAGGTGAGATTCTTGAGGTTCATTTGTCCCCAGTCAAGGCTCCTTGCCCCCACCCCAGGGGCAGTACCAACTACCCACCATAGCCACTAGCCAAGCCCAGAACCAGGGCACCCTATCCCTTCACCAACCAACAAGAAACAAAAACAGAATCTTTAAAAACAAAAACAAAAATCTTTAAAAAACATTGATATATGTTTGCTTAAGTACTTTTGTTAAGTTCCTTCAGATATTTAAACTGTATTTACAAATTTTATATATTTAATTTGCTCAAGCATTATGTCTATTTACCTTAAGTAACAAGTACTTCCAAAGTAAAATAAATCTTATAACTTAAATACTAAAGTCAGAGGATTAACTAGTCACTCTGTCAGGCCAAATTCTTTTTAATATTACTTACATAATCAAACATTTAAATATATAATCAAATATTTACATATTTCTTAATATAAAATATTAAGCAAATGAATTTATCTTATTGTTACAAATATTCTTAGACTTCATTGCAGATCTACTGAAAGTTCAAAATTGACAATGTAAGAAAATATATGTCACATATTCTTCAGAACCTTTCCAAGTAATTTTTAAGGTCATTCTCTTAGCTTAGAAGCCTAAAGTAACTAAATTTTAATGAAATCTGTTCATAATCCATGGCAAGGATTTCATGATAGAGAGGAAAACATGACCAAATAGTGGCTTCCCTTAATTTTGTATAATATCATCATTAATTTTAAAGTGATATGAGTCCATAATCCCAGTCTAAAAGTTTTTATTGAGTTAATTTTCTTTTTGCTTGTCTCTTGAGACATGCAAATATCTTTATTATCTAAATGTAAATATCATTGTTCAGAACAGAATTGTACATTCTTTTCATATGTCCTTATCTCTTAGCGTTACAAAACGTTTACAGTCATGAGAAGGATATCTAATTATATTTTAGTTTTTTCAGTCACACATTCTATGTCACATAACATAATGGATATCTGCTGATCACATTTATTGAAGGCAACATCTTTCCTACATTTCTCTTTATTACTTTACCTGGCTTTATTTTTCTTCATAGCACTTTTCATTCCCAGAGATATTATTTATTGATTGATTTATGTTCGTTTTATTTGTCTCTTTTCTCTAAAATACAAGCTCTGTGAAAAGTGGTGACTTGTATTTTCTCTTGTATCCTCCAGACCTTGAAAAGTGCCTGACACATAGGAGGCATTCGACAATGATTGTTGAATAGACGTATGAATAAATGAAGAGGTGAGACATGCATCTCATGCCTGCTCTACATCTGGTAGAGAGAATCATTGCCACAACTGCACAACTGTCTTAAAAGTAATAGGTTCCCAGGAGCTGGAGATGATTGTATTTCCTTATTATCACAGGTGCTAGAGAGTGTGAAACACAATTCTGTAGATAAACAACTAGAAACAGTCCATCTAAAGATTCTAATAATCACATTTTAGAGAGAAAGGTTTTTTGTTTTTTGTTTTATTTTTTCTCTAAAAGAGTTTGACGCATTCCAGAAAGCCTCAGAGGAGAAATCACATGACCATTCGATCTTACCATACCCTCTATAGTAAAGAATGTCATTAACATGCCCCTTATCGCAACCTCATAGATCACATCATAGAGATAAAAAAAAGATTCAAACCTTAATTAGTTTTTATTTGAGATGTAGAAGAAAACCATTCTTGTTTTATGCACTGATTCTTTCATTAGAGTTTTCTTAGATAAATGATAAGGGATATAATTTTCTATTGACAACTCTTCTTTAATGGAGTCTTTAACAGCTTAAATACTATGATGTATAACACATTTCATCTCACTTGCAAAATGTTGGTAACGCTAAATCAAATAAAATGTTGCTAAGTAATGTGACCAATCTAACTGGCAAATAGAGAGCATTAATTGACTCAAAATGCCTTTCTAAAACTAGATAGACACTATACTACCTAACACGATACACATGTATCATGGGCCTTCAAAGCAGTGTGAGATGACCTCTTCAGTACAGATCAGAATCTGGCTTCAGTAGTTTTACCTGATCCTAACTTTATTCAGCAGCCTCCAAATGTATAAGGCTCCTCAAATGTAAGTCATCTATTCCTTGCAAATGGTTATTAATATTTGGAATTAATAACTTTAGTACAGTTATTGTCCTTTAATTATGTAATTAGAGAGATGCCATATAGTCCTGAGTGAGTAAAAAAGAGAAATTAAAGAAAACAGCTTTGACTAATTGGGAGGCTTTCTTATTGAAAATAGTTGGAAAGAGATGAAAATGTATATGGGTCTACAGATCATCTCTAAAAATAGATGTATATTGAAATGGACTGTAGTAGTGAGAGTTGAAGAAAATAAATAATTTTAGATTTGAAAAATATAATTTTAAATTAGATGTTATTTGAGATTCTAATTTCTGAATTGTCAAAAAATGCTTACATTATTCTGATAGTTTAGGAATTAGAATCTCAGATAAGAGATTTCCACAGTAACATAAAGAAGGGCTTGAACCAGAAATACAGACACTACTCATAGTCAGCAAGAGTCCAAAATGCAGTACTTAGGTGCAATCTCAAAAAAGACTGAACGTTCATTTCCAAGGTAAACCATTCAATAAATATCACAGTAATCCAAACCTATGCCCCAACCAGTAATGCTAAAGAAGCTGAAGCTGAATGGCTCTATGAAGACCTACAAGACCTTCTAGAACCACAAAAAGATGTCCTTTTCATTACAGGGGACTGGAATGCAAAAGTAGGAAATCAAGAAACACCTGGAGTAACAGGCAAATTTGACCTTGGAGTACGGAATGAAGCAGGGCAAAGGCTAACACAGTTTTGTCAAGAGAACACAGTGGTCATAGAAGAACATCTATTTCTGCTTTATTGACTATGTCAAAGCCTTTGAATGTGTGGATCACAGAAACTGGAAACTTCTTAAAGAGATGGGCATACCAGATCACTTGACCTGCCTCCTGAGAAATCTGTATGCAGGTCAAGAAGCAGCAGTTATAACTGGACATGGAACAAAAAACTGGTTCCAAATTGGGAAAGGAGTGTGTCAAGGCTGCATATTGTCACCCTGCTTATTTAACTTATATGCAGAGTACATAATGAGAAATGCTCAACTGGATGAAGCACAGGCTGGAATTAAGATTGCTGGGAGAAATATCAATAACCTCAGATATGAAGATGACACCAGTCTTATGGCAGAAAGCAAAGAAGAACTAAAGAGCCTCTTGATGAAAGTGAAAGAGGAGAGTGAAAAAGTTGTCTTAAAAGTTAACATTCAGAAAACTAAGATTACGGAAACTGTCTCATCACTTCATGGAAAATAAATGGGGAAATAATGGAAACAATGAGAAACTTTATATTTTGGGGACTCCAAAGTCACTGCAGATGGTGACTGCAGCCCTGAAATTAAAAGACTCTTGCTCCTTGGAAGAAAAGTTATGACTGACCTAGAAAGTATATTGAAAAGCAGGGGCATCTCCTTGCTGATAAAGGTCCATCTAGTCAAAGCTATGGTTTTTCAGCAGTCATGTATGGATGTGAGAGTGTAATTATAAAGAAAGCTGAGTGCTGAAGAATTGATGCTTTTGAATTGTGGTGTTGGAGAAGACTCTTGAGAGTCCCTTGGACTGCAAGGAGATCCAACCAGTCTAATTCTAAAGGAAATCAGTCCTGTTTATTCATTGGAAGGACTGATGCTAAAACTGAAACTCCAATACTTTGGCCACCTGACATGAAGAACTGACTCATTTACCCTGATGACCCTGATGCTGGGAAAGATTAAAGGCGGGAAAAGAAGGGGGCAACAGAGGATGAGATGGTTGGATGGCATCACCGACTCGATGGACATGAGTTTGAGTTTGAGTTGAGTAAGTTCTGGGAAGTTGGTGATGGACAGGGAAGCCTGGCGTGCTGCAGTCCATGAAGTCACAAAGAGTCGGACATGACTGAGTGACTGAACTGAAATTCTCTGATGTCTTTGATGAAAGTGTGCTAAGTTACTTTCGTCGCTCCAACTCTGTGCAACCCTGTGGACTCTAACGTACCAGGCTCCTCTCTCCGTGGGATTCTTCAGGCAGGAATACTGGAGTGGCTTTGCTACCCTCCTCCAGGAGATCTTCCCCGAACTAGGGGTTCAACCCATGTCTCCTGCATTGGCAAGTGAGTTCTTTACCACTAGTGCCAGCTGGGAAGCCCCGTGGTAAAAGAATATGAGTAAAAATTTATGGTAAAAAAAATCTAATTAAAAAATTGGTACATACATGGATATCTCCCCTAGAGAAGAGTTTTCTTTCAAATTGGCCTAAGTGTATATTATGTTAATTTATTAGTTCAACAAATACTTGTTGAGTGACTGCCATGTCTACTAGGTACTAGAAATAATGAAAGAAAGAGACATATCTCTCTCTCTTATATATATATATATATATATATATACACACACACACACACACACACACACAGATATATATGTTTTTTTCTTTCTTTAAAAGAGTATACAAGATTCCATTAAAAAGTAAAACTCACTTAAGTGTGATAACTAGATAACTATTAGGAAGAAACATAGCAAATAATAAATATCAATTCAACTGTTATCAATTAACAGATATTCATTATTTACATGGTCATAGAACAGATTGTAGAAAGGTTTATGCTAGTAAATGGTGTACCCCTTGGATTAGGCAGTCATTTTGCATACATAAATACAGAGAATTAAAGAAAAGATTAATTCTATGACCTTTTCAGAATGAAAGGACTGTAGTGACTAAGAGATCTCATTTATTCAGCTTCATTGGAAAGTAGCAGCTTCCATATATGTGAATTTCCTAAATTAAGAGATTTGTTCATTCATTACTTTGGCACATATTTGTGGAGAACTTCCTATTTGTCAAGTCTTATTCTAGAAACTGAGATAGAGGAGAATAAAAGACAACCTTGTTCTGATATAGTCATGCAACTAAGAGGTAAATAAGTGCATAGATATGTGCAAGGAGAGCACCTGGAAGAAAATTAAAGGTGATCCAAGTTTGGGAAGACCTAGGGAGATGCCATTTTAGATATTCTAGTAAAAACAGTGATTTTTCTTATAATCAAGATAAAATTTTTATATTAATTTTTCTCACATGGAAAAGTTTTTGTGAAAAATGGCCCAATACAAATGTTTCAAAAATCTAGGTAATGTTAGTATTGATCAGCAATAAGAAGACAGACAATTTTATGAATACAATAAAATGCATATTTTGTGAGGAGAGTAATTGCATTAAATGGAGAGAAATATTTATGTCTTCTTTCTACCTATATATTCCTTAAATCCTGCCAATGGTTTCCATTGCTCCAGAATCCTAATGTGACCTAATGTGATTTTCAGGTCTAGTCTAGTCCTGGGCTAACTATCAGGTTTAATTTCACATGTGTGTATGTGCGTGTATTCTCAGTTGTGACAAACTCTGCTACCACATGGACTGTCTGTCTATGGAATTTTACCAGCAAGAATACTGAAATGGATTTCCATTTCCTTTTCTAGAAGATCTTCCTGACCCAGGAATCAAGCCTGCATCTCTTGGGTCTCCTACATTGATTGGCAGGCAGATTGTTTACTACTGTACCCACTAGGAAGCCAAGTTTCATTTCACGTACTTTTTCTATGTGCTATGCCAATGAAATATTGGGAAGAGATAATATATGTTAAAACATTAGGAAGGAATAAACATTCAGTTTGCATTCTTATGAGAGTGATGGAAAATAAACATAAAATTAAATTATGTTAACATAAACATAAACACGTTATCAAACAAGACAACTATGGATACCTGTGATGACAATGCCACAGGAAGATATTGGTCATGTTGGGGAAGGTGCAGGCAAGAGTCAGTACATGGAAAGACAGCAGATGCCTAGAGGAAGGGAAGGTGATATGTATGTATCTTTGAATAGCCTAAAGAATGAAAGCCCATCAACTGCCAAGCCTCAGAGAGAAGCTTATTCCAGGTCCAGATAACGTAGAATTCATATACCTTGAGTCAGAAGAGTTTGGTATCTTGTAGGAATAGAACTGAGGCCAGTGTTACTTCATCTTAGATCAGTGTTTGATGTTAAGAGGGGATTTGAAAGAAGCAGGTAGGAGCCAAATCATGAAGCACGTTTCAGACCACAGCAAGGTCCTAGAAGATATTTAGAGTGTGATGAAGGGCCGTGGAAGAGGTATAAGCAGGGGAGTAAGATAGTCTGACTTGCATTTTAGCCAGTTTTTATGCAGAGAATGGATTTCGGGAGATGAATGTGGGACACTGAGGAGCCTGCTGGCAGACTCTTGTAAGAATCCTGCTGAGAGATGATGTAGAGTTGCCACAACACAGCGTTGCAAGTAGATAAGAGTCTGTGTCAGCATTAAAGCTGGTGACCTGTCCATGAAACCACTTTTATCAGAGCCTGAAACAAATATTGATTGAAAAGTAGAACTCCGAAAGCAAAGTCCTTTTTTTCATCTGTGACAGTCACACTGACATAAATTCTACTTGCAACCTTGTGTTTTGTGTCAAAAATCTACATTTTAAAGATCACTAATAAGAAATCAATGATGGTAAACAGTCCATTCTGTCAACAACAAGCCCACACAAACCTTAGCAAATATTCAAAATGTGTTATATTCAGAGTCAATAATACTCTCAATATATTAACCGTATATAGCATGACTGCATCGTTGATATGAGAAACTAGCATTTGATGGGTTTTTGTTATCATAAGTTGAATGGCCTCAGATTTAAACAGAAAAAAAATGTGGATGCCCTTTTACTAAGAAAGTCATTTGGTGCTGCTGGGAGTATTGCCTGATACGGACTAAGACCTTAGTTCCTTTCCAGGAATTGCCTTGTGGTGGTGGTTTAGTTGCTAAGTCGTGTCTGACTCTTGAGACCCCATGGACTGTAGCCCGCCAGGCTCTCTGTCCATGGGATTTTCCAGGCATGAATACTGGAGTGGATTGCCATTTTCTTCTCCAGGGGATCTTCCTGACCCAGGAATCGAACCCAGGTCTCCTGCATTGCAGGCACATTCTTTACTGACTGAGATATGAGGGAATTGCTTTAGACAAAGTAAAATGCCTCCTCCTTCCTTTCCCCTGGAGACATGACATCTGGGAACTTGTCCATGGAGAGGTTGGACTTTGGTAACTTGTTGCTTCAATGTGGGATTCTGAAGGGCTCTTCCATTGGAGCTCTCTGGGAAATTGTCTGAGGCTGTTGCAAATGCATCACAATTTCTCCTCTGAGTAATCCTGTGTTCCTCTCTCCCTCACAGGCATTATTATGAAGAAATGATTCTTCTTTCCGATCAAGGTCTGTTTCCTAAGGAATGAGACCTAAGACTAAAAATAAGCTTAAACCTATCTCAAATGAGTGATGAGAAGCAGAAATTTCTTGTGAGTCTTCAAGATTATCTGAAAGATTTGTCAGGAAATTGCCTTCTTTTTTACATTTACAACTTGAATTAAATTGGCAATTTTGGGCTACTAAGGCATTCTATGTAAAATACTGAATTAGTATTCTAAGCATGTGTCTCTGCATGCTCAGTTGTTCAGTCATGTCCAACTCTTTGTGATCCCATGGACTGTTGCCTGCCAGGTTCCTCTGTCCATAAACATTTTCAGGCAAGAATACTGGGGTGGATTGCCACTTCCTACTCCAGGGGATCTATTCTGACCAAGGGATTGAACCGGCATCTCTTGCATTGGCAGGTGGACTCTCTACCACCCAGCCAACTGGGAAGCCCCATTCTGAGCATAACATTAACTATCCTATCTGTAGCATCTATCATCTCTCCCCCCTCTTCTCTCTCTCTGCAAAATTGTTATACTAGCCAAAATAGCTTTGATGAAATGTGCTATTTCGAGGTCTTTCATTAAATTAGTGATACATCTAAATTTCAATCCACACAGGGAAATTTGTCATTAAACTTTGCATAAAACCTGACAATGGGCTTGCAAAAGCCTTCCTGGTTTCCAATATTTCTTGGAAGAAAAGGGTTAAAAGATTTGCTGCCAGCACTCGGTATGTTTGGTGGTCAAGACCAGTAGCCAGGAATTGCAGTTTCTGTAGTTCTAGTTGGATTGTGATTTTTTTTTTCAAAGCATGTTAGCACTTTGATACAAGGTTAGAGCCAGAAACAACTTAGAAGAGTGATCAGAGGTTTAGGAAACTCCCCACATTTTCCATTACCTCTACTCATGAATTTGAATGTAATCAAAATAAATATCATTTATGTGTTATATAAGAAAATTTCAATCTGTGGCCTCTAGCCTCTCTTCCATAACATTTCCCACCTAGAAATTCTTGAATTACCACTGATCACTTTCAGCTAGAAAGGCAATGAATTACATTCTTTTCTGCAAAAAGACCCCACTCAAGGAGACAACTATATCAAAAATTATCCTTGCTGGATTTAGGAAATAAACATTATGACAATGTGGTCAGTAATATTGTATTTGAGAAATCTGAGCATGCTTTTCAGTTTTACTGTAGGGCTAACGTGTTTCAAAAGAGACCATACTTTTATCATGTCAGCAACTGTTGTCGGTCTCAAGCATCTACATGGTCAAAGCATGATGACTTCTAGGGTCATTAGAGAGCTGCTTGTAGTAAGATTCCGGGTAAAAAATGTGGTGGAAGTGGTTGGATTTTCCTCATATCTGAACAGACAAAAGAAAACATTGACTTCTTCAAATTTCAGTTTTGATGTGTCAGTCTTTGGAAGTGTTTGATGAAGACAATGTTTCTATATGACTGAAATGAGTTTACTTTAGATACTACCCTTGCTGTGTTCAAATAGAACATGGGGTAGAGAATCTATGTGTTTTGAATATCACTACCGGTTTCACAAAATTACTGCCAGTATCTGAGTTCATTGTACTCTTCAATCCTTCCTTAAACTCCCTGTAGCTCAGGTTCAGAATCGACAAGTTAATGAAATTACAGGAGGCATTGTACTATGGGGACAATGTCCATTACCAGGAGCTCTTTTGAGGGTACAGTGAAAATACAATCACCTTGATATAGGAGGTGACTAAAGAGTGGGTCTTGCATTTCAGGATTGCTGCTTTGTATCATTAACATGAGAAAAAAGAAAGCATCCATATTATTTTCCAAAGGTCACAGAAAATAATTTATTTTCTTGCTAAAAGAAACTCTAATAAGATGATTTTAAAGTTTGCCTATCCCAGAAAATTTATGGTAAAGATTTTTAGAACAGTCAAAAACAGAAATTTCAATGAAGATTCATATTTAAGCTGGACATTTTTTTTTCCTTATTGAGCCTTGTTTCCCTACTGGATATGGTATAGAATGGAGAATTGGCACACAGAGGCTTTAAATACCATCACTGCAAATCATACAGACAGCAGCAGAAAATAGACTCGAGAGCAGTATTGCTGTGGTAGGGAGAGGCATCTTGGGCCAGAGTAATTCAACTTATCTAACCTAAGTCAAAACTTCAAGACTCACTAATGGAAGAATTGTATGCATTGTCCCTGTTTCTAATTCTTAGTTTTCTGATTGCCTTGTGTCCTTGCCTCCCATCAAAATCAATGCTAAATGGAAGAATCATAGTTTTGAAATTATTTGTTAAATAATTTAATAGACACTATAATGGGTTTTTTAGTTTGCCAAATGCCACGTTATTTTCAATAATACATTATATTATTTTTCACAGATCTGTATAAAGTCTATTTTGAAAATAGATGACATAATCTAGCAGACAAGAGTTTATGCTAGGTGGCAACTCGCATTGTTTAAAGTCTACCATTATAAACTTACATGGTATTTATTTATTCAGGACAAATAATAATCTTCATTTCTCAAGGGCAATGCACTAGAAAATGTACATAAAATCTGGCCCACTGATTAACCTAACAGGTAGTAAAAAAGATATGAACATCATAAAAATTTTAAAAGTGTAAATGAGGAGGTAATAAGAGAGGTGGGATTTACAAATCAAAAAAGAGAGAGGAAACTATTTTAATTTACCTTCTATGGTATTGTATTAGAGATAAAAACATAGAATCAGTTAAACAAAAACAATGGTATTGGTACATTCAGTCTTTTTGTTTTTATTTTTTTAATCTCAAGAGGTGAAATATAAAACCAGCTAAATGCTGGTGGGACTATTAAGGACTCTGTTTAAGTTATTTTGAATTTAAATGTAATTTTACTAATACTGTTAATCAAGGGGAATCATTAGAATGATTTCAGCAAGAAAGGCTGGATACTTGAATAATTAAAGACACAAGACTGATTTTAGGAGAAGCATCATCATCTAAAATCAAGTATTAGCATCCTTATAAAAGATAGGGATGGGGATGAAAGATAGCAAGAACCACATTTTGCAATTATTTAGACTCATTAATATCATAGAGTTCCTTGAAATAATAAAAACCTATTTGTATTAAATATAAATTTGTCTCAATATTAATATTTATTTCTTATAGATAGTAATACTTGAATAATTGCATCTATAATTCTTATGATGCAGTTCAAAAGTTTCCCAAATTATTGTTTTTCAATCGTCTTTGAATAGGTGGTGCATACAATTATAAACGTTCAAATATACTGAAGAATTCCTTCTTTCCCTTTCCCCTAAACCAACTACTTTCCCCAGGGCAAGTATTTCTATTTTTTCTGGTTTCTGAAATATCCTGTGGATCTTTACAGATTTGCCTTGGAATATTTAACATACGGCAAGCTTTCACTGCTCTGTTCCTTTCTTTAACCACTCAGCATTACATCTTGTTGTTCATTCTGTTTTAGTACATAAGAATTTTAACAGTTGCATAGTATTCTATAGATACTTGACGTTGTTTCTTTTTTTAAATTTTTTTCCTATTACACATAGTATTGAAATGAATGTACTTGTTCATACATCTTTGAACAGTCTACAGAATAATTGCTAACAGTTTAATTTCTGGTAAAATCTATGCGGATTAACAATTTACAATTTAACAAATGGCTGGAATTAAAATCCAAAGAGGGTTAACCAGTTTATATTTTCACAAGCAACATATGAGAGAGCTTATTTTAAAAATGCATCGAAATATGTTTTACAATTTTTTACCTTGGCCAAACGACAAGTGAAAAAATGGACTATTATTGTAGCTTCAGTTTGTATTTATTTATTTAGTGGGTTCAGATCTGTTTATGTTTTAGTGCCACAATATATTCCTTTCCTGTGTTCATATCCTATACTGATGGTAAATACTGAAAACTTCTTAAAAATACTTGAGATTTTTGTATCTGCAAAATTGGTGACTTATTTACAAGCATCTACTCTCCACTAGGTCCACATTCCCACTGTTTCACCTGTCTTGGGTAGTGAGTTCAGTACTATTTTGTTGCTTATTAAAGCAAAGAAGCAAATCAGCTTGAGTTTAGGAAGATGACTTTGGAAAATATAGATTTAACACAGCATTATTCCATGGGCTTAGAGAAAGATAACAATGAATAAATAATTACTTATTAAAATTCCAAAATAGGGGAAAAGTATCAACCTAATGAGAATTAAAATACACCTATAGTTTCAGAATAGAGCATCATAAATATGAAATTATTTTTGAATTTCCAAAGTTCTGATTTCTGTAAATGCTTCAATTTGAACATCATCATTGTATGTACTGTACATCTGCACTTAGAACACATAGAGGCTATTAAATTTCATTACTTTGCCCTGAGGCTTGCATGGTGAAGGTGTTTGCAAAGGTGGGGCTTCTAAATTAGAACAGATTCTCATGAATAAGGACGTCTTTATTTATTACAAATGGAAGAAGCAGCAAGTCTGATAGCTGTCTACCTCAAGTTCTGGACAAGAATAATAGTATGGAACAAAAGGCATGTTTAATTTTGAACAATATGATGGAGGAAATTTTCAGCAGGATCAATTCACCATTTCTTTGATATACACTCTGAGCTTTGTGGGACAAATGTGGCGCTAGTGGTGAAGAAGCTGCCTGCCAATGTAAGAGACGTGGGAAACATGGGTTTGGTCCCTGGATCAGGAAGATCCCCTGGAGAAGGAAATGGCGTATTTCCTTCTTTCTACCCATGTGCTGTGCTAAATCACTTCACTCCATCCGACTTTGTGCGATCCTATGGACTGTAGCCCATCAGGCTCCTCTGTCCATGGGATTCTCCAGGCAAGAAAATTGGAGTGGGTTGCCATTTCCTTCTCCAGGGAATCTTCCCAACCCACTAGCTTTACCACTAGTGCCATCTGGGAAACTCAGTTTTACATGAAATCCTGAGAATCAGAGATTAATACAAAGAAGGTTTTGTAACGAATTAGATGAGACAATGATTGTAGGCATCATTTGAAACACGGCATATTGTAAGAGCACAATATTTAACTCAGTGTTTGGCAAATGTTTCTATAAAAGGCCAGAGAGTAAGTAGTTTGAGTTTCATGCGCCATATGGCCTTTGTCACAAGTACTCAACTCTGCCACTCTGATACATGAAGTGCCAATAAGTTACATGAAAGCAACCATAGAATACAAGCAATGAATGTTTCAATCAAGCTGTGCTTACAAAATGCATTGGTGAGTTGGGTTTGGTCCAAGGGTCATCATTTGCTGTTTCCTCTATTAACTCATTATCATTTGATTATGGTGATGATGAGGATAACAGCAACAACAACATAAAAGGATTTGGTTGAACTGAGTTGAATTCAGAAGCATTTACAAAGCATATGAATGAATATACTTGGGACTCTGTTATTCACAATGGGAAAGACATTTATGTATACTGAGCATTCTCCATGTGGCAAGCAATCTGTTAGTTTCTTCATATACATAATTGCATTTAATATTGATGTGTTGGTATTTTAAACATAAGGATCTTGAGACCCAGAGAGTTTAAGTGAGGAACTGAAGTTAACTCTGTTAATAATTCTCAGATGTAGGATTAGAATCCAATCCTATTGATCCCAAGTATTGAGTTCATTCCTTGTTCTTGTAACTGTTACATTGAATAAGCAAGACTCAGAAGTGCAATCACAAAGACATTGCCTGCTCATAATTGCCTCTACAAACCCAATATGTAGGGCTGTTATTTTACTCCATGAAATAAAATTTTGGCAAATAGCCCAGATAGCTCATCTGTTCATTCTGGGATAATAATAATATTTACAAAATTAATTCTCTTAACACTTCAATCTCTCTAATACTCTCAGCTCAATATAGCCAACCCTGTCCAGTGTAATACTAAGAATTAAGCTTCAGTTAAAGTGAAATCTTTTGGAGGGGGTCCATCAGTCTTACCCCACTGGCAGCGACCTGGCTATGAAAGGGGCTTAAAGGTGACTCTTTCTCTTTAGACACCACCAGCCACTGCTGAAGATATGAAGGGTGTTCTCACGCGCATTTCCTTCTCCACCAATTGCATGTTCTGTGCTGTGCTTCGTCGCTCAGTCATGTCCGACTCTGTGACTCTGTGGACTGTAGCCTGCCAGGCTTCTCTGTCCTTGGGATTCTCCAGGCAAGAGTACTGGAGTGGGTTGCCAGTCCCTTCTCCCGGGGATCTTCCCGACGCAAGGATCGAACCCAGGTCTCCCTCATTGCAGGTGGATTTTTTTTTTTTTTTTTTTTTTTTTTAACCATTTCAGCCACTAAGGAAGCACCAATGTTCTCCTGCTGGTTCCTTAATTCCTCCAGCCTGCTTCTGCCCATGTGTGCTCCTTCCACAGGTGAAACAGTGCAGCATTGAAAAGACATCTGTGTCCTCTGCCTGACTTTTTCTCTCATAAATACTATACTTCAGGGCCATATCAGGGCTTCGTATGCCCCAGGGCTCTCCTGAAAATCCTTCTCATTTCACTAGAAGGGTAGTGAAGATGTCCCTCATCCTTTATCTTCATCACTGGTTAGGGTTCCTTAGAGCAAACCTACACCTCTCTCTAGACTAGCTCCTGGCATCTTCAACTTGGGAATGACTTTCTAAATTGTGCAAGAGTGTTGCACATCCACCTCCTCACCTGTCTCTGTCTAGATGGTGAAACACCTCCTATTGAAATGTGGAGTAAATTAGTGTCTATATTCTAGAGCATCTACAGAAACTTTTTAATGGCCTTGTATAAAAGCCAAAATGCTTTTTTTTTTTAAGGCACTTGCTCTATGGTTGTGAATACAAAATTAATACTCCAGAAATATTTACAAGTTTTTGATGGGTTAGAAGGGAGTTAGAGGTCAGTAAGTTCATTCCTTGATTGAATCAATGAATATTGCTCAGTATGTAGTACTTGTAAATTGCTTAAGTAAGGGGTTAAGAAAGATGGAAACAATATGCAGATATCCTTATAGTTGTTACATTAATATCATTGATTTGGGAGCATTTCCTACCCCTTAAAAGTCTCATTTCTATATTTAAAAAAAAATCTTGGGGGCTCCCTAGTATTTTAAACAAAATGTCTGCCTTGCAGAAAAAATGCTAATCTTTACAGAATAGCCATTTAAGTGTTGAGGACAAGACTCACCTGTCCTTTCATCTTCCTTAGACTTTCCATCACTAGTTCTTTTAATAATTCCCCTTAGGACGTGTAACAGTGGTACATGTGACTGCTCTCCAGTTGCTCTCAAGAACAGATGCTGGGGCCCTCTTTTAGAGACCACCCTTACCAATACAACCACTGTGGGGTAAACAGTTCATCTTGGATCTCTGGATGCTTGCACACAGCTCGATGCTGACCTTGCATTTGTGCATATAACCTGTCCAGGTCCAGGGCCTTGTTTCTGGCTTCTTTCATTTTAATTAACCAAAACCACCAAAATGGTGGTTTTCCACGAACAAATGTCTTTTAAAATGAAGAACTGAGCTCAAAAAGTAAAGAAAATTCACAGGGTGTTGGTAAGTAGAACATTATAAAGTAAATCTAAAGTAGTGGCTGCCCACCAGGCCAGTCTGTCATATTTTAGTAGGAATGGAGAAACACAAAAATGAACGTCAGTATCATGGTGTAGCAACTAGATCATCATGAATGTAAAAGTCAACCAATTGAAAGTATTGCTGAGAATGTGAAATAAAAAATGTTCTTGACTTCCGGTGAGAGTGTAAATTGGCAAAACCACTTTAGAGAGAAATTTGGAAACATATAGTAAAGGGAAAAATGGGCTGACCCTACAGTCTAGCAATTTCTTTTTTAGGTAGATACCAGGAATCTGCCTGCAATGCAGGAGACCCCAGTTTGATCCCTGGCTTGGGAAGATCCCCTAGATAAGGGATAATTTACCCACACCATTATTCTTGGGCTTCCTTGGTGCCTCAGACAGTAAAGAATCTGCCTGCAATGTGGGGGACATGGGTTAGGAAGATCCTGGGTTGGAAAGATCCCATGGAGGAGGGCATGGCAACCCACTCCAATATTCTACCCTGGAGAATCCCCATGGACAGAGGAGCCCGGCAGGCTACAGTCTTTGTGGTCACAAATAGTCGAACATGACTGAGCGACTTTCACTTGACTTCACTTCATAAAGACTTGGTCAACTTTTGCACAAAGAGATCTGTAAAATAACCTCTTAATAGCACCGTTCAAACACAAAAGCAAGTAAGCAAACAACAAAAACAGCAATAGAACTTCAGAACCAGCTTAATGTCCATGGCAGAATGTATTTTAAAATGTGGTTATTTATACACTGGGGTACTACACAGCAATGAAAATGAATGAATCAGATTAAATGATATAAATATGTATGGATCTCACAAATGTAATTTTGAATATAAGAAGCAAATTGCATAAAATATTTAGTAAAGTTTAAAAACACACAGAATGGTCCTTTATTTTGTGCAGAGAGACTTATGTGTGTAGAAAATGTATAAAGAAATGCCTGATATAATGAAACTCTAGAAATACACATAGAAAGCTAAAATACTGCTACCTGAAAGGGAGTGAGTGAACAGGATGAACATGAAAATGAAGGCAGAGATAGGAGTAAACTTTAATTATATACTACTTATATTTTAAATCATGAACTCTATGAATATATTACTAGTAAAAATATTAATAGATTGATTGGTGACTAAATTTAGGGTAGAGGACAGGAAAGAGAATGCAGTTGGTTGGAGAAAGTTACAAATTATATTCACAATTTATATTCATAGCATTTAAATTATTAAGCTGAAAAATGAATATACATTGTTTTATTTTCCTACAAGCCTTTTGCATGTCTGAAATATAATAATATTTTTAAATAAAATTTTGGCTTTCAAAACTATTATTTCTGCTAAAGGCTTGAGAATCCTATTTTGAAATTCAAAAGCAAGTATTAGTGTTTCACTCTTCTTTGTGATTTTATTGTAATCTTAATTTAGGTCAAAGAAACATAGATGATTCTGTCAAAATACAGAAAATGATCAAGTATGGAAGTGTGGAAAAGAAAGATAGTATTTTAATCTAATCTCTAATTTATTATTTTATCTAGTTTACACATCCTTCACTCTTTTTAACACTATTAATTTTGGTATTTTTCTTAAATCTCTTTTTCAGAATTAAACAAATAATTTCAGATATTATCTCCAAATGGTAGTACTTATACATTCTGTTTTAATATATCAAAGATGATCTAACATTCTATTTATGTAAATATCATCTTAATTTTTTAATACTTCTGAGCAACACTAATATATTTTACACAAATAAAATGAACCAGAGTTATAAAGCTAACCTTTAGAGTTGATTCCCTCTTTTAAGTTTTAATTCTGAAAGGCTAATTTTCTTCTTCAGATGTGGGTTTCCTTATGTTTGAAATGAATAGATGCTTGTGCAAAAATGATCTTGTAATAATTAGTTTCAAATTGAGATACTAATATTAAATTAATGAGACAATTAAATAAAGAAATTAACAGTGTTTAGAACAAATTGATTGCTCAAAAATTAACCATTCAATCTTGTCAATAAAAATAAGTAAATATGTCTACATGTTTGACCACTGTGTTGTTACAACTTCTTAGGATCATCATTTTCATTCTCCAGTACATGCATGTAATGTTATGAATGCACAAGTTAGAAGAGTTTTGGGTAAGTATATATACATATATATATTGTGTTTTAGTGATAAAATTTGAAATTAACTCATTTTTTAAACTCTTGTTAATGTCTTTTAAAATTAATTTAGAAAAAGAAATTGTAAATTTTAAAATAAATTAAATACTTGTTTTGTTAATTTCACAAAATTATAGTATAGTGCCTTCATTTAAAATACATATATTTATATGTTTTCCATGACATATATATATTTAAATACATTATTCATCTATATAAATAAGTATAAATAATAGGTACATATTAAATATGCAAAATACATAAACACATGTATAGAAATATATTCCCATATGTAAGGAAAGTCTGAATCTAAAAACAAAACTATACATTAGAGAGAGATTCTTTTCTCTGTGAGAAAGCTCAAAATGCAATTTTTTAAACCATGCTTTCCTTTTCAATTAGTTTCTACACAACTTAGGACCAATCTTCTATAAAATGAGTTTAACACCTAATAGTGTTTCTCAAGTGCAATAATTAATGAGATGAGCTTCATTTATGGCAAAAAAAAAAAAAAAAAAGTAGCAAGAAAGAAATTTAGGCATATGCTTTAAGATGTCATTTAAATGGAATCCCAAAAGAAGTTTAAAATGACAGAATTTTTTAAATTTTTTTCATTTACAGTGAATAAATAATGATGTATTATACCCCATGTCTACATATTAAAATAATCCAAAACTACTATTACAGGTTGAAGCAAAGTTCTTTCTTGATGTTTTCACTGTAATTCACCGTAGATTAAGGAAAAAAGGAACATAATCTGGTGCCTACTGAGAGTGCACGCACTTCCCATAGCTCATGATGCAGGTATCCTGTCCTGGCAAACAGGAAGTGGTGGTATTTTTGTTCAAAGCATATAGTGAAGTTGTTTCAAAATCCAGTCATATATGGGATGTGCTGGCTCCCTGCCAGAGTGAATTCCATAGACAGGAGCTCCATGCCATCAAAGGAGGTATTCCACTGCAGGGGTTCATGAGGAAAGTAAATGTCTCTCAAACTAATTTCTCAAAATGACCTAAGCCCCAGCCATCTCCCTTACAACGCTCTTTGCAGCTGCCTAACACTTCTGGACAAGTTGAGCCTGGATGAGTCAGCTGCCTCCTCCTATTTTCCTTGTATTTTCTTTGTCAAGGACGGTGGCCATGACTGTATAATTTTACGCAGGGAGTGGGAGCCTCGTGACTGACCAAGCTGTGTGGAAAAGACAACAAGCCCAAAAATGACACGGTTAAGCTGAGGAAAACACTGTCAAACTCTCAGTTGAAAGGTGAAAGAAAGAGTGTTTTCCACAGTGAAAATGTATGTGTGTGTGTGTGTGTGTGTGTGTTTATGGTCTAATTGGGAGAAGCTCACATGCTTAGAAGCGGAAGGCAATGGCAGCCCACTCCAGTACTCTGGCCTGGACAATCCCATGGACGGAGGAGCCTGGTGGGCTGCAGTCCATGGGGTCTCGAAGAGTCGGACACGACTGAGTGACTTCACTTTCACTTTTCACTTTCATGCATTGGAGAAGGAAATGGCAACCCACTCCAGTGTTCTTGCCTGGAGAATCCCAGGGACGGGGAGACTGGTGGGCTGCCGTCTATGGGGTCGCACAGACCTAGCGACTGAACCAGCAGCAGCAGCAGCACATGCTCAGAAGGTTTTGTTAAGTTTGGCCAGATTTCTGTATGAGCATCTGGAGAGCAGAACTAGAGACAGACATTAGTGCAAAGTAGAGAAACAGAGGAAGGGACTGAAACTGCTGGCTCTTTTATGGTCACGTGTAAACGGTTGGCAACGCTTCCTGTCTATTGGACCAGATTGCTGCCCCATCATTCATTCTGACAGTATTACCGTCAGCTCCCCTTTGTAGCAGGCAATGTCTTCTGCTTGGAATTTCTTTTGTTGAACTACTATGTTTGAGCAAAGTTTTGGACCCAAGTCTCCTATCTGCTTGTAAAACAGTAAAGTACTGAGAGGTTAGCAGTAGCAGTAAACTAGATAGATCTGAAGAAAAAACATTCAAAGAATGTTGATCAACTGCATATATATATCTATCTCCTAGGCAGAGTAGAAAGTTAACTAAGCCTGAATTTTAGGTGACTTTTTGGCTAGTTCCACCATCCCTGAACTTTCTACTGCTGGCATTTTAGTCCTATTTAAGTCTTTTTTTCCTTTTTTTTGGTCAGGCTTTCCATTATTCCCAGTGTAGTAAAACCATTATTTATACACACATGATAACAACTTTCTGAGCTATGTGTCAAGAACTGTGCTGGGTGCACTTGCTTACATTATCTCAATCTTTTTGACATATGCTGTGTTAATTTATGACCAATTTATCTTTTTTCTTACTAAAATAACTCCAATTTTGTTCAAGATTCCTCTGTTTCCAACTAAAATTGTAAATTCAGCAAGCTCCATGGCATCTAGTACTGGTTGTTTGCACACCTCTGATCAGTGTAATGGAGGTGAAGATCTCTGTGGGGGAAGTTCTCTTTCAGGAATTTAACTTTAGTAACAAAAAGGGCAAATCCCTGGGGACAAAAAGCTTTGCCTTTTTTTCCACTTGAGCCAAATTTTCTTTGATTCATTTTAGCATTTAATGTTGAAAGGATTTTTGAGATCTTATATCTGATATTAAAACTTTTTTAAAATTAACTTTTATTGGAGTATAGTTACTTTACAATGTTGTGTTATTTTCTACTGGACAGCAAAATGAATCAGCCCTGTGTATCAATGTGTCTCCTCCCTTTGGATTTCCTTCCCAGTCAGGTCTCCACAGTGCGTTAAGTAGAATCTTCTGTGCCAGACAGCATCGATCTTAGCTGTTATCTTCCTCCTTCCCACTTGGGACAATGGTGTGATAGTGCCATCTATGATGAAACCACAGAATAAGGAAGGCGGAGTAGAAAGTTAACTAAGCCTGAATTTCAGGTGACTTTTTGGCTAGTTCCACATCCCTGAACTTTCTACTGCCAGCATTTTAGTCCTATTTAAATCTTGTTTTCCTTTTTTTTGGTCAAGCTTTCCATTATTCCCAGTGTAGTAAAATCATTATTTATGCACACATGATAACAACTTTCTGAACTATGTGGTAATATTCCACAGGTAGGAAATAGAGAAAGAGGGTAGGATTAGGAGCTCTCTTTGTAACTCTAGATTCTATTTTTCTTTTCACTCATTTTTTATAGTTTTATATAGCTTAGCATTTTAATAAAAGTTTCAGTTCAGATCAGTTCAATCGCTCAGTTGTGTCCGACTCATCGCGACCCCATGAATAGTAGCACGCTAGGCCTCCCTGTCCATCAACAGCTCGCAGAGTTTACTCAAACTCATGCTCATCAGGTCGGTGATGCCATCCAGCTACCTCATCCTTTGTCGTCCCCTTCTCCTCCTGCCCTCAATCCCTCCCAGCATCAGGGTCTTTTCCAATGAGTCAACTCTTCCTATGAGGTGGCCAAAGTATTGGAGTTTCAGCTTCAACATCAGTCCTTGGAATGGACACCCAGGGCTTATTTCCTTTAGGATGGACTGGTTGGATCTCCTTACAGTTCAAGGGACTGTCAAGAGTCTTCTCCAACACCACAGTTCAAAAGCATCAATTTTTCAGCGCTCAGCTTTCTTCACCATCCAACTCTCACATCCATACATGACCACTGGAAAAACCACAGCCTTGACCAGATGGACCTTTGTTGGCAAAGTAATGTCTCTGCTTTTTAATATTCTATCTAGGTTGGTCATAACTTTCCTTTCAAGGAGTAAGCCTCTTTTAATTTCATGGCTGCAACCACCATCTGCAGTGATTTTGGAGCCCAAAAAAATGAAGTCTGACACTGTTTCTACTGTCTCCCCATCTATTTCCCATGAGGTGATGGAACCAGATGCCATGATCTTAGTTTTCTGAATGTTAAGCTTTAAGCCAACTTTTTCACTCTCCTCTTTCACTTTCATCAAGAGGCTTTTTAGTTCCTCTTCACTCTCTGCCATAAGGGTGGTGTCATCTGCATATCTGAGGTTATTGATATTTCTCCTAGCAATCTTGATTTCAGCTTGTGCTTCTTCCAGCCCAGCGTTTCTCATGATGTACTCTGCATAGAAGTTAAATAAGCAAGGTGACAATATACAGCCTTGACGTACTTCATTTCCTATTTGGAAGCAGTATGTGTTTCCCTGTCCAGTTCTAACTGTTGCTTCCTGACCTGCATACAGGTTTCTCAAGAGGCAGGTCAGGTGGTCTGGTATTCCCATCTCTTTCAGAATTTTCCACAGTTTGCTGTGATCCACACAGTCAAAGGCTTTGGCATAGTCAATAAAACAGAAGTAGATGGTTTTCTGGAACTCTCTTGCTTTTTCAATGATCCAGCGGATATTGGCAATTTGATCTCTGGTTCCTCTGCCTTTTCTAAAACCAGCTTGAACATCTGGAAGTTCATGGTTCACATATTGCTGAGGCCTGGCTTGGGGAATTTTGAGCATTACTTTACTAGCGTGTGAGATGAGTGCAATCGTGCGGTAGTTTGAGCATTCTTTGGGATTGCCTTTCTCATGGACTGGAATGAAAACTGACCTTTTCCAGTCCTGTGGCCACAGCTGAGTTTTCCAAATTTGCTGGCATGTTGAGTGCAGCACTTTCATGGCATCATCTTTCAGGATTGAAATAGCTCATCTGGAATTCCATCATATCCACTAGCTTTGTTCGTAGTGATGCTTTCTAAGGCCCACTTGACTTTGCATTCCATGATGTCTGGCTCTAGGTGAGTTATCACACCATTGTGATTATCTGGGTGGTGAAGATCTTTTTTGTACCATTATTCCATGTATTCTTGCCACCTCTTCTTAATATCTTGCTTCTGTTAGGTTCACACGTGTAGAGTCTTCTCTTGTGTTGTTGGAAGAGAGTGTTTGCTATGACCAGTGCGTTCTCTTGGCAAAACTCTATTAGTCTTTGCCCTGCTTCATTTCGTACTCCAAGGCCAAATTTGCCTGTTACTCCAGGTGTTTCTTGATTTCCTACTTTTGCATTGTAGTCCCCTATAATGAAAAGGACATCTCTTTTAGGTGTTAGATCTAGAATGTCTTGTAGATCTTCATAGAACTGTTCAACTTCAGCTTCTTCGGTGTTACTGCTCAGGACATAGACTTGAATTACCATAATACCGAATGGTTTGCCTTGTAATGAACAGAGATCATTCTGTCATTTTTGAGACTGCATCCAAATACTGCATTTCGGACTCTTTTGTTGACTATGAGGGCTACTCCATTTCTTCTAAGGGATTCCTGCCCACAGTAGTAGATATAATGGCCATCCAAGATAAATTCACCCATTCCAGTCCATCTTAGTTTGCTGATTCCTAGCAGGTCGATGTTCACTCTTGTCATCTCCTGTTTGACCACTTCCAATTTGCCTTGATTCGTGGACCTAACATTTAAGTTCCTATGCAATATTGCTCTTTACAGCATCGGACCTTGCTTCTATCACCAGACACACGCACAACTGGGTATTGTTTTTGCTTTGGCTCCACCCCTTCATTCTTTCTGGAGTTATTGCTCCACTGATCTCCAGTAGCATATTGGGCACCTACCGACCTGGGTTCCTCTTTCAGTATCCTATCATTTTGCCTTCTCTTACTGTTCATGGGGTTCTCAAGGCAAGAATACTGAAGTGGTTTGCCATTCCCTTCTCCAGTGGACCACATTCTGTCAGACCTCTCCACCATGATCCGACCTCTTGGGTGACACCACACGGCATGGCTTAGTTTCATTGAGTTAGACACGACTGTGGTCCTGTGATCAAGTTGGACTGTTTTCTGTGATTATGGTTTTAGCGTGTCTGCCCTCTGATGCCCTCTCGAAACACCTACCGTCTTACTTGGGTTACTCTTACCTTGGACGTGGGGTATCTCTTCATGGATGCTCCAGCAAAGCGCAGCCTTTGCTCTTTACCTTGGAGGAGGGGTAGGCGGCTCCCCCTGACCTTGAGCGTGGAGTAGCTCCTCTCAGCCCTCCTGCCCCCTGCAGCAGCCGCTCCTTGGAGGTGGGGTAGTTCCTCTCGGCAGCTGCCCCTGGCCCCCAGCGTGTGGTAGCTCTTCTTGGCCGCTGCCCCTGACCTCGGACTTGGGGAAGCTCTCCTGAGCAGCCACTCCTGTGCTGTCGCAGCCTGGCGCTCTTGGTCGCTACCCTTGACCTTGGGTCAGGGGCAGCTCCTCACAGCCACGCTTCTGCGCGGTGCATCGCAGCTGGCGCGCTTATACTTTTAACACAATTTTTAAAGTTTACACTCTATTTACAGTTATTATAAATACAAAATGTTGGCTATATTTTCCATGTTGTACAATACATGCTTGTAGCTTATACTAGAACCAATATTTTTTGTTTCCCGTTTACCAACCTCAATAACCCCCACCCCCAACAATCGGTAACCACTAGTTTGTTCTCTACATCTCTGAATCTGCTTCTTTTTCGTTATATTACTAATTTATTTTTTAAATTTCACATAAATTATATTATACAGTAGTTGTCTGACTTATTTCACTTGGCATAATGCCCTCTAAGTCCCTCTATGTTGCTACAAATGGTAAAATTTCATTCTTTTTCATGTGAATAGTAGCTTAGCACTTTTTGGTTAGTGACTTAAGTGGAGAGATAGAAGAGCAACTCAGATTTGCGGTTTCCCAAAGCCTGGTTGATAGCTAGTATACCACAATTTGAGGCTGCAACTGTCTTGATATATTGGATTTCTTGTGTCAAGCTTTTCACCATTGGTTGAATTTATATTCAGATAATTCATGGTTTGATAAGTCTATTAGAATCCAAGTAGAGATATTGAGTAAGCTACTGTAGGTAGTAGTCTTGAATTCAGAAAAGAGACATATATACTAAAAATATAAATGTATTTATTAATAGTCTATAGATAGCATTTTAAACCACATGACTGGGTAAGATCACACATAAAGAGAGAGTAAATAGAAAAGAAGATATGATTAGTGACTGAATTGCTAGGATTCCATAGTACTGTTGTTGATAAGGGTAAAATATACAAAGAAGCAACAATCAGGTAGCAAGAGAAAAAGGTAGGAAGAGAAATAAATGATGAAACTTTATGATCTATGGTGTCAGATACTGTTAATTTGTCATGTCAGATAAAAGGTGAATTGACACTGGATTTAATTGCATGAGGAATCTTGATAAGGTGACTGCTCATCTTAATGTGCCTCTGACACTCCCAGTTTTTACTTATGTCTTGGTTTAATTAATAATAATGTTCCTTCCATTCTTAAGTGTCACAGTTTAGAAAATAACTTAAATGATCAACTGACTCCTTAGTGATCTTGGCAAGGCCAGTTTCAGTGAAGACTGTGAACAAAAATATTACTGGACTATATGTTAAAAAAAAAGAGGAAAGAATATGAGATGCAAGGTGTAGTTTTGCTGCACAGGCATGCAGAAGAATGTTAGGAAAGTGGAGCAAAAAAAATACAATTATGAGCCAAATGAACACAGACAGTGAAAAATCATTGGTGTAAGAGAGACAAGGAAAAATCTTCAAGTAAATGAGAAGGAATTGGATTGTGTTTAGTGGAAGGATTGATTTAGAATGAATATTGGAGACCATTCTCCAAGAGTCTCTTGAATTTCTTCATGTTTTGTGGATAAAGGATTGATTGCCCTGTGTTCTGGACTACTATCTTCATAGCAAAGGGTAGGTTTGCTTATGGTACTGGGGAAGAAAAGAGAGTGTCTTCTTCTGGGGGAAAGTGTAAGCATATTTATTGCCATTTATAAAAATGTGGTTTCCCTAAACTCAGAGCTCCTCTCTTATAATGTCATGCACTGCATGTACAGGTGTCTGTGGCCTTCTTTATGCTGCCTGTGGGAACTGGAGCTTGGAGGATTGAAACCAAGTCTCTGGTGCACCAATTGTTGCTGTCTCTGTTAGTAAAAAGCTGTCTCATAATTCTGCTCCAGGAATCACGTGTCTTCTCCCACTATCCATGAAACAAATGGGCGAACTTGTTTGCTTGGAAGTAGGGTAAAATATTAAACCCTTGAGATGAGATCTTAGATAACCTAGGATAATAAATATGCAAATACATGTACAGTCTCATGTTTTTGCTATGTTTTTCACTGTATATCTGACAGCTTTTTATGTAATCAAATCTATCAATCTTTTATAACTTGTGGGTTTCATGGCTTGCTAAGAAAATCTTATTTGCTCTCTGATATAAAAATGAAAGACTGCCTTTTATTTTCTTCTAGTCCTTATCTTTTATAGTTAACTTGTAAATGTTATATATTGAATCTATATAGCATATATATTTTGTATGACATAAAGTTTTTTCCCTCAAGTGATAACTATTGTTCCAGTACCATTAAAATTCACTCTAACCTGATTATTTGAAATGTTTTTATTATATAAGTAAAATATATTAAATCTCTAATATGGAAAAGTTCATGTCATGAGCTCTTTGTTTTCATATATATTTAATCCTTTCTTTCAACACATGCCTAATTAGTGGCTACTGTGTGCTATACACAGTGGTATACATTATTCCACAGTGATTAACAAGATGGACATGTATTCTGCTCCCATGGAAGTTAGAGCCTGTTTGGGAAAATAAATACTTAAAGGACAATCAAGTAAGTATATAACTTAAAAGTATAGTAAGCGCTATGAAAGAAATAAAAAATCTGCTCTGACAGAGTGTTGAGGCAGGAGAGATACCTATAAACATAGAGCTCCTCTGAAGAGGATACAGTTCAAGCCTATACTCAGAATATGAAAGCTGAGGATTGCAAAGAGCAGGTAGAGGAGTGTTCTAAGCTGATAGTACAGAATGCCATAGATAAAGTTGTTTCAGAAAGGGTTACGAAATGGTTTTTGCTCAATAACCAACAAAGTCCACTATGAAGACCTTGATCTTTCAGCTGACTGAATTCAGTCAACTTCTTTTTTTAGTTAAGGTCCAACCATTGTAAGTAAGTTCAGCAGTGGTCATTGTGGTTAACTCTGCAACTTCTATTTGAAATAATCCATCTAATCTATTCTTTTTGCTAGAAATTGCTTTTAAGCATAGATTTGAATATGGAAAATAAGATGGGAAGAAAAGCATACTGGATATCTTTTTAAAAAACCCAAACTTCTGAGAAAGAGTCATAGAAATATAAGGATGCTCTGTGCTTAGGAGTTTGAATCGTACTTTTGACCTCATGCAGGTGCTTCCCACGGGCATAAGAATAAGTCAACATGTGGGAGAACTGAACAATGAGAACTGCAGAATAGCAGAGCCAGAGCCCTGGCATGTAGACAAACTTCTGGGCTTATTTTTAAGTGCAATATGCATTTCATTTTAGATAACTCAATTTTAATTGAAGCTTTCTGTTTTGTTTTGTTTTTTTTCCCCCATGAAAAAGATTTCTAATACTTTTAATTCTGAGGTCTGGAAAGGAGGAAAGGGCTAACAGAGGAGTGGCGATAACATCAAATCTCCCCATTCATAAAAACAAACAAACAAAAAAACCCTCCCTATTTCTTTTGGCCCCAAACAAACAGATTTACATAACATTTCCTGAAATTATTTGACTGGGATTGTGAAATTGCAATGCTTAGTGTTTATAACATTTTGTTAGTCCTTATTATGATGCAATAAAATTTTATTTCTTTCTTCTGCTTTTTCTTAAATAAGCATGGCCAGTGGTGTTGGGCATTATACCCTTAAAGTCACACTGCTTCACTGTATGTTTTGCAGTGGAGCAAGTCCTGGGGACATAGGACACTTGCAATTTTTCACCACAGAGCTGGGATTTACAGTGGAGAAGGGGATCAAACTGCACTACTTGGTACTGAGTTTGTCCTCTCTTGTTCTCTTGCTCTGTTCCTATGTAACCTGAGGTTTTGTATTCTCTTTATGCTTACTGCTGAGTGGGAATCTCTAACATTTTTATCACCATCACTAATTCCAGCCACTCATGTTTTCTGATCCTGCATTTTCCTAGACCTTAGTTGCTTCTTGAGGCTACCTTGATGGCTCAGCAGTAAAGAATCTTCCTGGCAAATAAGGAGATACAGATTTGATCCTTGGGTCAGGAAGATTCCCTGGAGAAGGAAACAGCAACCATTCCAGTATTCTTGCCTGGGAAATCCCATGGGCAGAAGAACATGATTGGCTATAGTCCTTGGGGTCGCAAAGAGTCAGGGAAAACTTACTGACTAAACAGCAACAATGACAGTTGCCTCTTATAGGCTGTAATTTTTGTTAGACCTGATATTGAACTTTTTCTATTGCTCTGTTTACCAGGAGAATAGATGTCTTACTCTTTTCTGTGGGCCTTCTCTTTTTAGTTTGGCTTTCTGCCCTGCATCGTGATATAGTGAGAACACCTATTGTTAAAATACATACTAGAAAATATGTTTTATACCCAGAAGATGTACTACTGAGATAGTTTCAGCCCATAACTGGTCTTTTGTGAAAATAAGGGCTTGGGTATTTATGACAACTTTTGACATGTACATTGACATTTTTCATAAAGTTTAGTTTAGTTTTAATTCTATTGGATAAAAACATAAATTCATTATCAATAGAAATGTTTGTACACAAGAACAACAACAAAAATAATCCCTCAATTTAGTTTGTTGTTTTCTAAAGTATTTTCAGAAACTATGTACCACAAATAACTGATTGGCCAGATTAACTTTTGATATATCACTCTTTTCCTATTACAGAATTATAAGTTGAAGCAATAAAAGTGTTTAAATGAGCATACAACTTTAAACTAAGATGATTTGTGCTGGAGTATTTGTTACTCAAGGAACACAATTAGTGTGTCTGAAAGGTAAGGAAAAGGGAAATAATTGGTGGTTGGCAGAAGGTGATTATGTGCGCTGATTATTAATAGCTGTTCATATAGGCAATGGGAATACCAGATGAGAATACCAGACTACCTAACCTGCCTCTTGAGAAACCTATATGCAGGTAGGAAAACAACAGTTAGAACTGGACATGGAACAACAGACTGGTTCCAAATCAGGAAAGGAGTATGTCAAGGCTGTATATTGTTACCCTGCTTATTTACCTTATATGCAGAGTACATCATGAGAAATGCTGGGCTGGAAGAAGCAAAAGCTGGAACCAAGATTGCCAGGAGAAATATCAATAACCTCAGATATGGAGATGACACCAGTCTTATGGCAGAAAGTGAAGAGGAACTAAAAAGCCTCTTGATGAAAGTGAAAGAGGAGAGTGAAAAAGTTGTCTTAAGACTCAACATTCAGAAAACTAAGATCATGGCATCTGGTCCCATCACCTCATGGGAAATAGATGGGGAGACAGTAGAAACAGTGTCAGACTTCATTTTTTTGGGCTCCAAAATCACTGCAGATGGTGGTTGCAGCCATGAAATTAAAAGAGGCTTACTTCTTGGAAGGAAAGTTATGACCAACCTAGACAGCGTATTAAAAAGCAGAGACATTACTTTGCTAACAAAGGTCCACTTGGTCAAGGCTATGGTTTTTCCAGTGGTCATGTATGGATGTGAGAGTTGGATGGTGAAGAAAGCTGAGCACTGAAAAATTGATGCTTTTGAACTGTGGTGTTAGAGAAGACTCTTGAGAGTCCCTTGGACTGTAAGGAGATCCAACCAGTCCACCCTAAAGGAGATCAGTCCTGGGTGTTCATTGGAAGGTCTGATGTTGAAGCTGAAACTCCAATACTTTGGCCACCTGATGCGAAGAACTGACTCATTTGAAAAGACCCTTTTGCTGGGAAAGATTGAGGGCAGGAGGAGAAGGGTATGAAAGAGGATGAGATGGTTGGATGGCATCACTGACTGAATGGAAAAGAGTTTGGGTAAACTCCCGGAGTTGGTGATGGACAGGGAGGCCTGGCGTGTTGCAGTCCATGGGGTTGCAAAGAGTCAGACATGACTGAGTGACTGAACTGAACTGAATATAGGCTATGGAAGTTGTACACAATTGAATATTAATTTTCTTCATTTAAATTATTATATATTAGTGGCTTCAAATTCTAAATCTAAAGTTTGAGAGATCCATTGGAACTTCTCCATTTTACAACTGCAGAAAGAAAGGTCCAGAGTGAAATAACATGTTCTAATGCACATATATGGAATCTAGGAAAATGGTTCTGAAGAATTTATTTACAGGGCAGCAATGGAGAAACAGACATAGAGAATAGACTTATGGACATGGGGAGAGGGGAGGAGAGGGTGAGATGTATGAAAAGAGTAATATGGAAACTTACATTACCATGTGTAAAGTTGACAGCCAACAGGAATTTCCTATATTGCTCAGGAAACTCAGAGCCCCAACAGGGGCTCTGTATCAACCTTGAGGGGTGGGATAAGGAGGGAGATGGGAGGGAGGTTCAGAAGGGAGGGGTATATGTATACCTCTGGCTGATTCATGTTTAGGTTTGACAGAAAACAACAAAATTCTGTAAAGCAATTATCCTTCAATTAAAAAAAAAAAGTTCAGAGAGAAAAATATTTTTTCCTGGTAGGTCATACTGGTTTTTCTCTTAGTTGTAAACATGTTGATGAAATAACAAAATAAAAATAGTCTTTTCAAAAAGTAAAGACAAAGATTTAAAGATTAATATCATTACTGGTTCTCATTGTAACTTTCTAAATTCCTTTTGAAATGAAATTGGCATAATAATATGTGAATAATGAGACTACTGGTAGACCTCAAAATATTGTAGCCTGGATGACAACATTTTGGTAGGTTCTTTTTAAATTATGTGATATGTGAATTGTGTATTTCCTCCTTGAAGTTGATTTCAGTTTGAAAGGAAATTGAGAAAAGTCATAAAAATAGTTCACCAGCACCTGGAAATCTTACATGAAAGTCAGTATAACAGTTCGCCTTGAACTATACCCAAATATATTAATTTAGTTCATAAATCAGTTTAATCCATTCCTATATTTTCCAAGAAGGGAAATTAAAATCGCCCCTGGATATAACTTTTCCATTACTGGCTAAAAAGTTAGGTCAAATAGATTACTTTCTAGAAACAAGTTATTGATGCTCATTTTTGCAAACATTAGCATATATGGATTGTACTTTTATATCTCACATTAGGAAATGTAGATGCAAAATGAAGTGACTGTCAAATCACCTGAAGGAAAAAGTTTTATGTCCTGTATGAACAAGATTTTTTTAAGGCAAAAAGACTTGGAAAAACAGGAGAATAGAAAATATAGCATTTTAAACCTGTGGAAAGTAAATCATTAATTTATGATTTACTAAAAATGTTAAAAGGCAGTTTGAACATCCTCTCAGGAAGACATCGTTGAACAGAGGGTCTGGCTCTGTGTTTCTCTTATGTGTCCTAGTTCAAGTCCAGATGAGGCTTCCTCAAGTTATGGTACATCATTAAGTTGTCTAAACCTTTCCTTTATATACTTATTAGCCCTTTGTGATTTTTTAATTGTGAATTTCCCACTCATGTCCTTATTTTAACAAATTGTTCCTCTTATCCTTTTTTTTCTTTATCAAGGCATCATTAGCAATATATATATTCTTAACTACTATCAATTCATACAATCATTAAAAGTATTCAGTGTTATAAAAGACAAAACAAAAAAAGACTGGTACTTCCTTTTCAAGGAAAGTTATGGGGTAGATTATTTGGAGAAACCCATTCTGCTAAAAATCAAAGCAGTTAGATATAAGATATTTTAAAATCATTTTAACCATAAAAGCTTCATCAAGAGGTAAATCAACTTAAGGGAAAGAAGAACTCTGAGAAGTAAGAAGAATTTTCCAAAGTCACTATTGCCCTCAGTCAGTTCAGTTCAGTTCAGTTCAGTCACTCAGTTGTGTGTGACTCTGCGACCCCATGAACCACAGCACGCCAGGCCTCCCTGTCCATCACCAACTCCCAGAGTTTACCCAAACTCATGTTCATCGAGTCCATGATGCTATCCAGCCATCTTGTCCTCTGTGTCCCCTTCTCCTCCTGCTCCCAATCTTTCCCAGCATCAGGGTCTTTTCCAATGAGTCAGCTCTTCTCATCAGGTGGCCAAAGTATCAGAGTTTCAGCTTCAGCATCAGTCCTTCCAATGAACACCCAGGACTGATCTCCTTTAGGATGGACTAGTTGGATCTCCCTGCAGTCCAAGGGACTCTCAAGAGTCTTCTCCAACACCACAGTTCAAAAGCATCAATTTTTCAGTGCTCAGCTTTCTTCACCGTCCAACTCTCACATCCATACATGACCACTGGAAAAACCATAGCCTTGACCAGATGGACCTTTGTTGGCAAAGTAATGTCTCTGCTTTTTGGTATGCTATCTAGGTTGGCCATAACTTTCCTTCCAAGGAGTAAGCCTCTTTTAATTTCATGACTGCAACCACCATCTGCAGTGATTATGGAGCCCCCAAAAATGAAGTCTGACACTGTTTCCACTGTCTCCCCATCTATTTCCCATGAGGTGATGGGACCAGATGCCATGATCTTAGTTTTCTGAATGTTAAGCTTTAAGCCAACTTTTTCACTCTCCTCTTTCACTTTCATCAAGAGGCTTTTTAGTTCCTCTTCACTCTCTGCCATAAGGGTGGTGTCATCTGCATATCTGAGTTATTTACCAACCCATGGATAAGAAGAACTTCAATTGAGGGTGACTCTGAGTGGTATAGGAAACAGAAAGTGAAGTTTTGGGTCTTCTAAAAGGAGACTTCATAAAAAGTTTGGATTCCTGAAACATAAACCTTCACAGTAAAGGATCTATCAGCCCCAGCAATTATCACAAAATTTGCCTAGAGCTTGGGACAGTAAGCAATTAAATTGAAACACACTCATTCTGTGTGTGTTTTCAGTTCTGACCAGACATATATATTTATAAACCATTGATGGATGACAGAGATGAAATTGCAGATCAATGGAAAAAGCATGCACAGTTGAGTTGGTATGAGCCAAAAGAGACATTTCAGACAAGATTTAAATGGAAGGATAGAATGGGAAAGACTAGAGATCTCTTCAAGAAAATTAGAGATACAAGGGAACATTTCATGCAAAGATGGGCACAATAAAGGACAAAAATGGATTAGAATGAGCAGAATCAGAAAATATTAAGAAGAGGTGGCAAGAATACACAGAAGAACTGTACAAAAAAGATCTCCATGACCCAGATAACCACAATGGTGTGATTACACACCTAGAGCCAGCATCCTGGAATGCAAAGTCAAGTGGGCCTTAGAAAGCATCACTACAAACAAAGTAAGTGGAGGTGATGGAATTCCAGTTGAGCTATTTCAAATCCTGAAAGATGATGCTGTGAAAGTGCTGCACTCAATATGCCAGAAAAATTGGAAAATTCAGTAATGGCAACAGGACTGGAAAAGGTCAGTTATTATTACAATCCCAAAGAAAGGCAAAGCCAAAGAATGCTCAAACTACCACAAACAATGGCACTCATCTCATACGTTAGCAAGGTAATTCTCAAAATTCTCCAAGCCAGGCTTCAACAGTACATGAACTGTGAAATTCCAGATGTTCAAGCTGGTTTTAGAAAAGGCAGAGGAGCCAGAGATCAAATTGCTAATATCTGCTGGATCATCAAAAAAGCAAGAGAATTCCAGAAAAACTTCTATTTCTGTTTTATTGACTATGCCAAAGCCAATGACTGTGTGGGTCACAGCAAACTTGGAAAATTCTTAAAGAGATGGGAATACCAGACCACCTGACCTGCCTCCTGAGAAATCTAAATGAAGGTAAGAAGCAGCAGTAAGAATTGGACATGGAACAACAGACTGGTTCCAAATTGGGAAAGGAGTAAGTCAAGGTTGTATATTGTCACCCTGCTTATTTAACTTATATGCACAATTTGATTTTATCTGCCCTATTTCACAAATACCAGGGGATAGGACTTCCATATATATTTTGGGGCTGTAATTCAATCCACATATCTGGCTGCTTCTGACACTGAGCAAATAAAACAACATCATGTGTTTTAAAACTCTAATTTCCAGAGTATAAAGGAATAGAACTGACGATAATTTCCCTCCATTTCATTCAGTTCAGTTGCTCAGTCGTGTCTGACTCTTTGCAACCCCATGGACTGCAGCATGTCAGGCATCCCTGTCCATCACCAACTGTCAGAGTTGCCTCAAACCCATGTCCATTGAGTCGGTGATGCCTTCATCCCCTTCTCTGCCTGCCTTCAATCTTTCCCACCATCAGGGTCTTTTGCAATGAATCAGTTCTTTGCATCAGGTGGCCAAAGTATTGGAGTTTCAGCTTCAGCATCAGTCTTTCCAATGAACACCCAGGACTGATCTCCTTTATGATGGACTGGTTGGATCTCCTTGCTGTGCAAGGGACTCTCAAGAGTATTATCCAGCACCACAGTTCAAAAACATCACTTCTTCAGCACTCAGCTTTCTTTATAGTCCATTTCTCACATTCGTACATGATTACCAGAAAAACCATAGCTTTGACTAGATGAAACTTTGTCAGCAAGATAATGCCTCTGCTTTTCATTATGTGGTCTAGGTTGGTCATAGATTTTCTTCCAGGGTTCAAGCGACTTTTAATTTCATGACTGCAGTCACCATCTGCAGTGATTTTGGACCCCAAGAAAATGAAGTCTTTCACTGTTTTCATTGTTTCCCCATATTTGTCATGAAGTGATGGGACTGGATGCCACAGTCTAGGTTTTCTGAATATTGAGCTTTAAGCCAACTTTTTCACTTTCTTACACTTTCATCAAGAGGCTCTTTAGTTCTTCACTTTCTACTGTAAGGGTGGTGTCATCTGGCTATCTGAGGTTACTGATATTTCTCCTGGCAATCTTGATTCCAGCTGTGCTTCATCCAGCCTAGTGTTTCTTATGATGTACTCTTCATATAAGTTAAAGATAAATAAGCAGGGTGACAATATACAACCTTGGCATACTCCTTTCCCTATTTGGGACCAATCTGTTGTTCCATGTCCAGTTCTAACTGTTGATTCTTGACCTGCATACAGATTTCTCAGGAGGCAGGTCAGGTGGTCTGGTATTGCTATCTCTTACAGAATTTTCCACAGCTTGCTGTGATCCATACAGTCAAAGGTTTTGGCATAGTCAATAAAACAGAAGTAGACGTTTTTCTGGAACTCTCTTGCTTTTTCGATGATCTAGAGGATGTTGGCAATTTGATCTCTGGCTCCTCTGCCTTTTCTAAAACCAGATTGAACATCTGGAAGTTCATGGTTCACATACTGTTGAAGCCTGGCTTGGAGAATTTTGAGCATTACTTTAGTAGTGTGTGAGATGAGTGCAATTGTGTGGTAGTTTACACATTCTTTGTCATTGCCTTTCTTATGGGTTGGATTGATAACTGACCTTTTCCAGTTCTATGACCATTGCTGAATTTCCAAATTTTCTGGCATATTGAGTGCAGCACTTTCACAGCATCATCTTTCAGGATTTGAAATAGCTCAACTGGAATTCCATCACCTCCACTTTGTTTGTAGTGATGCTTCCTAAAGCCCACTTGACTTTGCATTCCAGGATGTCTGGCTCTAGGTGAGTGATCACACCATCATGAGTATCTGGGTCATGAAGATCTTTTCTGTATAGTTCTTCTATGTATTCTTGCCACCTCTTCATAATATCTTATGCTTCTGTTAGGTCCATACCATTTCTGTCCTTTATTGAGCCCATCTTTGCATGAAAAGTTCCCTTGGTATCTCTAATTTTCTTGAAGAGATCTCTAGTCTTCCCATTCTGTTTTTTTCCTTTATTTCTTTGCACTGATTACTGAGGAAGGCTTTCTTATCTCTCCTTACTATTCTTTGGAACTCTGCATTCAGATGGGTATGTCTTTCCTTTTCTCCTTTGCTTTTTGCTTCTCTTCTTTTCACAGCTCTTTGTAAGGCCTCCTCAGGGCAGCCATTTTGCTGTTTTGCATTTCTTTTTCTTGGGGATGGTCTTGATCCCTGTCTCCTATACAATGTCACGAACCTCTGTCCATAGTTCTGCATGTACTTTGTCTATCAGATCTAATACCTTGAATCTATTTCTCACTTCCACTGTATAATTGTAAGGGATTAGTTTAGGTCATACCTGAATTGTCTAGTGGTTTAGATCTAACAGTCTAACCTCATACGTTTATAGACACAATTGCAAACTTATACCCCCTTATGTTTGTGTTTATATCACAAACATAAATTTTATGATATACACACTATTTTAAAAGAGCACAAGCCTGTGAAAACTTTCCTTTGTTTCTTTTTCAGAAATGGAGCCTGAACTCAAAAGAAGCACAGGGAATGTTCTGATGAAAACTATTAGAAATGAAAAGAAGAAAATGAGAGATGTCTGATTATGAGGATCCATTTATAAGATTATAAGACAGCTACTTCAATAACTCTACTTTAAAAAATAAAAGTCCCTATTTACTCCTCACAGGAAAAAAAAAGATACATTATTGTGAAAGACAAATTGATTTATTCATTTATCTTACTGAATGTCATTCAGAGAGTCTAGGAGTATATTATTACTTAGATAATATTTGAATCCCATATGACTCTTAACTGATAAATGTAATGGACAATGATATTAGTTAATTGGTATTAAATTTTTTTATATGTTAGGAATTCCTAATGCACACATTAGAAATTGTGTGCATAGCACTTTGTATAATCTGCACACTAATATTACCAAGATGATACTGGTTTGTTTTGCGATTTATACATGAATCCTAGATCTTCATAAGTTTAGATAACTTTCCCCAATACTAGCAGTTTGTAAGTTAAGGGACCAGCATTCACATTCAGTTTATTTGCCCAGATTTCAGAGTCTGTATGTTTAACTGCTGTGCATGCCATTCTTTACTGGTCAAATAATAACCCAGTTGCTCTGGGTTATGACAAAATAAGGTGAAATATCAGATAGTGGTCAGTGTTCTGTTAAAATGGCCTCAAATGCATATTTAGGGTGTTTTTTAGAACAGCACATAAAATTAATGACAAAAATAGGGATGAAATCAAGCACACTCTAGAGAGAAGCTGATAAATAAAATGAAAAACAATAATAACCGTGATTGCTGACTTATCCAGAACAGGATCCTGCGCTAACTCAGGTTTTCACAATTAGTTCCTGAGATAGCAAGCAAAACAATCAGTGACTACACTTTAGCAAATATTAATTTAATTATAAGTAAAAAAAGATAAAAAGCATACATTTCTTGTCAGATTGATTCTAAAAAGTAAACAAATTGTTCTGTTCCATACTATAAAAATTTATACCAGTTGGCATTTGTGGAGAGATAAACTTTTGTCATCAATAACTTGCCTTAAATATTATGAATAAGCTTTAAATTTTAGTTTGGTCCAGTACTGTTAACTGTGCAGGTTTGTGTTTTCAAATGAATGCACTTTTTGGTGTTATTATATATGAACAACATTCACAATTATTCAGTGAAGGTTTTCAAAGACATCATCAATTTTGTAAAAATCACAGTTTAGTAAATATACATGAAAGCTATTTATAAGTTATTGTCTCAAGTACTTTACATTCTATTTTTTAACCAACATGTTCTCTCAGGTTCTGAGAAGTCTATTAATGTAAAACCTTCTGTCACCTTCTCTTCGTATTTCTAACATTTTTCTCTCTATGTGTTGGGTACTTTTTAATTTGACAAATATAGTTTTAGGACAGTGGAAATATGTATAATAACATCATCAAAGTAAAAATATTCACACAATGTTTTATTTAATATTTTATTCAATTTATGTTATATTAGTATTATTAACCTTTCATTCTGTTTTTTGTTTGGCGTACCTAAAATATCTTTGGCTTTTTAAACTTATCCTTTTGATCTCAATGGTTTGTATTTAAGTAATACACATTATAAATTCTAAGATTGTGAGCCCAACACACAGTTCATTCTTACCCTCCTGTGTTAAATATCTAGAAGCAAAATAAAATTTAAATAATAAAGAAAGAAACTAACACAACAAAAATAGGCTTTCTAACTGGACCAGAAGCTATAATCAGTTCCTTAAAGTTAGAAAACAAATAAAATTGAAGAGATAAAAGATATATTGAATATAAAGATATATCGACATATTGAGATATATTGAAGAAGAGATATATGTCCTCAGTTAAGGACATATACAGGAAATTATCACTGTGAATGGTGCCTCAAGCTAGTTGAAATGAAGCCAAAAAGGAAAATGCAGTGATTATCTTACATCTTTTCTGAATCCTTCTGCGTTTTACTGTCTTCACTTTGTGTGCTGGGTAGTACACGTTAGGTTGTGTATCTTAGCATACCCGCAAACTAAAACAGAACAAATTTCTTTCAAGCATTTATGGTATATTAACAAAAACTGGCTGTTTTTAAGAGGAGATTAAGAAACATATTCAAAAAGTCAATAACGCACAGGTCAAATTCAATGATCATAAAGCAATAATTTTAAAAACTGACCAAATGTCCCTCAATTATAAAAATAAGTATAAAACTGCTCTAAAATAACTGTTGGGCTTATACATAAAATAGAGTTATATTACAATGTCAACATTAAAAATAGTGCCTGCTATTTATTGTGTACTTACTCTGTGTAGATGCTCTTCCAAATTACACTGAAATATTTAATCCTAAAACAAACTCTATGAGGTCAGTACTATTATTAATACCATTTAAAGACACAGGGAGCTTAATAATATACCATATCATAGGTGAGACACAGACAGAACAGACCTAGACTTTTAAATCAAGCAGTTTAGTTCTTAAAGTTCAAACATTGAATCTCTCTGCTTTACTTTCTTCACACTCCAAGGGAGATATCTCATACGAAGCTAAAGGATATCAAAGTGACAGAAGAAAACATAGTTTAAAAAATAATTAGAAAATAAGATGAGTACAAAGAAATTAATTAAATCCACAATTTAGTAAGATAGTAATAGAGCAATAAATCTCTAAACAGCAGAAGAAAGGAATTGATTCTAAAACCAGAAATTAATGAAACAATGAACAAACAATAACAGCAGAATCTACTAACAAAGAGAAAACTGGCTCTTTGAAAAGATCAGTAAGATAGACAAACCTTTGACAAATAGGATCAAGAGCCAGCTAAAGCCAAGGCACAAAGGGGAAAAAAACAAACTTGGAATTAACAAAGGAGATCATGACTTCAAGTCCAGAAGAGATTGAGATAACATTTTCTGAGAACACTATATACAATTTTATAGGAAAAGATTTTAGCTTAGACAATTTAAAGAAAACTATAGATCACCAAAATTAACCCCAGATAAAGTCAGAAATATTATTAGAACAATAACTTTAGAAAAAATGAAAGTGGCTCTTAGAGATTTGCCTTTAGAAAGGTGTATTTTATGGGTAATTTCAAGTGAGAGATAATGCCAGTCTTAGAGAAAGTATTTTAAGAAGACGGAAAGAGATGGGAAGTTACTCTATTTTATACTGTGCTCATGTACACCTGACAAGAAAACCAGATGAAAATGTAATAATAATAATAATAAAAAAACAAAGAGACAATATTATTCCTGAGCATAGATGCAAAATGCTAAGGTATTAGAAAATCTAAATATTCCTGTTTTTGCTGTGTGTGTGTGTATCTATCTGTGTAACACCACAATAGGATATACATTCTCTAAACTATATGTAGCTGCTCATTTCCTACGACCAATTATTTATGTTCAGAAAAACCTACTGATCTAAAATCATGAGTTATACCACCTCAGGAAAGTATTTCTCTGCCACAGACTTGGTTATTGATTTTGACCTTTATGAACAGTAATTATTGTCTGCTTGAATTACTATTTTCTGTCTTTGTTGCAGACAATTCTTTTCTTTACGCACTTTAGGGAATCATCTGTTTCTCCTTCCACATTACCGGTTCCATTTTCTATAGCATCAATTACTATACTTACTGCTTCTATTGTAGATATCTTTTTGTTAACTTTTGCATTTACTTATTCCTCTTATTTCATGTAGCTTTTTTATAAAACTGTAATTTAGCAACCTATCTTTTCATTTTAGTTTATCCCTTACACTTTTTTAGTCTATAGAAGATAGTTAGATGCTTTCTAAAATTTATACCTTTTTAATTAAATGATAATGTATTTTAGTTAAAAATAGAAGAAACATATTCCTTAAATCCTATATCTAACAGCACAAATATAACTTCTGACCTCAAAATTTTCAAGTTAATAAGACACATTGAACAACAAAAGACTAAGGTTAGTCAAGTCTCCAGAGACTACTTTCTGATTCATAATATTTGGCTGTGAAATCTGTTTGAAGCTGAAGAAAGCAGCTTCTGTTTCTTTTTTGAAACATTACATTTAGATCTGATACCCTTTTCTAGAAGAAATTGAGAGAATCAATGCCATCTTGAACAATATCATCTGGAAACTTTAAGTGACATGAAATTTGCTCAGTCGTGTCCAACTCTTTGTGACCCCATGGACTATACAGTCTGTGGAATTCTCCAGGCAGAATACTGGAGTGGGTAGTTGTTGCCTTCTCCAGGGGATCTTCCCAACTCGGGGATTGAACCCAGGTCTCCCAGATTGCAGGCGGATTCTTTAGCAGCTGAGCCACTAGGAAAGCCTGAAACTTTGGTTTTATGACTTTTTCAGTTAAAAATCCAATAATTTTTTTCTTTTAATCCCCAGGTTTTCTGATCAGTGGGATGTTTCTCATTTCTGGAGTACTCTTCAGAGCAACCGTTATAGCTAATTTGCAAACTAGAAATTTATGTGGTCCAGGTATTTCACCTATTTAACAATCATAATTATTAGATTTCAGGCCATTAGGTCCAAGTTGTTAGGGCTGTTGCATGCAAAATCTTGCTGAGAGTCACTTGCTCTAGTCTCTGGATATAAAGACTCTGTTCATTTACTTTACCATTATCTCCTCAGTTTTTGAACAAATAACTGCAGATTCTTCATCTTTAGATTTGCAAGTTGAATATCTATATCACTATTGGGAACCCTAGAAATCTTGAAATTCTTCTATTTTAATTCTTTCAGACGGCATCACCTACTAAATGGACACAAGTTTGTGCAAACTCCAAGAGACAGCGAAGGACAGGGAAGCCTGTTATCCTGCAGTCGGACAAGACTTGACTGAACAGCAGTGGTAATTCTCCTTTTTCTCTATATGTGAACCTTAAGATTATTTAAGTATGTTTCTGATACAAAACTTCCAAAGAAATTTGCCTATCTGGCCAGTTCAAGTCTAATGCCTTATAAGGTGTTTTTGTTTACACAAAACTTAACAGTGAAATCATGATGTGAGGATGCTTGAATTATTCTTTTTTTTTTAATCCTTTGAATCAAATCTGTAACATATCACATGATATTTACTATCTTCCTCCTCTGCATCACCACTCCTCTGAAGGACTAATCATGTTTGCTGATTTCTTTTCAGCAGTTTCTTCACTTTCTTCATTAGGTAATAACTTAATTCACACTTATTCTATTCCAGATAAGTGTCTTTTCTCTTAGTTTTACATTCAGTATGTTTTCTTTAAGTTTTGGTGAAGCCAGGGGATGAGTGGAGGTGTCTAAATCAATTGACATGAGATTGAGCCCATCTTTTTGATCTGTAATTCTAACCATTCAAATGCATTAATTTTTTCTCATATTATGCACAGAGGTGTTGACTATGCAGTCCATGATACTTAACTAAGGTTCCAAGGTCTTTCTATTTTATTTTTCATTTCTACCCAAAGATATTTCCATGCAGGTAGATAAGTAAAAAGTAGACTATTGACCAATAAAGAAGTGAGGTAGTAATTTTAAAAATCTGGGATTTGCAAATCAGTCTCCCAAAATCTTACATAACTTCCTAATCAAAATGAACTTGTTGGCCATGCCCACTTATCTCATGAGTTTCTAAAATTTCTCCTGCCTTCCTTTAAAAAGCAACTGGAAATTATTACTGCATTGTTGAAGGAGGGCATTTAGAAACAATGTGTTATTCCAGGTAAACACATATAACAGGTATAACAGTCTAAGGGAATTTCGACTTTTCCTTTCTCTTTCCCTGAGATGGCCTCAACCTTGTTTCAAAGCTTGGTCCCAACTTGGTATCCAAATTTATTGCCAAAAGATGCTCTTGCTTTCTTCAGACAACACAGTGGACAAATTCTCTGCCATGATATCAGAGATAGAAAGTGCTGGTGGCCTTTTTCCCACAACACCTGCAGGATTCATATCTCTCTGCTTTTTTGCTTCAGGTTCTGGGGTAGATGCTTAGACATGAACCCACAGTGCCCACAAAACTTTAAGACGTGGTGAACTCACAAGCACTGGCAATGACAAAGACAAAAAATTGGCCTTATGCAACTCGGAGTAGTTTAAGTTGGGTTTAACACCACACACAGAGCACAAATGACTACAGCTCCTATTGCTCCCTTGGCTTCTGGTATTTCTACCTTTTCTACTGCTGAGATCATGGCTCAGATTACATGTACCATCACTTGGTAATGTCTACCTTGGCCCCATTGCTCTGTTGGGAAGTGTAGCCAAAAGAATGCAGAAGAAAGTTAGTAATAAACTAAAGGCCCTAAGTAGTTACCTCTGAACAAAGCAACACCAATACTGTGCTATATAGAATTAGAGGGACCTTCTAAGGAAAGTACCTGGGTTTTTAAGGCAGCAAAATTCAGTGGGGTTAGCACAACAGCTTCTCAAGTCTTGCTGTCCTGCTGTTTACCACAACATGTAACATGTTCCTGCTATCGAAAATTGCTCCTGGGCTTTGGTGAAGTTGACAAATATTGCTAGTTTCAAATTCTATCACCACTTTACATAGTTTTTGAAATTCTTCTCTGTGCAACACCTGCAAAATTTATTTCTCTGTATACTTTTATACCAGTTATGAAAACGCTTGTATAACATTTATCAGACAGCACTATGTTTGTTCTTAAACATTGTAAAGAGAGAAAATGCGGGTGTGGTTAAGAGTGGCTTATTTCAGAAACCTATGGACTTCCACAACCTGATTAAGCATTCATAAAAGCTAAAGGTTTTCCACCTCATAATCAGCCCAACATGTTTTCTTAACACTATTGATTGCTTTGACTTGGCACCAAGTGATCCAGCATGTCATCATAGTCAACATCATCATCTTTCACATTCATTGCTGCTGCTGCTGCTAAGTCACTTCAGTCGTGTCCGACTCTGTGCGACCCCAAAGATGGCAGCCCACCAGGCTCCCCCGTCCCTGGAATTCTCCAGGCAAGAACACTGGAGTGGGTTGCCATTTCCCCCTCACATTCATTAGACAATTCTAAATACAAGCTTTGGTCATAACTCTGGAGCATCTTAATTACAATAAAAGACCATAAAGCAAGAGGTTTTAAGTAATAATTTGAGGTGTGTCTTTGTTGACAATAGTTTGGCAATTCTTATCACCATGAAACTTGCCATAAACATTCTTATTAGAAGACTATGCCATAAATTGTGGCCCAAGGAAAACAATTTTTAATCATTTACAAAATGAAAACTGAAATGTTAGTATGTTAGCAAAAGCTAGTTTACCATTCACTAAGAATAATTTTAGAATCTTCCTTACTTACCAGTTCAGTTCAGTTGCTCAGTCATGTCCGACTCTTTGTGACCCCGTGGACTGCAGCACGCCAGGCTTCCCAGTCCATCACCAACTCCCAGAGCTTGCTCAGACTTACGTCCATTGAGTCGGTGATGCCATCCAGCCATCTCATCCTCTGTCATCCCCTTCTCCTCCTGCCCTCACTCTCCCAGAATCAGGGTCTTTTCAAATGAGTCAGCTCTTCACATCAGGTGGCCGAAGTATTGGAGTTTCAGCTTCAGCATCAGTCCTTCCAATGAATATTCAGGACTGATCTCCTTTAGGAAGGACTGGTTGGATCTCCTTGTAGTCCAAGGGACTCTCAAGATTCTCCTCCAACACCACAGTACAAAAGTATCAATTCTTCTGCACTCAGCTTTCTTTATAGTCCAACTCTCACATCCATACATGACCACTGGAAAAACCATAGCTTTGACTAGACTGACCTTTGTTGGCAAGGTAATGTCTCTGCTTTTTAATATGCTGTCTGGGTTGGTCATAGCTTTTCTTCCAAGGAGTAAGCCTCTTTTAATTTCATGGCTGCAACCACCATCTGCAGTGATTTTGAAGCCCAAGAAAATAAAGACGTTCACTGTTTCCATTGTTTCTTTAATGTATAAATTTATTCAATAAAATTCTGTATTTACTATACATTAGACAAAGAATATTTTAAAAGCCTATTTCACATTTTAGAGATTAGAAAGAATATGCTGGATATAATTATTTGACTGCTACTAAGCATAATTTTAAATATATGGAGGTCACCAAAGAATTGAAAACTAAAATAATTATTCATTCAGGCATCATTGGAATTTTGTGGTTCCTCTTGCTGAGTAATGTGCACAAAGTTTAGATCTTATTCATACCTCTTGACATTTGGCTGAACTCAGCCTATTTTATAATCATTATTATCCATATTTATTAGGAAAATGATAAACATATTGAAATTTAGGGTTCATCTTCTGAATTCTAAGTTGTTTCATTACTTTATCAATAGGTTTTCTTTTATCTTTTCAGCCATTCTATCTAACTTCAGAGTCAAGTTGACCAGGCAGCAGATTGACCTAGACATATTAAAAATCAGTTTTAGCCTGTTCACTGCCCTTTTGGTATATTTCCTTGAGGGGAATTCTTCCACTGCAGTGTAAGTGGAGGTCTATGAATTCTTTCCATCAATCATAAGAGCTTTACCATGGATTGAGAGATTATAACCATAGTCTTTATTTGGTAATAACTTCAATAGATTCAGAAAGATGTTGAAATTCAGAGTGAATCTTAATTGAATAATGGCTTTTCAACTAATGTAAAATTTCTATCCTCAAAAATAGAAATAAGCAATAAAAGAATGGTTATCATTTTATCAATCACATTGGTAGTAGACCAGAGTTCTATGCTGCTGTTGTTTAGTCGATAAGCCATGTCCGACTCTTGGGACTGTATGAACTGCAGTCTGCTGGGCTCCTCTGTCCATGAGATTTCCCAGGCAAGAATACTGGAGTGAGTTGCCATTTCCTTCTCCAGGGGATATTCCTGACCCAGGGATAAAACCCATGTCTCCTGCATTGGCAGGTGGATTCTTTGCCACTGAGCCACCAGGGAAGCCCAAAGTTCTACGTAATTCTTTCCAAACTAATTTCAAGGGTTACTATTTACCATCAAGAAAATATGATGATAAGCTGATTAAAATAGAGAAGATTTCTCTTTGATCCAAGTAGCTTTTCACAAGGAATGACTCAAATGGAAAATATATATGTAGACAGATTGTTCCCAGTCCTAGTATTCAGGGATCCTAAAGGTATTATGTCAACTAGGAGGCATTTAAGCATATATAAAGTTCATAAGGCTGTCAAATTGATTTCCCACATCTGAAAAATCTGCATGCATTTTAATGGAAAGTTAATATATTAAGACATTCCAATTTGTTCTTTCCAGGAAGTAGGATTTAAAGAAGGAAGGAATGTATTATTTTTAGATATATCAGGTAGCTCAGAAATTAAACCTTTGATGTTACAGAAAAAATATTATAAAGTTTTATACTAAAAAGAATGTCTGAATATGAAAATATATAATAGCTCAGAATTTATTTCACCAATAGAGTCACTGTGCAGCATATCTCCATATTGGTTTATGTATAATATATAAAGTAAGGTTTGATTTTTTTTTTAAGGCAGAAAATACTAAAAAAGAAACTAAAAATTTGTCTACAGCTCCACTGGACTCTTTGATAGTAGATATGTGGTCATAAAGTTCAAAAACTTGCCCTTTTTTTTGTTTATTTTTCATAATAGATATACTGAAAAATACATTTGAAGGTGCATCCTTTGGAGTAGTCACCATAGTAGTTAATACATGTTTTTCAGAGTTGTTTCCATTGATCAAAACTTTTTTGAACCCTTTTGAAATTGCTATCTTGAAATTGCTATATTGAAATTGATATTTTGAGTAATGTAAGACTGCAAGTGTCCTGCTTTATTTACCTAAGTTAGTATTAAATAACATTTGACAGTTAAAAAAAAAAACTGTTGGCTAAAAGAGTAGATTTTTTATATTCTCACCATACACACATGCACGAAATGATAGCAGTGGAAAACAACTTATGAAAAATTAAATGCCAAAAATCAGAATGTTGATAACCTCTAGTAGAGTTTGGAAATTCGAGGGGTTTCAATTCTATAATTAGTATACTGAGGTTTCTTATTTGCCCCACTTTCTAGTATGCCTAAATTTCATAATTAAAACCAATAAAGATAAAAATAAAACAAGTCCACTTTTAAAAGGGAAATCATTCATCTGAGGATATTCAAAACAATACACTATGAATTCTGAAAGAGTTTTGAAAGCATTTTGAGAAATGTGTTATTATTGTAAGAAATTCCCTTCTGATTTAACAATTTCAAACATTAAATTGTGATGGATTTTCATGTTCATATGCCAAAATATTGATGTTTCTATACAGCCAAATCACACAGGTTTGCCTTTTCTATTGTTGTGTGGGAATTTTTCCTGAATGTCAGTATTATATTACATTTTGTGTATTTCAGACACACACGTGCGATACAACATGAAATACCCTAAGGCCACTGAACCTCAGTTGCTCCATGTGCAGCCTCTTGTGCTTTGACCTACTCTCTCCTCTTCCATGATCAATCAGGCATCAGTTTTCTTCTTTTTAACCAGATCACAGATGATAAATGATATTAACATGCATCACATATTCCAATGACATCTAGTTATAACTCCACTTTCCCTTCCACTTGAGAGAGAAAACTTTAACATGCTATTCATAGAAGTAAATCACATACAAACACCTCACAACTGGTTGACCCATGTGATTTCATAGCTCTGAACAGCTGAATTAGGAGCTAATAGTCCAAGATATCTACATGTGTCTCAGAAGAATTATACCTCAGTGGTGTCTAGTCTATGCTAAAATGCACAGATGGAGAATATATTTAAAACCTTAGTCCATTAACATGCATGTATGTGTATCTTCACGGTTCCCCAATCTGTAGCTTGGTTCTCTTTAATCTGTGTCCCTATTTTAGACTTTTTTTTTTTGGTCTGATTTTTAGGGACTAACATATGAGAAAGTTTCTCATTTGATAGTAGTCTATAGCTCCCTTCAATTCTTTACTTCTTAAGAATGTCTTACTTTCCTTTTCAATATATTGAGGTGGGAAGTGGCTCCCAATCTCTTCTTATACTTCCTGTTTCTATCTTTATAAAGAAAGAATATACATCCCAAATATATAAAACCTCATCTGGAAATGAATAATACCTACTATGCTTATGTCTGGCAAATGAAAGTTTTATGCTAATCTTCTAGAAATATTTCAAAGCAATCTTTCTAAGTTGACTGTGTGCATGTTAAGCCAGTTCAGTCATATCTGACTCTTTGCAACTCCATGAACTGTAAGCCACCAGGCTCCTCTGTCTGTGGGATTTTCCAGGCAAGAATACTGGAGTGGGTTCCATTTCCTTCTCCTGGGGATCTTTCTGACCCTGGGATCAAACAGGAGTCTTTTATGTTTTCTGCATTGGTAGGTGGGTTCTTTACCACTTGCTCCATCTGAGAAACCCTGTAGACTGATTGTTGATGTTTTAATTCAGGACACTTGTATTTTAGAATACGATCTCTTTGAAGTCATCTTTGAAACCTTAGCACTTGCACAACACCTGGCTTAGAATAGATGCCTTAACTGCTTGTGAATCTAAGGGATGGTTCAGCCTTGCACTGCCAATCCAGCCTATGCAGGCCTTGAAGATTTCCCCAGTTTCCTCCATTCTGCTAGCTCTTATTACCATTTGTCTCTTCTGAAGTTTTATGCTCTTATACAGCGCATTCCTTACAGGTCACAAGATCTTTAAACATGCTGTTCAAATTCTAATAGGCACTTTGGCTCAGAAGGCAGTTTGGGTTACATGCTGGTTTAAACTATCCTCAATTTGAAAGTCTTTAGTTGAAATGCTCATTTTAGGTTAATCAGTTACCATCACTCATCATTGTTTTACATAGTAAGTCCTATCCACATGTTTTTGTTATCTGCCTGGCTGGGGTGGACATGGAAGTCTTGATTCCTATCTATGTTATGTCCATTGGTTGCTAATTATAACATTCAGGGCTCAGATGAACGATATTTGCTTTGAAGAAGAAGAGAAAGAGGAGGAGGAGGGGAGGGAGCAGGAGGAAGAGAAACAAGATAGGTTAAAATTTGAATGACTAAATTCACATATTCTAAAAATATAGAAAACAGGTACTATAAACTCATATTTTCCAGGTGTATTTTAATATTTATTTAGATTTATTTTCAGAAATAAAAAGTTATGCATATCACTAAAGCTCTGCTCCATTATTTGATTTCCTTTCAGACCAAAGAGCCATCAATGTTAGTGTGTATCCTTTCTCTGCAGCTTTTTACTACTTTTATTATATATGTTTGCCCTCCCCCAATAAAATATAGTATTGTGCCCTAAAATTCTATCATATTGTACTACCTAAGGAAACGTTTCTACTTCTCAGCTAATGTTACATTTTGAGAAACCATTATTTTGATTATAAATCTGGTATTTATCACTGTGATGGTGGTGCCAGTTTAGTCGCTAAGTCGTGTCCGACTCTTGAGACCCCAAGACTGTAGCCTGCCAGGTTCCTCCATCCATCAGATTTTCCAGGCAAGAATACTGGAGTGGGTTGCCATTTCCTTCTCCAGGGGATCTCCCCATTCCAGAGATCAAACCCAGGTCTCTTGCCTTGCAGGCAGATTCTTTACCGACTGAACTATGAGGGAAGCCCAAGGATTCTTTTGATACTTGACAACTTCGTTCACTTATTTCCATAATCATGTTGAGATGGACTAAATATACAGACAAATGCCATATGATATATAGAAATAGAAGTCTGACCCACCATCACTGCATCAGTTAAGCAAAGGCAATAAATAACTGGGTCAAATAACTGCCAGCCTCTGGAATTTTTGTCCCTGATTCCAACTGAGGACCAACTAAAGAAAGCTGGATCTCTACCCTCACTAATCATTTAGATGCCTTACTTTTCTATAGCCCTGCTTCAGCTTCCTCGAGCCAACATCCTCCAATCACGGTGCCCGTCAGGCCATCTCTTTTTCTCACTTTAGGTTTCTCAGTCCTCCACCCGTCTCAAGTCTCTGCCAAAGGCAAGTGATGGTGGTTGACTCTTTTATTATGCTTTTTATCAATTTGTGGTCTTCATTTATTTCTATGGTAGAATTCAAATCCTATGTTTATCCTCACAATTATGGATATTTCAATTATTTTTAAAGGATTGGTTATACAATATTGAGGGTTACCCCAGTGACTCAATGGTAAGGAACATTCCTGCCAAAGCAGGAGATGTAAGAGACATGGGTTCAATCCCTGGATGGGGAAGGTCCCCTGGAGGAGGGCATGGCAACCCACTCTAGTATTCTTGCCAGGAGAATGCCATGGACAGAGGAGCCTGGTGGGCTACAGTCCATGGGGTCACACAGGGTTGGACATGACTGAGCAACTGAGCACGCACATATAATACTGAAAACTACATTTATGTACATATACAAGAGTAGACATAGACTGTTCATCTCAATGAAATAACTGAATTTTAGACTAGTTATTACTTCAACTTTACTACTTATTCCTGAACTGCTATTCAAAATTTGAATAAATTTACTTTTTTACCAGTAAGAGTTATTTCCCAAATTTTTCTCAATGATTACTCTTATCAGACTATATTTTTGGGAGTGACTAGAGCCATTACTATGTCAAAGCCTTTGACTCCTAAAGGAGATCAGTCCTTGGTGTTCATTGGAAGGTCTGATGCTGAAGCTGAAACTCCAATACTTTGGCCACCTGATGCAAAGAACTGACTCATTTGAAAAGACCCTGATGCTGGGAAATATTGAGGGCAGGGGGAGAAGGGGATAACAGGGGATGAGATGGTTGGATGGCATCACCGACTCAATGGACATGGGTTTGAGTGGACTCCAGGAGTTGGTGATGGACAGGGAGGCCTGGTGTGCTGCAGCTCATGGGGTTGCAAAGAGTCAGACACGACTGAATGACTGAACTGAGCTGAACTGAGAGCTATTACAGATGCAGGCTGCAATAAGAAAACAAATGCTGGTAGTTTTATCTAAAAAATGTATTTCTCATTTGTATGGAGTATAATATTGGTCTCCGTAGATCAATTTGCAAAAGGGGTTGATTTTTTTCGAAAGGATTGGGCTAAACTATTTCTATTTACTTATTTATTTTTGGCCATACCTCAGAGCAGAGTGTGGGAGCTTACTTCTCACACCAAGGAGTAAGCCCAGAGTAAGCATGGAGTCTTAACCACTAGATCACCAGGGGAGTTCTTGGATTGATATCTTTATATATTGAGTATTCCAATTTAGGGATATGGTATACCCACTTGTTTTTTCCACACAAATTTCTGTGAAAGTCTTGCATATTTTTGTTAGGTTTATTCTTTGCTATTAGATATTTCAAAAGATTTTTAAAAATTATATCTTGAATTTTCTTTTGCTAATTGCTACTACATAGAATATTAATTTTTTACATGACAACCTCTATCCAGATTGCTAAGTAACTTATTAATTTTATTTCTGTAGATAAGTTTAGATTTTTAATTATCTGGGAATGAGAAAAGTGTTAGTTCTTTCTTTTCTATCACTTATTCTTCTGTCTTTATATATTTTAATTCTTTACTCAATTTTTAATCCTGGCATTTAGCACTGGCCAGGACCTCCAGTATAATATTAAATAGAATAGGATCTGTGATCTCAGACATCCCCTCAACTTTTGATCTCAAAGACGGCATATTTGATCTTTCAGTAACTCACCATTAAGTTTGCTATTTGGTAGAGGCCTTTTATGAGTAGTGCATCAGATGAAAAAAAAAATCTCCTTCCATTCATTTTATATTAACATATATTAACTAAGCAGGAGTTTAAGTATCTTTCCATATTTTAAATGAATGTTTGTATTTTAACTTCAATAAATTGCCTTTTATTTCCTTTGCCCACTTTTCTGCTGGAATGTTTGGTTCTTATTAACCTGTTGCTTATTTTACATTATTTACAGTTTTATATATTCTATATATTTGTCCGTTGCTAATTGTAGGCTTGAAAATATCTTCCTATGACTTTGTTTTAATCATGTTGATGGTATCCTTTGTCATACTGAATACTTTTAATTTTTATGAATTGTATTGGATCTTTCTTTCTTGCTTAATTCTCATCACTGTTGATAGGCTTTCTTCTTAAAATCATTTTTAACTCAATCTATCTGTATGTTATCTATCCATCCACCTATCTATTTATATTATTTTAGTTAGTAGTTAATACCCTTCTGTCAGAAAGCAAAGAACTAAAGAGCCTCTTGATGAACGTGAAAGAGGAGAGTGAAAAAGTTGACTTAAAGGTCAACATTCAGAAAACTAAGATCATGGCATCTGGCCCCATCACTTCATGGCAAATAGATGGGGAAAGAGTGGAAACAGACAGATTTTATTTTGGGGTGCTCCAAAATCACTGCAGATGGTGACTGCAGCCATGAAATTAAAAGACGCTTACTCCTTGGAAGAAAAGTTATGACCAACCTAGATAGCATATTAAAAAGCAGAGACATTACTTTGCCAACAAAGGTCCATTGAGTCAAAGTTATGGTTTTTCCAGTAGTCATGTATGGATGTGAGAATTAGACTATAAAGAAAGCTGAGAGCCAAAGAATTGATGCTTTTAAACTGTGGTGTTGGAGTAGACTCTTGAGAGCCCCTTGGACAGCAAGGAGATCCACCCAGTTCATCCTAAAGGAAATCAGTTCTGAATATTCATTGGAAGGACTGTTGCTGAGTGAAACTCCAATACTTTGGCCACCTGATGTGAAGAGCTGACTCATTTGAAAAAACCCTGATGCTGGGAGGGATTGGGGGCAGGAGGAGAAGGGGACGACAGAGAATGGGATGTTTGGATGGCATCACCGACTCAGTGGACAGGAGTTTGAGTAAACTCCGGGAATTGGTGATGGACAGGGGGGCCTGGCGTGCTGCAGTCCATGGGGTCACAAAGAGTTGGACACGACTGACTAACTGAACTAAACTGAGCTGAACTACGAGTACATTTTAAAAAATCATCTTACTTGCAATATTGTGGAGTCTTTAACTTTTAGGTGTGCTTCTTCTAAAGATCATACAGCTTTTAACAAAACAAAACAAAATATGCATTTCTTTTAGCTGATATGCTTAGTTAATTTATATCAATCATTTTTAAAATATATTTAGATGTTTTCCCTTCATCTTATGTTGTCTTTTTTTTTCTTTTTGAATACATTTTTTAATACTCCTTTGTAGTCTTGCCTGTTTTTGATTTCTCCTTTTATCCTTACTTTCTTTTTTCCTTCCTTTCATTCTCTCTTAATTTTATGTATGTGTGTGGTGGTGGTTGGTAGTTTAGTCACTCAGTCCTGTTTGAATAATGCGACCCCACCAGGCTTCTCTGTCCATGGGATTTTCCAGGCAAGAATTCTGGAGTGGGTTGCCATTTCCTTCTCCAGGGGATCTTTCTGACCCAAGGATCAAACCCATGTCTCCTACACTGCAGGCAGTCTCCTATATCCCAAATGGATTTTTTACTACTGAGATACCAGGGAAGCCCCATGTATGTGTGTATGTATGTATATATATTTCATTCAATTTTTTTGAAGCTATATACCATATTTTTATTAATAGTGGTTATTCTCAAAAAATTGTCACATATTTAGCATAGATAGATTGGTAAAATTTTCTTTATGATTTCATCCTTGATTAGAGCCTATTCAGATACATGTATTTAAACTTAATATACATGAAGTTTTCAAGTTACTTTTTGTGCTGTTTTAATTTTGTTTTATTTTAATAAGGGAACCCTATGCTCCAGATGATATGGATAATTTAGTCTTGCTTAAACTTTTCTACTCCAATAAGTAATTAATATTTGCAAATTTTCTTTATGTTCTTAAAAGAAACAGATAATCTATATACTTTCAAAATGGCATATGCATGTTATATATATATATCTGGCTTTATGTATAAGTGTATTTTTCATTGAGTTGATCAAATATTCTAAACTCATACTAGTTCAGTTTGCTTTGCTTATTCCTATGTTTTGGTGTTATATTAAAAACATTTGTTAAAATTGTTATTTTTTGCAATTTATTGTGTTTATTTTAATTTTATATATTTGGAGGATTTATTGCTCTGTGCTTGTAATTTAGTATTATTTCATTTTTCTGTAGGTTTTTTCTTATTGTTTTGTAATGGCCCTCTTACGTCTAACAATACTTTTTACCTTAACGTCTATTTTTATCTTGTAATCATAGTACTTATTTACTTTCTTTTTTTTCTCTCTTATTTCCTTTCTTTAGTTTCACATTTCTTTGAAAAGAATTTCAATTCTTTTACTTTCTGCATTTCTGTATTATTATATTTTAATTGTCTAAGTGACAGTATATATATTAAAAAATCCAATCCAATAATTTAATTTTTATATATGTGAATGTAATCTATTCACCAATATATTTGCATTTGGTTCTTTTTTCTTCTTTTTATCATGCTCTTTTATTTTTTATATCAAAGGTGTGATTTTCATTAAAGATTTCTGGTTATTTTGATGTCAAATCTCTATAATTAAGGCAATAAGTTAAAATTATTTCAAGAAACTACTTGTAAGCTTTTAGATTTGTTTTCAGTATATAGTCATGCTTTATAATTTTGTACCATAATAAATACTAGTATCTACTGGATTTAGGAAGGACTTTGGAGAAAATTGTGTGAATAGTTGTCTTATACTATTTAGTTAATTTGTATTAATCATGATTTTTAATATCAACACCATTGCTTTATTAACTGAGGCCCATGTTACTTTTGCTTTTGTTTTCCAGTAAAGAGCTTGACCTATCTGAATAATAAACTGAACTTTAAAATCATTGAAAACTGTTTAGTTTCAAAATTTGTGCTTTAGTTTTGAGATGTAAATATGACTATACTCTGGTTATGTTGATGGTTGTCCAGAAAAAAAAAAAGCCTGTTATTCAATGTTTGCTGATTTTCATGATATAATATTTCCACTACAGTGGATTTCAAGCTTCAATGCAAGATCACAAAATGCAGTTTGTAAATGATGCAACTGGTTTCTTGTTGGTTCAAATCACTGGAGGTACATGTGTTCACACTAATTATCAATCCATTTCTTAATAACTGTATTTTAGCAAACCTGTATTCATAGTAGGATCGCGTGTTTGGCAATATGTACATGCTCATTTAGTTGCTAAGTTGTGTCGGACTCTTTTGTAACCCCGTGACTGTAGCCTCCTAGGCTTCTCTGTCCATGGGATTTCCAAGGGAAAGAATCCTGGAATGGGTGACCATTGTTTTCTCCAGGGGATCTTCCCCACCCAAGAATCCAACCCGTGTTTCCTCCATTGCATGGGGTCTCCTGCATTGCAAGAGGATTCTTTACCATTGAGCCTCCAGGGAAGCACAGTGAGTTTACAAATATCTTATTCTGACTGTACTTTCCCCTCCCTTCCCCTTATGGTACTGATTAGTTTATTATGTGACACAACTGATGTGGTCTCTCTATAACAAATTGAATTAAAACCATACATATTCTGGAAAACAAGATGATGATGAAGCTATTCTCAAACAAATGACTGAGATGACTCTTGTATTATGCTATCATAAAATAATCACCCTGTCAAGACTTTTGAAGGATTTAAGAGTATTAATCTGTTTGCAAGATAAAAGGTTAGCCTGCCACAGTTTCCTGGTTTCTGAAAAAAGATATGGGAACCCTGGGTCAAAAGCAAAGCACTTCATTACTCATGTCTCATCAGAGAGCATGAATTATGTGTTTGCATTATTTTCTCTTGTCCTCTAAGCCTCTTGAGAAAAGAGTGAAGAGATTAAGTATTAACATAAATTTTGTGTGCAATACATTTACATCAAAGCTAAGGAAACCTGAGCTATAGTAACTTCAATCCTTTTAAGGGGCTGAAACCAAAGCTGTTCTTTTTGCTATTTTTAACAGTAAACATATCTGATCTCTCAACCAGGAAACACTATCTCTATCTTCCAAAACTGTTTGCTATATAAATATCCTTGCAAAAGGAGTACTCAATAGAAGTTTTCTTCACCTCAGTGGACAAGGTGTATAGAAATACGTGAGGCCTATGAAAAATATACCCATGACATGGACACTACTTCATTATTTACGAAGAGACAGTAAACCAGCATGCTGCGGTCTATGCATGGTTTCCATGCTGCTTTACCCACTGCTTTGTTATTCATCCAGGAATTATTCTGCCTCCATGGCATCTGTAGATCATTCCACAGATCTTGGATCTCAGCTAGCATTACAGTTTAGAAAGTAACTCTTCCAAACTCCCTACTTCTAATCTATAAGTCTGTTCACAACTCTAAGCACTTGCCTTAATGCATATCTTAATGTATACTTAAACTAGATTCTGAATTGTCCTACTCTCTCTACACTTTCTTCAGATCACATGCCCTCAGCAGTCTCCAAACTTTTTCGTACCAGGGGCTAACTTGGTGGAAGACAAATGTTCCATGGGCCGAGGATGGAGGGGTTGGTTTTGGGATGATTCAAGCATTTATTGTGCATGTTATTTCTAATCTATTGCTGCTATTGATCTTACAGGAGATATCAGTTCATGGAGGCTGGGACCCCTACAGACCAGCTGTCATGGGTTTTTCGTATAACATCACCAACTCCTAGTGCGCCTGTTTCCATGGTAAATTCCACTCTAGGCATTACTCATAGGTCTTAGAAGCACCACCAACCTTACACCCCAGCCAGTGACTAAAGAAACATGTAAATGAGAAAGACAAGTCTAGATGTACAAGGAATGCTATATGTTTACCAGTGTTTGGAAGTATGTCCACACTATTATTTGCCTTTTCTCTCAATGTCAAGATAAAAAAGCTTAAGAAGCAGAGCCCTGAGGCCGACTGTGCAAAGAACCACTATACTCCTATTCTACACTCTGTTCTAGACCCTTCAGATGTGTCCAGCTCACCCACAGTGGTAGGCGTGCCTGAGAAATTTCAACTCTCCACAACAGCCACCTTGACATAATGTACCGTACTCCAGTTTTTCTTCTTTTTATCTTTTCCTGTCTCTGGAGCTAGAGAATTATTTCTAAATTGAAACTTGAAAACTCAAATCATGTCACTCTCTGACTTAAGATCTTTTACTATTTAGCTTCATATACCACTACTTGTCCACATGTCTCCTTTGTCCCCAAACAATTGCAGTTCTGAAGGATGTGGCTCTGAAGTGGTAAAGAATTCGCTTGCCAATGCAGGAAATGAGAGTTCGATCCCTGGGTCAGGAAGATCCCCTGGAGGAGAAAATGGCAACCCACTCCAGTATTTCTGCCGGGAAAAATTCACGCACAGAGGAACCTGGTGGGCTACAATTCACGGGGTCATAAAGAGTCAGACATGACTACACATAGTCATCTTGTGTGTGTACACAAGATACTTTAGACACTCATGTTTTAGCCATGATTTCCTTTTGTCTGGACTAACTGGTATATATGCCCCATCCCCACCTTCTCTCTTCACCAACTCATTCTTCAAGTTTAGGGTAGAATGGAATATCATAAAAATGCAAGACCTGAAATAGTGATGAATATGTCTGATTGTTAATGCTTTCTGTCTAGCAAATTATAAGTGATTACTATATATTTTTAAATCAATTGTAGCCATGGATCTATCAATCTTTATATGTTAAAATGAAGAACTGTCATATTTTAGAAACATATTTCAAACTCCTTGTTAAAATCAATATAGAAACCTCCTGGTAGATTGCAATATGAAATTTCAATAGGAATTTAGTTGTTAGGTTACAAGTAGTACTCCAGTGTGTGTAACTAGAGGCTTATAATTCTTTATTCTTGTACAACCTGAAGAGTTAATTTAGATTCAAGCTACAGATCTTTCTGCTGATAGATGCCATGAGAGTGTCAGAATACTTTAACTGAACTTTATCAAACTGAGTGGCAGATTGGTTTATCTAAATTGAAGGGCTTTTTTCCCTCTACCTTTTAATTGTGGATCATTCTTAAGGTGTTTTATTGTAATTGTTCACAGCTTGCGCTGCTTTATTGATTATACTGCTGTGAAGCTTTGGTGAAGCACAGCATAAACCATGTGATATAAGCCTTTTAAGGTTATTGTTATGCTGGTAGTCAGATGGCTGCAGTTGTGATGGTGGTGATTGAAAAACAAATGAAATGTTTTTAGGAAACTGTAATCACATTAGTCTTGATAGTTCACTACTTCTCCCTGGGTAGCTAATAATAGATTCTTTCCATTTCTTAAAGGAAGCTTCTAATTAAATATTATTTTCTTCTGTTTTTAATAAAGAATTCTAATTCTATTAACACTGAGAGTTTATATAAAATTTCATCTCTTTACTCCCTTTAGGTTCCTTCTATACTTGACACTGTGTGTGTGTGTGTGTGTGTGTGTGTGTGTGTACACATATTTCAAGAGGTTTAGGTGTATTTCCTATGGTGAGATACAAAGAATATGTGATTATAAGTAGATATTCTTAGAAAACACATACAGAATGGAAACATATGCCTCCGAATGGATTTATTAGCCCTATAAAACTACTGTGTCACTGAATGTGAATAAGAAGCCAACAAAAGAGATGGTCTGTGAGTTCCTTTTTATTGTTTAGTCACTAAGTCGTGTGTGACCCTTTTGAGACCTACTACAGACTGTAGCCTATCAAACTCCTCCATCCATGGCATTTCCCAGGCAAGAATACTAGAGTGGGTTTACATCTTACATTTTCTTCTTCAGGGGATCTTCCTGACCCAGGGATCAAACTCACCCCTCTTGAATTGGCAGGCAGATCCTTTTCTACTGAGCCACCAGGGAAGCCCTGTGAGTTCCTCGGACTTCATGATACTGTGAGATACTCCACACTCACTCGGTCAGCACAGAAAACTTAAGCAGGCTGGAGAGTCAGATTGCTGAAATTCAAATCTAGGCTTTATCACTTTTCAATTCTGTGATCTTGAACCAATGATTTAACCTTTTATGTCTCCATTTCCTCATCTATAAAAGAAGGATAATAATAGTACCTAAACAATATGGCTACTGTGAGGACTTAAATAAACTACTTCAAGGAAAGTAGTTAGAATAGTTCAATCTCAGCAAGCGTTGGTGCTCAGATATATTTTTAATATCCATGTTTCTTCCCTTTGATCAATTAAATTCATCATGAATAGACAGAAAGTCTATTTGTAAGAGGCACTATGAGACACATAAGAAACAATAGAGAATTTCTGTCCATTGCTGTATTCATGTATCCATTCATTGAATTTATGACATTGTTCTGAATGCAAACTTGCTAGAGTTAAGGTATTGGCATCATTTCCACTGGACAGAAAAAATGCCACTGGAAGCATTACTAAGTCAATAGGTGGTAACTGTGTTGCATATGAATAGGATTTGTGTTTAAAGGAAACATTCAAACCATATGTCCAGTCAGTATTTTCTTGAGAATTGATGTAACCATTTACTTTGTATTCAGAGATTATGTGTAAGTAACATAAAACTACTCACTGTAGCCTCATTACATGTACAAGTGCATACACACAGTCAACTAAAAGAGAAATGTTTAATTCTCTCCGGTGGGTAAAGTCTGAGGATATACCCATTATGGATGAATCTGACCGGCATTAATTATTTGGGCATTGTAGCATAAATATTCAATTTGCCAATGTGAGGACCCTTCTCAGGAGTGAACTAGCTATGATTTATCTCTCTAAATTAAAAAGGTTGAATGGTATTAACTCATATACATAATTCATTTTAATTAAATGCATATTCTTAAATAGCTTCTTAATGGCTATCCAATGCCTCATTAATCTTAAATGTAACAAACTGAGATCCTTTGGGGGGGTCATGTGATAACTTAAAATTCACAAACATAATTTGCAATGCCAAATAGAGTGTCTGTTAGGCAATCTATACAGGTTGAGTACATACCAGCCATGATGTTCATTTCTGATATAGAAAGGCAAGTATTAAAGAGGTAGAAGCCATGGAGTCAAAAGAGCTCATTATTATGCTATCATCACTTTCAAAACTTTCAAAACTCTGTTCCAAATAATACTGGGATACCCATACTATTTTAATTTATCTTCTATGAGGAAAGTTTATGGAAGTTTAGAATATGCTAGGTTAACCCAAATTAAATCAGGTTTGTTTTGTGAAATAGGGATTTCCTATACAAAGATTCCCAAAAGCAGAAAATTCTGCCTGTTTTGTTTAACTCTGTGCCATCTGAATCCAGAAAATTCCCTGACATATAGATGTTCAGTAAAAGATTCCATGAATGAATGAATGGTCTTTCATGATTTTAGAGTACATTGTGACTGTCCAAGAAGTAAATATATCATCATTGACCTACTTGACTTTGGCATCCTTTGGTATACCTTTTGACACAGCAGTGTTCCAAAGAGGTAATTTGGGTGACGTTCTTCTACATTCCTCTGGTCTACAGTTGTGTCCTCCACCACAATCTCGGGTGGAATTCATTCTAACTATGGGACATCAGACTAAAGAATACAGTGAATGACTGCACAAGCCCTCACCACCACTACTGTGGAAGAATAGATATGAGCCCCCAAAATAAAACAAAGCAGAATTCTTGTCCTATGAACTCTCCAAAATAGATGAATTGATCATTAAACATCTGAGAAATATACCTTGCATATTCCTTTTTAAAAAGGTCTTACAGTACTTATAAGATATAAAATTACAACACACTGTCTTTCATTATTTTTGCATAGTTTATTTTTATAGTCTAGCTTCTTTACAAAGAAGAGACTTCTGAAAGAAGAAAAATAAGTCTCTGAAGTTTCTCTGGTACATCAGTTAATATGAGGGAAGAAATGAAAGTGACATAGGACACACACATGTATTTCCAGGAGAGCCTGTAAAGGCTCCCGAGACAGTCAGTCCCAAATGCCTTGCTTTTTACTGACTATGAAACTGCATTCTTATGAAGGTTGAGAAGTGCATGAAGCACTATGCTTTTTGAAGCACTTTTACTTCATTAATTAGGCAATTTAGGCAATACTTACAATAACTTAGTCAGCTGAATTAGAAGCATGGTCCCCATTTTACAGATGATGAAATTGTGACATCATGAAATAGGAGCAATCTGTTTAGGGTCATGTGAATAGTAAATTGCAAAGACAAGGTAAAAATGTGTGGTCTCTAAATATATACACTGTGCAGCTATGACTGAAACAGAGAAGAGGGTTGTGGTAGAGAAGGGACAGAATTGGACAAATAGAGATTGATACAGAAACCTGGTGAAATGTCACTGACTGTTGCAAGTCTTGAGTGAAGTTCTATGGAAGAACTTATGGTGAAAATAGAACCTTGCAGCTAAGCACATAATACAACAGAGCAATGAAACTCAGATGTTTTCCTAAAGGAGGCAACCCAAACAAGCATTTTTAAAGCAAATTGTCCTTCAGCTTATTTAAATATAAAAAATAATATGTTTATATTCTTTACAGTGTTCCACACACAGGTCTTATTTCTTTGCATGTATTAATCCATTCAATCCTCTCAACAATCCTATGGTGTTACTATCCCCATGTTGTTAATTAGAAGATTGAGGCAGAAAAGATTAGGTAACTGGTTCAAGATCACATAGATGAAACTTGAACCCAGGCGGTGTGTTTGCAGAGACCATGCTCTTACAACTACACGCCTCTGACTCTGAATGAGTTACTCTATTCTCATCATCTTGGATTCAGAATTATTTAATTTGATTTGGGCGATTTTAGGGAATAAATTCTAGGAGTTGGAGGCTGACTCTCCTGAGTTCTAGTGCTAGTCCTTAAGTATAGTACATACATAGTGGGATTTTTTTGGGAACTAGAACTTCAAAATATGCTTAAATTAGTTTAGGTGGATTGCATGAAGAAGAGAAATTGTGTTTGGGTTTTATTAGGACTAAAGGTGGGCCTGGGCAGATTTCATCATGTGCAGGTGGACCTGCACTTGAATGGCTTGAACACTCCTGTTTGTCTCTAGGTTGGATGCATGGAAGCTTTATTAGTAGGGAATGACTGAAGGCAGGAGGAGAAGGAGACGACAAAGGATGAGATGGTTGGATGGCATCCTTGACTCAACGGACATGAGTTTGAGTTAGCTCTGGGAGTCGGTGATGGACAGGGAAGCCTGGTGTGCTGCAGTCCAAGGAGTCGCAAAGAGTCGGACAAGACTGAGCAACTGAACAACAGCATCACTCGGAGATGGGACAGACAGCAAACGGAGAAGGTAGGCTTGTAGGCTGTGAGTAGCCAGACATCCCAGACAGAACTTCTCTTTTTTTAAAAGTAGTGCCTATCTCCATCTACTACTTTCATGTTGTATTTCATTATCACTCAGTTAAAAATACTTTCTAATTTCCCATATGGTTTATTTTTTGACCTATGAATTATTGAAAGATGAGTACCAATTTCTAAGCATCTGGGGATTTTCTTGGCATTTTATTTTTGGTTTCTAATTTAATTTAAATAGAGGTTTAATTTAATATTATTGTATTCAGGAAGCAAGACTTTGTATGCTATAATTTATTGAGGTATGTTTTATGTATTCTTATGCTGATGGGTATGGTCTTCTATAAATATCAACTTGGTTCAGGATGCTGACAGTGTTGTTTGAATATTTTTTTCTCTTAGCAGCATTTGCTTCATTGTTCTCTCAGTAATGAGATGAGTACACGAAAATTTTCTGTATGATTATGGATGTTTATTTCTCCTTTTAGTTCTTCCATTTCTGCTTCATGAATTTAAAACTCTATATTTAGGTATGTATACTTTAATTAATGTATACTAATATGTATTACTCATTAACTGACCTTTTATAATTGACATTAAAAAAACTCTAGTGATGGTGTATTTGCCTTTTACATTCAGTTTGTCTATTCCTCTGTATTAAATTGTTCTTGTTTTCTGAAGTTTGAATATGATATGCCTGTGTGTGTATACACACACACACACACATATATATGTATGTATGTTTATTTATTCAGTTTTTTTCAGGGGTTGGGAACATGGAGAGATATTTCTCTCTATCTCAGCTTCCTGAATCAGTGGTTTGATGGTTCTAGTATTAAAATTATATATATATGCCACATCCTTTGTTATTGCCTCACAATTCTTTGATGTTCCATGTTTTTTTTATCTTTGTTTCAGCTTGGCATATTTCATCTCTCACTCTATCTTCAAATGCACTAGTTCTTTCCTTAACCATGTCCGGTTTTCTCATGCGTCTACCAAAGACATTTCATTCCTGTTAACTATGCTCTACTATTTCCTCTTGATTTTTTCTAAGAGTTTCCATCTTTCTGATTGCATTAGCCATCTGTTCTTGACTGTTCCATATTTGAGATATTAGGGACCATACATATTAATCATAGTTATTTGAAATTCCCCATACAATAATTCCAACATCTGTTTCCTGTCTGAATATCATTCTGATGATTGTTTCCTTGCTTTAAAATATGTTTTCACTTGCCTTTTGGCATGACTTTAATTTTTTTGTTTAAGGCCAGATAAGTTGTGTTAGGTAGTAGGAACTGAGGTAAATAGGTCCTTAGTGTGAGGATTTATGTTAATATACCAAGAGTTAGGCTACTGTTAATAAGCAGTATAGCTATAGGTAACAAGGGCTTCTGATTTTCCCAGTGTTACTGTTTTATCCCCTGTTGCCTTTGCACTTCCTTGTGTTTTTCTAAAAGGCGTGCCTTAGCGCTCTTAAGCTGTGATGCGCTGTCTTTATACTGGTGCCCTCTGGTGTGGTTGTAACTTGGGGAGTAGGAGCATTCTATACTCTTCTGAGTAACCCAGGCTTTCAGGGGGCCTGTTTCTCAGGGCTATGGCCTTCACAATATTCCTCAAGGGGCTTCTACTCTCCTCTCAGCAGCAAGGGTTCCAATCTATTTCCTGGAAGCCCTAGATAGGAAGGCATCATCTTCCTAGGCTTTGTGCTTTGACCAAATCCTTTCCTCTGGAGATCAGGTGTTTTCTATGGAGAAGATTCTGCTGTGTTTCACAGTGGCTACTCTTGACCTTCCCTTCCAGAGCCATGGAAGATCCATGAGTTCCTCACAGCGAGAGCCTGGTGGGTTTGTAGAGGAAAAGCCTGGGTGTATCTCCTCCAGGAGTTTCTCACTTTCCAGCTACTCCATCATCAGCCTCCAGCAATCAGTCCTGGTTCCCACTTGAGATTCTACCAGTTTATGGCTCCAGAGGCTTCTGCTTCAGGTAAACAGATTTCAGATGTATCTCTCTAAGATGTTCCTTTCTCTCCAGGTTTAAGGATGGTGCTTTGTTCTGAAATCTCAGATTTCTTATATAGCCAAGAAAAGTCACTGGTTTTCAGTTTTTCCAATTTTTTTCTGGTTGTCTGGTTGAAGTAGTTCTTTACATGTCAAAACTGAAACTTGAAAGTCTATAGTATTTCTTATATTCAGCTTATCATTGGATCAGTTTTCTTGTCCAACTAGTTTTAGTTGGAATGTCCATTTGTATTTAATCCTATTACTAATATGTTCATTGAAGTCTACTATTGTGGTATTTGCTTCATATTTGATTTTTTTTTGTTTTAATGTTTCTCCTTCCCTGACTTTTCTCAGTAAGCTGAAAATTTTTAATCTCATTTTATGTCCTCTGGTGTTTTATTAGCTATATTTCTTTATTTTATATTTGAATTGGTTACTATAAAGTTTATAATATTTGTTTATAATACCATAACCTGGCTTTAAACTATGTTATGTGACTTCATGGCAAATATGTAAACCTCATTTTTCCTTCCCCCCCTTTCTGTTCCTATCATATATTATATTTATTCATATACTAAAATCTTCATAGCATATTATCATTATTTTGGATTAAATGGTCAGTAATCTTTTAAAGCGTATATACTTACATAAATGTTTTCCCAGCCTTCTGCAGTTGTTGCCTTAACATTAGTTTAGGCAGAGAATGCCTCTCAGGATTTCCTTTCAGTTTTCTCATCCTGACTTGATTCAGTCAGGTGTTGAGGTGTTGCTTTGTTTAGTGAAAGACCCCTCATGCCTCTGGGAGGATTTCCTAGTTATTTAAACTTGAACTCAGTCTTTGGTTATTTCTGAATTTGCTGAAGGTCTATGAAAATAGCTGGTAGATGAAGACAGCTTGTTGTGTAGTTGAGGTCTTTGGGGTTCTAATTTATCATGTCAGCCAAGTTTGCTATGAATTTGTCTGGTGTCCTCTTTCCTCAATCTATGGCAGAGTTTTCTTTCTCCTCTTTCACCCAGGATGAACACAGTGATGATATCATCCCTTATCCTATGGGCTCATCTTTTTCTGGATATTATCTTGTTTTGATTTCTTTGTATTCTCATCTCTCTGAATTTATTTTGGGTATTGTTTAGTAATTTGTTTAGCTTATTTTCCTTTTTATGGTTAGACCAACATTATGTTTTCAATCCTAACTGGAAATGGAAATTCTCTTATTGTCTAAAACATCTTTCTCCTTTTTGGTAGCTACCATCAGCCAAATTGTAGATGACCTATCTCATATCCAACTAAAACTTTACTCTATCTTTATAGTAATTTATGCAGAATAACTCTCTTTAGGGCATGGATAAAGAATTCAGGGGTATAGAAAGATCTTACCAGTCTAACTCAGAACTACTACTGGGATATATTACAGGGTTTGCTACAGATCATGCAAGTTGTTCAGCTTGACTAGTCAAGCGTATGCCTTTTTCTTTTTACTGTGTCAATCCTAGGTCCTAGGGCTCCGGGGTCATCAGCCTTAAGGAGAATTAAATGAATGCTGGACTGTGAACAGCAAGGGAGAAGTGAAAGCATGAGTTTTTTTTCAGAGATGTGGACACAAATAAAGGTCAGAACAATATCTGTTTAGCAATCTGTTTAGAATTTCTAAATGTCTAGCTCCTTCTGTGGTGTCCACCACCGAGGGAGAGGTGGTAGAAAATGACAGCTCCTAATAATGAACACTCTCTAGTCTTAAACATGCCCAGTATGGCTGTGGCCACTCAACTCAGTCACAGAACTACTCTTCAGATAATCACCTTTTATCAGGATGCTGCTTTCATATACTTTCTCCTCAAATGCGTATGTTCCTAGTTCTTAGGAACTTTCTCCATTCCCCCCATCCATACCCACCTCACAGAAAAATTGCATGTGTGAGTATATAAATTTTTGAGGGGGGTTTCTTATAACTTATGAAAATATACTTTATTTTTTAAAGTTTTAGATTTACATAAAAATTGTGAAAAGGGGAATGTTTTTGTATATCCTAAACCTAGTTATCCCTACTTGTAATAGCACACACTACTATGATATTTATTAGAATGAAAAATGTTTAAGTCCATACTTTATTCAGATTTCCTCAGTTTTCACCTCATATAAAAATCCTGTTGCAGGATTTCCATCTAGGGCACCATATCACATTTAGTTACCTTATCTCCTGAAAGTTCCTCTTGGCTATGGCAGTTTCTCAAGCATTTCTTGTTTTTGATGATTTTGACAATTTCGAGCATAATCAGTCATTATATTTTAGAAAATCCCTCTACTGGAATTTTTCTGATTTTTTTCCTTATGATTAGACTGGGTTGTATTATCTGGGGAGAAAGATCATGGAGGTAAAGTATCCTATCAACTTGACTTACTGCAGCTGACGCTGATCTTGGTCACTCGGATGGAGTCATGTTTGTCAGGGTTTTATCCACTATAATGTCATGTTATAATATTCCCTTTTCCTTTTACATTTTGCACTCTCTTGAAGGAAGTCACTAGGTGCAGTCTAGACTTAAGGTATTGGGAGTTATGCTTCTCCTCCTGAGATTCATCCTTCATCTTCCCTTTGTTATGTATTCAATCACTTATGTATATCAGTATGGGACTCATAGGTATATACTGAAACTTTAGGTTACAGTCCAAAATTATTTCATAAGTTTTGCTGCTCAATATTTTTTTTTTTCAGTTTTGGTCACTGGAAGTTCTTTAACTTGACTCTGTGTTCCTTTTATTTACTACCTCATTATCACCACTGTTATTACTATTCTTCTTGTTCTTATTTTACTCCCTTATTTTTGGCACTGTTAGACACTCAACCTCATTTTATATATTTCCTACTTCATTTCTAGTCAGCCATTTTGCCTTAAATTCCTGGTTCCTTTTAAGAAAGGCTGGCATTAGAAACCAAGAAACCAAGATCTGGGTGATACTGGTTATTGCTACTGCTGTGTGTCATTTCTTCTAGGCGGTCTCAGGTGAAAGAGCAAGGAAATACATACCTTTGTATTATACACATCTTCTTATATTTCTGTGTGTAGCTAATGGTATCTTCATTAAGTTAAATATGAATTCATATTCATATCTCCAACTCTAGTCCAATAGTCACATGGACCATTTTTACCTTATCCATCACATCTCAATACATTTCAAATGATTGAAACATACAAGGTTTTGTTTTCTAACTGCAATGGTATTAAGTAGAAATCACTGGGATTAGCAAGAAAATCCCCAAGTTTTTGGAAATAAAGCAACTTTGGATAACTCATAAATCAAAGAAAATATTACACAGGAAATTATATTTATATATATATATATATATATGATATATATATATAATATATATATATATATAATGAAGAACGAAAACAAACAAATGAACCAAAAACAAAACAAACTCCTGTGCTTTCTGAACTGGCTCTCTGTTAGGGTTTCCCAGCACTCCCAGCACTTAATCTGGGAAGCCATTTACAGCTCTGACAGTCTTAACCTCCGTATTTGCACCAAGACTACAGATCAGTCAGAGGTGAGCACTCAGGGCCTTCTAGGTCTTTTCTAAGCATACATCCGGCCCTGCACATGCATGTGTGTATGAATTTCTAAATCCCTCAGCTCTTCTGACTGCCCTAATTTTCCAAAGAAACTCTCTAGCTTTTCATCCCAGGCTTTCAACATTCTCTGTCTCCACTGTAATCTTTGCTCCAACATGTTTTCTCTCTCATTTTAGCATGTCTCATAACTTTTTGTTGAAAGCTTAACATGCTTTTTTGGGTAATAGGAACTTAGATTAATAGGTCTTTAAAGTGAGTTTATATGCTAATCTTGCAAGAATTGGAGCTGTGTTTAATATTTGTTGTAGCTGTAGGTGCCAGAGGCTTCAAATCCTCTCTTTTTTTGTTGGCTGCTCTTTGTTAATCACCTGTTAGCATTTGACTTCTTTAAGAATTACTCCTTTCATAAACTCTTGGTCTTTCATCTCCTTCGACTGTTACCTTCCATGACTACACTGAAGCTCTGTAGGTAGGATGGTACGGTGTGGGGGAGAGTGAGTCCCATAATAGTCTGTATTCCTGGACTGTGACCTTGACTAGTGTTTCTAGCTTTTCTTCCCCTCTATTTAGGTAAGACTGAAAGGCTATAGGGGGGATCATGTTTGGAAAATGACCTTCCTCCATGTGGATGGGACTCTAGTAAAGTCTTTTTTTCCTCTGGAGAGCAGTTTTGGTATGGGGAATGCTCTGGCACATTGCACACTGGTTACTTTTCCCGTCACCACTTCCCCTAAAACCATGAGGACTCTCTCCGGTTCTTTTAGAACCTCTTTGAGAACCTAGTGCTGTTTCTTAAGGTAAAATCCTTGGATATGTATTGGTCTCCCCTATAACTGTGTCCTCCAGAAGTTCTCCCTCTAATGCTAGTCCATAATCAGCCTTCAGAAATTCATAAAACTTATCATGTATGTGTCCTGTTTTATATTTTTTATATTTTATTTTATATTTTGTATATTTTATATTTTCAGTTGCTTCTAATTTAGGCAAGTATTTCTAGCTGCAACTTTCTGTGTTTGCCTATTTCTCCAAGTTTTTAGCATGTCTGTTTGCCTTGTGACCTCAGTTCTCTCATAAATCCAAACAAAGATGTTGATTTTTAGTTTGCTCAGCTTTTTTCTAGTTGTAAGGATGAGAGTGATTGCTTCCAAGTTTTTTGCATATTTGAGCTAAAATTGGAAACAACGATTTGTGTTTTGGGGGTAGAAGAATGGGGCATATTTTTTATAATTTTCTTTGTTGTGGAGTGAGGTTTTACACAGTCTAAATTAGGGAAAAAGGTAAAAGGATTAGAAATAGTGATCTATATTGTAAAGAAATGAAGTCTGGAGCAAGCCTTTCTATTTCAATAGAGACTTATTTCATGTATTATTTCAATAGAGATTTATAGCTAATGATTTTCTTTCAATAGGTCTGTGTTTACAATGAATTCATTTATATATATATTATAAATATATAAAATTTATACCCATAAGTATGTATATATTCTAACTGCATTACTAAAGACATTTCTCAATAAATATCATAAACTCAAAATTAAGTCAACAATAGTCATGAAGTATACTGTTTCTGTTAATTTCCTTTGTTTAAACACATAACTTACATTTCTAAAATTTCTACCTCACAAAGATAAACAGCCTGTGGTATGTTTCTTATAGCCATTTTAATGTCATGACTTAGAGTGCCAAAACATGGAATAAAGATCTTATTGCTGAAAGTAGCATATCAGTGAACATAAAGGGAAATGAACAAACTGGCTGGGTCAAAATGTGGTCTAATTCTCCCTTGCCCCAAGCAGTCCCTGCTCCAATAACATCAGATACTATAAAAGGACCTGTAAGAATAAAAGGCCTGCATGTTCTTTATAGCCCACTGCCTAACAATAGGACCCTTTATTTTCATAGATGCAAAAGCAGTTTGGGGATTTCCATAGCAGTGTTATAAAGATATTCAAAATCTGAATATGCAACTAAAATACTATGTGGATATCTCCAGAACAGCAGTAGAGTGATGCTGTGCCTCAGTTCCAATCTTCTCTAGCAGTGGGGGGTGAGGGGGGGGAGGACAGGGTGAGTGTAGATGTGTGTGGGTGTGAATGTGTGGGTGTGTATGTAGGTTCAAGGCCTTAGAGAAGCTTATATGTTAAAAACTGATATAAAAACAAATATAAACTAGTGATCAAGGAGTTTCTTAATGAATCTATACTTAACTCAAGGATTTATTGAAGATACAAATTTATTTGTATGTTGAACCTGAAAACTGGTATAGATCAAATCTGAAAAATGTGTTACACAGATTTTTCAGTTAAGTTTTTTAGGAAATAAAACTGTAACCTTCTTGAAAGCCATATCCCAAAGAGAAATTAAAATATATTAAACACTTAGATATATAGTGTAGGAATAAATTGTGTATATACTTTTATGCATGCATAATATGGTGGGGGTGGTGATTTAGTCATCCACTCATGTCTGACTCTGTGACCCTATGGACTATACCCACCAGGCTCCTCTGTCCATGGGATTCTCCAGGCAAGAATACTGGAGCGGGTTGCCATTTCCTTCTCCAGGGGATCTTCCCGACCCAGGGGTTGAATCTGGGTCTCCTGCATTGCAAGCAGATTCTTTACCGACTGAGCCATCAGGGAAGCCCTGTGTAGTATGTCTGATATTACTTTCTAAGTGTAGGATTTGTTCACGGTTGTTTTTAAGCAATAACTTAAATGGATTTATTTAACAGCTACACAGTTGAAGTTTCCTTTCTCGCCTTGTTGACTGTACAGACGAGCCTAAATATGTCTAATGTGAAGCATTTCAAAGGATGGGAGGATAGTCAAAGAATGGGAGTGTATACCAAGCATAAGTAGCAACTTTTACTAGTTTATTATAGGAAACTTCTTCAGCAATAGTGAAAAAGTCTGTATTTTTGGGAGAAACTTATCAAGTTATCACTTGAAACTACTTTTTCATTTGATCTCTGAGCATCAGCTGAAATCAAAAGAAGTACTATGAAATGATAAATTGAGAAGAAACCTGAGTTAAGATTTTAGAGGATACATAACTAAAAGGTTGGAAGATTCTAAAAATAGTCAAATTAATCTCAGTGTGAAGGCTGAGATGGCCGTTTTTTAAAAAGCACTGATATTTAATGCATACATAGAATAAAAATAGAAAGTAAAGATAACTTCAAAAATATTTATTTTTACATTCTGAATATGTGAAAGGCTGCTATAATGTAGAAGAGGATTTTTATGATTAGATCTATGTTCTTGAGAATTTTAAACAATGTAAGTTACCAAAAAAAAAAAAAAAAAAGTCTTCTTATCCTGGCTTCGGTTATTAACCCTAGATCACCTTAACTTATTTTTGTTGGAGAAATATACTTTAAACAAATGTTCACCTACGTGCCATATGTTTTAGTCCACTTTTTTTTTTCAAATAGCATTTTAAGCATAGCCTCAATTGCTAAGTCATCCCACCTCCATTTTTGTACCTTTGTTTGGGCCTAATCTTAGCGGGAGGGTAAAATATAATGTGCTTTAAAATGCAGTATATTTAACACAGAACTTCTAAAATATAGAGTTGTTCAATAAAACTGACCATAGTTTGAGCCAATCAGAACAAAATATCAATGGAATCTATTTAGTAATATTCAAAGCTATTTCTTTGTTTTAGACAAGAATATACTTTCTAATTTTCTTTTGATAATGAGGGATCATGACTTCATTTTCATCCAATATTCTTTTACTGGCTGGAATAATAAGTAGGGGTGGCATAGGGGAGCAGTGATATTCAGGGAAAATGAGATACTTTAAAGAGAATAATGAGGAATTCTATGAAATTTGTCCAAATAAAAATCTGTGATTCCACACTGGTGGTCACTGAATATCTTATACCTTTATTTTTCTACCCTGTGTGAGTGGAAGCCTCTGATTCCACATTACTTTACATGTTATAACCTCAAAAAGCAAATCACAAAAATTGCCTATTGAAAGCACAAGAATAAAGTATTTAGCTTGATTATTTTTTGGAACCTTAAAAGTAGATCAAGACAGGGATGATAGCTAATAAAGCCAAGGCCATTGACTGGCTCTAACCTTCTTTCTTGCAAGCTTCATGCACAAGGCAGTTTCTTTGAGAGAGTAATGAGATGATCCTTTATAAGGCCTACAAAACGGACTTGTATAAGTATTCCTTTCAAAGTGACAAATGGGGAAAATTATAAATTGATGAAACCTAATCTTTTAAACTTTAAAAACTTTAGAAGCTTATTTACTAACAACAGAAAGTCTTAGCATTATATATTTTTATAGATTTTTATATTTCCTCTAAAATGAAATAGTTTACTTTTTTTGGAGCTAAAATTATGAATTTGCTTTAAGAAAATTGTATTGGAATTTTGACAATTTGTATATATATATCCAACAATATTAATTTAGAAGTCTAGGATTTGTTCATGCTGATTTTTGAAAAATCACTTCAAAGTAGCCTTATAGTAAGCTGTATAATCACTTATTGATGGTTTTATTACTAAGGTTATAATGATTGCTTTCCCTCTGAGTTGGTCCTTTACTAACCATCTGTTCTAAAGTATAGTTGTTGTTTAGTCACTAATTCATGTCTGACTCTTTTGTGACCCCACAGACTGTAGCCCGCCAGGCTCCTCTGTCCATAGGATTTCCCAGGCAAGAATACTGGAGTGGGTTGCCATTTCCTTCTCTAGAGGATCTTCCCGATCCAGGGATTGAACTCGTGTCTCCTGCATTGGCAGGAAGATTCTTTATCGCTATGACATCTGGGAAGCCCACAGCTAAATAACAGAGAACAAAAAGTACAGTTATTGAAACTTCAGAAGAATGTATTAGGGTATATTTTTTCTACTATAGTGTCCAAATGCTGCTTTTTTTTTTAAAAAAGCAGCTTTAATACTTTCGGCATTTTATAGTTTTTGTGCTAGCAAACGTTTATTGTTTCAGTTTTGTGCATTTTTTCTAGAGCTCAGTGTTTTGATAAATATGCATATCATTTATTTCCTGCCTGTAAAAATTTTGGAATTCTGTGGGGAAAAGTGAACTATAGTGTTATGATTAGACAGTGAATATTATTAGCATTTGTGTGCAGATTGTATTTCTAAATACAAACAATAGCATAAGAGTAGTTTATTTATGATTTATGTTTTATTTTGTCCTTTTTTTTTCTTTTTGCCTTATATCTTGCCTCTGTATCTGCCTGTATGCCCTTTCTGAAGCATTTAAGAACAAATTAAAGAAAGATAAAATAATTCACATAAACAATTCAGCATTTAGCTTCTAAAAATGTGAGCATTAACCTTACAATCACACTACACTTCTCACATTAAGGAATTTAACCTTGATATAAAATTTTAATCTAACATATAGTCCATATGCAAATATCCCCAGTTATCTGAATGCTGTCCTTTTTAGCTATTTTTTTATTCCAAAATCTAATCAGTGATTATACATTATATTTCATTGTCAACTCTCTTTAATCTCCTTCAGGTCAGCAGCCTTCTGTTTGTCTGTATGGTGTGAACATTTTTGTTGAGCTCAGGCTAGTTGTTTTGCAAATGGACTCTTAATTTGGATTTGTTTCTTCATGATTAGATTCAGGTGAAACATTTGGAGCCCACCAAGCTCCTCTGTTCATGGAATTCTCCAAGCAAGAACACTGAAATGAATTGTCATTTGCTTCTCCAGGGAATCTTCCCAACCCAGTGATTGAACCCAGGTCTCCTGCATTGCAGTCAGATTCTTTTTTTTTTTTTTTGCAGTCAGATTCTTTATGGTCTGAGCCACCAGGGAAGCCTAAATATTTGGAAAGAACTATGTCTCAGGGTTACAGTGAAGCCTTAGGTGATATTGGTATCTTCTCAGTATGTTGCATTCAGAGCCTAATGCATTGCTGAAATGCTGTGCTGGCATTCCCCATAATTGTGTGTGTGTTAGTTGTCTAGTCATGTCTGACTCTCTGCAACTCCATAGACTGTAGCCCACCAGGCCCCTCTGTCCACAGGATTCTCCAGGAAAGAATACTGGAGTGGGTTGCCATTTCTTTCTCCAAAAGGAACTATAGAAAGAAAGAAAGTGTCTTACATTTAGATCTTTAATCCATTTTGAGTTTATTTTTGTGTATGGTGTTAGAAAGTGTTCTAGTTTCATTCTTTTACAAGTGGTTGACCAGTTTTCCCAGCACCACTTGTTAAAGAGATTGTCTTTTTTCCATTGTATATCCTTGCCTCCTTTGTCGAAGATGAGATGTCCATAGGTTCGTAGTTTTATCTCTGGGCTTTCTATTCTGTTCCATTGATCTATATTTCTGTCTTTGTGCCAGTACCATACTGTCTTGATGACTGTGGCTTTGTAGTAGAGTCTGAAGTCAGGCAGGTTGATTCCTCCAGTTCCATTCTTCTTTCTCAAGATTACTTTGGCTATTCGAGGTTTTTTGTATTTCCATACAAATTGTGAAATTATTTGTTCTAGTTCTGTGAAAAATACCATTGGTAGCTTGATAGGGATTGCATTGAATCTATATATTGCTTTGGGTAGAATAGCCATTTTGACAATATTGATTCTTCCAATCCATGAACATGGTATGTTTCTCCATCTGTTTGTGTCCTCTTTGATTTCTTTCATCAGTGTTTTATAGTTTTCTATGTATAGGTCTTTCATTTCTTTAGGTAGATATACTCAAGTATTTTATTCTTTTTGTTGCAATGGTGAATGGTATTGTTTCCTTAATTTCTCTTTCTGTTTTTTCATTGTTAGTATACAGGAATGCAAGGGATTTCTGTGTGTTAATTTTATATCCTGCAACTGGAGAACATAGGCAAAACACTCTCCGACATAAATCACAGCAAGGTCTTCTATGACCCACCTCCCAGAATATTGGAAAAAAAAGCAAAAATAAACAAATGGGACCTAATGAAAATTAAAAGCTTTTGCACAACAAAGGAAACTATAAGTAAGGTGAAAAGACAGCCCTCAGATTGGGAGAAAATAATAGCAAATGAGGAAACAGACAAAGGATTAATCTCAAAAATATACAAGCAACTCCTACAGCTCAATTCCAGAAAAATAAATGACCCAATCAAAAAATGGGCCAAAGAACTAAACAGACATTTCTCCAAAGAAGACATACAGATGGCTAACAAACACATGAAAAGATGCTCAACATCACTCATTATCAGAGAAATGCAAATCAAAACCACAAAGAGGTACCATTACACGCCAGTCAGGATGGCTGCTATCCAAAAGTCTACAAGCAATAAATGCTGGAGAGGGTGTGGAGAAAAGGGAACCCTCTTACACTGTTGGTGGGAATGCAAACTAGTACAGCCACTATGGAAAATAGTGTGGAGATTTCTTAAAAAACTGGAAATAGAACTGCCATATGACCCAGCAATACCACTTCTGGGCATACACACTGAGGAATCCAGATCTGAAAGAGACACGTGCACCCCAGTGTTCATCGCAGCACTGTTTATAATAGCCAGGACATGGAAGCAACCCAGATGCCCATCAGCAGATGAATGGATAAGGAAGCTGTGGTACATATACACCATGGAATATTACTCAGCCGTTAAAAAGAATTCATTTGAATCAGTTCTAATGAGATGGATGAAACTGGAGCCTATTATACAGAGTGAAGTAAGCCAGAAAGATAAAGAACATTACAGCATACTAACACATATATATGGAATTTAGAAAGATGGTAATGATAACCCTATATGCAAAACAGAAAAAGAGACACAGAAGTACAGAACAGACTTTTGAACTCTGTGGGAGAAGATGAGGGTGGGATGTTTCAAAAGAATAGTATGTATATTATCTATGGTGAAACAGATCACCAGCCCAGGTGTGATGCATGAGTCAAGTGCTCGGGTCTGGTGCACTGGGAAGACCCAGAGGAATCGGGTGGAGAGGGAGATGGGAGGGGGGATCGGGATGGGGAATACGTGTAACTCTATGGCTGATTCATATCAATGTATGACAAAACCCACTGAAAAATTAAAAAAAAAAAAAGGAAAGAAAGTGAAGTTGCTCAGTCATGTCCAACTGTTTGTGACCCCCCCGCCCTGGACTGTAGCCTACCAGGCTCATCCATGAAATTTTCCAGGCAAGAGTCTGGAGTGGGCTGCCATTTCCTTCTCCTTCCTCTTAACTGCTATAGGAGAAAGATATTATTATCCTAACTTTACACATATTAATTGGAGAGTTACAGAAATTAAGTTACCTGCATTGGTATGTGGCATCTCTGGGCCTTGAATATACATCTTCCATTGTCAAGTCCAATGCTAATTTTTTAAATCATAATAAAGTTGTCTCTCTCACAATCAATTTATTCACTATTTTCAGCTAAGATCTCTTCATAATATCATTGGTGAAAGTATGTATTCAGGTTTTGATTTGCTTTTCTATTTCATTAGTTTTGCTTTTGTTCTAATGAATTTTGGCTAACTTTCGGTCACAATGTCTTGTTAAATGGAATTGAACATATAATGGAATAAGTATAGTTAACATATTACTGAAGAATCATTTCAGAGAGTCAGTTTGGAAGAATAATCTATTTCTTGAAAAATGTACTGAGACATAATATAGGGATAGAAGAAAGTAAAGATCAAATGTTTGTTTAAAACCAGCATAAGGTAGAGGATGACTTGGCAATAAATCTCTCAAAAATGTGTATATTTGTAGAATAAAAAAGTAACTGTTGAAAGCAGAATACTTTGAAGAGCAGGCATATGGTTGTATCTTTGGAAACAAAAGTTGTGATTATGAAAATTCTATTCAGAGCTAAGGAACTTGACAAAGACTTCTGAAGTAGAGCCATTCAGTTCAGTTCAGTTCAGTTCAGTCACTCAGTCATGTCGGACTCCATGGGCTGCAGCATATCAGACTCCCCTGTCCATCACCAACTCCCAGAGCCTACTCAGACTCATGTCCATTGAGTTGGTCATGCCATCCAACCAACTCATTCTCTGTCGTCCCCTTTTCTTCTGCCTTCAATCTTTTCCAGCATTAAGGTCTTTTCCAGTGAGTCAGTTCTTCGCATCAGGTGGCCAAATTATTGGAGTTTCAGCTTCAGCATCAGTCCCTTCCAATGAATATTCAGGACTAATTTCTTTTAAGATAGACTGGTTGGATCTCCTTGCAGTCCAAGGGACTCTCAAGAGTCTTCTCCTATACCACAGTTCAAAAGCATCAATTCTTTGGTGCTCCGCTTTTGTTATAGTCCAACTCTCACATCCATACATGACCACTGGAAAATCCATAGCTTTGACTAGATGAAATTTTGTTGGCAAAGCAATGCTTCTGCTTTTTAATATGCTGTCTAGGTTGGTCATAACTTTTCTTGCAAGGAGCAAGTGTATTTTAATTTCATGGCTGCAATCACCATCTGCAGTGATTTTGGAGCCCCCCAAAATAAAGTCTGTCACTGTTTCCACTGTTTCCCCATCTATTTGCCATGAAGTGATGGGACCAGATGCCATAATCTTAGTTTTCTGAATGTTGAGCTTTAAACCAACTTTTTCATTCTCCTCTTTCACGTTCATCAAGAGGCTCTTTAGTTCTTTTTCACTTTCTGCCATAAGGGTGGAGTCATCAGCATATCTGAGGTTATTGGTCTTTTTCTTAGCAATCTTGATTTCAGCTTGTGCTTCATCCAGCCCTGCGTTTCTCATCATGTACTATACATATAAGTTCAATAAGCAGAGTGACAATATACAGCCTTGACATACTCCTTTTCCTATTTGGAACCAGTCTGTAGATCCATGTCCAGTTCTAACTGTTGCTTCCTGACCTGCATACAGGTTTCTCAAGAGGCGGGTCAGGTGGTCTGGTATTCCCATCTCTTTCAGAATTTTCTGCAGTTTGTTGTGATCCATACAGTCAAAGGCTTTGGCATAGTCAATAAAACAGAAGTAGATGTTTTTTCTGGAACTCTCTCCAAGTAGAGCCATATATATTAAAACTTTATGGTACAAAAGATTTACTTATTTTCATTCTCCAGTTTAATAAAAGCTCCCTTTTGGTTGAGATTGCACAAATGGAAAGCATGGATACAAGCAAATGGAATCTACACATGTTTTCTCATGTGATCCCCACGATGACCGTGTCTACACTACGCACCACTTATTACCATGTTAGAGGCAATATGATAATATAAGTGTAGGCATAAAATATGGAGTTTTAGTTCAGTCAAACTTGAGTTAATTTGAAAACCACTTCTGTCTTTCATGTTCACTGACTCTGAAGTAGTTTTTTAACTTCCTTGGGCCTGATTTCATTCATAAAATGGAGATCATGGTACATGGAGATCAAAAAATCATTTCAAATGATTCCTGTGAGAATGAATTAAATAACAAAAGTAGCATGCAGCATGCACTGTGCTTGGAATAATACATGTTTTATCAAAGAAAACCAGTTCAATCCTCGTTTTTCACCAATTGCAGTGCACCAAAGTGGACTGCTGATCAGAAAAGCATTGAATTTAATGGTTAAAATAGAGGTTTACATCTATCCCTGGTGGCTCAGATGGTAAAGAATCTGCCTGCAACGCAGGAGACCCGTGTTCCATCACTGGATCAGGAAGATCCCCTGGAGAAGGGAACTACAGTATACTTGCCTGGAGAATTCTGTGGACAGAGGAGCCTGGCAGGCTACAGTCCATGAGGTCACAGAGTTGGACATAACTGACTGACTGGCACTTTCTTTTTTCTTTCACATCCATCTATTTATCTATGTTGCTCTATATCTATGTTACTGTATTTATCATCTGTTTACATAATTTCTTATAATAATGGAAACCTGTAATAATGGGAAATTCCTTCAAATGAAATCCTAATTGAAACGCTAGTATGTACTGTGTGCTAAGTCACTTCAGTGGTGGTTGACTCTTTGTGAGTCAACACAGTAAACACTGTAGCCCTCCAGGCTCTTCTGTCCATGGGATTCTACAGGCAGGAATGCTAGAATGGATTGTCATTTCCTTCTCCAGGGGATCTTTCTGATCCAGAGATTGAGCCCACATCTCTTATGTTGCCTGCATTGGCAGGCAGGTTCTTTACCACCAGCAAAAACAATGTAAATGCTCTGATTGATAATTGCTTTTCCCAGAAACAGCTCCCAGACCTGCATGACACTGTGGGGTACAGTCTGAAAACCACTGGGCTAAATGAGCCTTTGTGGGTTCTGCATCCATCCCATTTCAGAAAACTTTGCAACTTTTCTTTTCAGACTTCATCGGCTGCAGACACAACTGACACTGCGTTATTTAAACAGTCCACATTTCATTTGTTCATGCATCCCATTTTTCAATGAATGATTCAATTTCTCCAAATGAATTAGTTTCTCTCCAAATGAATATCCAAGAATAACACATGTTTGATAGTGATACAGGTATTCTATTTTTAAATAATGTCATATATATACCACAGATATAATAATTAATGGTATTATATATTTCAAATTTCTAAGAAAGTAGATTTCTCAAGCCCTTAACACAAGAAAAAAAAATTGTAACTATGTGCAGAAAAGGATGTTAACTAAACTTATTGCGGTAATCATTTTGCATTATTTACATGTATCAAATCATTATGTTCTACACCTTAAACTGATACAATGTTATTTGTCAACTATATCACAATGAAACTGGGAAAATAATAAATAAATCAATACAGTTTTATTCTAAACTATGTCCTGATATTTCCAAGCAGCCACTCTGAATTTATTTAAGATGAATAATTTATAGCTTTTGAGAAAGAAGAAGATAATGCTTAGAACAAAGATGTCAATGCTTTGGCAAAACTTAGTTTTAAGTCCTATGATGGGAAAATTAGACTTTTTGGAGAGATAAATTTTTTTTACTTAGAAATCTCAAAACTAAATTTTAGTGCCAATAGACCATCCTAAATACTAGTATCTTAATACTAGTAGCATAGGGTTTATTACAATGACCTGTGGCATAAGAAAGGCGTGACTTAACTCCAGGAGCAGTTCCTGCTGGGAAGGGTCAGGGAGAGGGAAACAGAGCAAAGGTGAAGATACAAATGTAGAAACTCAGAGGTCCAGTGTCTCATTTCCAGGCCGTACCCTATGAAACTTCTGGAGAAACCTTGCATTAGTCATGGTTTCATGTCCCCTGGGGCATGGAAGGGGTAGAAGACTCATTTTCATGGTGAGTCTAGGTCGGTGCCAATGGGCACACTCTCCCAGGGTTCTAAGCTTCTCACTATGGCACAGTGAAGATAACTCAGAATTTCTGTTCTTTTTCTTTCTTGGCAATTTTTTGGGAGTGTATAGAGGCCTGTCAATAAGAAATTTGGATTTGGATCCCAGAGGCTATTGAGTGACTGTAACTCCAACTGGAGAAATTGACAAAGTCCGTGGTTATGAAAACAAAAGTTAGTATAAATAAAGAATGTCAAGTGAGGCAAGCTACGTACCAGATAATGGAGCCAAGGCAGATACTGCAGTTCATGGGCCAAATGGAATGAAGTGTCTTGCTTGGAGGTTGCCATGGAATCCACATTCCTTCCCTGATTTTGGAATGCACAAAATCCTGAAGAGAAGGGTAATAGCAAAGGGTAAGAGAGGTTGTTGGATAGCTCCAGAACAACTGAATATTTTCCTCTTCATTCCTGAAATTTGAACAATGCACAGACTTAAATTGTACTGACAAATCACTTGACTATATAGATTGGTATCCCCAACCCCAGGGCCATAGACGGTCAGAACGGGCTGCACAGCAGAAGTGAGCAGTTGTCTTCCATGAAACCGGTCCCTTGTGCCAGAAAGGTTGGGGGCCGCTGATATAGACTATCCTGGAGCAGGCTGGAATCAACCGATTACTGAAGGCAGCTGAGGCTAAAAAGCAAATTTGTACAATGTGATATACTTTTAAGGAACATCTGAGACAAACTGTACATTGTTGTTAGAATGCTCTCATGAACTCATCTTCTTAACCTATTGCTTCGCTAACACCAGGACCCCATAGTGGGTATTCTCATTTCTCAAATAGAAAACATACCAGCACCACATGGAACCAACAAACATCGGCATGACTCACTGAATAAGTCAACACCAGCATAAAGCTGCTGGGAGGCTCTTTGGCACTGTTGGGGAAAAGGGAACTTCCCATCTCTCTTTTAGGTTAGATTTGGATTTAAAAAAAAAAGGTCTTATGGCAAGGTTGCTCGTTTACAGAAGAAACTGTTCCATTAAATTTTCTTATTCAGAGCCTGGTTCATCTCTCCAGGACCCAGGCATAAATCCATAAGATGGATTTAAATGGCTGCCACCACATCCAAAATCATTATTTCTCTCTAATAACTAAGCTTTCTTTCTGGATAAAATTCATCATGCCTGCCTCTTTTTCCTAGCATGAGTTTTCTCTGACCAAATGGGAGTGAGGGTGTTGGAAAAGTCTTTAGATTTTTAGAAGTATCTTGCAAATCAGCTAGACATGGAACTTAGTTAGACTTTTTTTTTTTTTAACTTTTTATTTAATGTTGGAATATAGTTATTTAACAAGTGTGTTAGTCTCAGATGCACAGCAAAATGATTCAGCTATATGTGTTCATGTATCTAATCTTTCCCAAGTTCTTTTTCATTTAGGTTGTTCCATGATATTGAGCAGAGTTCCCTGTGCTATACAGTGGTCCTTGTTGGTTATCCATGTTAAATACAGCAGTGTGAAACCAGTGAGATTTAAGTATGATCCCAACTGTTTCTTTACTCCTCTCTGATATTTGGAGTTAAGTAACAGCATCATTATTCAATCTCTATAGGATAAAGGGTATAATGGTGTATGGAGAAGAGCTCTGGACATTGAATTAGAGAACTCACATTTCTCTCATATCCTCCTAGGCAGGAACAGAATGACATTTGACAAGTCATCCATCTCTCCGAGTCTTAGAGGTTTCACATAAAATGCATAATTATAGTGTCCCGTATTCCTGATAGACTTGATAAAAATGCATTCACCAAGTATGAGAACACACTTTGCAAAGTGGCATATACAAAAGAATATTTTTATTGCTGACCTTGGGTTACAGAAGTCAGAAGTCAGTCATGTGCCAGTGCAAAGAGGTCTCTCTCAAATGATTGAAGGAGTCTAGGTCAAAAAAATATGTGTGCCTTTAAAGTTGTTCATGTACCATTCACATTTTATAGGTAATTTTTTCTTCTACTTTTTAATTTTGGTTGATCCACTTAAACCTCTGTACACATTTCACAATAAGTAGGAACAAAAGAAAACATCATTGTTGTGGATTAAAATAGATAATTATTCTAAATGTGTTTTCCCTGCAATTTGAACATTCATGAGCAACAAGACTACTGAAATCCAGCTAAGCATTATGATAGCTTTTTAGAAGTAATATTACTAGACAGTATAATGGTGAGTCTTAGTTCTGCTTGGAATATGACATTTGCATGGGGTTTTTCTATTGAAATGGAATGTGTGCATATTCCAATTTTTCCCACATTAAAGAACAGAACATTCTGCCTCATTTTCATCTGCTTCACATGCCATCTATGCACAGAGATCCTACTGACTTAAAAAAAAAAATAATCCATAGGGCACTACGTTAGATGAACTTTCCCAAGATAGGCCTAAACTTTAAGGATGCTTCTCATTTTTTTTTCTCTGCTACTGTTTCTAGTCTGTAATATTTAGTAGTAAAGAAAGGGTTTTAATATAAATTATAAAATTCTTAACCCATCCCCCCAAAGAGTCATCTCCCACTTTATGTCTATAAACTGGTCAGTTTAATCAACCTCCCAATGAGTAATAAAATTGCTGGACAGAATCAGTCTGTTCTGATCATACTTTGGCAGCATAGTTCTACACACAGAAGGCTCACAGCTTACATTCAAAATGTCAACATCATCACTGTTGGAAGTGTGGTAGATTACACCCCCTTCCCCACTCATTACTTCCCATGTGCTGCCCTTTGTAGTGACCGGTAGCTCCTCTAACCAAGAAAGTGAAAGTGTTAGTCACTCAGTCGTGTCTGACTTTTTGTGACCCCACGCACTATAGCCACCAAACTCCACTGTCCATGGGATTCTCCAGGCAAAAATACTGGAGTGCATTGCCATCCCCTTCTCCAGGGGATCTAACCAAGAGGAGGAGGCTATTTCCCCTCCTCTTGAATCTGGCCTGGCTTTGTGACTTGCTTTTGCCAATAGAATAAAACAGAAGTATTGTTTGTTTTCAAGCCTAGTCTTTAAGAGATCTTAAGCGTTTCTGCTCACTATATTGGAACAGCACCCAGCTAACATGAGAGGCTGACAATCAGAGGCTGTGTGAAGTAAAGCTGAGCTGTGTTAGCACAGACCATGCTGGACCGATCAGTCCCCAGCTGGACCATGAGCTGACCACAGTCCCAGCAGTGAGCCTAGTCAGGATCTATAGAGTTGAGGAGTCAAGCCACAAACTCATGATGTGCATAAAAGCTGGGGTTATAAGCCGCTCCTCAGTGTGAGTGTTTTGTTAAGCAGCAGAAGGTAACTGATAGAGAAGGACTGGGGCTTCCCAGGTGGCACCAGTGGGAAAGAACCCAGCTGCCAGTGCAGGAGACATAAGAGACCTGGATTAAATCCCTGGGTCGGGAAGATCCCCTGGAGGAGGGCATCGCAACCCACTCCAGGATTCTCGCCTGGAGAATCCCATGGACAGAGGGGCCTGGCAGGCTACAGTCCACTAGGGTCACAAAGAGTCGGACATCACTGAAGTGTCTTAGCACACACACACACAGAAGGACTGATCATTTATCTAGGAAAAGTTATTCTTCATGGTCCTGACATCATGACTGGAAGTTCATCTTCACAAGAAAGAGATAAAGTCAAGGAAAAACTTAGAAGCTTTGACAAATTCAGGTATGAACATATAATGATAAGAATGATAATTTATATATTCATTTGGAAACTACTCAACATGAAAATGACAATTAAGCTGATGTCTTTTAGTTTATGAAATAATCATAAAACCATGACAGAAGAGCACCATGAAAAAGTTGACCAGTGTTTGCACAATTGGTAAGAGGTGAGGATTCTCTTAGAAGGAGTTTTCTACCTGTAATGTAAAATGTTCACTGAGAACTCTGGTTTAGATTAAAAAGTAAAATGTCACATCTTGTCTAAACCATATACACGTGCTTTCCATAGTCAAATGCTCATGGCCAATGGAAAGTTACAAATGTTCTGTTCCATAAATGCTTTCTCTTACAGTGTGCTGAACACAAAGTTTGAAAAAGCAAGTCTGGGAATTTATAAAAGGGCCTGTAAATGAAAGCAGTTAGTAGAGAACATGGTCTTATTCTCCATGGAATTTGCACTTATATATGTCACTCATTCTTATGTGAACATGTGTGAACCAATGATGTGGTTGTTGATTATAATAATGTTAATTGATTTAGATAATGATATGATACACTCTCACACAAGAAGAAAAGAATATTTGGCTCTAAGTGTGAGACTAATGGAACCACAGCAGTCATGGGTCTCAAATCCTGGTGATTTGAAGGGGAAAAAGTTACTTACTCTCTCTCACATTTGCCTTGGAACTTTCTTAACATAATTGATATCCTACATAAAACTGGTTATCTGAAGAGTTGATGAAGAACAATTGCATCTAGTTATAGCAGTTAGTATCAGGAATTCACTTTTTAAAAAAGTCATTATTACCTGAGAGCTATTCCTTGAGAGCTTTCACATAATGGCTCATTTGCAATAGCTTTGGGAGAAGGGGGGCTTTTTTTAGACATCTTTTCTCATCAGACACTTTAGTCCATCATGTTCCTTTTTTCTCAGCTGATGGATATCGTGAAAGATTAAGTGAAAGGACTGATAGAGAACAACTTCTAAAAATACCTTTTGTCACTGAAGAGACATTCTGATGTAAAAACAAGATAGTGAGTGCCTGGAATAAAATATGCTTAATTTAGGCTATATCTAGATGAAGTAAGATCATCCAACCATACTCTATTATAAGGGTGCATCAGTGACTAATGATAATTCAAGTATAGTTTCACTTTTTACAAATTTACAGTAGTGATTCTTGAAGGAGGTGATTTTGTTCATTTAGGGCACATCTGGGAGCTTCTGGAGACAGTTTTAAACATCTTGATCTGTGGGTGCTGGGCTCCCCCAGTGGCTCAGTGGTAAAGAACCAGCCTGCGATGCAAGAAACACTTGTTCGATCCCTGGGTCAGGAAGACCCCCTGGAAGAGTGCATGGCACCCCACTCCAGTATTCTTGCCTGGAGAATTCCATGACAGAGGAGCCTGGCAGGCTACAGTCCACGGGGGTCACAAAGAATCAGACATGACTGAAGTGACTTAGCATGCATGCAGGTGAGTACTACTGAAGTCTAGTAGGTAAAAGGGCGGGGATACTGCTCAAAGCCAACAATGCACAGCCAGCCCCACAACAAGAATTATGTAGGCTAAGATGTCAACAGAGGGGGGGTTCTCTGGAGTTCAGTGGCTGACTCCACACTCCCACTGCAGGGGGCCTTGGTTCTATCCCTGGTCAGGGAACTAGTCCCTATGCCCCAACTAAGAGTCCATGCTGCAACTAAAGATCCTGCATGCCCTAATGATGACCAGAGATCCTCTGCACCACAACTAAGCCCTGGCCCAGCCAAACACATATATAAACATGTTTTTTAAAAATTAAAGTGTCAATAGAACTGATATTGAGAAATCCTGATTTAGAGAATACATTGTTGTTCAGTGCCAATTCCACACCTTAGTTCTAGCATCTGATATGCTTCTACATTCTAAAAAGAAGACATTGTATAGTGCTTAAGAGTTAGCTCAGGAATCAAACTTTCTGTTTTCAAGTTCTAGTTCAGTTCAGTTCAGTTCAGTTCAGTTGCTCAGTCGTGTCTGACTCTTGGTGACCCCGTGGACCGCAGCACACCAGGCCTCCCTGTCCATCACCAACCCCCAGAGTTTACTCAAACTCATTTCCATTGCCCTCTGCTCCTGTCCTCAATCTTTCCCAGCATCAGAGTCTTTTCAAATGAGTTAGCCCTTCGCATCAGGTGGCGAAAGTATTGGAGTTTCAGCTTCAGCATCAGTCCTTCCAATGAACACCCAGGACTGATCTCTTTTAGGATGGACTAGTTGGATCTGCTTACAGGCCAAGGTACTCTCAAGAGTCTTCTCCAACACCAAGGATCAAAAGCATCAATTCTTCAGCACTCAGCTTTCTTTATAGTCCAGCTCTCACATTCACTAGTTATAAAGTGTATGACCTTGGACAAATTATGTATCCCCTTTTTCCTTAGTTTTCTAATCTACGCCTTCTGAAAAATAACTACCTCATAGGGGTTTGTGATGATAAAATAGAGTCAATTACATAAAAGTGCCTGGCATATAATGTGTTAGTCACTCAGTCGTATCTGACTCTTTGTGACTCCAATGGACTGGAGCCCACCAGGCTTCTCTGTCCATGGGAATTTCCAGGCAAGAAGACTCGAGTGGGTTTCCCTTTCCTTTTCTTGGCACATAATATTCACTCACTAAGTAATAGCTGTTTTTACTGTTATATTCAAATAATAAAATTGGTATAAAATGATATAGATAACTGTGTAGCAAGTGTTTGTAATCACACTTGAACTTCTCTGTGAAGGTTCAGAATGAACTTCAGAAGTTACAATAATGCTGTTAAATAATCTATTTAATGAGTTAAATAATCTATTTAGCTCACATATTCAGTGGTAAATGAGTTCACATTTTAAAGACCATAAAAGTGAAAGTTTTCACTGTTGAGCAGAGTGTAATCACACATGCAAAATTTAAGACTATTACAAACCTTTTTGGAGTTAAGAATATAACAAAGAAACATATAATAATAAGTATATGGGTTTGGTTCAATACAAATTTATTAAGTAACTTCTACATACAAGACTTGCTTTACTGAATAGATGGAAGATTGTTCAGAAACGTCTCTTGTAGTTCTCAAATTGGGCAAGCTCTAAGAAGGGCAGAGCCATGCTTGAAGAGGGGCTTCCCAGGTGGTGCTAGTGGTAAATTATTTGCCTGCCCATGCAAGAGACCTAAGAGACGCTGGTTCAATCCCAGCGGGTCAGAAAGATCCCCTGGAGAGGGCATGGCAACATACTCTGGTACTCTTTCCTGGAGAATCCCTGACAGGCTACGGTTGATAGGGTCACCAAGAGTCAGACGCTCCTGAAGTCACTTAGCAAGCATGCACACACACATACACATGTGTTGGAAGAGAACATGAACTCTGAGCATGACTGGGGTTGGTGACATTGGTAAACTATATGGCTAATTTCTGTGGAAGAATTTCTACCAGGACTGGGTGTTGCTTTAACAAAACAGATGGGATATTTGGTATTGACTTTGGATACTGGCAGTGAGGGGTAAGGTAACTAATATAGGAGTCTGGAGAAATGGTGACCCATATGTGGCAAGGCATTTGAGACAAATGACTCTTCTGACTGTGTAGAAATCACATAATATAATCAATAAACTTGTGGTTCTAAGTGCAAAGATTGAGAAATAAGTATTAAGTATGAGTAATGGTTACAATTGACTGCATTTAAAAAGAATCTCAGAAACGAGCACAACATTATAAATCAACCATGTTATTGTACTTAGATGCTCAGTCCTTTCTGACCCTTTGTGACCCCATGGACTGTGTAGCCACCATTCTCCTCTATCCATGGAATTTTCCAGTCAAGAATACTGGAGTGGGTCGCTGTTTCCTACTCTAGGGGTTCTTCCTGACGCAGGGATCCTGCCCACATCTCTTGTGTTTCCTGCACTGGCTGGTGGCTTCCTTACGACTGCACCACTTCAATAATTAAAAAAATAAAAAACAAAAAACTGAAGACAAAAAGAATCTCAACACTTCTTGAATGAATCAGTAAATCTCGACTTCTATTCTTTAATTCAAATTTAATCTTTATTTGAATTATTGTCTTTGCCTCCTAACTAGTCTCTTTTCTGGGAGAGAATAAACTTATCTAATTTCTTTTTCTAATTTAAATTTATCTAGTTTCCTTTTCATTCTCTGGGAAAATCACCTATTAAATATGCCAACTATTGCCTTGCATCAAATGCTGCAGTGTATATTATATATCACATCCCTTAGTAACTCCTATAATAATTTGGCTTCTGCTTACCTTTCCTCTTTTCTACTCATTTCCCACATACAACCCACCCTTTCAACATATTCAAATCTTTTCACTTCCACAGCTCAATGTTTATAAATGAAAAATTTTCACAATTGGAAATTTCTATTTTTAGTTTTGCTGGGAACATAGCAGCCACTTAATAAATACTTGCAGTGTTAAGGAATAATGACTATATAAAGATCAACAAAAAAAGGAACTATTGCGCTCATGGAAAATATCAATCAGGTACCATAGAAAAATAATTTGAAATCGCTCACATTTTAATGTGCCTATAAATCACCTGAGTTCTTATTAAAATGCAAATTCTGGTTCAATAGGCCTAAAGCAGGCATGAGATGCATCCCTATCTATACGTCTCAGGTGATACCAAAACTACTCGTGCATGGATCTCAATGGGGTTAACAAAGTCCTATTTGTAGAATTTGTAGTCCTAAAGCAGAATTTTCCATAAAGGTAGAAAGAGAATATAGATAAAGAAACAGTATTAACAAAGTCCACTGAGATAGAAAGTTATTGGTTGCTTTTAGCCACAGTGAATTATTCCTATTTTGTGGTCTCAAGATTTGCAGAAGTGAAATTGAGGCAATAATGCTGAAAAGATAAGACCATATTATAAAAGATCTTGAAGATCACAGTGAGAAACATATACCTCGTAAAGCTGGGAGTGATAAACAACTTTTGGGGAATAATATGTCTGTATGTATGTATGAGTGGGTACACATGAATTCACGGCTATTTGGGTTGTGAATAAATAAATTAAAGGAAAAGAATTTGGGATAATACCAAAGGGAAGTCAGACAACAGTACGAGTGATGAGTTGCTATATAGATGTTTAATAACACAGGAATATGGCTTCCCAGGTGGCGTTAGTGGTAAAGAATCTGCTGCCAATGGAGGAGACATAAGAGACCTGAGTTTGATCCCTGGGTTGGAAGATCCCCTGCAGGAGGGCTTGGCAACGCACGCCAGTATCCTTGCCTGGAGAATCCCATGGACAGAGGAGCCTGGCGGCTACAGTCCACGGGGTCACCCAGAGCTGGACATGCCTGGGCTGTGCACAGCCCAGCACAGCACGTCATGGGAGTATATTCAAGTCGCTGCAGTGCAGTCTCTCAAGCCAGACTACTTTCCTTTCCAAATTTAGATTTAAAAAAGTATTAATTTGGTTTAAGTTTGGTTCAGAAAAGTAGTTCATATGGTTTTTGTACCTGTTTCATAGAGAAATATGTAGATTTAGTTCCTGCTTGCCCTAGTTGGTTGAATTAGAAACAAAAATATGTATAAACAAACCATTAACTAATTTAGTTAATGTCCTAGTAAATAGTTTTGCATTTGCGTTGGTTAAAGGGTAAGGAGCTCAAGGCATACATTGAGTTTATTTCAGCTTTGATTTACTTTTTGGTTGAATTATTAAATACAAATGCTGGAATAGAAAACCCAGAATGGATGTGGAAGTATTTGAGTTTACAGTATTAAACTCCAAAATCTCTAAACTGAGACTGGTTAACGTATGGGAGCTTATCTAGTGGCTATAGTTCAGTTGGGGAAATCCCAGTCAGTTGGGGAAATCCCAGTCATCTGTGATTCAATATGTGTATGCCCATTAAGAAACATTTTCAGTAGAATTAGCCTAAGCTATGTAGGTTGACAAACAAAGGTAATCTGAGGAACTGGCATCATATAACAATATTTCACATCCCCCCAATATTGTATAATTTATTTGCAGAATAAATCAAGTACTTTTTTATGCAGCTGAAACCAAACCTGTCTATTTGATGATTCTGAAAACTTCTTCAATAGTAAAAACAGACTTGCAGAAATCACCTTAGTGAAATTATTTCACACACTGTCGGAAGAAAAAGATGAAAAGATTTTGTGTCTGTGTGTCAACATTAAGTGGGACTAACACTAAAAAGAGAGTCAAGGTGCACAGAGTTCACTGCAATTGGCTGAATGTTTGTGACTACCCAAAACCCAAAATGTCTGTACCTACGCAAAAAGCAAGATGAACAGGTCATGGTGGAGAGTTCTGACAAAACGTGGTCCACTGGAAAAGGGCATGGCAAACCATTTCAGCCTTTAGAAACCAATGAATAGTATGAAAAGGCAAAAAGATAGGACAATGAATGATGAACTCCCCAGGTGCCCAATATGCTACTGGAGAGCAGTGGAGACATAACTCCAGGAAGAATGAAGACACGGAGCCAAAGCAAAAACAACACCCAGTTGTGGATGTGACTGGTGATGGAAGTAAAGCCCGATTCTATAAAGAGCAATATTGTCTAGGAAGCTGGGATATTCAGTCTATGAATCAAGGCAAATTGGAAGTGGTCAGACAGGAGATGGCAAGAGTGAACATCGACATTTTAGGAATCAGTGAACTAAAATGGACTGGAATGGGTGAATTTAACTCAGATGACCATTATATCTACTACTGTGGGCAAGAATCCCTTAGAAGAAATGGAGTAGCCATCATAGCCAACAAAAGAGTCCAAAATGCAGTACTTGGATTCAATCTAAAACGACAGAATGATCTCTGTCCGTTTCCAAGGCAAACCATTCAATATCACAGTAATCCAAGTCTATGCTCCAAGCAGTAATGCTGAAGAAGCTGAAGTTGAACAGTTCTATGAAGATATACAAGACCTTCCAGAACTAACACCCAAAAAAGGTGTCCTTTTCATTATAGGGAACTGGAAAGCAAAAGTAGGAAGTCAAGAAGTATTTGGAGTAATAGGCAAATTTGACCTTGGAGTACAGACTGAAGCAGGACAAAGGCTAATAGAGTTTGCCAAGAGAACACACTCACCATAGCAAACACCCTCTTCCAACAACACAAGAGAAGACTCTACACATGGACATCACCAGATGGTCAACATTGAAATCAGATTGAATATATTCTTGCAGCCAAAGATGAAGACACTCTATACAGTCAGCAGAAACAAGACAGGGAGCTGACTGTAGCTCAGATCACGATCCCCTTATTGTAAAATTCATACTTAAATTGAAGAAAGTAGGGAAAACCACTAGACCATTCAGGTATGACCTATATCACATCTCTTATGATTATACAGTAGAAGTGAAAAATATATTCAAAGGATTAGATCTGATAGACAGACTGCCTGAAGAACTATGGACAGAGGTTCATGACATTGTACAGGAGGCAGTGATCAAGTCTCCAAGAAAAAGAAATGCAAAAAAGACAAAATGGTTGTCTGAGGAGGGCTTACAAGCAGCTATGAAAAGAAGAGAAATGAAAAGCAAAGGAAAAAAAGGAAAGATATACCCATTTGAATGGAGAGTTCCAAAGAATAGCAAGGAGAGATAAGAAAGCTTTCCTCAGTGATCAATGCAAAGAAATAGAGGAAAACAATAGAATGGGAAAGACTAGAGATCTCTTAAAGAAAATTAGAGATACCAAGGGAACATTTCATGCAAAGATGGACTCAATAAAGCACAGAAATGGTATGGACCTAACAGAAGCAGAAGATATTAAGAAGAGGTGGCAAGAATACACAGAAGAACTGTACAAAAAAGATCTTCATGACCAGATAATCATGATGGTGTGATCACTCACCTAGAGCCAGACATCCTGGAAAGCAAAGTCAAGTGAGTCTTAGGAAGCATCACCATAAACAAAGCTAGTGGATATGATGGAATTCCAGTAGAGCTATATCAAATCCTAAAGGATGATGGTGCGGAAGTGCTTCATGCAAAATGCCAGCAAATTTGGAAAACTCAGCAATGGCCACAAGACTGGAAAAGGTCAGTTATTATTTCAATCCCAAAGAAGAGCCATGTCAAAGAATGTTTAAACTACCTCAAAATTGCACTTATCTCACAGGCTAGTAAGGCAATGCTCAAAATTCTCCAAGCCAGGCTTCAACGGTGAACTTCCAGATGTCCAAGCTGGATTTAGAAAAGGCAGAGGAACCAGAGGTCAAATTGCCAACATCCGTTGGGTCATTGGAAAAGCAAGGGAGTTCCAGAAAAACATCTACTATTGCATTATTGACTATGGCCAAGCCTTTGGCTGTATGGATCACCACAAACTGTGGAAAATTCTGAAAGAGATGGGAATGCCAGATCACCTGACCTGCCTCCTGAGAAATCTGTATGCAGGTCAAGAAGCAACAGTTAACAACCTGACAAGGGCTGGATGGGTGGGGCTGGGGGAGGGCCAGGGTCCAGTGGGGATGCCCTTACTGTGCTAAAAGCCACTGCAAACATAGCAATAAAGACGTCACTTTCCAAAAAAAAAAAAAAAGAAGAAGAAGAAGCAACAGTTAGAACTGGACATGGAACAACAAACTGGTTCCAAATCTTGAAAGAAGTATGTCAAGGCTGTGTATTGTCACCCTGTTTATTTAACTTATATGCAGAGTACATCTTGAGAAACCCTGGGCTGGAGGAAGCACAGCTGGATTTAAGATTGCCGGGAGAAATATCAATAACCTCAGGTATGCAGATGGCACAATGCTTATGGCAAAAAGCAAAGAACTAAAGAGCCTCTTGATGAACCTGAAAGAGGGGAGTAAAAATGTTGGGTTAAAAGTCGACATTCAGAAAACTAAGATCATGGCATCTGGTCCCTTCTTTTCATGGCAAATAGATGGGGAAACAATGGAAACAGTGAGAGACTTTATTTTGGGGGGCTCCAAAATCACTGCAGATGGTGACTGCAACCATGAAATTAAAAGATACTTCCTCCTTGGAAGAAAAGCTATGGCCAACCTAGATGGCATATTAAAAGGCAGAAAGATTACTTTGCCAACAGAGGTCCATCTGTTGGTTTTTCCAGTAGTCGTGCATGGATGTGAGAGTCGGTCTATAAGGAAAGCTGAGTGCCAAAGAATTTATGCTTTTGAACTGTGGTGTTGGAGAGGACTCTTGAGAGTCTCTTGGACTGCAAGGAGATCCAACCAGTCCATCCTAAAGGAAATCAGTCCTGAATATTCACTGGAAGCACTGATGCTGAAACTGAAACTCCAATACCTTGTCCACCTGATGCAAAGAACTGACTCACTGGAAAAGACCCTGATGCTGGGAAAGATTGAAGGTGGGAGGAGAAGGGGACGACAGAGGATGAGATGGTTGGATGGCATCACCGACTCAGTGGACATGAGTAGACTCCAGGAGTTGGTGATGGACAGGGAGGTCTGGCGTGCTGCAGTCCATGGGATCACGGAGTCAGACATGACTGAGCAACTGAACTGAACTGAACTGAAAACCCATATGTTGAAGTTTCATCTCCAATGTGATCGCTTTTAGAGACAGAATCTTGGGAAGGTGATGAAACCATGAGGGTGGAGCCTGTGTGAGTGGGACTGTTTGTTTGTTTGATGCCCAACTCTTTGGGGATTGATCCCATGGACTGTAGCTGGCCAGTCTCCTTGTCCGTGGGATTCTCCAGGCAAGAATACTGGAGTGGGTTGCCATTTCCTACTCCAGGGGTTCTCCCCACCCAGGGCTCAAACCTGGGTCTCCTGCATTATAGGCATATTCTTTACCATCTAAGCCACCAGGGAAGCCCGGTAAATGGGATTAGTGCCTTGTAAAAAAACTTAGGTGGCTAACTTACTCTTTTTCCACCATGTGAGGACACGGTGAGAGATGACTGTCTATGAACAAAAAGGTGGATTCTCATCAGACACTGAACATGCTGGCACCTTGATCTTTGAGACCTCAACCTCCAGAACTGTGAGAAATAATTTGATGTTGTTTATAAGCCACCCAGTCTATGATTATACCTTATAGCAGCCAGATCCAATACATTGACCAATGGACCAAAACTAAGATAGAATTCACATATATAGATGAAACTCCTTTACTTCACTTCTAGACTACAAACATGCTGAATTTATGATGATGTCTTAAATGATGTTTTGAATATTCCTTACAATCTGCATAATACAATGTTTTCAAAATGACTATGTAATAAATGCTTATGGAATTGCATGAAGACAAATTGGAAAGCATATCTGCTTTTCTGGAGATTAAAACCCAAATGAATTTCCTCATTATTCTCTAAGTTCCTAGATGATCAATGTGGAAGGAAAAAGAATATAGGGTTTAAATATAGGATGATTTTATTCAAATTCCAGCTTTCCATTCATTATGTATGGCTTTGAGAAAATTACCTAGTTTCTCTGCACCTAATTTCTTCATTACTAAAATGGAAATAAAACTTTTTTGCCAATGTCAGTGTGAGGATTGGAGATAAAGTAATATAAAGTGCTAGCACCATTCCTGAATCACAGAATCTATTCAATAATGTTATCTCTTATTAAGATACAATCTTTACACCTTTAGTTTTCATCATGACCAAGTCACCAGTTCACATTTAGCAGGATATTTTTTTGGGGGGGGGGGAAGTCATTTCAACCTTGATTTTTTCCTTAGTTTATTCAAAGACACTGAGAGCTAAGCTGGGTTTGAAAAGATGAAAGCTATGAAGGGACAAAGGGAAATAAACATTTGTATCAGGGAGGGCTGTGAGCTCTCAGGAGACAGTATAAATCCTGAAGATGATGGACAAAACCACTTCCTTCTTGCAGGAGATGGATAAAAGGTAACACCTCAAATTTTAAATGCTTTTCAATGGGAAAAACAAGACTAGAAGCAGTAAATATACTACTTAAAGTATACCTCTAAGGTCAGCATAGTGATTTTTGAAAATTTTTGCCTACCACTGAAAAATTTATATGGGTAAAAAGAAAAAGCATACTCAGAGATTCTTATAAATCTTCTAAAAGTACCAGGATCATCTCCCTCTATATACCCTTCTAAATTTTAAGAAGATAAAGCAATTATCTTGATGCTTGATGCCTCTTCTAGCTAAGCTAACAGTTTTAGGTCAAATTTTGGATACAGTAGTTATATGTTATTTGCTATAGGTTTTTTCTTCCACATAATGAATGTGTATATTGCAATGGTATTTACTTTTTATTGCCTGAAAAATGAAAGTGAAAGTCACTCAGTTATATCCAACTCTTTGTGACCCCATGGACTTTACAGTCCATGGAATTCTCTAGGCCAGAATACTGGAGTAGGTAGCCTTTCACTTCTCCAAGGGGTCTTCCCAACCCAGGAATCGAACCCAGGTCTCCTGCATTGCAGGATTTTATTGTCTAGAGCATCATTTTTTTTATTTATATGAATATTGTTGTCTACCAGGTGTCATTAATGGTAAAGAACTTGCCTGCAATGCAGGAGACATAAGGGATGTGGTTTCAATACCTGGGTCAGGAAGATATCCTGGAGGAGGAAATGGCAACCCACTGCAGTATTCTTGCCTGGAGAATTCCATGAACAGAGGAACCTAGTAGCCTATGGTCCTTGGGGTCGCAAAGAGTCAGACATGACTGACATGACTTAGCACACACTCACACAGCACATGATTATTGTATGGATTTTAATGTCTTTGATTTTATGACATTGGTTAATTCAGGCTCAGGTTTATTTAATGCTGAGTTCTTGGTCAGGAAACATAGCAGTCAGTTTAATATTTGTATTTTATTCCTTGTCACATTGTGGCAATAAGCATGAAATGGGTTTTCCTGAAGCATAAAAACATAAAACATCAAACGAGCAAAAAGTTTATGAGGGAAAAATGGTATATGACTTCTACACAAAGGAACGGTTTCATAGGTAATTATTGTGCAGATTACACAGAAGTAATTAAGAAATTAATGTGCGAATTTGGGCTATTTCTTAATGCTGTATCTTCATGTATGCTTATAATTTAATATGACTTGTTACATTTATGATAACTCTTAGTAAAGTGAATACTGATTCCTCCATGTAATCAAACTTTAAATTTTCGATGTTAACATGATAGAATTTAAGTACTTTTAAATCTGTGATTATGCTTTTTTATGATTTCTAAGTTAAAAGCAAAAACAAATATGGAACTCAAGCTGATAATTATTGAAACATGTGAGTGTTGGAAAAAGTTAAGGAAAATGGTGAAATAATGTCATGTATTTTGTGACTTTTAGAATAAATTCATGAGTAAATGACTTATTGAATCAAAAAATGTTTAGAATACATATTACTGTATTTGAGAATACTTAGATTGAAGAAATGTTCAATAACTTGGAAAATATTTCAGACATTTGGAACCTAAAGAAGAGTAGACACTATAGAATTAAAAAAAAATGAATATTAGAACACAACAAAATTTAGATATCCTCTATTCAACCTCTGAATAATATATTTTATATTAATCACGTGGAAAAATAGCCGTTCAGCCCTTCTGGGAACACTTCACATGAAGGGTGGTTCTCTCCCTCCGTGTTTGGAAAGTTGTGTTCAAATGATCTTCCTCATGCTAATTTGATGTTAAGTTCTGTATCATAACTGGCTGTCTCACAGAAAACATTATCATAAGTATCATTTATATGAACTTCAAATATTTTTACCTTTAACAAAAGCATTTTTACTTTGTTTTTCAAGTTTCACAAAATAAACCTAATTTGTTTTCCATGTAATAGGTCTTCACTGACTCTGAAGTGTCCACAAAGTCTTTTGTCCTGATAAGAATACCTGGAAAAGTCAGATGAATAGTTCTGTAGATGAATAAAGAGATTTACGTTCCTGACAGTATATTAAGAGTACACAGCATAAATAATCTCTCTAGGAGAAAAAAAAAAAAAAAAAAAAAAACTAGAAGACACTGTTAAAAATTATCACTGAGCTGAGGAGAAATTGACTATAAAAAGCTGAAACTATAAAAATGGGAATCTTGAAAGATAGATATATGGTTGTCAAAGATCTTTCTTGATCACAAATTTTCCACCAAAACTTATTGTTCATATCTTCAATTTTAAAAGTGTGGAGGCTGTGGAGTTATGATGGGGTAGGCTGCAGATGAAATCTAAGAGGGCATCTCATGAAGAGAAAACCCAAAAGGGTCATTTCAACTGTGTCTGGGTAAAAGAAAAAGAAATCTAACTATCCACGATCCTCCTGCAACAACAAGGAACCTGGAGGTCATTATGCTAAGTGAAATATGTCAGAGTCAGATGGAAAAGAAAATACTGTGCAATATCACTTAGATGTGAAAGTCTAAAAAAATTAAAAAAAAAATTGAGTTTATAGAAACAGAGCTGAAAAGAGGTTACCAGGGGCCGTAGAATTAAGAAGTTGATAAAAGTACAAACTTTCAGTTATAAGATCAATAAAATCTGAAACTATAATGTGTTCTGCCTGTAGTCCGAGTCCCCGGTCAGGAAAGAAGACTCCTTGAAACAATGCAACTCGCAATAGGGGAATTTATTACTGACTCGAGCCAGGGCCTCCCGCCCTCACCAGGTGGGTGAGGACGAAAGGCCCCGAGCCCCAGTTCTCTCGGGTATTTATTAGGTCAAAACAAGCAGCAGGTAGTTGGCGCAATCGGATTGGTTACACAGTGGGTAGTTGGCGTAAGCGGATTGGTTACACAGTTGCAAGGTAATTTTTGTTGGCCCTACGTGGGGCTTTCAGCTTTCCCTTGATAGGTTCCCTTTCTTCTGGCTAGGCATATGTTGATTGGCTGGCTCCAGGAGGCCTGATAATTATGTTACCCCGGGAAACCAGGCCTACTCCTACTCTAGGCTGCCTGCCATGGCATTAGCCGTGACAGCCTCACAAATGTAAAACATGGTTGTTGAGGCAGTGTGAGAGATGATTGGAAAAGAATTTCCAGACACAGAGTATTACAGACAGGAGTTAAGTTTATTAAGAACAAAGAGCAAAGATAATGTGGACACTGCAAGTGCCATGGGCCAACCTCCTAACTTGGCAGGGAGTTAACTGTTTTCATGGGTTAGTAGCCAATTTTTATAGCCTCAAGACAAAGAAAATTCCTGCTGAATTGGCATTAGGTGATAGGTTAAGGCATATTAGGTGATTGGTTAAGGGTGACTCCTGGGGTGGGCATTCTTGCCTAATCTGGGGTCAGAGAGCCTGCTGGTGATGATCAGGGGGCTTTTAGCAATGGTTAAGAAAGGTGACCCCCACTCTGCTTCTGTGGCCTTGTGGTAGGACTCAACAGTATTGACTAAGGTTGATAACACTGTGTTGTATAACTGAAATTTGCTAATAGAGAAGTAGTTAAATGTTCTCACACCCACAAAAAGTAAATGTGTGAGATGTTAACTTGATGGGGGGAACTTTTTCATAACATAATGTATGAGTATCAAGTCATTATGTTGTACACTTTAAATATCTTGCAATTTCATTTATCAGTTGTGTGCGTGCATGCTCAGTCATTTCGGTTGTGTCCAGCTCTTTGCATCCCTATGGACTATAGCCTGCTAAGCTCCTCTGTCCATGGGATTCTCCAGGCAAGAATACTGAAGTGCGTTGCCATGCCCTCCTCCAGGGGATCTTCTCAACCCAGGGATTGAACTCAGACATCTCCTGTGTCTCTTGCAATGCAAGCAGATTCTTTACCCACTGAGCCATCTGGGAGCCACTCATTTATCAGTTATACCTCAATAAAAATGAAAATAAGTAAATAAGATCACAACTGATTATAGATTAGATAATGATCTATCTCATGAACTTCACCTTTTTTTTTTACAGATGAAAATGACAATTGTAACTCTCCATCACTAAACAAGAACATAAGCAATATTAGGGTTTTTCTCTTCAATAAATGATGATGGATTTCTGATGATTTATACATTATTTTTAGCTGGAAATCATGTAGAAATGGAATTCTTTTATAGTATATTATGATGCTTCATGAGAAAATAAAATTGCCTTCTGTTCAGTTCAGTTCATTCACTCAGTCGTGTTCAACTCTATGCAACCCCATGGACTGCAGCAGGCCAGGCCTCCCTGTCCACCAACTCTCAGAGTTTACTCAAACTCATGTCCAATAAGTCGGTGATGCCATCCAACCATTTCATCCTCTGTCGTCCCCTTCTCCTCCCACCTTCAATCTTTCCCAGCATCAGGGTCTTTTGCAATGATACAGTTCTTTGCATCAGGTGGCCAAAGTATTGGCGTTTCAGCTTCAGCATCAGTCCTTTCAATGAACATTCAGGACTGATTTCCTTTTGGATAGATTGGTTGAATTTCCTTGCAGTTCAAGGGACTCTCAAGAGTCTTCTCCAACACCACAGTTCAAAAGCATCAGTACTTTGGTGCTCAGCTTTCTTTATAGTCCAAATCTCATATCCATACATGACTACTGGAAAAACCATAGCCTTGACTAGACAAACCTTTGTCAACAAAGTAATCTCTCTGCTTTTTAATATGCTGTCTAGGTTGGTCATAACTTTCCTTCCAAGGAGCATGTGTCTTTTCATTTCATAGCTGCAATCACCATCTGCAGTGATTTTGGAGCCCAAGAAAATAAAGTCTCTCACTGTTTCCCCATCTGTTTGCCGTGAAGAGATGGGACCAGATGCCATGATCTTCATTTTCTGAATGTTGAGCTTTAAGCCAGCGTTTTCACTGTCCTCTTTCACTTTCATCAAGAGGCTCTTTAGTTCTTCTTCACTTTCTGCCATAAGGGTGGTGTCATCTGCATGTCTGAGGTTACTGATATTTCTCCCGGCAATCTTGATTCCACCCTGTGCTTCATCCAGCCTGGCATTTTTCATGATGTACTCTGCATGTAAGTTAAATAAGCAGGGTGACAATATACAGCCTTGACGTACTCCTTTTCCTATTTGGAACCAGTCTGTGGTTCCATGTCCAGTTCTAACTGTTGCTTCCTGACCTGCATACAGGTTTCTCAGGAGGCACGTCAGGTGGTCTGGTATTCCCATCTCTTTCAGTATTTTCCACAGTTTATTGTGATCCACACAGTCAAAGGCTTTTGTTTATTCCATAAAGCAGAAGTAGACTTTTTTCCTGGAACTCTCTTGCTTTCAAATGACCTAATGGATGTTGGCAATTTGATCTCTGGTTCCTCTGCCTTTTCTAAATCCAGCTTGAACATCTGGAATTTCATGATTCATGTACTGTTGAAGCCTGGCTTGGAGAATTTTGAGCATTACTTTACTAGTGTGTGAGATGAGTGCAACTGTGTGGTAGTTTGAACATTCTTTGGCATTGTCTTTCTTTGGGAATGGAATGAAAACTGACCTTTTCCACTCCTGTGGCCAAAGTTGAGTTTTCCAAATTTTCTGGCATACTGAGTGTAGCACTTTCACAGCATCATCTTTTAGGATTTGAAATAGCTCAACTGCCTTCCTTGGGGTTAAATCTTAGTCTACTGTGTCTTTTCTCATAAACATTTAAACAGTTTGGTTTCTAAATACAACAAATGAAGAAGTGTATCAGTTCTCTCAAAAACCCATTCTAATTCTGTTTTTCTGGGATGTAGAAGCTAGAGATACTACATTTACTATTCTCAGTTTCCCTGTGGCTACAATCCCACATGTGATTTGGATCTGTTAGATACAGTTATATGCTCTGTGGTCTGTGTCCAAGTCATGAAAGGGAAAAGGGTATGTCTGAGGCATCCACTGTTGGCATTGATCGTGAGAGTGAGCCTCCTTGCGGCTCGTGTCACTGAGCTATTAAAAGTCATTTTTAGAAGCCTAGCCAAAGAATATTTCTTCAGCCCTCCCAGCAACTCTATGAACTGTGTCTAATTAATACTCTTTTGCACTTTTCCAAAAATGGAGACCCTTGTTCATAATTTCCTATACCCAGGGATTATCAAGTGAATACATCTCGATACTTAGACATATTAAAAAAAAATGAAACAGAAAACTAAATCTAGTAATACTTTATTTAAGGCTAAAATAAGTTGGTTTACTAATGACTTAAGCATTTTTGTTTAATTAATCGACTGGCTAATCATTTATTTTATCAAATGTTATTTTAATATAAACCACATATGTGTAAATCTATTAGAGAAATGCTTCCCAAACTTATCTTACTTGAGAAAAGGAGGTGAAAGTTCGTTTTATTAACCTTGATAGCAGTCATAGCAAGTAAGAACAGTTTTTGCGTTATTGGACATTGGATATTTCTCAATGTGAAATGATTATTTTTTTCCTTATGAATGTGAATGGCTAATACATTGTATTGATTTATGTTGCCAGTTGTAACAATGCTATTCTAATAATATTCAGTTTATGAAAGTTCAACTTTTAGTTACTGGCTTCCTTTATCTCTGAAAGTTTTGGGGACGTTATGTTAGTTAAGCTACATGAACTCCTTACTGCCAAATTCAGACTTAAATTGAAGAAAGTGGGGAAAACCACTAGACTAGTAAGGTATGACCTAAATTAAATCCCTTATGACTGTACAGTGGAAGTGAGAAATAGATTTAAGAGACTAGATCTGATTGACAGAGTGCCTGATGAACTATGGACAGAGGTTCGTGACATTGTACAGGAGACAGGGAGCAAGACCATCCCCAAGAAAAAGAAATGCAAACAAGCAAAATGGCTGTCTTGAGGAGGCCTTACAAACAGCTGTGAAAAGAAGAGAAATGAAAAGCAAAGGAGAAAAGGAAAGATATTCCCATTTGAATGAAGAGTTCCAAAGAATAGCAAGGAGAGATAAGAAAGCCTTCCTCCGCGATCAATTCAAAGCAATAGAGGAAAACAATAGAATGGGAAAGACTAGAGATCTCTTCAAGAAAATTAGAGATACCAAGGGAACATTTCATGCAAAGATGGGCTCAATAAAGGACAAAAATGGTATGGACTTAACAGAAACAGAAGATATTAAGAAGAAGTGGCAAGAATACACAGAAGAACTACACAAAAAACATCTTGATGACCCCGATAATCATCAAGGTGTGATCACTCCCACTCACCTAGAGCCGGACATTCTGGAATGTGAAGTCAGGTGGACATTAGGAAGTTATGAACAAAGCTAGTGGAGGCGATGGAATTCCAGTTGAGCTATCTCAAATTCTAAAAAATGATGCTGTGAAAGCGCTGCATTCAATACGTCAGCAAATTTGGAAAACTCAGCAGTGGCCACAGGACTGGAAAAGGTCAGTTTTCATTAAAATCCTAAAGAAAGGCAATGCCAAAGAATGCTCAAACTACCGCACGATTGCACTCATCTCACACGCTAGTAAAGTAATGCTCAAAATTCTCCAGCCAGGCTTCAACAATATGTGAATCGTGAGCTTCCAGATGTTCAAGCTGGTTTTAGAAAAGGCAGAGGAAGCAGAGATCAAATTGCCAACATCTGCTGAATCATCAAAGAAGCAAGAGAGTTCCAGAAAAACATCTGTTTCTGCTTTATTGACTATGCCAAAGCCTTTGACTGTGTGGATCACAATAAACTGTGGACAATTATGAAAGAGATGGGAATACCAAACCGCTTGACCTGCCTCTTTAAAAACTTGTATACAGGTTAAGAAGAACCAGTTAGATCTGGACATGGAACAACAAACTGATTCCAAATCCAGGAAATGAGTACGTCAAGGCTGTATATTGTCACCCTGGTTATTTAACTTATATGCAGAGTACATCATGAGAAACGTTGGACTGGAGAAAGTACAAGCTGGAACCAAGATTGCTGGGAGAAATATCAATAACCTCATATATGCAGATGACACCACCCTTATGGTAGAAAGTGAAAAAGAACTAAAGAGCCTCTTGATGAAAGTGAAAGAAGAGAGTGAAAAAGTTGGTTTAAATCTCAACATTCAGAAAACTAAGATCATGGCATCTTGTCCCATCACTTCATGGCAAATAGATGGGGAAACCGTGAAAACCATGGCTGACTTTACTTTTCTGGACTCCAAAATCACTGCAGATGGTGATTGCAGCATGAAATTAAAAGACACTTGCTCCTTGGAAGGAAAGTTATGACCAACCTAGGCAGCATGTTAAAAAGCAGAGCCATTACTTTGCCAACAAAGGTCCATCTCGTCAAGGCTATGGTTTTTCCAGTGGTCATGTATGGATGCGAGAGTTGGACTATAAAAAAAGCTGAGCACCAAAGAACAAATGCTTTTGAACTGTGGCGTTGGAGAAGACTCTTGAGAGTCCCTTGGACTGCAAGGAGATCCAACCAGTCCATCCTAAAGGAGATCAGTCCTGGGTGTTATTTGGAAGGACTGATGCTGAAGCTGAACCTCCAATACTTTGGCCACCTGATGCGAAGAGTTGACTCATTGGAAAAGACCCTGATGCTGGGAGGGATTGGGGGCAGGAGGAGAAGGGGATGACAGAGGATGAGATATTGGATGGCATCACGGACTCAATGGACATGAGTTAGGGTGAACTCCTGGAGTTGGTGATGGACAAGGGGGCCTGGCGTGCTGCAGTCCATGGGATCGCAAAGATTCGGACACGACTGAGTGACTGAACTCAACTGACGGAACTGAACTGATATTGTCAGAGGAAGGAAAGGAAAAATTAATTCTGGCAAATGTGCATGACATTATAATCTGTGTGTGATCATCCACATTTTCTTTCCTGGTTATGTATGAATTGCATATATGTACATAGTTTCTTTTTCTAAGCTATTACAACTCAGTTGCCTGTTGTGACTTTCATACAGGAAAGTGTGTATTCACAGAAAAAGTATTAACACAGTTGGACTAAAAAAACCTATTGTCAGTAATGCAGAGAAGTGGAACATAAGGTGAATTTAGTGCAACAGAATAACGACCTTTTCCCCATGATCAGCATGGTTTTGTTTCTCACTGCTATATCCAAACAAGTATGTAATCTCCACAAACCTGTACCAATATCAGAGGAAATGTGCAGTTCAGAATTTCAAGCCATGTATTTGATTTGCATCCAAAAACTTAGTCTATATGATTGGTATTTTTTTTTAAATACTTGTTTGATCAAGTAGAATCTTAATGCATATAAACCTATAATTTAAGAAAAAATCGATTTTATAAGTAAAAAGAGTGAGGAAATGTGTAAATGATTTCCATTTTTTCTAGAAATGCCCTTGCAAACCTATTTTGCTGTTTAGATGGAGGTCCATTCAGGCAGAAGGGAAAGAAAAAGAGAAAAGAAAAATCACTTAACTGCCTATTTTAGAAATAACAAAAGCTTAGGGTTTTAATGTGTCTCTAAAAGTGGGCCAGGATCTGCAAGAGTTCTCATTTTATCTAAAATAGTTTTCTTAAAACTTGAGTATATCAAATGTGTCAGAGATTTCACCTCTTTCAAAGTTTCTTCTTATTTAATCAATGTCTAAAAGTCAAGGGATGCTAGAAGAGAGCTCTACAAAGTGCATTCTTGATGACTTCAATTAAATCCTCATTTTGTACTTTATATCGATGAATGCTTATACATCTCCCTTTTGCCAAGAAACATTGAATTCAGAAAAAAAATCCTTATTTTCTGAAAAATTTTGTACTTTTCTTCCTTATGGAAATATGTTAGTAGGTGGACTGTTCAAGGCTCTAGACAGATCTAGTTTAATATACAGTTCCATATAAGCTATTGGAGTGAGAGGAGAAAAAAATAGCACAGTGTTTTGCTTCAAATGATAAAGGGTTTCTAACAAGGGAATCAATACATACTTTTACCTGTTTTTAAATACTATGTTTTAAGTAAAAATGAATTTATTTAGTCACATGTTAAATTCAAACCAATAAATAATAATGTCATAAAGTGAATTAGAGAACTGATACCAATGACTAGGTTTTCTCTAATTTATTAAAAATGGAGAACGACACAAAAAGTGAAAAAGGAACTATTTTTAGCAATAGCTTTTGTTTCACCTGTACTCTGGCCAGGGGTTAATGTGCTCATTTTCAATTGAAGCTAACTCAATTCAGCATCACTTTCTTGTTTCCTAGGAAATAGGACAGTGGTCAGTAACCCCGTTAGTTATGAGTGCCATGAGAAAACAGAACAGTCATTGGTGTCATTGTTTTTATCATAGAAAGGCACAGTTAGAAAGAGACAGTAAAAGAGAAGGAAACAAAGGTGTAAAATGAGAAAAGCTTGGTGGGAACAAAAAGAGTGGAAGGTAAGATAACATTTAATATTTGGGAATAGCAATAAAAAGTGATTTGGGGACACTTTGGTTCTCCAAAGCTAATACTTAAAGTTATAAGAATTAGTTCTGTCAAGCATTTCTTGTCTTTGTGCTCCTCATAGGTGGGGAGAAAAATGCCATACAGAGAAAAAGGAAAGAATGAAGAGTAGCAATCTTGCCTTCTAGAAGTTTACATTTCATTTAAAAATGGTATTCTAGCTCATAGAAAGTAGCAGGTTTTTTTTTTATGACAATATCAGTTAAAACTATGACAAATTTGTAAGACTGCAGAATCCATTTGGAAGCTTTTTCAGGTATGTAACTATCGTTTTTGTGGATTACAGCTATTTTCCTCAGCATTATTTCTGACAGTCGTACAACAAAACACAACATCATCGAAACAAAAAAATGTCTATTCCATTGAAGATATCATGGCTATTTTACTCCACACCAAAGTTAGAAATAGAATGGAAAAGCTGGCTTTAATTTCCTCATGTTTTGACTCCTGGTTATTTCTCATTCTATACCTGACTAAAAGGCTAACTCTGAGCTCTTTTGGAGGGAAAGAGAGGTGCTGATCCCCAACATAAATGTTATGAAAGAATAAATGGAAAATTAAAAAGTACTGATATCTCTGAATGGAGATATCAGAACTTCTTCAACAGATTCTATGTTATGCATTGCCAGCTATAGCAACAATATTCATCCAAAATTCCATGGTGCAGGCATAACAAGATGCTGCCTATCTGTTTGTTTTGGATTATTTGTGTGAAGGGAGTTTAATGTGACAGCTATGAAACATCCTGGTTGTTATCAGTCCATTTTGGCAGTCTTTTTGGTAATGTTGTTTCTGGTCCTAGCTCTGTTTATCTTTTAAAGAACAATAGAAAATAGGATGATGGCTCTTATCACAAATAACAGAGGGACACAGAGAGCTGAGCTGCATATACAATGATACATTGTACTAGATATGTGTCATATTGTTATAGTTGATTTAATTCAGCTGATCAGTAAAGTAGGTGCTGTTGGTTCACATCTTCTGCTTGCTCTCCTTTTTTCAGTCTGCTAATCTCTTGGTATTTTACTGCTTAATTCGAGTCTTTTCCTTTCTTTGTTCCATAATACTCCCGGTCCATTTTTCCAAAGTAGAATGGCATACTCATTAAGAATTTATCTACACTAGACTTTTTTTGTTTCTTAGGATTCTATCTCATGTTTTATCTCTGGATATAGATGATACAGATATAGAATAGATATATTTAGAGAATAATTTCTCCATGTTTTCCTTATTGTTATGAAATCTCTCAATGAAGAAGTATAACAATTTTACTTTGAAATTCAGTGAATCTCAGTACTTTCAAATTTTTCACTTAGGAAACTACAAACATTTTTCCAGAGGGCAAATTGAAAATCAACAGTTTTTCCCTCTGGTGTGAAAAAGTTCAAAGACTGATTATCATCAACGACGTGTCATAATTTATCTCATTGAGCATTTCCTAGCGAAAATTAACAGTTCCTGGGGGAGGGATCTCTTCATTGCAAAGTGTGTGTTGGACGTCACTTTGCTGGCAGAACTGTTCCGCAGACTCGGTGTGCTGACCTTGTTTTCAGCAGAATGAAAGGGTGCATGAGGCATGTACCACCTAAGGCAGCCTCTGTGTCCAGGGAGCTGCTCACAGTGGCAGGCTTGTGCCAAACTGTCTTCTCCGTGTTGGTTATTATTATAGGCCTCTATTTTTCAGTTTAGTGTATTGTCCGTCCTCTCTATAAATGTTCCTCCAAATTCCCAGGAAGTACCCAGAAAATTTCCTTCTAATTTGGTGAGGAAATAGTACTGTTTTGTTTGTTCTGTTTTACGAATTTTCAGATCAGAGAGGTTAATATTCTTGTGTATAGTTTAGTCATCTTAGCACTAACCCAAACCTGGAGAATTTGTATCTATGCCTCATATAACACTTCCCTTTCTTTTGAATGTGAACTGAGCATACAGTACTGTCTTTAAAATTTATGGGAAGAGTAAACTGAACCAGTGTTTATTGAGCAGCAATGTCTTACTGTATATTTTTATATGTATTGTTTCATTTAATTTCTAAAATAATATTGTGAGGTGGGCATTGCTTTCCTTGGGAAGTGATAGTGAAAGTGAAAATCTCTCAGTCCTGTGTGACTCTTTGTGACCCCATTGACTATACAGTCCATGGAATTCTCCAGGCCAGAATACTGGAATGGGTAGCCTTTCCCTTCTCCAGGGAATCTTCCCAACCCAGGGATTGAACCCATATCTCCCACATGGCAGGTGGATTCTTTATCAGCTGAGCCACCAGGGAAGTCTCTGTCTATTACTATAAAGTTTGTAATCTTTTCACTAAAAGTTGCTTCCCTTTTCTTACCAAAGAAATAGCAAAAATTCTCCTTTAGACTGAGGCTGAGAAGGAGATTGAGTAGATGTTCTTTTGTTAGGAAACAGTTACTTTTACCTTGTCACTTGGCAGATTATTCTCCTTGGTAAGGCTGCTCATCCTAAAACTGCCCTAGTGTGTATCCATAGAAGCCATCATCTTCTCTTTTTTACCCCAACTATACACTAGCAACTTTTATGTTCCCAAGCCATGAGTGATCTATTTTCATGTTTATTCTAAATAAGTATGAAAAAATTTTAAATAGTTAATTGGGTAATGTATAATTTTAAGTCAAACCAATCATACTGGGCTATCTAGCTTGTGTTAAAATCACAACAAATAATATTTCTGGAGCTTATAGAAATGTATCATTTAAATAATTTCTGTGTCATCTATGTACTTGTAATGACCATTTACTTTGAACACATATATGCATCTGGAATCAGTTTAAAATAATCATCTGAAAGATAAATAGATATCCTTCTGATTTGACAAGGATTCAAAGAACTTAGGAATTGTTCCAAGAAGGATTATCTTCAGTATTAAGAACTACTGTTTGTTATTGGGTGTTTGTGATCATACCAGGCACTCTCCTAAACAATAAGCACCTTATCTATAATCCTCATAAAACCCTGCAAAGTAGATGTAAATAGCCTGAATTTCTAAACTTGGAAGCTCAAACTTAGACAGTTTAAATAAGGTCACAAAACCAGCAAACGGCAGAGCCAAAAATCAAACAGTGTTAGTTATGAAACTCCATGAAGTAAGCCTTCCAAGTAGGTCTTTTTAGTTGGTTCCATTTTTATCCAGCCAATGACATGGAGGGAGTCAGGGACTGGAGTCCTGAGGCCCAGAGGCAGATAGAAATACAAGTCTCTGTTAGGTTGTGTGTCCTAGTTTGATCAATAATGAAACATAGGACCCTTTTTGATACCTGCTTGATCCCAGTGTTTATCTTTAACATAGTTATTGGTGGTGAGTGAAGAGCATCCACAAAATCTCATTAAGTCAAAAACCAAGTTGTCTAATTCCAAAGCTAGTCTTTTCATTGCACTGCTGCCTCTGTGAAATGTAAGATTTTTTTTTTTTTTTTTTAAATTTCAGTAACTAATTATTTTTCTTTTAGGACACAATGCAAAAATATTGAAATGTATAAAATAACAAAAACTCATATCCCCACCACAAAGTCTATGAAATTTCAGCTTTTTTAGATCATATATTTTCTTTAAAAAATACATTTTGCCTCCCTGTAAACTCACAAGCCCATGCCTTTTCCTTTCTCTCAATAAATCTCCACAATATTGAACTCTCAGTTTATCATTCCCTTCCACACTGATGTATTATTACCACACATATGTATCAATAAAACAATATTCAATATTGTCTTAGATGCTTCTGAAAAGCATATGTACATTTTAACTGGCTAGTTATTATCTATCTGTTTGTAAAATAAATTACCTCTAAAACATTGCAACACAAAGAACAAAAACAGCATTTATTTTGCTTCCTAATCTGCAATTTGGGCAGATGTAGGTAAGGGTGGCTCATTTCTGTTCTGCTTAACATCCGCTGGCATGGTCAAAAGCTGGAATCATGTAAAGGTTTCCTCCCCACAGATGATGTGAGCTGTTGGCTGGGACTTGAGCTTGGCCTACCAAAAGTAATATGTATATATAGTCCCTCCCTGCAGCCTGGTTTCCTCACAGTGTGATGACTTGATTTCAAAGATGAGCATTCTCAGAGAGACAGACAGTGACAGAGACAAAGAGACTGACTGAAGTTTCATTGCTTTTCGAGTCAACCTCAGAATCCCATAGTGTCATTTCTACTACACTCTAGTATTTTATTTATTAGAAGCAAGTCTCTAAATATAGTGTTCAAGTTGGATTTAGAAAAGGCAGACAAACCAGAGATCAAATTGCCTACCACCGTTGGGTCATTGAAAAAGCAAGAGTTCCAGCAAAAACATCTACTTCTGCTATATTGATTAGGCCAAGGCCTTTGACTCTGTGGATCACAACAAACCGTGGAAAATTCTTAAAGAGATGGGAATACCTGCCTCCTGAGAAATCTGTATGCAGCTCAAGAAGCAACAGTTAGAACCAGACATGGAACAACAGACTGGTTTCAAATTGGGAAAAGAGTACGTCAAGGCTGTATATTGTCACCCTGCTTATTTAACTTATATGCAGAGTACATCATGAGAAATGCTGGACTGGATGAAGCACAAGCTGGAATCAAGATTGCCGGGAGAAATATCAATAACCTCAGATATGCAGATAACACCCACCCTTATGGCAGAAAGTGAAGAAGAACTAAAGAGCCTCTTGATGAAAGTGAAAGAGGAGAGTGAAAAAGCTGGCTTAAAACTCACATTCAGAAAACTAAGATCATGGCATCTGTTCCCATCACTTCATGGCAAACAGATGGGGAAACAATGGAAATAGTGAGAGACTTTATTTTCTTGGGCTCCAAAATCACTGTAGATGGTGACTGCAGCCATGAAATGACTCCTTCCACTTGTTCCTTGGAAGAAAATCTATGACCAACCTAAACAGCATATTATAAGGCAGAGTCATTACTTTGCCAACAAAGTCCGTCTAGTCAAAGCTATGGTTTTTCCAGTAGCCATGTATGGATGTGAGAGTTGGACTATAAAGAAAGCTGAGCACTGAAGAATTGATACTTTTGATCTTTGGTGTTGGAGAAGACTCTTGAGAGTCCCTTGAACTGTAAGGAGATCCAACCAGTCCATCCTAAAGGAGATCAGTCTTGAATATTCATTGGAAGGACAGATACTGAAGCTGAACCTCGAATACTTTGGCCACCTGATGAGAAGAATTGACTCATTTGAAAAAACCCTGATGCTGAGAAAAATAGAAGGCGGGAGGAGAGGGGATGACAGAGGATGGGATGGTTGGATGGTATCACCAGCTCAATGGACATGAGTTTGAGCAATCTCTGGGAGTTAGTGATGGACAGGGAAGCCTGGCGTGCTGCAGTCTATGTAGTCACAGAGTTGGATACAACTGAACGACTGATCTGAACTCAAGGGGAGGAAAATTAGATACCATATGTTTTGGAATCAGTATAAAAGCTTTGTGGAGGGGAAACTTCCCTGGTGGTCTGCTGGTTAACAATCTGCCAATGCAGGGGACATGGGTTCAGTACCTGGTCTGCAAAGATTCCACATGCTACAAGGCAGCTAAGCCCATACAGTGCAACTGAAGCCCACAGGCTTTAGATTCTGTGCTCCTCTACAAGAGAAACCACTGTAATGAGAAGCCAGCACATCACAATGAAGGGTGCCCCCCCACCATTTGCTGCAACTAGAGAAAGCCCATGCACAGTAACAAAGAAGCAGCACAGCCAAAAATATAAATATATAAACAAGCGAACAATAAATATATATATATATATATATATATATTTTTTTTTTTTTAATAAAGAGTTTGTAGAGGGGAAGTGACCAAGATGGCAGAGTAGAAAGGTCCTGAGCTTAACTCCTCCCATGAACAAAGAGAATAGCAGCTATAAATATTTATGGAGTAACAATCAAGGAAAAAGACCTGAAGACTGGTAGAAAAGATCTACTACAACTAAAGAGATAAAGGAGGAACCACAAGCAGACAGGCTGGAGAGGTGGAGACATGGTTGTTAGGACCAATATGCTAGGTAGGTGACCCATAAAAGTGAGGATAATTACAATTGCAGAGGTTCTCTCCAAGAAGCAAGGAGTCTGAGACCTCCCGGCATGTTTCCTCAGCCCAGAGGTCCTGCACTGGGAAAGATGAGCCCCTAGAGTATTTGGCTATGAAGACTAAAGGAGGTCCCTTCTGAGAGAGGCAGGGGGCTGTGTGAAATAAACATCCACTCTTAAAACGGCACAGCCAAAGTCTCACAGGCTCCCCACGCAGAACAGCAGCAGTCATTAGGAAGGAGCCTGTGCCAGAACAACTTGCTGATCTTGGAGAGCCTCCTGGAAAGATAGGAGACAACTGGGATTCCTTCTGGAGAGAGATGCAGGCAGAAGCTAGGTTAGGGGGCTCATGGCACCGTGAGGAGACAGGTGCTGGCAAGCACCATTTTGGAATCCTCCCTGAGGCTCGTTGGTGTGGGGACATGGCCCTGCAGTCAGCACCCGGCTTAGAACGCCCCAAGCAAGCAGCTAGCTGGGCGAGGACTCAGCCCAGCCCATCAGCAGGCTTGTTACCCCAGGAGCCCGTGAGCCCGCAGCCGACCCGGGGCCAAGGCGCGCACACCGCGTGGCGCAGTCCCCGGCCTGCCCACCAGGGGGCAGGCACCAGCCCAGGGACCGGGTCTCACGTCACAGGCTGCCCGCGCCGCCCCAGGACTCACGGCCTCGGACAGACCCGCTGGTCGGCGTTCCCTACTATCAGATTTCAGAACAGGCGGCAAAGCTACCTTACTTAAGACATTGTGGAATTATGAGGACACAAAAACTGACAAATTGAACAGAAGAAAAAAGTTCAGAAATAGACACACACATATATGGCTATTTGTTTTCGATAAGGTGCCAATGCAGCAGGCTCTTTAATAAGCGGCATTGCTTTCATCAAATGTCTGTGTAAGAAGAAATGAACTTTTTTCTTGCCACTCATCCTAAACAAAATAAACAATCTGAGAGGAATCATAAGCCTAAATGTGAAAGGCAAATTAGTAAAGCCTCTCAGAAAAAAAACAGAGGGAAATTATTTTATGGTAGGAAATTATTTCTTTAATATGCATCAAAGTCATTAAATATGATAGAAACTAATCAGTAAATTTAACTTTACTAAAAGTAATCTGTTTATGAAAGGACACCACTAAAAGGAGGAAAATGGCAAACTATAGACTGAGAGACTATATTCAAAATATATACTCAACAAAAGACACCTGTTGGAAATACAAAAATTGCACCTTCAGATTAATAAGGGAAAGAAAAAAACACAATGAAAAGAAAGTGCTCTTGTTGTTTAGTTGCTAGGTCATAGCCAACTCTTCTGCAACCCCACGGACTGTAGTCCACCAGGGTCCTCTATCCTGGGATTTCCCAGGCAAACATACTGGAGTGAGGTGCCATCTCCTCCAGGGAATCTTCCCAACCCAGGGAGTGAACCTGCATTTCCTGATTGGCAGGCAGATATTTTACCACTGAGCCACCTTGGAAGCCGAGAAAAAGCAGAGAGAGATTTAATTCTTTGATTCAAAAAAGGAATTAAGATTCCAAAACACATATGGAAATATGTACAACTATAAAACTTACCAGGAAAATGCAAAGTAAAAACACAATGAGATCCCAATGACTGTCCACTGAGATTGGCAAAGAAAAAAAAAAGAAAAAGTTCCAAGTTTTGGGAAGGATATAGATTAGATCAACTTGAAAGAGAAATCATAAGCACTGCTGGTAGGAGTACAATATGAACATCCACTTTGAAATTCTGTTCAGTAGCAACTACAGAGTTTAATATATTTCTATATCATGACCCAGCAATTCTATTCCTAGATAAATATCCAGGACTCAACATATGACAACATGTTTAACAAATACTTCATATTACACATAGCAGCTTTATTTATATTTTAAAACCTAGAAAGAAACCAAGTGTCCAGCCAAAGGAGAACACAAAGATAATTGTGTTATTGTATTAAATCCATACAGTGGAATAAAGCTCAGACATAAAAGTGAACTTACCACTGATACACTTGACAAACATGAGTCTCAAAGATGTTATGTTCATAAAAAGAGGCCAGAAACACTTTTGTCTCTTTAGTATATACTGTATGATTCTATTTATATGCTAAAATAATTGAGAAAAATTTTGACTAGTTATGACTAACCAGAAGAAAATAGTTTATATATATATATATATATAAAATAAAGCAAACAAATAAATATATAACATATATAATGTGTATAACAAATTACATGTTATGCATGTGTGTGTATGGACTTCCCAGGTGACTCGGTGGTAAAGTATCTGCATGCCAATGCGGGAGGTGCCAGAAATGTGGGTTGGATCCCTGGGTTGGGAATAGTCCCTTGAGTAGGAATGGCAACTTGCTCCAGTATTCTTGCCTAGAAAACTCCATGAACAGAGGAGCCTGGTGGGCTACAGTCCATGGGATCACAAAGAGTTGGATGTTACTGAGTGACTGAGCAAGCAAACACACATAACTGACTTAAATACAGTTGAAGATGTTAGTTATGCAAGGACAACAGTCACAAGGGAAGATCAGGAGCAAGCTGGAATCCCATAGACGGGGTCTGAAGATTATCTACTATCTAGAGATGGGAGTTTCTACCCCTCTGGGAAGGCCTAAATTCTCTTTTAAAGAAATTAGAGAAGTCAGACTGACCCAGGGTAATCTGCCTAATATAAAGTCAACTGCTTAGGCATTTTAATTGTATCTGCAAAATCCCTTCACAGCAATACTAAGAGTAGCGCTGGGAAGAGGTGTTATATGCTACAGAATGGCCATTGCATCCTTTCTCTCCTCTACCTCCCAGGTGAGAATATCTCTTGTGGTCCAACTTTCTGGAAACATACTAAAAACTGAGTTTTGGGGAACGTAGTTTAACTTAACCAAGTGACACTCCATAAAGTTATCACACCCTTTAATGGTGATGTGTGTGCATATGTGCTAAATCACTTCAGTTGTGTCTGACTCTTTGTGACCCCATGGACTATAGCCCACCAGGCTCCTCTGTCCACAGGATTCTCTAGGCAAGGATACCAGCGTGGGTTACTATTTTCTACTCCAGGGGATCTTCCTGACCCAGGGATCAAACCTGCATCTCTTATGTCTTCTGCATTGACAGGTGAATTCTTTACCCCTGAAGTCTCCTGGGAAGCCCTTAATGGTGATAGAAGTCATGAAATTATTTCCTTGAAGGTAGGGGGATAGCTATTAGTCAGGAACGGGCAGGAGTGCTTTTCAAGTAATAGAAACATTTTATAGTTTAATCTGGCTGGTGGTTATGCAGGTATATATGAATGCAAAAAATTTATCAAACTGTACACTTAAGATTAGTAAACGTTATGCCCTTTATTATATGCTCGCTATAGCTCAATTTATAAAAAAATGAGAAAAAATAGTAGGCATAAATTAGACAAAGGAAATGTGAGTGCCAGATGAAGAAAAATATATCTCATGAAGTGAGCATCTTGTAAAATGATTTGGAAGTAAGAGAAGTTTCTCCTATATTAAGGGCTTCAGTATAATGAGTATATATTTGGGAGCAAGTGAAGGACAGAACACAGAGTAGGATGTGGTTCCTGGGAACATGAGAAGAGCTCAGAATTTGAGAGTCTTGTGATATATGTTAAAGAATTTGGACTTCCTTCCAAGGATAATTTAAGGATATAATCACATCATCAGACGAATTTTTGTCAACTCTCTGGGTGCGGTGTGAACTGATTGGCAAGGGGCAGAATGGAGGGAGAGATCAGGTTTCACAAATCAGTAATAACTGCAGCATTTAGGGTGTCACTTAGCATGTTTCCTCATCTCTAAAAATATGTGTCATCAAATCTGTTCACTTACATCTGATGCCTCCAAAGATTGATTATAGACTGCATTTTATAAGAATTTACTAAATGGTGAAGAATGAATGAATTTGCCCAAGAGATGCCCAAATTGTTAGTAAAGCTATAATGGACCACTGGCTGTATCACCCTATGTCAGTAGCTGCCCACTTCCCCAGATAATTTTCTCTTCTTTTTCCTAAATGATAACATATTTAGCCAGGCATATGTATGCCTGGGGGGGAAAAAAGGATTATATCATCCAAGCAAACATCCTAAAGCGAGGTGTTTCCATGTGACTAAGTTCTGTCCAGATGGGATGCAAGCATATATGATTTGTAGCCATTTCCAGGAACTTCCTTAAGAGATATCTAGAGCAACCACTCACATTCTTTTTATCTCTTCTTCTATCTTTTAAAAAATTAACCTTTTTTTTTTAATTGGAGCATTGCTGCTTCTTCTATCTTGTTTTCTGGGCTATACATGCTGCCTTGAATAATGAAGACAAAGCCACAGTGTAGAGATGACAGAGAGGTGAGCTGGAAATACTCTGAATCTCTAAATTACTTCTACACTGCTGAACTATAAAGTTTCTGACATTTATACTGGTGAGAAATAAATTTCTCTCTTATTTAAGCTCCTTTTATTCTGGAGTTTTATGTTACTAGAGGCTTAATGTAAGGCTAAGAGATAAAGAATTCGGTACTAGCAATGACAAGCTTAAGTTAGTGAAATTTGAACCTTTTTCAATGGCATAATGGAATCATTCATAGGGCAGAAACTCAGATATTGCAAGTTCAAAAAGCAACCTCCTTCTTTCCTGGCAATGCGTTTTGTGACACTGTCTCCTGAATTTTCTTAGAAGGTTGTGGGTTGTCAAAACTATAGTGTTTGGGGAGAAAATTTTAAATTTTGGTGTGTTTTGACTTGTCATTTTTCCATGAATTGTTTGAAGTGAGGTGAACATGAGTATGCAAATAGAATTATTTCTTTGAGGAGGGGGTGTGTTGTATATTTCGAAAGAAAAGTGCTGACAGTTACTTAGCTATCCAAAATGTTGGGCTGTGCAGACTGACTGACAAAAAAAATATAAAGCGGTGTGCAGCTTCTAGGAACTTCCCCTAAGAGTCAGTAAACACAAGACATTTGCCTTTATCATTTTGCTGTCTGGAATGTAAATGGGGTGCTACTGAACTATGAAGAAAACGGGCACCTACTGCAAGTAGGGTAATGGTGATCTGGAAGAAACCTGGTTTGTGAAGACCTCCTACAACAAAACTGCCATTTGCTCTGGACTGCAAATTTCCACTCTTTCATGGGAGAAAGAAATGAATTTAAAAAAAAATTAAGCCAGCTATAGTTGTTTTGCACTTTTCTATAGTTTTAGCCAAACCTAATGATCAGGGTGTCCTCATACTCCCCTTAGCTTGTCTAAACTTGGGACAAGTTTCTTCCAGTCTCTAGACCTTTGATCTCTCTGTTCTTAAAGCATCCCCTGTTTAAAATGTAAGTCTCTCCCAGGCTTTTACTGTTTTTACAAACAAGGAATGTCTTTTTCCAGAGACTGACAGCCATTCCTTTGAAATATAATGGAGACAGATCACACCCCTATCTCCCCGCTCCTGTGAAAGGAACAAGACTAACTTTGTTCCTGCTCAGGCTCAGTCGTGTCTGACTCTTTGCAACCCCCTGGGCTATAGCCCACCAGGTTCCTCTGTCCATGGGATTCTCCAGGCAAGAATACTGGAGCGGTTGCCATTTCTTTCTCTAGGGGATCTTTATGACCCAGGGATCACACTCATGTCTCCTGAGTTGCCTGCACTGTAGGCAGATTCTTCACCACTGCACCACCTGGGAAGCCCAGGGGCTAACTGATAAACATCAATTACCAGACACAGGTGACTTAATCACCCTGACCACCTCTTCCGAAGGTCCTTCAGTACTTTCTAGTAGCTTATCCCAGTGTTAAATAGCCTCCTGCTTTTTGTTTCAGTGCAGCTGAATTCCATCTCTTTTCTTTTTGCAATTATCTTGAACAAAGTCAACCTTGCTTATCTAACTCTGTCCAGCTCACTTTTAATTTGACACTAGTTCTAATTAATATATCCTGTGTAAGAAAAGATTCCTCTCACAACATGCCAAACCATCTATTCATTTTACCCATGTTAGCATAACCAATGAGATATTTAACCATCCTGCAGGGAAAACAAAAAGAATAAAAGTGTCAGAGTAGAAGAACAGTTCTGGGAGAAAGTCAGGTAAAAAGATGACACAAAACTAATGCAAGGCAATAATAGAAGAATTGGAAAAAGTAGAAGGAAAAGAAAGAAAGAACATTACAGTGGTGTAGTAGCAAAAATAGTTGATTATTTATTTTATTTTATACAGACTTTGTCTTTCCCACAAATGCAAAATTAGTAAATTCATTCTGGGTTTTCAGATAACCAAATGCATCATATTATCCTCAAAATAAAAAAAAAAGTAATATAGCCCTACAGCTCTGTGTTGAAGTTAAATACAAATATTACAAGAGATTAGTGGCATGAATATATTTCCAGTAAAACAAGACAATAAAATAAATATGGATATAGCTTAAAGCTTCTGTCTCTCTCAAACTCATATCAGTGTATATTTATGACAGTTGTTTTTATAACCATTACTATAATGCTACTCAATTATGATTGTTATTATGTAAATTTAATGTAAATTAGACTGATTATTATGGAAATTAAAGGTAAACCTCATTTGTATTCTATTAGTAATGCTGTGGATGAATATGTAGGTTAATCATGAGAGAGTTATTTGAGATTAGCTTTAAAGAATGGAATAGGAGAGTTTCCACTGAGATCTTTAAAAGCATGTGTACAAATAATAGTAAATGCATAGACTTCCATCATTTAATTTTATCATTTTGATAAAGGATTAATCTCTATCCTTTACATATGACAGTCTAGAAATTTCTAATTCAGGTAACAGAAAATTTAATACCTTATTTTATCTCTTATTAGGTTATAACTTCTAAAATAGTCCATGAATTTTGACATTGATTTTTAAAATACTAAAATAAATATAGCTATATAAATTGAAAATCACTTATTTAACTAAACATAAACTATTTTGTACCTTCTTTTTAATAAAATTTTACCATTTAAAATTTTTCCATGGTAAAATTTTATTTTCATAATCAAAACTATATATGGTGGAACAGATGGCTAGTAATAATACCTTATTTGTATGTACCATAATGGTTTATAAAGTACTTTCATTTATATTATTTCAGTTAAACTCAATGAGATGATTAATGGTGATTTTTGTTTCCAGTAATCTATTCAGTATTAAAGCAGGAAAGGCAACAGAATCCAATGTTCACTTTAACTTTCATTGGAATTTTTTATGTTTATAAACATGAGCCATAGTAGTTTCATTTTAACAGTAAACTTAAAAATTCTTGGTTTTGAAACTGAAGCTGACTTTATAGAATTAATTAATTAATTGCTCAACATTTCTTGAATACCTGTTATTCCCCAGAGACTGGATTAGGGAATTCGATGGTTTAAAGGAGAACTTTTACAAATCTAAAAATTTTAGTTGTATCACTCAATAAAGTCATTGACTTGGTTCTGAATCATGATAAAAGACTATTGATAAAAACTAAAAATTTTTGAACTACATTGAAGAGTTTATTTGACTAGAAGGGAAGGAAGCCAAGAAGAAAGCATTCCTAGTGAAGGTAGAATACAGAGTGATCTTAGGTGATTTATACTTTTAGAGCTTACATTTCTTCTCAGTAATTGGCATCAGATAAAACAGAAAGCTTATAACTCTATTTCTCAGATTATCAAAATAATTAGCCAGCACCTGAGGGATTTAGGAGAGGCAGCCTTGTCTATACTCAAGGTACGACTTGGCTTCTGCAAAATTATTCTGGTCAGGGCAAAAAAATCCGCTGGAAATCTAAGGAAACTGAGAAGTGCCTTAGCAAAGAGGAATGATTGGTAAAACTAAAACTGACCTTCACAGTATAAGGTCCTTGCTTTCTCTTCATTTTTTTTTCCCCTTTATACAGTTCCCTCTAAGCAATAAGCTTAGGGATTATTTTTTTATTTCTATTTTTTTCTTTTATAGCACTGCTACTACTAATGCCTATATTGTTTTAAACACTTATTATGTGCTGAGATTGGCTATGTGTACTTTATGATTCTACTCCAAACTTGGTTAGAATATAAGCAGAATTCACAATCATATTATCTACTTTTTCAGCTTTTGATAGTGGTTCCTGGACTATGGGGATACTCATATTTTACCACCTTAAGAAATTTCAGGATTATTTTGTTTGTCTCAAAGAGGAGAGAGAACTCAGCTTCCTTCATGCCTAAAATTTATCATATTATCATATTGTCTATGAGTGCTGAAGGGAAAAAATAAAATCTTAGTAAATCTTTTATTTATAAAGAAAGAAAATTCCACCATAGTGACAGTTCAAAAAAATAAAAAAGGAAAGCAATATTTTAGTCCTTGTTTTTCACTTGTAACTTATAGACTCTGGGGCAGTTCTAAAATGAATGCATCCAGGAGTTTCCCAAGCAAGCTTGCTAGGATCTAATTCTGACAAACAGAATATGAAGTATGGGCTGAAACTTCCAGTGAAAGAGCTCTTAAATTATCTACAATTCACCCTTATTTTGAATAGTTCATATTTTAAAAGAGGAATGTTGGAATTTGGGCAGAAAGAACCTGCTACACATGGGCAGTGGAAAGTAGAAGAGTGAGACAGGTATAGATTAAATTATTTTACTATGCTTTACATCCTGGAGAAGGCAGTGGTAACCCACTCCAGTACTCTTGCCTGGAAAATCCCATGGACAGAGGAGCCTGGTAGGCTGCACAGTCCATGGGGTCGCAAAGAGTTGGATACAAGTGAGCAACTAACACACACGCATGCTTTACATAGTAGTTTTATAATTGGGGAAAACTGATGACTATGTCTATCGGAGTAAGAAAGAGAAAGTTCTTTAAAACTTTTTTTTCCCCTAACAAATAAGTTTTCAGATCTTTTTCTCATATGTGGCTGACTATACGAAATAGTTGCTCAGTTATGTCCGACTCAGCCTATGGACTGTAGCCTGCCAGCTTCCTCTGTCCATGGAATTCTCCAGGCAAGAATACTGGAACTGGCAGCCATTCCCTTCTCCAAGGGATCTTCCAGTCCAGCGATTGAACCCAGGTCTCCTGCATTGCAGGTACATCTTTCCCACTGGTGCCGCCTGGGAAGCTCTCCTGTGCCGAGTCGCTCAGTCGTGTCTGGCTCTTTGCGACCCCCATGGACTGTAGCCCGCCAGGCTCCTCTCTCCATGGGGACTCTCCAGGCAAGAAAACAGGAGTAGCTAGCCTATCCTTTCTCCGGGGATCTTCTGGTATTATATTTGAGAGGAAAATGAAATTCATGATGAGCCATTAAAGATTAGATATTATCTGGCTCATTCTCCTGTTCTTCATAGGACTGCCCAGTTAAGGAGTTGTCTAGACTATATCTGAATTTTTCCAAGGATGGGTAAGGAGTTAAAATGACATGGCAGTGCATCTTGTAGTACCAAAATGAACCAACCTAGAACTGACCGAAATGAGCCTACTCATAATTTTACCCATAGAGACTAAAGTCTGGATATCACATAATATCTATTGTTTTTTCCTCCTGGCAGTACTTAGGTATAGTGATTTGAACTGACTGAAATTGTAAATTACAGTTCTTCTGACACTCACTAGACTTCTATATTCCTCAATTCTGCTGAATTAAATATTTCATGAGACCATATGTTGTCTTCCTAAATTGTTTATTCCAGTCAGATTGGCATCACTGTTCTCAACATTTTGCTCTTCTTTGTGGTTTTGAGCTTTAGAATCTATTTCGCTACCAAGCAAACATTTTCCATCTCAGCTCTGACTTCTGCCCTTTCTGCTTTACTATTAATTGAGAACTTGTTGTGTCTCAGGAACTGTGCTGAATACACTCAGTAAGTAAGAAATATTTGCTGACTTTTTTTTTTAATCAGTGTGAGGAGTAAGAGTTACAAACGAACTGAATATAACAAGGTAAATGTTAACAGAGCTATGTGAAAGAAGCACCATGAGAGACTGTGTGAGATTTTACAGTAGAGGTGATCATGTGTAGTCTTGAACAGTAAGAATCAATCAGCTGATAATGATGCATGAACACAATCATGTAGACCAAAAGGGTAGACAATATAATTTCAAGATTCTCCAGTTCTAGTATAGAAAGGCTAGGTTAGAAACGTTGGATTCAAATCTGTTTTACTTCCTATCTTCCTTTATTTTGATAAGTCACTTAACTACTCTAATATTTTTGAGATACCCATGTATGTGTGTGTGTATGATTGTATGTGATTCATGAGCGATATATATGCAATTCATGTCATGCACCATTACACTACTACTATACAACCAAGTAGATTGAACTCAAAGAGATCCACACCAACACATCTATAATTAAGCTGTTGAAAGACAGAGACAATCTTGAAAGCAGCAAAAGGAAAGCAACTCATCACATACAAGTAACTCATCCTCAATAAGACTTTATTTTAGTAAATTTCTCATCAAAAACTTTGGAGGTGAGAAGGTAATGAGCTGATATATTCAAAATGGTCAAGGAGAAAAAAAAAATGTCTACCAAAATTCTGCAATAAGTGTTAAAGGGAATCTTAAAGGTTGAAAGGAAAAATCACTAGACAGTAACTCAAAGCTATATGAAGAAATAAAGATCTCAGTAAAGATAACTATAGGGCAATTATAAAAGCTAGTATTGTTGTAATGGTTGTTACTCCACATTTTATTTTCAACATTAAGGGACTGACAAGTTAAAAAAAACCTCACAAGTAGTTGTCTAAAAACTAGTACTATTGTAGCATTGGTTTGTAACTCCATATTTTGATTCCTAAAAAGAAGCTAATGCATTAAAAATCATTAGTTTATGTTTTTGGCCCTCAGTGTATAAACATGTAGTTCTGTGACATCTATCATAATGAAACAGAATTGCAAAGTATCAGAGTTTTTAGATGTTGTTGAAGATAAGTTGGTATAAATTCAAATTAGAGTCATAACTTTAGCATGTTAAATGTAATTTTTATGGTAACCACAAAGAAATTATTGAACATCCATGAAAAGAAATGACTAGGGAATTAAAATATTTCAGTGCCAGAAATTTAACTAAACACAAAACGTGTATAGAAACTGAGGGACAAAAAACGTATAAGTCATAGACAGATAGTGAGATAGTGTTAACTGCTCAGTCTTGTCTGACTCTTTGTGATCCCATGGACTATAACCCACTGAGCTTCTCTCTCCATGGAATTCTCCAGGCCAGACTACTGGAGTGGGTAGCCTTTCCCTTCTCCAGGGGATCTTCCCAACCCAGGGATTGAACCCAGGTCTCCTGCATTGCAGGCAGATTCTTTACCATCTGAGCCACCGGGGAAGCCCATAAATCATATAAAAAGCAAATAGCAAAAGGACAGAAGTGAACCTCTACTTATAAGTAGTTACTTTAAGCGTAAATGTATTAACCTCTCCAATAAAGAGACAGAAACTACAGTAATGGAATTGAATACTATGACTGTTTATAAGAGACTCACTTTATGTTCAAAGACAGAAAGGCTGAAGGCAAAAGGATAAAAGAAAATAGTCCAAACAAATAGTAACCAAAGGAGAGCAGAAGTAACTACACTACTATCAGAAAGATAGAGTTTTAAAAAAAATATTATAAGACACCCTGAAGGACATTATACGTTAATACAGGTCTCAGTAGAGCAAAATACATAACAATTATATACCTAATGTATCTACTAAGAGACCATTAAAATAGATGAAGCAAAAATTGGCAAATTGTAAGGAAAAAATAGACAGTACTACATAAAATAGTTGGGGACTTTAGTACCTTATTTTAAATAATGGATAGAATAGTCAGACAAAAGATAAGTAAGAAAACAGAGGACTTTAACAATACCATAAAATAACTAGTCATAATAAACATGTAAGGAATACTCTACCAAATAACAATAAAGCACACATTTTTCTCAAATGCATGTGAGATATTTTCCAGGATAGACCATAAGTCAGGTCGCAAATTGAAACACAAATTAAAAAAGTATAAATATTATACAAACCATCTTCTCTCATCACAATGGGATGGAATGAAGTTAGACATCAAAAATGGAAAACTAGAACTGATTCACAAATTTGTTGAAAATAAAGAACACACTGAAATAACAAATGAATCAGAGAGGAAATCACAATATAAATTAGAAAACACTTAGAGCAAATAAGGGTCTTCCCTGATAGCTTAGTTGGTGAAGAATCTGCCTGCAATGTAGGAGACCCCTGTTCATTTCCTGGGTCGGGAAGATCTGCTGGAGAAGGGATAGGCTACCCACTCCAGTATTCTGGCCTGGAGAATTCCATGGACTATATAGTCCATGGGTCACAGACAGTCGGACATGACAGAGCAACTTTCACTCACTCACTCACTCACTAGAGCAAATAAAAATGAAAACACAGCATATCAAAATTTATGAGACACAGTGAAAGCAATGCTAAGCAATGCTATAAACACCAACACTGAAACACAAGGTCTCAAATCAACAACAAATCTTTACAAATTAAAGTAGGAAAAGGAGAACAAACTAAGCTGGAGCTAGCAGAAGAAAGGAAATAATAATTAGAGAAGGAGTAAATGAAATAGAGAATAGAAAAATAATAGAGAAAATCAATGAAATAAAATGTTGGTTCTTCGAACAGATCAATAAAATTGAGAAAATCTTAACTAGATTGACTAAGGAAAAAGAAAAGACTAAAATTACTAAATCAGAAATTGAAGTGGGATTTTAAAACTGATTCTACAGAACCTAAAAGAATTATGAAACAATATGAGCAAGAAATTGAATAAAATGGATAAATTGGACACATTCCTAGAAACACTAAACTTCTCAAGAAGAAATCATGGACAAAACTGAAAATCTGAATTGACACACATAGTAAGGAAACTGAATATGTAACCAAAATCTCCCAAGAAAGAAAAGCTCAGAGCCTTAAGATTTTGCCAGTGAATTCTACCAGACTTAAAGAACTAAAACCAATCTTTCCTAAGCTTTTCAAGAAGAAGAGGAAACACTTAGGCTATTCTGTGAGGCCAGCATTGGCCTGCTATCAGAGCTAGACAGACGCTACAAGCAAACTACAGACCACTGTCCTTTAAGCACACTGATGGAAAAATCCCCAAGGAAATACTAACAAATAGAACTCAGCATACTGAAAGGATAATGAACCATGATAAAATTGGATCTATTTTTGAAATGTGAAGATGGTTTAACAAATGAAAATTGATCAGTTTGACAGTACATTTAAGAGAAGAAAAAATTACATGGTCATCTTGACAGATCCAGATTTATCGACAGATGAATTTGACAAAATTCAACACCTTTTCATGACAAATACACTCACCAAACTAGGAATAGAAGGAAACTACCTAAAACATGATGATAAAACATGTTAGAAGCTATGTGGGAATATAAACTGTTACTGCAGAAAATAGAATGACAACTCCTAAAAACTTAAATATAGAATTATCATATGATAGAGCAATTCCATTTCTGAGTATATACCTCAAAGAATTAAAAGTAGGGTCTCAAAGAAATATTTATACAATCATGTTCATGGAACATTATTCTCAGTAACTAAACTATAGAAGCAAACTGAGCATCCATCAAAAGATAAAAAAAACAAAATGTGTGTACATAAAATGGAATATTATTCATCCTTAACAAGGAAAGAAATTCTGACATGTATTATAACATGGAAAAAAATTGACATTATGTGCTCAATCACTCAGTCATGTCCAGCTTTTTGCAACCCCTAGACTGTAGAACACCAGGGTCCTCTATCCGTGGGATTTTTCCAACAAGGGTACTGGAGTGGGTAGACATTTCCTCCTCTAAAGGATCTTCCTGACCCCTGCATCACCTATGTCTCCTATCCTGGCAGGAGATTCTTTACCACTGAGAACATTATGGTGAGTTAAAATAAACTAATGTGGTGAAAGAAAATGATGCCTAATTATTCTTTATATATATATATATATATATATATATATATATATATATATATATCTAGAGTAGTGAAAATCACAGAAAATTCAATGGTGGTTGTCAGGGACTGGGGTTGAGGGGAAGTGGGGAATTATTATTTATTATTATTTAATGGGTATAGAGTTTTAGTTTTGAGGAGGAGAAGAGTTCTGGAGATAGAAAATGGTAATAGATACATAATGATGTGAATCTACTTAATACCACTGAATTTCATGTTTAAAAATGATGTTTAAGATGCTTTATTTTACCATAAGAAAAAAAAGTGAAAGAAAAAAATGCTTTTGCTTTCTAAAGGAATAAATAGAGCATTTCTTAAATACTGAAACACAAGTTTCACTATGTTAATTCTGTCATTATTTTAGGAGATAGATTTCTTAAAATAGCTAAATGTTATTAAGAACTCTAAAATCCATAGGAGCAAGGATCTTGTCTCTTCTGTTTATTGCTGTATATTATGTTAAAGGACAGTGCTCATAACATAGTAATTTCTCAGGAAATATATATTTAATTGAAAGAAATTATAAATAGTTAATATTAAAATTTGTATATTAATTACTCTTTAGAAATTAAAAAAATCTTTAAGTACATTATTATGTGCTTTTGTTCATGCTTGCAAGTATGTTAATATTTTGTATGCTTGTATTTCATATTATGCAATGTAATTTTATTTATGCTAATATTTAGTAAGCTTATGTACTACTTTTTCACAAGTATAGCCTCTCACTCCTCCATGCACTTTAAGACAATGATGTGGTAGGTAGTTTTGTTTTCACTTACTCTACCCACTAATAGTTTTGAGTTTAAAATGAATCTCTTGGAATTACCTATTGTTGAATCACATCTCAGAAGTCATGGTCTGTGTCTTATTTCCTAATATTGTCCCATGGGTTAGAAATAGTGAATCTTTTGTTTGTTTCTAACTTAAAAATGCCTTTCAGTTAAAAAAAAAAAAAAAGGAAGAAAAAAAGAAACTCTGTTATGAATAAACTGGAATTTATAGTTTGCAAGTGCTATGGGTTAGGCTTGAGGGTACACTGTGCAATTCCCAAATAATTGAAGAGCTAGAGAATTCTCAGTCAGCAGAATTCTGAGTTACATTCACTCTTTCTGGTTATTACTTTTCTCTGTCAGGGTAAGCAAAGAGAAGCATATTTATACTAACGCACCTTTGTATTTGGATTATAATTTAAACACATTTAATTACTGCATTAGTCAAAATAGGATTTATATTTCAAATCTGACAAAGTGAAGAAAAATAATTGGCTTATTAATGCTTTTTTTTAGCTACAACATTTTTACCTCTGACATTACACTCTGCATATACAGTTGAGTTATTATTAAAATTGGGTTTAACAAAGATGTGCTAATGATGAGTTCACTGAAGCTGCATCAGAGCAAAAATAAGCAATCTGTATCTAACTTTATGCTGATGATACAGTGGGAAATAGGTTTGTTTAGAAGACCATCTGTTATATTCAGGCATTTATATGGAAGTCTATGGTACACAGCAAAACTATCATGACTATAATTTAAGAAAAGATGTATATTATTAACAAAATAACAAAAGTAAAGTCCCCTTCTGCTCCTGCTGTTTGTTTAGGAGCTGATTTTTATAGACTATTTGTTTGAAATGGCATTGAAATATTTGAGTGACTTATTTACCCATAATGTGCATTTCATTAACATATTAGTCTGCCATCAAGGTTGTTATTTTATTTTTTAAGGTTGTTGTTTTAAACCTACATTAAAACTATGACAGGCGAATGAAACTTTGGCTTACTTGAAAGCCCTCAGATATATAACAGTGAGAGACAGCCTTTCCTTCATTTGGCTTTAATTTCCTTTTCTATAAAATGAAAGAGTTCATCCCTAGGATTTTTTATGAATATAGGGTTTTATGATTTCATTAACTATCTATAATAGTTCTGGGAAAATGTGGTTTACTGAATGCCCTGGAAGCCATTTTAGCATTATATACTATTGATCATTTTAGAAATTTCTTTAGGAGTAACTTATAAATGGTGACACACACACACATATACAAATTATTGCAAATTTGATGATTAGAGTTTATAAATAGACACTCAATGTCCTGTCATGGAGTATAGATTGTCTCTGAAGTTTGTGTCTTTGGCAGATTAGGGAACTGAAAAGGCTGTTGATCTTTCTGGCTTGGAGTCTTTTTTCTGCCGGGGATCAGGGTCTGAACAGAAAACCTACTCCTGTTAGCATCACCTGGGAACTTCAGGAGAAACCTTCTGGCATCAGAGTATACTCTCTGTTTTCCTATGGCATCCTCTTAGGAATGGCTGTGTGTACAGATTTCTCAGACCAAGATACCCTTGCTTGGAAACCTCCATCTCAGTGAGTAAATATATCAAATTTGTGTATGTGTGTGTGAATTCATACAGACATAAAAGGGAAAGAGTCAGGCAGAGAAACAAAATGAACTAGAAAAGAAGTTAATCACTTTAAACATATGCCTGACTTTCTTTCCATAGAATAATAAAATAAAATATTACTTTCTCATTTTTACTAGAAAATCTCAGTTTAAGAAATGTCCTTTTTCTCAGTCTCTTTATAATATGTATATTTCTTTGCCAATTAGAAAGGAGATTCTTATAATAAAAATGAAAGCACCTCTATTGTATCTTCATTTTCATTTTCTATTGACTATTTCTAGAATGGAGACTGATTAAATTTAGGAATGATCTTGTTCATTGGTTGAATTTTTATATAAAATCATTAAAATGGTTTATTGCTGGAATATGGACACTTTTTTTTTTGGTTGGAACAGAATATGGCAATAATAAAAGGCATTTCAACAGTGTAAGAAGTTAACTGTGTAAGAAGTTAAGCATCAAACAATTTTCTTGATGCTTCCAATGATAATGTTCATCAGTTCCAAGTTCATTTTCATAGTATAATATTGTTATCAGAATTAGCATAAACTTAAAATGATGGGTAATTCATATCTATTAGACAAAAAAAGTCGTCTTCTATTTTTGAAATTCTTTTTAATGTTGAGTAACTTGCAGGTTTTAAATTAAATTTCCTAATTTGCATTAGGTTTAAAACTGTAAATAGCTTTTTAGAATATGTAATTGAGTTGATATTGAGTTTGTAGACAAGAGAATCCTATTAAAATACAGAGATTTCTATTAACATTTGAGCTATAATTTCAGAGACACCAAGGAAAGACACAAGACAAGCAATATGTTTGAAATATGTACAGTGTTGCTAGATTCTTTCCAACAAGACTCACCAGAGAATCATTAAGGAAAGGAAATCAAATAATAGTACAATTAATGTTCCCGACTGATCGTATTTTATGTATTACTACAGATGTAATTGGGTGAGAGAAAATACAAAGAGAAACAAGAATTTTAATACTGACTGAAGCAAAAGCAAGTCAGCACTTTGCTTGACAAATACAGAGACACTTCCAACTCCCATTTAACATGGTGATCGCAGAGGAAACAGACAGGCTACTTCATCTACAGATGAAATTGTATTAGCCAGGCACCTTCTGTAATGATTGAGATTTTAGTATTTAGCAAGAGAAGTCACTGACAGCCTGAGGTTGGGTTGTTAGTAGTTGACACAAGTGTTCTCCTTTGGAGTCTGAGTATTTTCAAAGTTCTTTTGATCTTCCAACCCTGTTTTTTTTTTTTTTTTTTCACTTTTATGTAGATGATTTTCACTTCTCCCCCTTAGCTTTCTTCTCTTCTCATCCATTTCCATGATTTCCCACTATCGCTGCTATGCAAAAGATCATCAAATCTGCATCTCAATTTGTGAGCCTTTTCTTTAATTCCAACTGTATTTACTCAAATGAATTTGTTAAAACTTGCCCTGCAGGCTCTGATATCACTCTAGGACAACATGGATGAACTGATTTTAGACCTTTTCTATCTTTGCGTGAATGGTTTACATACCTTCGAGGTTTCTGATAATGAGGGAAATCACATAGTACCTACTTCATTTGTTCCTAACTTTCTCTGGCTTTGAGTCCTTAGAAGCCTTAATTTATAGTCAGACTCTTCTTCACTATTCCACCCCAATCTTTTGTCTATGGGACTTGTATCCTGTCTCCATCTCTGAAGCCAAGCCTTTGTTAAAGAGTGCTGGCTTTTAACTGCTCAACTCATGTTGCTGGCCCATGCTCAGTCGCTTAGCTGTGTCCAGCTCCTTGTGACCCCATGGACTGTAGCCTGCTAGGCAATTTTGTCCATGTCATTTTCCAGTCAAGAAAACTGGAGTGGGTTGCCAGTTCCTCCTCCAGGGAATCTTCCCATCCCATGGTTCGAATCCAGATATCCTGTGTCCCTTGCATTGGCAAACGGATTCTTTATAACTGAGCCACCTGGGAAGCCACGCATGTTACTGGGTGATATATCAAACCCAGCAAATCTGAATTTTGCAGGATCCCAGCATCTGCTCTGTAGGTTTCCCAGCATCACTGTGGTTACATCCATCAGACTAAACAAGTAAGAAAACTAACATTATGTCCATAAACTTCTGGAGAAAAGGGTACCTGTTACATGAATGTATTTACCCTCTGGTCCATCGGTAAATATTTGATGGAATTTGCCTCCCAGATTTCTTTACATTCTTTATATATCACACTTCCAACCCACTCTTCTCCCCATATACATCCAACCAAGCTGATTTTAGAAATTTAGATACAATTGTAAGGATTCAGTACCTAAAGGCAGGCTTCTATTTTCTATAAATACTCCTTAACCAGAGCAGGTTATAGAAACACCTTATTTTGTAAAAACAATACTAATCACAGTCCTCTTGGTAAACTCCCTACCATTTATTCCTAATTACCCAATAGGGTAATAATGATTATACAATAAGCAAATGTCAGATTACATTGACTATACATTTTGTTTGGCTGCAACAGTCAACCTTTTGTCTGCTCAGAATTTACTATGTATTCCTCATTTACTATGATCACATATACTCAACTTAAGTTATTCAAGGAAACAATTGGAACAGTAATAAATAACTCAAGAAATCAGTGATGAATCAATCAACACATTTTTAGGAAATTGTTCATATTTTGTTAAAATAAGAATAAACATTAGAAGCCACGACAGGAAAGCATAGTAATGAACAGTCCATACGCAAATGGTTCTTGGTTATCTAAGAGATATTTTAGTTTCAAGGATTATAGTAGATTATGATGAACTTTCATATTGGATTTCCTAGTTCAGAATTCTTCATAGGGCTTAACACAGTAATGCTTAATTAAATCTCATTATTCTTAGCATATAAGATATTTTCAGCCAGGTCACCCTTGCTTCTGAGAAACAGTAGATATTCAATACTTGTCTGGAGAAATGTAGATGTTCACCAAAAGTTTATTGAGTCAGTGACTGCTCTAAAGAGATATCTACTCTTCTCAGATTTTTATATTTGAAAAAGTATGCTTATACACAATGCTTTGCAAATTTATTTTGCCATTAATATGTTGTGCTATTTAACATTAAAATAACATCAATTATTTAGAAGGAGAAAAAAAATTTCCAGTATCTGAATAGTTAGTTACAGTCATGAACAGAGAAGTCATTCAGGTTCATGATAACTTTGGAACCATAAAATGATAATGGCAATAAACTTAGGGCAAATTAATATTTCACGTATTTATTTTACTTAATACTTATTAAGTGGCAGTGTTTAGACTTCACAATAATGGATGCAACTCCTTAAACTGGAAGTGTCCAAGTTATTTTATTCAGGGAGTTTGCACAGTGGTTTAAATGATGATGGTACTCACTCTAGTGGGAGTATTTTTTTTTCTAGATACTATAGCATTCTTGGAGGCACTATTTATAATGATAAGGCTGGGTTTGTGGGCGTTCCATCTGTGCAGTCATACAAGGCGCTATGTTCAGAAGGCTCCATGTTTGTTTTAATGCTCTGCTGCTGCTACCTTGAAATTCTTAACTTTCAAACAACAGGCCTTGCATTTTATTAATATTTTGCAATGGGTCTTACAGATTATATAGAGAGTTCTGAATAGTATATAAATAAATAATTTTGGAGTAAGACTATATTGGGCTCAAATCCTGGTTCCATCAATTTTGGATAAGTGACCTTTAAGCTTATTACAGAGAAATTGTACCTACTTTATAACTTACTCGCTGGTTTGATGAAATATTGTGTAAAACGCTTTACCTATCCATGATGAATATGAAATAAATTATCTCTTGATACTCTGCTGCAATGTTTTGCTAAGTATTTCAATAGATTTAATGTGAAAAATGGGCTCCAAGCTCAAATAAATCAGAAATTAAAAAAAATATATAGGACTTCTCAGTATCATGTAAAGATCTTTAGGAGGGAAGTGAAATAATTTGTGTATTGAAAAATTATTTGATCATCAAACAGATTCATTTTTCTTTCAAAAAGCATTGCAAAACAGAAAATAAATGGTGTCTTGGAATAGGCGTAGTTATCTCAAAATCTGAGAATGATCAAGTCCCTTATATAAAATGGTGCAATATTTGCATTTAACCTATGCACACACTCTCATTTGGGCTTCCCAGGTGGGACTAGTGGTAAAGAACCCACCTGCCAATGCAGGAGAAATGAGAAATATGGGTTCTATCCCTGGGTCAAGAAGATTCCCTGGAGGAGGGCATGTCAATCCACTCCAGTATTCCTGCTTGGAGAACCCTGTGGATAAAGGATCGTGGTGGGCTACAGTCCATAGGGTTGCAAAGAGTTGGACATGTCTGAAGTGACATAGCACACCTGCACACATACTCTCATTTACTTTAAATAATCTCTAGATTACTTATAAAATCTAATGTAATGTAAATGCTATGTAAACAGTTGGAAAATTCAAATTTTGATATTTAGAACTTTCTGGAATTTTTTTTCCAAATAGTTTTGATCCACAGTGGATTGAATCCACAGATGTGGCATCTGAGATAGAAAGGGCTAACTGTAGTTGTTGTACATGCACAATTTTTAAGCCTTCTCTGTCCTTTTATAAATATCTCCCTCCTTTATAAATACCTCACTCATCCTGAATGATGTCAATATATCTATAAACTGTCAGCTCAGTTCAGTCGCTCAGTCATATCCGACTCTTCGTGACCCCATGGACTGCACCACTCTCTGTCACCAACTTCCAGAGCTTACTCAAACTCATGTCCATCGAGTCATTGATGACATCCAACCATCTCATCCTCTGTTTATAAACTGTAGTTTCTTAGCATTTCTATGTCAACTCTTATGAATTTCTGTAACATTTTGCTTTATCTAATCTGTTACATCCCAAAGAAGCAATCAGTAACACTAAACTTCTCCAATTCCAAAAGGACTGATTCAGTTATGAACTATCCAACCATAGCATCCTATTCTACATCACTTGCTCAGGTGCTCCTACAAAGTCTTGACTTCTTCAAGGTCTCTTGTATATTCAAAACTTTGCTTTCTTCTAGACTTCCACACTCAAATTTCCCCACAGAAGTAGGGTTGACTTATTTTAGTTTGGGAGAAAGAACTAGGCAGTGTAATTCCACACAAAAAGGAAGATATTCCTAGCTTCTCCGTGCTTTGACATTTTATAGGACAAGCCCATACCAAAAGGTCTGCAGTTATGCACACTGCCTGTGTCTAAATGGGTAAATTCAATTCTAGGATGCAGAACTGGTAAACTAAACTTCAGTCTCAAATCACCTTTCCACTTGGCTACATAACAATAAAAGTCATGTTTGATTTCCATGTCTGACACTTCTTTCTATGAGTTGGTTCTGAATTTGGGAATTGAGAAGTATTATTTATTGACATTTTAATATTCAAAGAGACATTTTAATTAATATCAAATATGAAGAATCTGCCAAACAGGTGTGAAAATGACTTTTTGATATTTGTGTGCCAAGAATTATATAGCCAGATCGACAACGGTCATGTGCAGTCTCTAAAAGTATGGTCCTCTTTCCATATTTCCTATGACAGTGAATGAAAATACTGTTCATATTGTAGTATAGTGCAGATATTAGAATTTATGCTTGATACCTTTTATCCTTATCCCATTTATTCTACTGAAGCCTATTCATCTACCAAAATATCATGGATCTAATGATCTCTTTTATTTCCATTAAAGGACATTTTGTTTTATACCTTAGGTTCAGTTCAGTTCAATTACTCAGTTGTGTCTGACTCTGTGTGACCCCATGGAATGCAGCATGCAAGCCCTCCCTGTCCATCAAAAACTACCAGAATTTCCTCAGACTCATGTCCATTGAGTTGGTGAGGCCATCCAACCATCTCATGCTCTGTCGTTCCCTTCTCCTCCCACCCTCAATCTTTCCCAGCACCAAGGTCTTTTCAAATGAGTCAGTTCTTCACATCAGGTGGCCAAAGTATTGGAGTTTCAGCTTCATCATCAATTTTTCCAATAAACATTCATGACTGATTTCCTTTAGGATGGACTGATTGGATCTCCTTGCAGTCCAAGGGACTCTCAAGAGTATTCTTCACAACATAGTTCAAAGGCATCATTTCTTCAGCTCTCAATTTCTTTATAGTCCAACTCTCACATCCATATATGACTAGTGAAAAAACCATATCTTTGACTAGACTGGACCTATGTTGGCAGCATGAAGTCTCTACTTTTTAATATGCTGTCTATGTTGGTCATAACTTTTCTTTCAAGGAGCAAGCACCTTTTAGTTTCAAGGCTGCAGTCACCATCTGCAGTGATTTTGGAGACCAAAAAAATAAAATCTCTCACTGTTTCCACTGTTTCCTCATCTATTTTCCATGAAGTGATGGGACCAGATGCCATGCTCTTAGTTTTCTGAATGTTGAGCTTTAAGTCAGCTTTTTCACGCTCACCTTTCACTTTCATTAAGAGGCTCTTTAGTTCTTCTTCACTTTCTGCCATAAGTATGGTGTCATCTGCATATCTGAGGTTATTGATATTTCTCTCAGCAATCTTGATTCCAGCTTGTGCTTCATCCAGTCAAGCATTTCCCATGATGTACTCTGCATATGTTAAATAAGCAGGGTGACAACATACAGCCTTGACATACTCCTTTCCCAATTTGGAAGCAGTCTGCTGTTCCATGTCTGGTTCTAACTGTTGCTTCCTGAACTGCATACAGGTTTCTCAGGAGACAGGTCAGATGGTCTGGTATTCCCATCTCTTTCAGAATTTTCCAGGTTTTTTGTGATCCACACAGTCAAAGGCTTTGATATAGTCAATAAAGCAGAAGTAGATGTTTCTCTGGAACTCTCTTGCTTTTTCAATGATCCAAAGGATGTTGGCAATTTGATCTCTGGTTCCTCTACCTTTTCTAAATCCAGCTTGAAGATCTGGAAGATCACAGTTCATGTTCTGTTGAAGCCTGACTTGGAGAATTTTGAGCATTATTTTGCTAGCATATGAGATGAGTGCAATTGTGAGGTAGTTTGAGCATTCTTTAGTGTTGCCTTTTTTGGGATTGAAAGGAAAACTTACCTTTTCCAGTCCTATGGCCATTGGCCATTGCTGAGTTTTCCAAATTTTCTGGCATATTGAGTGTTGCACTTTCACAGCGTCATCTTTTAGGATTTGAAATAGCTCAACTGGAATTCCATCAGCTCCACTAGCTTTGTTCCTGGTGAAGCCCACTTGACTTCGCATTCCAGGATATCTGGTTCTAGGTGGGTGATCATACCATCATGGTTATCTGGGTCATGAAGATCTTTTTTGTATAGTTCTTTTGCATACTCTTGCCACCTCTTCTTAATATCTTCTGCTTCTGTTAAATCCATACCGTTTCTGTCCTTTATTGAGCCTATCTTTGCATGAAATATTCCCTTGGTATCTCTAACTTTCTTGAAGAGATCTCTAGTCTTTCCCATTCTGTTGTTTTCCTCTATTTCTTTGCACTGATCACTGAGGAAGGCTTTCTTATCTCTCCTTGCTATTCTTTGGAACTCTGCATACAGATGGGAATATCTTTCCTTTTCTCCTTTGTCTTTTGCTTCTTGTCTTTTTACAGCTATTTGTAAGGCCCCCTCAGACAACCTTTTCTAAATAGTAGGAAACCTCAAAGGTAGATATCCCTTCAGTGTTTCCTGGTCCTAATTTGAGTGATATGAAGACTTTCTGATTTATTTATTTTTTTTTTACTGCTGTTTTTGAGCTTCCAGCTGTTTGTAGGGCAGCCTCTAAGAACTGCTTTTCACAATTAGAAATGTCTCTAGGTCAGTTTGCATGCTCCCAATTCCCTGCAGTAAATACTGTGTAAGGAAATAAGGATCAGAGGGGATTCAAAAGAGATTTATGTTTCTGCGCAGGACCTTTTAGGAAACAGTTGAGACTCCTAATGGAAGACAAAGTGGAAGTGTTTCAGAGGCACACACTTACCTGTAGGACTGCAAGAGCCACATGAGACGCAAAGGCAATGGAAGGCCAGGAAGGGTTGATCGAGCTTCTTAGACAAGCTGATGCGGGAGGATTGGGCTGCCCAAGCCCTTGTAAAATTTGCGAAGGGTAGGGCAGCGTGACTGAGCTGCAGAAAGCTACTCTGGAGAGCAGAGTTTGCCTGAGGTGATATGAGGCAGCTGAGCAATGAAATCTGCTGTGCCTGGAGACTGTAGTGTGGGCAATCCACCTGTGAATAATCAATTTTTGGCTGATGACTGTATGTGCCGCTGGGTGTTTCTGAAATACTCGTTGTTACTAGAATAGGGTCTGGTAATAATTAGTTGTTCTATAATCTGCTGCATCTCTCAAAACTGATTTTTATTAAGCAGAATTTCACTCTATTTTAAATCTGGTCATTCTGACGTACATGCTATTTTGTAAGTATTCCAGATCGTTCCTTTTTTACCTAGGCAGCTCATACTAATTGAAGTTATCTATGTTAATAATGGTCACCATGCAAAACTACAAACATTCTTACAGGGAGTTACAATGTCAACAGCTGCCAATTTTTAGGTGAAATGATTTGATAATAGGGTATTACTCTTCTTTGGGGCTTTGCACATGTTCTTGGGTATAGAAGTTAAACTTACCAAGGTTGTCCAAGTAGAGTTTGCAGACGTTGCCCTTTGCATTCTTTAGGAGTTACTAAAAGTATTCAGTGACTCAGAGGTAAAGAATCAGCCTGCCAATGCAGGGGATGTGGGTTCGATCCCTGGGTCAAGAAAATAACCTGGGGAAAGAAATGGCTACCCACTTCAATATTCTTGCCTGGAAAGTCCCATGGGCAGAGGAGCCTGGCAGGCTACAGTCCACAGGGTCCCAAAGAATTGGACATGATGTAGTGACTAAATAAAAACCACAAAAAAATATTCAAACTGGAAAGTGGGTTTTTATATTTCCAGAGATGTAGGCTATAAATGAAACACTATTTTAGGCAATGGACTGCAGCCTGCCAGGTTCCTCTCTCCATGGTATTTCCCAGGCAGAAATACTGGAGTGGGTTGCCATGTTCTTCTCCAAAGGACCTTCCCAACGGAGGGACTGAACCCCAACTTCTGCATTGGCATGCAGATTATTTACCTTTGAGCCACCAGGGAATCATATTTATCCTAAAACTTCAGAAAACTCATGTCATAGCCCTATACAAGTAAGAACATAACAAAAAATTATTCTGTTTTAATTTTAAAAAATCAGTACTGAGATTATTTATACACAGAAAAAGAAAAAAGAAAAAAAAATTCTGAACTACTCTGAAGTATTCAAACAATCTGAATGGATACAGAAGAGTTTTGGGGTGATACAAGCATATAGGTGACACTTTTAACTGCATGAGTTTCAATTTATGTACTTTCAGAAGTAAAATAAAGTTTTGAGAATATGTAGGCACAACAGCTATTTCAATCCTGAAAGATGATGCTGTGAAAGTGCTGCACTCAGTACGTCAGCAAATTTGGAAAACTCAGCAGTGGCCACAGGACTGGAAAAGGTAAGTTTTCATTCCAAACCCAAAAAAAGGCAATCCCAAAGAATGCTCAAACTACCGCACAATTGCACTCATCTCATATGCTAGTAAAGTAATGCTCAAAATTCTCCGAGCCAGGCTTCAGCAATACATGAACCGTGAACTTCCAGATGTTCAAGAAGATTTTAGAAAAGGCAGAGGAACCAGAGATCAAATTGCCAATCTCCTCTGGATCATCGAGAAAACAAGAGAGTTCCAGAAAATCATCTATTTCTGCTTTATTGACTATGCTAAAGCCTTCGTCTGTGTGGATCACAATAAACTGTGGAAAATTCTGAAAGAGATGCACATACCGGACCAACTGACCTGCCTCTTGAGAAACCTGTATGCAGGTCAGGAAGCAACAGTTAGAACTGGACATGGAACAACAGACTGGTTCCAAATAGGAAAAGGAGAACATCAAGGCTGTGTATTGTCACCCTGCTTATTTAACTTATATACAGTGTACATCATGAGTAATGCTAGGCTAGAGGAAGCACAAGTTGGAATCAAGATCGCTGGAGAAATATCAATAACCTCAGATATGAAGATGACACCACCCTTATGGCAGAAAGTGAAGAGGAACTAAAGAGTCTTTTGATGAAAGTGAAAGAGGAGAGTGAAAAAGTTGGCTTGAAGCTCAACATTCAGGAAACTAAGAACATGGCATCTGGTCCCATCACTTCATGTCACATAGATGGAGAAACAGTGGAAACAGTGGCTGATTTTACTTTTCTGGGCTCCAAAATCACTGCAGATGGTGACTGCAGTCTTGAAATTAAAAGACACTAACTTCATGGAAGGAAAGTTATGACCAACCTAGGCAGCATGTTAAAAAGAAGAGACATTACTTCACCGATGTAGGTCTGTCTAGTTAAGGCTATGGTTTTTCTAGTGGTTATGTATGGATGTGAGAGTTGAACTATAAAGAAAGCTGAGCACTGAAGAACTGATGCTTTTGAACTTAGTGTTGGAGAAGATTCTTAAGAGTCCCTTGGACTGCAAGGAGATCTAACCAGTCCATCCTAAAGATCAGTCCTGGGTGTTCATTGGAAGGACTGATGTTGAAGCTGAAACTCCAATACTTTGGCCACCTGATGCGAAGAGCTGGCTCATTTGTAAAGACCCTGATGCTGAGAAAGACTGAGGGCAGGAGGAGAAGGGGACGACAGAGGATGAGATGGTTGGATGACATCACCTACTCAATAGAGGTGGGTTTGGGTAATCTCTTGGAGTTAGTGATGGGCAGGGAGGCCTGGCATGCTGGGGTCTGTGGGGTCACAGAGAGTCAGACATGACTGAGCAACTGAACTGAGCTGAACTGAAGGCACAACAGATTTTTGTTTAAATTGTCTCACGTAGAAACTTATTTTTCATATAATACAGTGTTATGTCGAATAATCTTAAGGACATAAGGGTCGAATAAAGAAAAATAAGGTTAGATTTTTGCACAGGCTTGACTGAGGACACTTTTTCCCTCCTCTAGCACAGTCTAGTTTGTAGAAGCAATTGAAAGGAGTAGATCATAGTAGAGCTTGAGCATCTGGGAAGCGATCTGAGAAAACAGCAGAGGGTGGGCTGGGCGATGGAGGGAGCAGAGGGAGAGAGAACCTGGAGACAGAACAAAGGTGGGGCTGAGATCTGCCGCTCACGGTCTGTCCGCTTCTCCGAGGATCCTTCTGACAGCAAATGACTCATCCCTATATTTGGCGAATGGCAAGACTTCAGCTGAAAACCTGAACTCACACTGGGTCATTTTAATGGACTTATTATACCAATACACTCATTAATTATCGATAAATAGGATTTCCTTACCAAAGGGGAACAAATCTATGGAACCAGGTCATATTTTTTTGAAGGGACTCTATTTCTTTCTCCTCAGTTATTGGGTGAGGGTGATATTTGCACTGAAATTTTTAAATTACACAGAACTTTTCTATAAATTATCTCATTTGAGTTTCAAAACAATGTCACCAAAATAACTTCTTTGACCCAATTTAATAGGTCAAACAATAAGACTTAAACATTAAAAGACTTTTCTAAGATCACAAATGCAGCATTTGGTCAAGGCAAGCTCTGTGTGTGTGTGTGTGGGTGTGTGTGGGTGTGTACACCCACACATTAATGTGAAAGTGCTTTTTTTAACCAAAAAATAAATTAGCTTACATATTTTACTTTAATAAGAGACATAAATAAGATTTTCCATGATTTTCTTTTTCCCTTCCACATTCAGTAAGAAAGGAGGAGTGTAGTGATTTTAAATTAACGGAATTCAAACACAATACAAAGTTTATATTTATAAAATTTATATGAGATAAGTACCTTGGGAAAGTTATCAAGTCCATATATTATTATTATATCTTTTCCCCTAAATCAAAATATGATTTTCCTAGGCTATTATGATTTATAATGTTTCCTTCCAAGTCTTGAATGCACATACATATTCATATGAATGTGTACGCTCTGGGATAAAATTTAAGAATATCAACCACAACAATAGCTGTAATAGCAAACCATATCATTTATTGCACTTCTACAATGGATTAAACTTTGTGTGGTTAAAGAATCTTATTTAATCTTTATATAACCTATAGGGATAGCTATTATCTTTATATGTTACATGGCTCAATTAAGGCTCAGGGAGATTGAGAACCTTGAAGTAGCTGGGATTTACATGTCTAGTGTAACTAATAAGCCTGTTGTATTTTAAAGTAAAGAATGTAAAAGTGTTTATTGATCTACATACCACGTAAAGCATTGACTAGACAAGATGTGGTATATGGTTAACACTGCTGTTTCAAAATTGTTGCTTGTCATATATAGCAATGCTTTTTGTATTTTTATTTCATTTCCAACAAATGCCAGGGTGACAGATGGCAGTGTGGGTAAGGGCATAATGTAATGCAGGGTGTTTAGTGTTTTTAGGCCACCAGCAAGTCCTGCAAAGGGCAGATATTGAGCATGACTATGATAATTCTAAACAGCCTTTGGAGCCATCAAATCACATAAAGCTCAGTTGCATGAAGGGAAGTCTTCAGCCATAGGGACACATTTTATTCCCTTCTTTCTAAATTTCTCTATATATTACACTATCAAAGAGCTGAAAAATTGAGGATTAATAGCAAGTAGCCACACCTACATCTATTACACTGGAAATAAGAGAGACTGACTTTTTTTCACCTTGAATTATCAAATTCTCGCTGTTTTCTGTCTGTCCTTTTGGACACCTTCCACATTCTCACTCATTATGTTATGAAGTCACTTTGGGATCCTCCTGAGTGACTGTTAATGCTGCTCAGGATTGGGTGGCAGCTCTGTTATCTTTGCCTTTATTTATATCTCCTCTGGGGCACATTGGATATCCTCATAGATCTTAGAACTAAGAAATCACAGTACACTTCCTGAAGTGAATGCTTCAAATTACTAAGTTCTCTAAGGGCTATTAAGAGGTATGCATTGTCATGTTCAATATTATTGGTTTCTAGTGGTGCTTTCAGCATTGATTTTGTCCATGGTGTCCCCTTCCTTGGTGTAATTTTTTGTTTGTTTGTTTTAATTCACTTACAATTTCTTACATAATTTAATTTCTATTTCCTCAAGTATAATATTTTTTACTTTCTATTTCTTGATGCTTCACTGTATTCCATATTATATTTCAGCTCTGTTTAATAATTTTAATAGGAACATTTAGTGTTTTTTTTTTCTGGAATGATTCCTATATACTGTCTTCATCATCAGATTAGATTATGAAGTGATTGTGGAAAGCTTTTATTTGTAAGGGATGATTTCTCAGCTCCAATCCTATTCCTGATGGATCTTGAAGAGGAATCCCTAAATCCCTAAGCATTACTCTTGGGGATGGGCAAGGCCTATAGAAAATGATGCCTGACTGAAAGGCTAGATGTGAAAAAGGAAGGTAATAATATAAGAGCTATAAGAAGGGAAAGGAACAGAGCAGAAGAATGAGAATTATAAAGAATTCTTAAAGTATAGGGAAAAAAGATAATGAAGGAAAATTAAAAAATTGTTCTCAGGCAAGAAGCGGAACACCACATGGAGAAGAGTGCTGTGGATTTTAATCCCAACTTCAAACTTTGTACTATGCCTTGCCCAGAATGCTTTGTATTCTTCTATCATTGTGTTGTGTGTACTCAGTCACTCAGTCATGTCTGACTGCTTGCCACCCCATGGACTATAGCCTGCCAGGCTCCTCTGTCCATGATTTTTCCCAGGCAAGAATAGTGGCATGGGTTATCATTTCCTACTCCAGGGGGTCTTCCCAACCTAGGGATTGAACCCATGTCTCTTGCGTCTCCTGCACTGGCAGGTAGATTCTCTACCACTGTGCCCTTTTCTATCATTGCACCTCTGTATTCTGGACTGTGGGTTAAGTACTTAACACAAATCTTCATTTTTCATTAACATTTTCCCTGCCCTAACTCTACCCTTATCTCTCTTTGCATTTGACTGCACTTGATAAAAAACACCCCAAGCTTCTTAAAACCTTGATTTGTCACTAGGTTCCAGCAGCTGCTCCTTGGATCCATCAACATGTCAAAAGGTCAGGTGCTGAGACTCATATATGGGTATTGCTCCTGGCAGTTTTGATCACTGTAGCAAGACGTGAACATTTCCTATCCAGTATACTTTCCTAATAGTATGACTTTGCAGTGGTAATTTTTATAACACTGCCAGGTTGTATCTTATTATGAAATACAAAATTGGACTAAAACATACAATGATCATACCTTTGCAATTTGCAGATATAAGAGGAAAAATGAACAAATGGTAGATATGCGATCCATTCACTATCAGAAAGACTACAAATGCTCATCAATTTTAATTATTTGAGAAACTTACCTATTACTATTTAGTAGAAGTAAAAAGCACATGTATGGACAAATTATGGGAATGGATTTTGGGGTATGTTTCTCTAATTTGGAATTTAGTGTCATCCTTCTTTCAATATATGTCAAAAATACATTTTAAAGTCAAATAGCTAATATTTGCATGTAATGTAGATTAATGGCCAAAGACTTATAAAATCTTCCAAATCTCAATTTTGGGTTCTTTAGGTGCTATCGCCCTTGGACCCTACAATCTTCATAGGCAACTAGGAGATTTGTGGAAGGAAAGAAGTCAAGCTATCATCTTATCACCAAAAGATCTGGAAACACTGAGCCAGTAGGCATTTCCTTTCACACTGACCTGCTATCTGTGTCCTTCCTATGGAAGGGATTTAATGCAGAAGACCTTGGTACCTCCTACCTTGAAATGCAGCTACCTGAAGCATTTGCCCCGGGCACCACAACATCATTAGGCGGGGCTTTTAGGAGCTTTCCTCACATGAACACTTGTTATATTGCTTCCATTGTAAAATGCTGACCCTTAAATTCTTTTCTTTAGTTGCATGGAGAAGTAAAGTTCTAGCTTGCTCTTGTTTGTCAAAGATGACACTTCATTTCCTTTCAAGGGCTCTAAACTTCCACTTTTCTAGGTCTTATAACATCTGAGGCAAAATATTTCCTTCATGGCTTTTCAAGTGTCAGTGATACTAGACACAAGTAAAACTGGTTACAGACCTTGTCTGGTAGGCTCTCCCTTCTCTAAAGCAGTAGGAACTGATCAGTTCATATTGGTGATTGGCCCATAATCAGAGGTTTCACTTCTGAGAAGCAAAATGATATAGGAGAGACTTAATCATTTGCTATATCTGGTATCAGGATCTCTTCTTCTGGTCTTGATAATCTAGACCAAAAATATTAGTGATTATTTGTATCACTAGACAAATAACTTTAGCATACATAACCTCACATATTACATGAGTTAGTAATATTTTACCAGTGTTTTGCAATATAGATTAAGAAAGGGGGATTATTTATTTCAGTACTTATTTAGAAAATGTCTGATTGTAGCTACCATTTATAATCTATTTATTTATCTATTTATAAATTTATGAACCCATTTTGGTATAGACCAAATGTTTAAAGAAATTCTGAAAAAAATTAAGAATATTGCTTTAATTTAAAATGAAGTCTTTAAAAAATATTTGCAAATGATGCAACCAATAAGGGATTAATTTCCAAAGTATACAAACACCTTATATAGCTCAATATAAAAAAAAAACAATAAAAAAATGAGTAGAAGCCTTAACTAGACATTGCTCCAAAGAAGACATACAGATGGTAAAAAGCACATGAAAATATGTTCAACATTACTAATTACTAGAGAAATGAAAATCAAAACTACAATGAGGTATCACCTCATGCTGACCAGGATGACCATCATTTTAAAGTCTACAAACAATAAATGCTGTAGAGGATGTGGAGAAAAGAAAATCGCCTACACTATTTGTGGGAATGTAAATTGGTACAGACATTATGAAAACAGTTAAGGAGGTTTCTTAAAACACTAAAAACAGAGTTACCATATGAACTAGCAATCCCACTCCTGAGAATATATCCAGAAAAGATGAAAAACTCTAACTCAGAGAGATATATGCACCTCAGTGTTTGTAACATCACTATTTACAGTAGCCAGGGGCATGAAATCAATTTAAATATCCATCAACAGATAAGTGGATAAAGATGTAACACACACACACACACAAAAACACACACAATGGAATACTACTCAGTCAGAAAAAGAATGAAATAATAACATTTGCAGCAACACGGATGGACATAGAGACTATGAAAGTGAAGTAAATCAGACAGAAAAAGACAAACATGATATGATATCACTTATATGTGGGATCTAAAAAGATGACAGAAATAGACTCCTTTAGAAAACAGAAATAGACTTATAGAAACAAGCTTATGGTTACAAAGAGGGAAGCAGGAGGAAGAATCCACTGGTAATTTGGGTTTAATAGATGCACATTACTATATATGAAATTGATAAACAAGTTCCTACTGTATAGCACAGATATTCAGTATCTTGTAATGACCTATAATGAAAAAATTCTGAAAAAAAAATCAATATATACATGAATCACTTTGCTGTATACTGAAACTTTGCAAATCAACTATACTTCAATTTAAAAAGGAGAACTTCTTTCATCCCCTCTAAAAGAAAAAAAAAGACTTTAAAGGATCCATTCATTTCATAAAATCAAAATTGACCTACTTTAGTTTTAGTTTGTGTGTGTTGAAAAGGAGTTGGTCATAATTCTAAAAATTTAGTTAACTGTCTTCTGAGAATTATGATAGAAAGGTACTGCCCAGATAAAGAAAATATTAAATTCCATGAATATGGAAACACTACCAACTATTTATTTTTCATATCAAAAGAGTTCAGGGGGAAAAACTGTAATTTTTAATGATAATTATTCATAGAAAGTTTCTGAAGGAACTATAATGAATAAGGTTTAAACATTTTAACAATAATTCTGGCATACGCCTATAAAGAAAAAATTTGGATTAATTTTTATTACTTTTACAGCTTAAATTTCCTTCATTGTATTTTACCAGAAAGTAGTTCAAGTATTGCATTTTATATGAATATGAAACTATATAGTAGATGTACATTGTGAGCCAACAGTAAAAAATAATATTATTCTATCAAACCAACAGAATAGATATGTACTCTATGCATATGAAAGGTGCATCAGGAGCCCAGTATTTATTTTAAAAATGGCAGTGTACACCTTTACTAAAATGGAATGCCATGCTTTGAATTATAGCCTTTTTATTTCATTGTGGTAGACTTGTCTTGTACACTTCTTATATAGTGTTTTCACACCCTACTTGTGCAGCTGTTATTGCTTTGGAGATGGAATCAGTGGTGCAGAGGGGGACAGACTTCAATTTTTCAGCCTCTGAGTCTGAACTATATTTTAAAATAGTGTCCTCCCTAAATATCGTATGCATGTTGAAAGTGCATAGTATTGTGAATGAGACAGTTGTAAGAACATCACACACACACATACATAATGAAAGGGTAGATATTTGCTTCTTTTAAAAAAAGGTATGTCCATTTCCAGTTTTTCAGTTTCTAAAAGTATATGTTTGTCTTCCCTTTCTTGTGTTTTCTGACAGCATATTTTCTGTACTATCCATAGGAAAATATTATTTGGTAGGTTCTCACAAAATGAAGCTTGTTTTGAAAATGGTTACCACAAATTTTTGTAGAAAAAAATAGTATAATATCTACTTCAAATGTTTATGTGTTATAGTAACACACTGTGGCTCATAGGTGATAGAAGAGTGTGTGTTGAACACCTCTATTTTGGTGAGCTGGATTGTTAAGTGATTAGAGTGCTTCAGTGGTATGTGTTCATGGAGAATTTTTATCTGTATCCTGGACAGTAGGAAGAGAATGATCTTCCTTGATTTACCCATGCTCTCTCCATCTACCCACTTCCAACTATACCAACTTGGGGCAATAAAGAAAGAAAATTATCTTACTTTCTCGGCTGAATGAACTGTGTTGGCTTCAGTGTTTTGCAAATTTTAATGTGTATTTAAATCACTTGGAGATCTTTTACAATGACAAATTCTGACTTAATAAATCTAGGTGGGATACAGCCTGCATTTCTAACAAACTCTCATGGAGCAAGGAGCTAAAAAACAAAAACATGTTTTATTCTAACTGCAGCAATGACCCTCACTCCACCTGTAATGTTTAAGGAAACTGTGATAGATGTGGTCTGTTGAGTGAAAAAGGAAAAAGCTGTTCTTGAATAATGGAATACATATGAATATAGAGAATCAAGGAGTTAAGGAGAGCCAGGGAGAAAGAAATTAAAGTGATCGAGCAGAAACTGTGATGGGAGAACACCTTGAAGAAACTGCTGCTCACGCTTATGCAGAATATATGTAGATCATCTGCTGAAGCTGAAGTCAGTCATCAAGCTTGGAGACGGATGGATAGCCAACGTAGAGAAACAAAAAAATCTTAGCAAACTGGAAAGCATAGTGTTGGCAAAAATCATCCTTCTGAATTAGTTTAATTGTCTAGAAGAAATTGGCTCTGATGGCTTGGTATTGAAAATTTGTGGTTGAGAGCCAAACCTCCAAATTTAAAATAACTTTTTAAAACCTTGTCTGATAGGTGTGGTTTAATACCAAACCTGGCTCTTTGTCAGTAAATGTACTTTTTCATAGCCCTTGTGTTTCTGAGGGCTCACAACAGCATTTTCGCCAAATTGTGTGAAAAATATTATGTTTGAAGTCAACTAAATCCAAAATGATTGAATATCAACTAAATAGGCCTGGGAAGCATTTTAAATAATTCAAGTATCAATAAAGATCTTTTTGTAATTATAAGAATAGCGTAAAGTTGCAAGCATTCAATTTTCCGGACAAGAGAACTATGCTTTTTTCAATGAATAAAGCACCTATTTTCTATTCCTTTAAATGCTCAACTTTGCTCTTGACATTATAAAATGAGTTTCGTGCTTATGATTGATAGCAATAACTTTTACAGAACTTCTCTTCCTGTTAGCCATCTTTCATTACCGTATCGATTTGTCTGTGTTCTTATGGGTTTCTTCTTTGATCTCATTTAGCATTTGGATACACTTTATTGATTTCACCTTGTGGTCAATTTGCATTCAAAGTTTGCATTCGGTTCAGCAGAAGTACTTGTAATATTGGATATTAACAAGGAATTTCAGAGACTAATGTTCTAGTTATCTGCTAAGGTTGGTTGAAGCACATCCTAGTGGATGAAGAGGAAATTATTCACATACTATAATTAAAGGTTATTTTAATAATCAGTTTTAAGATAATACTGCTAAAATGAAGTTATTTTGTGACATATTTCTAGTCATAGCTCTGTAAGACCTCTGTGTTTATTATGAGTGGTCAGGGGAGATGAGGCTAAGGAGGAGGGGTATCAGTCCTTCTCAATGAGTAGTCCATATTTTCATTTCACATGCACCTGTATTTAAAATTCAACCACAGGCTGTAGAATTTTGCCATTCCTTCCATTTTTAAACATTGTCAAATTATTGTAATAAATTTATTTTATTTTTAATATATTCATTCAGTTTAATAGCTAATATATATAATCAATGTGTGCATGTATGCTAAGTAACTTCAGTTGTGTCTGACTCTTTGAAACCCTATGGACTGCCAGGCTCCTTTATCAGTGGGGATTCTCCAGGCAAGAATATTGGAGTGGGTTGCCATGCCCTCCTCCAGAAGATCTTCCTGACCCAGCAACTCAGCCCATGCTTACTATGGTTCTGCATTACAGGCAGAGTCTTTAGTGCTGAGCCACTGGGGAAGCCCATATAATCCATATACATATGATCAATATATATCTTGTCAATAGAATGGAATTTAATTTTACCAAAACAACATTATTGACAACATAGAAATTTTCTGCTGAAAATACTGCTAACCTAAATGTATTTTAACATCAGACTTCCACCTTATACTTCAATATGTTATATTAAAAGATGAGATGGTGTCTCTGAGCGAAATGTATCTGCAATTGATCTGATTCATTCTCTCTCTCTCTCTTGCTCTCTCACTCTCTCTGAGGGAATTTAGTGACAAGCCTTTTAGAGAGATGATGAATGTAATGTAATGTTTCTGAACATGAAGTTTTGTGTGTGCGGGGCGGGGTGGCGGGGGAATCTAATTAACAGACTTAAACTACTTCTATTCAAGTACTTCAGAAAGATAATACCAGTCACAAATGTTAAATATCTGTTTGACTTTACTTTGCTTACTCATGCATTTATTCAATACTTGCTATGGCAGTTTATCTAAAATTAGGTGCAAAGTAATTTAGGTAGCCATACCCTATGTGAAAGATTCTGTAGAAAGCTTTAAATCATAGTGACAGCCATTAAGAGTTGCTTAAAGGAAATGCATTTCTGAACAACTCCTGAGGAAACAATAGGGGGCAAAGCTGTAATATACCCTTAGGTCTCATAAGAAATTACTCAGCATTTAGATATATGCTCCTTTAAAACAATGGCATTAGACATACTATTTTTGGTATTTTTATTACACCTATTTAAAGAATGTACAGCATGCATTTATTGGGCATTTTTTTTTCTGTCAGATATGTTACTTGATGTCTGAGTGCTATCATGTCATTGAACTCTCAAAAATTTTTGAGTTGAATAACATCAGCAAAAAAACTATATTGATATCTTTATTTTATTGATTAGGAAATAATAGCAAAAAGAGATTAAACTCTTTGCCTAAAGTCACAAAAGTACTTAGTGGCAGACATGCTTCTTCAATGACTCAATGGGTAAAGAATCTGCCTGCAATGCAGGAGCCCATGGAGACACGTGTTCGATCCCTGGGTCAGGAAGATTCTCTGGAAGAGGAAATGGCAATGCATTCCAATATTCTTACCTTGAAAATCCCATAGGTAGCAAAGCTTGGCAGGCTACAACAAAGGGTCGCAAAGAGTGGACATGACTGAACAAGCATGCACAGTAAATGCCATCAGTGGGGTTCCAGAGTCAGGTTTTGAACTTCTGTGCTGTTTTCATTTCAGTCCCATCACTGATGTCTGTGTAAGCATCGTGAAGGCCTTCATGTTAGTTCTCCCAACTGTCACATTGGAGCTGTCATTCTAAAATGTTGATGGAGACTTCACGAATGTAACTCTTCTGTAAATTTCTAAATTTACAGAGTTCCAAAAAATACCAAGGAGAGATAAGAAAACTTTCCTCAGTGATCAGTGCAAAGAAATAGAGGAAAAAAATCAAATGGGAAATACTAGAGATGTCTTCAAGAGAATTAGAGATACCAAGGGAATAATTCATGCAAAGATGGGCGCAATAAAGGACAGAAATGGTATGGACCTAACAGAGGCAGAAGATATTAAGAAGAGGTGGCAAGAACACACAGAAGAACTGTACAAAAAAGATCTTCATGACCCACATAATCACAATGGTGTGATCACTTCCCTAGAGCCAGACATCCTGGAATGTGAAGTCAAGTGGGACTTAGGAAGCATCAATACAAACAAAGCTAGTGGAGGTGATGGAATTCCAGTTGAGCTATTTCAAATCCTAAAAGATGATGCTGTGAAAGTGGTGCACTCCATATACCAGCAAATCTGGAAAACTCAGTAGTGGCTACAGGAATGGTAAAAGTTGTTTTCATTCCAATCCCAAAGAAAGGCAATGCCAAAGTGTGCTCAAACTACTGCACAATTGTACTCATCTCACGCGCTGGTAAAGAAATGCTCAAAATTCTCCAAGCCAGGCTTCAGCAATACGTGAACCGTGAACTTCCACATGTTCAAGCTGGTTTTAGAAGCAGAGGAACCAGAGATCAAATTGCGAATATCCACTGGATCATTGAAAAAGCAAAAGAGTTCCAGAAAAAAAAAAATCTTCTTCTGCTTTATTGACTATGCCAAAGCCTTTGTGTGGGCCACAACAAAGTGTGGAAAATTCTGAAAGAGATGCGCATACCAGACTAACTGGCCTGCCTTTGAGAAACCTGTATGCAGGTCAGGAAGCAACAGTTAGAACTGGACATTGAACAACAGACTGGTTCAAATAGGAAAAGGAGTACGTGAAGGCTGTATATTGTCACCCTGCTTATTTAACTTATATGCAGAATACATCATGAGAAACGCTGGGTTGGAAGAAGCACAAACTGGAATCAAGATTGCTGGGGGAAATATCAATAACCTCAGATATGAAGATGACACCACCCTTATGGTAGAAAGTGAAGAACTAAAGAGTCTTTTGTTGAAAGTGAAAGAGGAGAGTGAAAAAGTTGGCTTAAAGCTCAACATTCAGAAAACTAAGAGCATTACATCCAGTTCCATCACTTTATGGCAAATAGATATGGAAACAGTGGAAACCATGGCAGACTTAATTTTTTTGGTCTCCAAAATCACTTCAGATAGCAACTACAGACATGAATTTAAAAGACACTAGCTCCTTGGTAGAGAAGCTATGACCAACATAGATAGCATATTAAAAAAATGGAGACATTACTTTGCCAACAAAGTCCATCTAGTCAAAGCTATGGTTTTTCCACTGGTCATGTATGGATGTGAGGGTTGGACTATAAAAAAAGCTGAGTACCAAATTGATGCTTCTGAACTGTGGTGTTGGAGAAGACTCTTGAGAGTCCCTTGAACTGCAAGGAGATCCAACCAGTCCATCCTAAAGGAAATCAGTCTTGAATATTCATTGGAAGGATTGATGCTGAAGTTGAAACTCTACTATTTTGGCCACCTGATGCGAAGAACTAACTCCCTGGAAAAGACCATGATGGTGGGAAACATTGAAGGCGGGAGGAGAAGGGGACGTCAGAGAATGAGATGGTTGGTTGGCATCACCAACTCAATGGAGATGAGTTTGGGTAAATTCCGGGAGTTGGTGATGGACAGGGAAGCTGATGTGCTGCAGTTCACGGGGTCACAAAGAGTCAGACATGACTGAGTGACTGAACCTAACTGAAATTTCTAAATTTAGAAAACTCATTAGACAAAGGATTATCTGTGTAATGCTTGAATTTTATAAATACGTCCAGAGTTATAAAATTATAGATATCTGCAATATATCAATTTAACAGTCGAGTGCTGCTATTTTGGATCCAAGGTTGTTGATAAATCGATATAACTCAGAAATTTGGGGACCGAATTTATTGTATTATGAAAGTCATCTCAATGTTTTATTCTGAAGAAGTGTATTCAGAAGCTTATTTGATTTTAGAAGATATTTTCTTTAAGGTTGTGCCAAATGCAAAACTTAAAGAGTTTAGAATATTAGTAGTGCAATTTTAAAAAGTGGTCATTATGAAATGTGTCCCAGTTAGACCTTCTTTTTTTTTTATTTTTTATTTTATTTTATTTCATTTTTAAAAATTTTTTCCTTTCTTTTTAAAAATTTTTTATTTTTCAGTGGGCTTTGTCATACATTGATATGAATCAGCCATAGAGTTACACGTATTCCCCATCCCGATCCCCCATCCCACCTCTCTCTCCATCCGATTCCTCTGGGTCTTCCCAGCCCACCAGGCCCAAGCACTTGACTCATGCATCCCACCTGGGTTGGTGGTCTGTTTCACCACAGATAATATACATGCTGTTTTTTTGAAACATCTCACCCTCACCTTCTCCCACAGAGTTCAAAAGCCTGTTCTGTACTTCTGCGTCTCTTCTTCTGCCCTGCATATAGGGCCATCGTTACCAGTTAGACCTTCTAAACTTTTAACACAGAAGTTGATAGAAAGGAAACTAATTATAACCTTACAGAAAAAAAAAAATTAAACACTTTCTTAGAGGGTTAAGTGTATATGTAACTTTGTAAAGTTTTATAGAATAGTCTAGAGTCATGATTGTCAAAGAAATTACTTGAGATATCTTAAAGAAAAAAAAAATGTTGGGCTCTGGAGAAAGCTTGTGAAGTATTTTCAGCCTTAGTACTTTCCAAAAGCAAAATCAAATTAACCTAAAAAAATCTTTGCAATTTGCAACATCATTTACTTTTATTTATAATCATGGAATATAGCTTCCTTTTTTTGAAGAAGAATTTCGGCAATGACTCACTTAACTAATACTAAGTGAGTAATTAACTCAAGCAACTTAAGGAGAATGAGCTTACATTTACCCCTGGGTTATAGGATATAGTCTCAACTATCTTTCTTTCTTTCCATCACTCTTTCCCTTCTTCCCTTCCTTCCTTCTCTCCCTCTCTCTTTTCTCTCTCTCTTTGTTTCTGTATCTTATAGGGCAATGAAAGATTCCTGTAGCTGGTTAGGAAAATTTCAGATACCTTAGAGTTGCTTCTTGCATGCAATCTCTGTTCAGGCTGCACAAAAATGACTATTCCTTTTACTAAAAAATACACATGTTTATATCTTGTTGTTTTTGATTATGGTGTGCCTCAGTCCTTTTCTAAGCTTCAATTAAAATTCTATACTACTCTAAATTTCTACATAAAAACTTTGTTGATGAATTATTTTAAGTGAAATAATTGTTCTACCTCAGAATCCTTAAATCCTGTTCAAAATTTTATTATAACACTAATTTCCTTTTGTCTTAGAAATCCTTACCTTATATGTATGTGCCACATAGTTCTTAAATGTTTACAGCATGGACCAAATTCACTGTTAAGTTTTCTTCTTATTACATAATGTTTTCTAAACTTTACCGTATAAAGTTTGAAACTTTCTTTATCTACTCTTCCCCCTGGGCTTCCCAGGTGGTGCTAGAGGTAAAGAATCCAACTGCAATGCAGGAGAAGCAAGAGACGTGGGTTCAGTCCTTGGGTGGGGAAGATCCCCTGGAGGAGGAAAGGGCAACCCATTTTATCCTTCTTGCCTGAGAAATCCCATGGACAGAAGAGTCTCCTGGGCATTGTACCTGGGGTTGCATAGACAGGACTGAGTGGCTCAGCATACATGCTCCCCAAGTTGTCTTTGTTCATTTCTCTGCTTTTGTTATCACTGTGTACACGTAGATAAATGTGTACACAATAAAATAGAGATATATGGAATATAGTATTTTTATCACCTAAGATAATTTTTAAACTATTCTTTTATCTTTACATGGAATATAATTTTACACTCTGTGAATGTCCATCTTTAGTATGTATTTTATTTCATCAGTCTCTAAACATTTAATAGATTGTTTTATAATTTTAAAATAAAATCAACAATGCAAGTTTATGTAATTTTTTTTTGTAGGCTTTAGTATTTTTCTAAGGATAAGTCTGAGGTACAGAAGTTTGAATTTTTAAAATTTACAGCCATTTTGTTGTCTAAAACCTTTATTTTACTTTGTATTCAAATTATCAGAGAATTTTGAACCCTCATTGATAAGGACAAAAATGTCTAACATTATTTTAAGCAAATTATATTTGCTATTTTGTGAATTTCTTTTTCAAATAATTTACCCATTTTTCATTTGGTGAGGTTTTAAAAATTGCATTTAATATTATATTAATGTAATTATTTTCTTATGGGAGTTATGTATTCTTTTCATTTCCTTTAATTGAAGAAATTTCTTTCTTTATTTTTTTTTACAAATAGACTTTTTCAAATTCAGTAATCAAACAAACAATTAAAAAACTCATCATTTTGACCATCTGACATCTTTTACATGATACGAAGAATTCTAGCTCTTGGAAGACCAAGTTCTAGCTTGTTTCAATTTTTTATTCACCACAGCAGTAACATAACAAGCAACTAAAATAGTTGCTACAAGAATAAGCAAAAGAATAGATGGCTGGGTGATATATTTGTCTTATATATGCCTCTTAACAAAGAAAAATTGATCTGGAAATTCTTACTGATCAAAATTTTGATTGAAAATGAAAGTCCTATTTCCAGTTTTTTAAGGAATCTCCACACTGTTCTCCATAGTGGCTGTACTAGTTTGCATTCCCACCAACAGTGTAAGAGGGCTCCCTTTTCTCCACATTTTCTCCAGCATTTATTGCTTGTAGACTTTTTGATAGCTATTGCACTGGGAAGACCTAGAGGGATGGGATGGGGAGGGAGGTGGGTGGGGGGATCAGGATGGGGAACACATGTAAATCCATGGCTGATTCATGTCAATATGGCAAAATCCACTGCAATATTGTAAAGTAATTAGCCTCCAACTAATAAAAATAAATGGAAAAAAATACATAAAAGCAAATTTTAAAAAATGAAAGTTATTTGCTATTTCATCATCTTCTGAATAAATTTTTAAAATATACATACACCTTGGTCTTACAGTTCAAATAGCAAAGTGAAGTTTTGAAATTTATTGAAAGCATAAAATACTTTTTGCATATTGTATAAAAATGGTAGGACATATACATAAGAAAAATTCACTGAAGTATTTCATATATATCTGATAAAATTTCACTGACAAGTATGATTTTTCTGGGAATCTAATGTGTTGAAAGTCTTGCTTGAGAGTAATAAGCTTATGAGAACTAAGATACTGAAGGAAAAGATAGCATGAAAAAATAAAAGTGAACGCATTAGTTGCTCAGTCATGTCTGATTCTTTGTGACTCCATGGACTGCAGCCCACCAGGCTTCTCTGTCCATGGGATTTCCTAGGCAAGAACACTGGAGTGGATTGCCATTCCTTTCTCCTGGAGATCTTCCCAATCCAGGTATCGAACCCAGGTCTCCTGCATTGTAAGCAGATTCTTTACTACCTGAGCCACCAGGCAAGCCCATAGAAGATAGTATGCTTTATTCCACTTAATAATTTTAAAGCTAGGGAAACAAGAGGTGGAGAATTCACAACGTTTTTAGTCATTGCTAAAACTAAGGTATTTCAAAGTCCATGGAGAGCACATAATGAAATTGCATAAAAGCAAGTTACAAATACATGCAAAATATGATGAAAAAGAATTCATTATATAAACATTCAAATGATCATGTCTAGAAAAAAATAGATTGAAAATAACATTTGGATATTGAAACAACTTACACATCAGAAACTTTGAATAATGTTGAAAAATTCAGAATGCAGAACTTGATCTTGTCATATCTTATACTGTAGCTTTAAAGGTTTAGAACTATCCATTTGGTTTAAAGTTAAAAAAAAAAAAATCACTTCAAGATGGTTTACAAATGTTCAGCAAACTGCCCCCAGAAAATTTCTGTAGCTTCTTTTTTGTATTTGACTCCCTGTCCTCTCCATCCCCAGAATATCAAGAATGACCTGTTCAATAGTTCAAATATCTAATAAAATTGGATGGTAGTAATATTACCTAAAAGCAAAAAACAAACAAAAAGAAAAAACAGGAATAGGAGCATGAGCTTTGTGGATTAGATATGCTTTGATTTTTGTGCATGTTTGGTATGTGTTGGCATTTGAGAAAATAAAATTGTCATGTTCAAGAGGAAGTTAAATACATGAACCTTGAAACCCTTCTGGAAGTGAGATAAGCTTGGTAGTAATTTCCTTTTATATTTTAGTAGAAAAAGAGCTGATATTCAGTTATTATAGTATCTATTTGGCCATAAAAGATAACTACAGATGGCCTTTTTTTTTTTTTTCTGAGCATATGGGCTTGTAGCACAACTATTGTTAATCATTCTGAATATGTTATTCAAATAGAATATTGCAATTGGATTTTCATAGAGGGAAATCAAGATGCAGATGGAGATAATTCGGGTATCCAATACCAATCCTTATCTATTGTGCTTTCCCTTATGAGGAAGAGTGAATGTGTGTACTTGTGTGAAAACAAAAGCCTACCATCCATTCTACCTACAGCTGATGCTTGCTCATCTGAAAGGTAAAAATGTATGAGCCTTTCAGGATTAATGTGTCTAATATTTTAACTGTGATTTTCTCAATGTGAAAGATACAGATATTTGATTTTTTTCAATTTTTTTCTAAAAAAGTTGTTTAAAATTTTAAATAATTCCTCATCCATCAGTTTGTCAGTTAAAATATTGATTTTCCAATTTCTGAAATGAGGAAAACATTGATCAAAATTTTTTCTATTTATTTATTTAGTTTGAATTTGTGGAACTTCAGTAACTGTGGCAAGGCATTTAGTTTTACAGTTATTGGAAGGAGGGTATCTTTACTTGTTTGCTTTTTAGATATAACCATGCTTCCCAAAGTGATTTTCTTCCTTCTGTCTTCTATTATGTTTTAAAAGGATCTGCAATGTCTAAACACATTTACTGGATTCTCCTGTATCAGCTTTCTCAAAAAAATTCATATTCATTATAAAAGGTTTTTGTTATTTCATATTTTCAGGTCCAGTGTATGTTTTCCTTCAGAATATGATTTATTTCAGCATATTGTTTCAGTTTATTGATACTGTTTATTTCATTCAAAAGGAGTTCCAAAGGCAGAATTATTTGGTTTGAAAGAAAAATCATAGTGTTTCATCTGTCTTTCTGTCACTAAGTGCATAACAATAAGTTCCTAAAAGGACACTTCACTTTTGAAAATATAAACCTTTAACCACATACTTTCCAGTTTTACTTCTCCTGATTACACTCACTCTGGAATGTGTTTATTTGTTCAAATAGACTCAGATTTAAGCTTTTAGTTTTTAATAACCCATAATACATTTAATCATTTCTACCAGTAATTGATTTTTAAGATGATTATTTATCTTTCAAAGCAATTACTTTAAAAAAATTTCTTTGGAGTTCCTCTACAGAAAGAAGAATTATTTTTTGCTCTAGGGCTTTTGTTTGGCTTCTGTGCTTCATTGCAGTTTGTAGAACTCAAATTTTAGGAGTATTTTCAAAGGCAATGGAGCAATCAAGAAAATGGTACTGGTTAACTATTAATCCTCATCACAGAAGAGGGCAGAGACACTGACTGTGTTTTTAATTTTTTAATTAATGAATCAGATTATTTTAATTGGATGATAATTACTTTATAATACTGTGGTGGTTTTGCCATACATTGACATGAATCAGCCATGGGTGCACAAGTGTCCCCCCCGTCCTGATCCCTCCTCCCCACCCCATCCCTCCGGGTTGTCCCAGAGCATCAGCTTTGAGTACCCTGCTGCATGCATCAAACTTGCACTGTTCATATATTTTACATATGGTAATATACATGTTTCAATGCTATTCTCTCAAGTCATCCCACCCTCACATTCTCCCACATAGTCCAAAAGTCTGTTCTTTACATCTGTGTCTCTTTTGCTACCTTTCATATAGGATCATCATTACTGTCTTTCTAAATTCCTCATATATGCATTAATATACTATATTGGTGTTTCTCCTTCTGACTAACTTCACTTTGTATAATAGGCTCCAGTTTCATACACCTCATTAGAACTGACTCAAATGAATTCATTTTTATAGCTGAGTAATATTCCATTGCACATATGTATTCTACAACTTCCTTATCCATTCATCTGCCAATGGACATCTAGGTTGCTTCCACGTCCTAGCTATTGAAAACAGTGCTGCAGCGAACACTGGGGTACATGAATCTCTTTCAATTCTGGTTTCCTCAGTGTGTATGCCCAGCAGTGGTATTGCTGGCTCATGATGGAAGTTCTATTTCCAGTTTTTAAAGGATTCTCCACACTGTTCTCCATAGTGGCTGCAACAGTTTGCATTCACACCAACAGTGTAAGAAGGTTTCCTCTTTCCACACCTTCTCTAGCATTTATTGTTTGTAGACTTTTTTATGGTGGCTGTTCTGACCAGTGTGAGATGATACTTCATTGTGGTTTTCATTTGCATTTTTCTCTAATAATGAGTGATGTTGAGCATCATTGCATATGTTTGTTAGCTATCTGTATGTCTTCTTCAGAGAAATGTCTGTTTAGTTCTTTGGTCCATTTTTTGATCAGGTTGTTCATTTTTCTGGTATTGAGCTCCATGAATTGCTTGTATACTTTGGAGGTTAATTCTCTTCAGCTGTTTTATTTGCTATTATTTTCTCCCATTCTGAATGCTGCCTTTTCACCTCACTTATAGTTTCCTTCGTTATGCAAAAGCTTTTAACTTTGTTTAGGTTCCATTTGCTTATTTTTGCTTTTATTTCCATTACTCTGGGAGGTGGGTCATGGAGAATCATGCTATGATTTATGTCAGAGAGTGTTCTGCCTATGTTTTCCTCTAAGAGCTTTATAGTTTCTGCTCTTGCATTTACATCTTTAATCCATTTTGAGTTTATTTTTGTGCATTATATTAGAAAGTGTTCCAGTTTCATTCTTTTACATGTGGTTGACCAGTTTTCCCAGCACCACTTGTTAAAAAGATTGTCTTTTCTCCATTGTATACCGCTGCCTCCTTTGTCAAAGATAAGGTGTCTATAGGTGCATGGATTTATCTCTGGACTTTTTGTTTTGTTCCATTGATCTTCATTTCTGTCTTTGTGCCAGTACCATACTGTCTTGATGACTATAGCTTTGTAGCGTAATCCGAAGTCAGGCAGGTTGATGCCTCCAGTTCCATTCTTCTTTTTCAAGATTGTTTTGGCAATACTTTGTAAACAGTGGCATAGGTGGAGAAAGGAGTTGAAGGACGGAGGAAAAAGCAGTGGGAAAAGTGTGCTGAGGAATCCCTTTCATAACTTGCTGGAAACACTGCTAAATGCCTGACCTGTGCCCACAATTTTCATGGGCCTGACCCTTGGCACAAAGGAGGTTAAGGGCAGAAGAATCCTCAGCCACTTGGGCAACAGCTACTAAGGCACAGCAGACAGTGGAGACTTCAGGATACCCTGGGGAGAAACCCCTGCCAGAGTCCTGCAGTGCACCCACGGCCACTCGCCTGTTTGCAGGGGGTGCAAGGAAACCAGAAATATGAGATTGTAAAGGAATTAAGATGTTGTTAGCCATATTCCATATGGCTATAGGTGCGAGAAGTTCATACCTCAACCGGAGGTCCTCTGGACTCTAAGGCTGAGCCCCCTGAGCATTCTGCTGAGTTTGTTTCTGTTGTCCCGGCTTCCCTGGTGGCTCAGAGGCTAAAAGCTTCTGCTTCCAATGCGGGAGACCTGGGTTTGATTCCTGGGTCAGGAAGATCCCTGGAGAAGGAAATGACAACCCACTCCAATACTCTTGCCTAGAGAATCCCATGGACGGAAGAGCCTGGTAAACCCCAGTCCACGGGGTCGCAAAGAGTCGGACACGACTGAACGACTTCACTATCTATCACTATCTAGGCCTCTTGTCACTTCCACTGTGCTGGGATTCCTTCGCATTCAGCTTCCACCACGGAGCTTTCACCAAATTGGGCTTCTTCTATGCTTGGTCTCCGCATCGCTTGGGCTGAGCTGAGGTTGTTTCAGCCAGGTTACATCTGGGACACGGCACCAGGTAAGTCCAGGGGGAGTGTGTAATATCCTTGGTTCTGTCTCTTTGCAGCAAAGATTTGAAATGGTGGACCAGAGTTACAGCTTGGTTACAACTCAGCTTTATTCAGCAAGCAAAGAAAAGTATACCCTTGAGGTATGAGGGCAGGCTGGCCTCAAAGTAGAGGCTTCAATCTGCCTTGCTTCCTCTTTTATACATTTGTCTCCTTCCCTCATTGAGCCTGCCCTATGCAAATTGGGCTAGCCAGCAAGAGGGCAAGTTTGTTTCACCTGAAGTTCTCACTCTGGTATGTGGATTTTCTTTTGCTCTGTTTTCGCAGGTTTTTCTCTTTCTTTGTCTTTTAGCCACCACCATTTTAGAATCATCTTTCCTATTCTAACTACCTAACATGCATATATGTTTCTGTGTGTATACACATAACATATATGGATATAATGGATATATACGATACACTAGATATTTTATATATATATATATATAAGATATTATATATATATAAAGAGCTATATCTATCTATTGGAGAAGGGCATGACAACCCACCCCAGTATTCTTGCCTGGAGAATTCCATGGACAGAGGAGCCTGGCAGGTTACAATCCATGTGGTTGCAAAGAGTCATACATGACTAAGTGACTAAGCACATATCTATCTAGTAATAGATATGATAGATACAATTATGTGGATATATTATATAGATAAATGTGTTTGCTTGTACATATATGCATGTATATATGTCAAAGAGTGAGAGTAGGTACTAGAAACTCTATAAAAATTCCATTTTTCCCAGGAATAATTGCACAGGAAGCATTGCTGAAGGAGGTGTGCTCTTCAACACCCAAGAAACTATTTGAGGAAGTTCTAAGTTCTGTTAGCTAGTTGTTTGATTTAATAATAAGAAGAAATAAGTTGAGCATCTAGAATATGCAAAGCACATAAGACATTTTATTTTAAGCTTTATAATAGTAAAGTTTACTTTGCTGTAAAGTAAAGTAGGGATTACTTTTCCTAGTTCCAAGACTTTATGTCACCCACATTCAGGATCCATCAATGTTATAATTATCTGCTGTGTTCAAATGACACAACTAGCTATAAAAAAATATTTAAGCAATTCAGTTCAGTTCAGTCACTCAGTCGTGTCCGACTCTTTGCGACTCCATGAATCGCAGCATGCCAGGTCTCTCTGTCCATCACCAACTCCCAGAGTTTACTCAAACCCATGCCCATAGAGTAGTTGATGCCAGCCAACCATCTCATCCTCTGTCGTCTCCTTCTCCTCCTGCCCCCAATCCCTCCCAGCATCAGGGTCTTTTCCAATAAGTCAACTCTTCACGACTTAAGGTGGCCAAATTATTGGAGTTTCAGCTTCAGCATCAGTCCTTCCAATGAATATTCAGGACTGATTTCCTTTAGGATGGGCTGGTTGGATCTCCTTGCAGTCCAAGGGACTCTCAAGAGTCTTCTCCAACACCACAATTAAAAAGCATCAATTTTTTGGTGCTCAGCTTTCTTCACAGTCCAACTCTCACATCTATACTCGACCACTGGAAAAACCATAGCCTTGACCAGACGGACCTTTGTTGGCAAAGTAATGTCTCTGCTTTTTAACATGCTATCTAGTCATAACTTTTCTTCCAAGGAGTAAGCCTCTTTTAATTTCATGGCTGCAGACACCACCTGCAGTGATTTTGGAGCACAAAACAATAAAGTCTGTTACTGTTTCCACTGTCTCCCCATCTATTTCCCATGAGGTAATGGGACCAGATGCCATGATCTTAGTTTTCTGAATGTTAAGCTTTAAGCCAACTTTTTCACTCTCCTCTTTCACTTTCATCAAGAAGCTTTTTAGTTCCTCTTCACTTTCTGCCATAAGGGTGGTTTTATCTGCATATATGAGGTTATTGATATTTCTCCTGCAATCTTGATTCCAGCTTGTGCTTTATTCAGTCCAGCGTTTCTCATGATATACTCTGCATAGAAGTTAAATAAGCAGGGTGACAATATACACCCTTGACGTACTCCTTTTCCTATTTGGAACCAGTCTGTTGTTCCATGTCCAGTTCTAACTGTTGCTTCCTGACCTGCATACAGGTTTCTCAAGAGGCAGGTCAGGTGGTCTAGTATGCACATCTCTTTCAGAATTTTCCACAGTTTATTGTGATCCACACAGTCAAAGGCTTTGGTGTAGTCAATAAAGCAGAAATAGATGTTTTTCTGGAACTCTCTTGCTTTTTCGATGATCCAGCGAATGTTGGCAATTTGATCTCTGGTTCCTCTGCCTTTTCTAAAACCAGGTTGAACATCTGGAAGTTCATGGTTCACTTACTGCTGAAGCCTGACTTGGAGAATTTTGAGCATTACTTTACTAGCGTGTTAGATGAGTGCAATTGTGTGGTAGTTTGAGCATTCTTTGGGATTGCCTTTCTCAGGGATTGGAATGAAAACTGACCTTTTCCAGTCCTGTGATCACTGCTGAGTTTTCCAGATTTTCTAGCATATTGAGTGCAGTACTTTCACAGAATCATCTTTCAGGATTTGAAATAGCTCAACTGGAATTCCATCACATATACTAGCTTTGTTAGTAATAATGCTTTCTAAGGCCCACTTGACTTCACATTCCAGGATGTGTGGCTCTAGGTGAGTGATCACACCATCGTGATTATCTGGGTCATGAAGATCCTTTTTGTACAGTTCTTGTGCATTCTTGCCACCTCTTCTTAATATCTTCTGCTTCTGTTAGGTCCATACCATTTCTGTCCTTTATCACACCCATCTTTATGTGAAATGTTACCTTGGTATCTCTAACTTTCTTGAAGAGATCTCTAGTCTTTCCCATTCTGTTGTTTTCCCCTGTTTCTTTGCACTGATCGCTGAGGAAGGCTCTCTTATCTCTCCTGGCTATTCTTTGGAACTCTGCATTCAAGTGGGAATATCTTTCCTTTTCTCCTTTGCTTTTCATTTCTCTTCTTTTCACAGCTATTTGTAAGGCCTCCTTAGACAACCATTTTGCGTTTTTCCATTTCTTTTCCATGGGGATGGCCTTGATCTCTGTCTCCTGTACAATGTCACAAACCTCCTTCCACAGTTCATCAGGCACTCTGTCTATCAGATCTAGTCCCTTAAATATATTTCTCACTCCCCCTGTATAGTCATAAGGGATTTGATTTAGGTCATACCTGAATGGTCTAGTGGTTTTCCCTACTTTCTTCAGTTTAAGTCTGAATTTGGCAATAAGGTGTTCATGATCTGAGCCACAGTCAGCCATCTGTAGAGTCTTCTCTTGTGTTGTTGGAAGAGGGTGTTTGCTATGACCAGTGCGTTCTCTTGGCAAAACTCTTTTAGCCTTTGCCCTGCTTCATTCTGTACTCCACGGCCAAATTTGCCTTCTACTCCAGGTGTTTCTTGACTTCCTACTTTTGCATTCCAGTCCCCTATAATGAAAGGACATCTTTTTTGGGTGTTAGTTTTAAAAGGTCTTGCAAGTCTTCATAGAATTGTTCAACTCAGCTTCTTCAGCATTACTGGTTGGGGCATTTAAGCTGTATTGGTAGATAAAAGACCTACCTGAGGTTTCCTACCAAATGAAACTCTAAGGATATTTCAATGCAACTCAAATATTTGGGATTAAAATTCTATGTCAGTAGCTCATGCTTATTTTAATAATGCTCTAGGATCTTGTGCAGAAGGAAATGGCACCCCAGTACTGTACTCTTGCCTGGAAAGTCCCATCGACGGAGGAGCCTGGTAGGCTGTCCATGGGGTTGCGAAGAGTCAGACACGACTGAGCGACTTCACTTTCTTTCTTTTCTTTCTAGGATCTTGACTTTATAATTGTCCTTTTGAATTCAGTGAACATGGCAATCTTATTGCTTATCTCAGTTCTTGAAAAAAGTTTCAGGCAATTAAAGGTGATAATTGAAGTTTATAGTCCTGATTAGTGGACCAACACTAATCAAAAGGGTAAACTATTTCAGTCTAACATAGTCAACATTTATGTAACTTTTAACCTAAATTTTTCTTTTAAAAGGCAGATGCTGGTGGTTAGAAATTAGCAGAGTCTATATGATATTTATCTATCAAAACCATAGCATGCATAAAAAATAAATATTAATTTTCCCTCTCCAAACACTTAAATGTTTTCACTAAACCTATATTTCCTATTGGTTAAAAAACTATAGTGCTTCCTGAATAAACATTAAGCATATGAAGTTTGGAGTTAAAATTATACTTGTTAAAATTATATTAGGAGTTAAAATTTATTATACTTTCATATATCACTTTCATCATAAGCATAATAGTTATGCTATAATTGGTGGTTAATGAAACATTTATGTATATGTGATTATATTGTAATTTTAGCTAAAGATGTTTACACCAAATATGGAAGGGTATTAATGTGCAATTATATATTTTCTGTACCTCCATTTTATATATTTACATAGTAAATTGCCTTCATGAAAATTACCATGTAAATATGTATATTTTCAAAAATATTTTACAGTAAACTATGTAGTTGATATAAAAGATGTTATAATGAGGTTACTTGGGAAAGTTTGACTTAAAATAAAACATACCTTTCCTAAGAAATTCTCTTTTAGGGACAGTCTGTGTTCTTGAGAATGTCTCATTTACTTGAATACCCATCTGCAAATGGAGTAGACCTTTGTCTTATACAAACTAAATATCGTAAGAATTTTGAGACAAAGTACGTAAAAATGCATCATAAAACTTAACTCACCAATAAAATGCAGTGAAATAAATCTGAAATGTAAAAGCAACCTCTGTAGACCCTTAATAATTTTATAAACCCAGGACTGAAGTCATCTATAAACTGTACCAATATATTCAGAATGGGCCCTCACTGAAACCATTTTCTATGTTTCTTTTTAAATTTTTATAGTTCCTATGGATTGTTTGTAAGTGATGAACGACTGCCAAATTGAATATTCCTGTTTTTGTTTTATATTAAATCTCTATTTTCTAGCTAAGAATCATTGCTTTCTGGATCTTAATTCAAGAAAAATTATAGTGTTCTTACTAAGGGCTAGGCCTCCTTCTAGGCTCTGTGGCTAGCTCACTTGTCTGCCCTAACAGAGCTTACCTTCATTTTCATCCGTTTGCTTTGTATTGCTTTTACTGTGTATTTACTGGATGTGCTGCATGCAGGATCTAAGTTCCACACCAAAGATGGAGCCCAACCCCCTTGCAGTGGAAACCCAGAATCTCAACCACTGGACTGTGACGGAAGTCCCCTTGTGTTGCTTTTATAATAAAACCTAAACATCTCATCATGGCCTATAATGTCTTAAGTGATCTGTGTCCTCTCCAACCTCATCTTTTGCTCCCTCTGTACGGGTCTTCTCCAACAGTGCTATTCTCCACTCTATTTCTACAACACAGATGCACTTCCCGTTTCTTGCCTCTGCTTCCTCTGATAGAGAGGTTTTTTTCTTAACTTTTTTCCTGGCTAGGTTACTAATGTTACTCAAGTCTTAACTCCTATGTCACATCACCATAGAGATCCTGTGACGACAAAATTCCCCCCTTCCTTTCCCATTATATCATCTGCCTTTCACTCAACATTTAACATAATTTCTTTGTCTGTTTCTGTCTCTTGGCCATATAAGAATGCAAGCTGAAGAAAAGAAAAAAATGCAGTAAACACTCAATCAATAGTTATTTGATTCATGAACAAATAAATGGAAAGTAGCTAAAAAGAAAAAAAGCTTCTTTGAGAAGCTGCATTTTATACCTGGAAGACTCATAACACAGATTAGCATATGAAAGATTCTGCATACTTTGTAGTAAAGAAACCTATTTTGTTTTCTTTGACCCAGAGTTTCCAAAACCTTTTTGCATGAAACATTTGTTTTCATTTGTTTTTTAAATAGTTATCTATTAACATCTCTCTTAACCATAGTTTTTTTGAACATTCAATAGTGAACATTAGTTTTTTCCTATCCTATTGAGATTTTCATAATTCAAAATAAATTTAAGTAAGCATTCTAATAAATACATTTTAAAAAGTTTAAAGTATTGAGAGAGTCAGAATATTTTTCCAAGTGAAGTGAGTTTAGTTCAGAAAGAAAAAGGCATTTTGCCATTAGCTTTCTTGCCCATAGTTGACAGTTGATGGAACAGTACATGGGGTAATATGTTTTCCTTTTGCTTTCTAAATTTGTATTAAGCCCATAGCAATTCTGCAGCAAATTTAATGATATTTTGGGGGAAAATGTCTAATGTAAGATATTTTATTATAAAAGTTCTGAAACATTAAAGTTATACTATATCTGCCTCTATGTTTGACAGCATGGAAAAGAAGTACTATAGTTGCAGGGAGGGATGGAGAATGCGTTTAGAAATGAAAGTGAAAACCTGAACTGAATAGACATTATTCCCTAGTGCTCCACTCTGTGGGATGTTTTTATTGTATTTTGTGTTTGACAAAACATAGTTTTTCATGTTCAAATTTTAGGAAAGTTGAGCCTGTGCTGGCATAAGGGATTAAGTTATAAATTCTCTTGCCATTTCTCAAGTGATATACTGAAATATATTTCTGAAGCGATACATTAAAATGTATTTAGTATAATTCCTTCATGAATTTTTTAATAAAAAAGGGAAGATGTAGCTTTAAAGGATTTGGAAGTCTTTTTCAGGGTGTTATTTTTATCATTTCTTCTTATTTGCAATGAAGATAGGTTAATAAACTTTCATTTAAAGAAATATTGTTAATTCCACAAATGAATCTTAAGTGAACTAAAGAAACTCTGCCCTAGGTTTTAGATATTATGTCATTTCCATCAACTATTAATCTTCAAGACTTAAAAAAAATACTGCCTATCTCCACTGAATTCAAACTAATACTCTGAAGTTTAAGCTACCCAAATTATTATCAGTTTAAGAAAGTATACTTAAAAATAGACTGTGTCTCTTGAGATCATGTCACAGAAATATTGTTTCCTTTCTAAAATGAGCTTTAGATAAATCAAGTCAGCTAACAGATTTTTTTTTTTTCCTTTTACCAGATTACTTAGACTGAACCATTAATCGGGTGACCCTTTGAAGAAACATTAAGAAGGGTTAAGAGATTGCCTAAGAGTATTTCCAAGCTCAACTGCCATAACTATTTTGTTGTTGTTGTTGTTCAGGAGCTAAGTTCAACCAGAGTTTTTGTGACTCCATGGACTGTAGCCCACCAGGCCCTTCTGTGCATGGGGTTTTCCAAGAAAGAATATTGGAGTGGGTTGCCATTTACTTTTCCAGTAGAAAACACCAAAGCTCATTTATGACTGTGGGTTCTATCTAAAACAGTTTTAAAAGTGCATACCAGGTAGAAGCAGACATTCATATTCTTTTCTTGAACTCTTATTTTATACTAGACCCCATGCTATGCACTTTGTGTACATGATCTCATTTAATTTTCATAAAAAATCTGAAGTAGCCACTAAACACGATCCCTACTTAGAGTCAGAATTCAAAAACAGGACAGAATTACAAAACTGCACTACAGAAATGTAACTTCTTGCTGACAATGTGTATCAAGGACTGGGAATATAGGATTGGGATAATGGATAATTTGTAGTTGAAAGATAGCGAGAGAGTAGGAAGCAACTGCAAATTAAGCTTTTTTTTTTTTTTAAGAAATTGGATATTGGAATTCAATGTGAAAAAGAAAAAAATGGTCCTTTTTAAGAGACAAAAAAGAAGAGTAGTCTCAGAGCAAAATGATAAAATTTTCAGAAAAGTCATCTGTAGCGTTAACGGAGATATCGAGGTCAGAATTTCATACAACTGGTCTATATTTTTGAGTTCGGAAGCACTTTAGATATCAATTAGACCATCACATCATGCTCAGATGAGAAACTGAATAATTAATGGCAATTTATTTTAATCATTCACTGAACATTTTCTTAGCCTCTACTATATTTCAAGAACTTGGTTGGTTGTTTTTCATAACAACCCTTGTCTTATTCCTGATATTAAGTATTTGAACAGGAGATATACAGGTAATGATGACACAGCATGATAGATGTAAGAGAGTCATGTTCAAGGATAAGAGCTAGGCTGTAGGTCATTGCTATTTTGGTAAAAATTAGATAGGGCATGTGTGATAGATGTGGTCATGTATGGATGTGAGAGTTGGACAATAAAGGAAACTGGGCCCAAAGCATTGATACTTTTGAACTGTGGTGTTGGAGAAGACTCTTGAGAGTCCCTTGGACTGCAAGGAGATCCAACCAGTCCATCCTAAAGGAGATCAGTCCTGAGTGTTCATTGGAAGGACTGATGCTGAAGCTGAAACTCCACTACTTTGGCCACCTGATGTGAAGAACTGCCTCATTGGAAAAGACCCTGATGCTGGGAAAGATTGAAGGCTGGAGGAGAAGGGGCCAACAGAGGATGAGATGGTTGGATGGCATCATCGACTCGATGGACATGAGTTTGAGTAAATTCCGGCAGTTGGTGTTGAACTCTGCAGTTCATGGTGTCTCGAAGAGTCGGACACGACTGAGCGACTGAGCTGAACTGAGATAGGGCACAATTAGTAACTGTTTTTCAGAGAGTGTGATGATTGATCCATGCTTGAAAGACTAGGTAGGAGAGTCAGGCCTCAGAATGAAGGAAGAACATTACAGGTTGAGGGATACGAAGTATGTGCAAAAACACGGGATATGAAATAGTTCAGTATCTGTGGACGGACACATAATATTGGTATAGGCTTATCTCATAAAAAACTTTATTTCCCATGATTCCTTAGTTGTCTTTTCATGCTTCACCTCTATTAGTTTCACATAAGATAATCAAGGAAATTAGAGCATTAGAGGGATAAACTGGGAGATTGGGATTGACATATACAGACCATTATATATAAAACATATAGACAAGGAGGTATTTGTTTTTGCATTTTCTTCAAGCAACTGAGTCTCTGACAGTAATATAGGAGACCCAGGTTCAATCTGTAGTTTGGGAAGATCTCCTGGGGAAGGAAATGGCAACCCACCCCAGTACTCTTGCCTGGAGATTTCCATGGACAGAGGAGCCTGGCAGGGGAACTGCAAAGAGTCAGCTATGACTGAGTGATGTTCACGCACTCACTATATACAAAATAGATAACTAATAAGGACATACTGTATAGCAGAAGGAACTCTACTTAATACTCTGTAATGACCTATATGAGAAAAAGACCCTAAGAAAGAGGATGCATGTATAACTGATCCACCTTGCTGTACAGTAGAAACTAATATAACATTGTAAGTCGACTCTACTACAATAATTTTTTTTAAGAATTAGGAAAAAGTGTATCTTTTAGTGTTATATCAACTCTGCCATCTTTCATTTTCTAGCCTGTATTGAAGGACTTTGTGAGCACTTAATACATGTTCTTTCTTATGGTGCACAACTTGTGTTACATCTCAGCTTACAGATGCAGCTGCTATATCATAGATAAGCATATAACAAAACATTGTCTTTCTCTTTGGATTGTATTTGCTTATATTTTGACAATTAATTACAATTCCCAAATAGGTTCTCAATATATAAAGTTCAGTATCATAAACACAAAAACCTATAGTAGCCACATATGCAAAATCCCCAAGAGTGGAGCTGGGCAGTTGCCAAGTGCATTCCCCCACTTTGTGTGGTTGGTGGAGCTGAGGCAAGGTCAGGAGACACTTCCTCGCCAAGAAATAGTTGTTGCCATGGAGGGAAGTGAAATTAGTTCCCAAGGAAAGCAATTTTATTTTGAAATATATAAGTACTCTAACTGATTAGTAAAACTTAAGACCAATTTGGGTTAATAACATTAAACTGCCTTTCATTCTTATATTTTTATAATTTAAGTAAGTTATTTCTATAACTTTTATGATATGGGTAATTTATCTGTACTTTCTATATAATATTTTTCATATGTGATTTCTTTGATAATTTTATTCTCTTCTCTAAAGCTGCCCTATGGTCCCTTCTATGTATTAATCTGCTTTGGAAAGAGAATTAAATGAAAAACATTTAGTTATAATAGCTTTAATATGGGTAGACTGTGCTAAGAAAAAGCAGTTTAAGTATTCACTGAGGACAACCTGGAATAATGCAGAACACTAAGACTTACTCCATAAACACAGCATCTATTAAGGGAGGCATAAAACTAATTTTGAAAAACAGCACATGGCATATTTTCCAACTGAGGGAGAAAAGATCTAAGAGAGAACTGATGTGCAATGAAACATTCTCACTCTTGACAACAGAAACATTTAAATGCATTTTTAAAATTACCAAACTTAAATTTTAGCAATGCCGTGTGAGATATATGTCTCATCCCCACTTTGATAAGTGTGGTCATATAGTGTTTTATTACCAAGAATACAAAGAGTTAATATCAACAAAGTTTTTAAATCTTCAGTTAATACAGAGAAATTACCCCATATTCCTCACAATCTTCAATTTTATCACTACTCTAGTAAAGTGTATCATCAAAGAAGCCGTTGAAATTCATGAAATTTATCAGAAAATATTATGTGCACAATGATGATCAATGTGCGTGCCATTTGGAATAGAAATCAAGCATTCGTGAATGTATGAATGTGTATGTGTGTGTCTATGGTAGATACACAGGAACACTTTACATATAAAAAGAAAATATTTGCCTTGTCAATATATAAATATACAGTGAGGAATAATCCTATAACTATTAGAAGCTTTGTGGGATCATTTAACCCTGGTAATCAGCATTGATCTAATATTCCAATCTGATATCATTTCTCAGTCTTCTTCCTTTTTTTTTTTTCTTCTTTACAGCACTTAGTCATGGCCTTCTTTGTAAATTATTTTAAACATATTTTTGTTAGATATGTGATACATGTTTTCCAGGTAATAATACCATTAATAAATTTATTTTATTTCCTTAAATATATCATACAAAGCTTTAGACTCTCCAAAAGATTCAAAAGGGGAAAAAAGTTTTTGACTTCAATAAATCCAATTCAAATCAAAATGGTAATGTTGTTTCCTGATTTCAATTTTCTTCTCTTTGCCTTCTTTGGTGAGTGTATAGTCTGGCTTCTTTGCATTAAATTCAAACCAGAAGGAATATTTCCATTCATTCATGAATAATCTAGTAAATAAGACTGTTTCCTAAATACATCTCTTTTTTAACAGGCCATTTTGTGTCTATTCATATTATACTTTAAAGAATGCTATCAATTTTGAATATGCTAAAAAAAAGTTTGAATATGCTTTTATCAAAAACTTACAAACAAAACCAGCCAACAAGCAGAATGCTATTCTCTATCATTCAAGCATCTTTGACCTGACATTTGTCTGCTTTGTCCTTATTCTCTCCCTGTTCTGCTCTCAGATTCTTCTCTACTTCCTACAACTTGAATTGTTGCATTCCCTAAGACTTGGTCCTTGCCCATTTGTCTTCTTTTTGCGCACTTGTTCTGGCAATATTGTCTCTCTCTAGGATGTCAGCAATCCTTTCAAATGATGTTCTTTGCCTCAGTTTCTCCCCTTAGCTCTCACTCCAACTGTCTCCTCTGAGGCACTGATAATTGAGTGTTAATTTGGTACCTCAGTGTGACCAGCAAATTCACTAACCTTTGTCCTGAACTTGCTTCTCTTACTGATCTCTTCTCTCTCCGTAGCACCGTCCTGTTCCCAGTCATTCTGCTAATAGTTTCCACACTGTGTTCTGAGTAAGCGAGGGGTACGTGTGGGGCTCTGGGTCTCACTCTCCTTCTCTCTGGCAGCTGTGCTTTTATTTATACATATTTTATAGAGTTTCTGGATGAGATTTTATTTGTCAATAAAACAATCAGTAGAATGGACCTGACAATAAACACTGCACTTTCCTTCACCACCCCACCCCCCAAAAAAGAATGAACCTGACAACCACTGATGAAAATTCTTAATGTCATTCTTAATCATTTATTAACATGACTTTCCTCCCACGGACAATCTCAGGGCTTTTAAACTCATGTTACTCTGGCTGGAAAAAGTAAAGTTTTGCTGAACTGTCTCCCAGTACCAGATGATCAGGTTGCAATATATTAATGGACTCCCTTATTATATTGTCTTCAAAGGTGGTTATAACCTCTCTCTAAGCCTTAGCTTACCCAAACTTTTTTTCCCTAAACAAATGATATTCTATTCTATCTTTTTGCTCAAAAATTCCTTCTTCATAAATCATCTCACTCAACTTTGCATGTGATAATACTACTTATTCTTCAAGCAGTAGTACAAAGAAATCTTCTTTGGAACCCAAGACAAAAATAATATCTTTCTACTTAGAACTTTCACAGCATTTTTTCATACCTCTCTATTTCATATATTCCTTCTTATGCTCAACTGTAAATATTGAGACATATGACATGTAATTTCTACTACAATCCTGCTCTAGAGGTTCTGTTTTTACCTTATTTGTAAATTACCTCATATCTACTGAATCCTTAATATAGAACTTTAAAAATATGTTCAATAAATCAGTGTATCTTTTAAAATTCCTTCCTTTTTAGATAAAAAGCAGCAAAGAACATATGTGTAATAAGGCAACCTGCCAGCTTCTGTAAAGCCAGTTGGTGTCAGGGAAGCAGGGAAGACTGATATATATTAATTATCCATCCTAGTTGTAAGAAATACTCTGTGATATTCCCTGTGATATGCACCTAAATTCTTCATTTAATATGTTTGTGGCATATTTAGTGTGCACCGACTCAGATAAGACTCCATAAGAGGAATTTCAACAGGCCACTGGAGTTTTACAAGTCAACTTCATTACAGTTTATTTATCAAATACGTTTTCATCAAGAACTAGATATAGGTTTGGTCACCAAAAGATCTTTCCTATAGTGTTTCTAATAAGGTCATAAAATCCATTTGTTGAAGAAGAGTACTTTATTTCAACCATATGTGTTGAGTTGAATCAACTTTAATGAAAATTACACTTCAGTCTCTTCTCAGTTTTCAGCAAGACCTCATCAACAGGCCTACAACAAAAAAGAATATCTATTTCTTAAGATATTTCCACAATTAAAGTCTCTATCTCAGCTACTCATTTCAAAATGGTCTGTGATACCTAGGATGGTCTCAGTTTTCTAATTTCAGTATCAAATGCACTTCCCAAGTAATGTATTGTTCTCACCCTTAAGATATAAACTTGATAGCATGGACCAGTCATTGCCAGGTTGATGATCAGTATAACCAAGGTGACCTTTACAAATACACATTTCAGAGCTCTAAAGTCAGGTTTGCTATATCAGAATTCTCAAGGGATATGATTTAAGATTGAATATATATCTTTAAAATGTATCCACCAACACTGCCTCCTAGTATTTCTGAACATAAGCTAGATTTGGCAAATAGAGATAAGAACTTATTCTGTGCTTCTCAGGAAAGCAAAACTAGAGAAGATGCTACATGTTAACAGATTAAACTTGAACTCTAGAGAAAAATCAGAAAGAAAATTTTCTAGCAAAAATATAAAGAGTTAGTTCTTTAAACTATGTCTGAACTCTGGCAAAATACATTGCTAAAAACTGGGGTTGTTAAGTCAGTGTTTGGAGAACAACCCACTAGATCATCCATAGCAAATAATTCCCTTAATTTAATTGAGTTTATCATTTTAATCAAAGTATTAGAATTAATTATATTATCATTGAGAGAAATTAATACCATCTATCTGTTTTACAAATCCATAATTCACTAATAAATTATCTAGCTAAAAGCAATTTTTATAAAATACACTTTCTAAATAAATTCTTAAGGATTTATTTCCTAAAATATGAAAATTCCAGGTAATAAAATTTATATTAAAAGCTGGATATGCTATCAGTATTTCTGGCATGAAGAATTATATTGCTCATTTTTTTATATAGTAGACATTTATTTGTCATTTCTAGATACCAGATACTAAGCTGCTGCTGCTGCTAAGTCGCTTCAGTTGTGTCCGACTCTGTGCGACCCCATAGATGGCAGCCCACCAGGCTCCCCCGTCCCTGGGATTTTCCAGGCAAGAACACTGGAGTGGGTTGCCATTTCCTTCTCCAACGCATGAAAGTGAAAAGTGAAAGGGAAGTTGCTCAGTCTTGTCCAACTCTTAGTGACCCCATGGACTGCAGCCTACCAGGCTCCTCCATCCATGGGATTTTCCAGGCAAGGGTACTAGAGTGGGGTGCCATTGCCTTCTCTGAGATACTAAGCTAGGCACTGGAAATACAAAGAAAATTAATTTTTTTTTGTAGCTTTAGGAGACTTCAGATTAGCAAATTTGCCTTCATCTTTAAAATTTGTCTGTATGATCTTATTTTTTATTTATATGTTACTAATTTTTTTTAGTATATTTTATGGTAGGCATTTCAAATCCACAAACTTTTGGGGGGGAAGGATATAAAGTGCAATAAAATACTTTAAAGGGTTATAGATTACAAAATCAATGCTTAGCATATAAATTTCTATATTTAATTGTTAATTCATTATTTGTGCTGCTTGAGCAGACGGTGTAGTGATTTGTCTATAAAAAGTATGTTGATCAATTTTGTGAAAAAGCCTGGCATAAAATAAGTTTATGTTTTATGACACTATAAACTGACTTAGGATTAAAAAAAATTAGTTGAAGGATAAATGTGATAGCCTACGAAACTCTGACTAATAAAGACTACCTCTTGCAGCACTGTAAGAAGATGAAAGTTGGAAGATACCAAGATTGCTGAGAAGTCCTGCATCAGAGGGGTCTGCATGAGAGGAAAATCACTAAGAAAAACGTATAGTTGACATAGCAGTTCATAGTCTTGTTTGGAGTTAGAAGAACAAGGATAATGCATTTCCATGTGATTGGAATTTATGGTGCAGTATAAACTAATAAAACCTACAGTACTTCAGATGTGTGTTTTTAGGTTCCTCATTCTGGGCAAAGTCAGATAAACAGTTATCTGTTACCATTAAAAGAATTAGTTTGCATTGCTTACATTAAATAATGGTCAGGATCAAAAGAGTCTGGATAGACTGGAAGAGTAAATGAGAATTAGTAGAACTTAATACGGAATCCTGAAATCAGGTTTAAAAATGACATGTGAGAGTTGCCTGTTACAGTTGTTTTGTACTGGTTCTTCATGGCCAGATACCAGTTTCATTGGTTAGTCATCTGTTTTGACTGATCAGTGCTTCTGACCTACCCACTGTTAAATATTTTGACTATCTTCTCTGCTGGGAAGTATAAATGAGGATTGTTAGCTATTATAAAATTATTGGTTGTCTCTAGAATTCATTCTCTTTTAAGAGCTCTAAAAATACAGAGTACATACAATTCTTGGGCTCCAAAATCACTGTGGAAGGTGACTTCAGCCACAAAATTAAAGGACGTGTGCTCCTTGGAAGAAAAGGTATGACAAACCCAGACCGTGTATTAAAAAGCAGGGACATCACTTGCCAAAAAAGGTCCATATAGTCAAAGGTATGGCTTTTCCAGTAGTCATGTATGGATGTGAGAGTTGGACTATAAAGAAGGCTGAGTGTCAAAGAATTGATATGTTCGAATGCTGGAGAAGACTCTTGAGAGTCCCTTGGACTGCAAGGAGATCCAACCAGTCCATCCTAAAGGAAATCAACCCTGAATATTCATTGGAAGGACTGATGCTGAAGCTGAAACTCCAATACTTTGGCCACCTGATGTGATGAGCTGACTCATTAGAAAAGACCCTGATGCTGGGAAAGATTGAGGGCAGGAGGAGAAGGGGACAACAAATGAAAAGATGGTTGGATGGCATCATCAACTCAATGGACGTGAGTTTGAGCAAACTGTAGGAGGGAGTGAAGGACAGCGAAGCCTGGCGTGCTGCAGTTCAGGGGTCAAGGAGAGTCGGACACGACTTAGTGACTGAATAACAGCAATGACATATAGTAAATGCAGTGTCAGAGCAGATGGGAATGGATGCATGTGTTCTTGTCTTCCAATTAAATATGACTGGACGGTTAGATAAAGCTTCTAAAAAAGGTCATATGATTTCAACTCAAGGAACACGAGTTGCTCAGACTCACTGGACATGAGTGAGCAAGCTTTGGGAGATGGTGAAGCACTGGGAAGCCTGGCGTGCTGCAGTGCAAGGCGTCACAGACTCAGACACGACTGAGCGGCTGAACAACAATAGGATCTGGAACAAAAAAGAAGAAAGTGCAATCATACTTCTAAGTGTATTTTCTCCAGCTCATATTTAATCTGGAAAATTGTTTACAAGTATCTCTATTGATACATTGGAAGGGGCTAAAAGCTATGACATACTAGTACTTGGGTATTCAGGAAGGAAAACATTAGTTGCTCAGTCATGTCTGATTCTGTGACCCCATGGACTGCAGCCCCCAGGCTCCTCTGTCCGTGGAATTCTCCGGGCAAGAATGCTAGGCTGGGTTGCCGTTCCATTCTCCAGGGGATCTAAGCCGGGTCTCCTGCATTGCAGGCGGATTCTTTACCATCTGAGCCACTAGGGAAGGAAAAAGGAATAAGAAAACATAGCAGAAATAAAACAGAACTATAAAAGATAAAAATTTCCCCTGTGAGATGGATGTAAGAACGAACTACTAACAATAGTTTAAAATTTGAGCATGAGAAAGTGAGTTATTAATCACAGATACAATTCAAGGGGGTGTTAGATGAACACTGATTTATCTAGTGAAAAGGAGGGAATGTGTTAGAGCTGAGCTATGTGATTTCTCAGTTGTCATTCAAATCACTAATTGGTTGAAGCAGAGAATCTCAACTGGGGGTAGCTTATCCCCTCCAGGGGCACATCTGGCAAGACTAGAAGACGTTTTTGTTTGTCACAAGTTCGGGTGGTGCTAGCGCGTGCAGACTAAGGATGCTGTTAGGTATCTTACATTGTGCAAGATGGTGTTCCACAACAAAGAACTATCCAGTTAAAAATGTGAATATGGCTGTATTGATGAATACTAAAGCTAAATTAATAACGGTTTCCATTTAGTAAAATATAACCTATTCCATGTTTATGGGATACTTAAGTCTCATAGATGTCAATTTAAAAACATATACTCTCAACTTACTGCTTTTGTTAATACAGTAAGATGAAAGACATTTTCTAATTTATGTCCAAATTTTGAGTTTCACTTTGTATAATATTTTTTCTCCTTTATGCCTTACTTGGCATGTGTTCCTTATTTGTCCCGACTGTCCTGCTTTGTTAAGTTCTATTTCTGCCATTCAGTTTTCCTATTAGTGACAGTGATACCTTGCTTTCCCCAAAATGCTGGCCATATTCCAACTGAGTAATTGTATTTTACCTTTCAGGGTTTTTCTTGTAGTTTTCTGAAATGTTGGGCAATTTTCTTATATATTTGAAGTATGTAATCTTTAGTAATGGCACCATTTTGAGTGACAGAAACAAAAATGAAGATCAATGTTTATGTGGTAAATCTACTGTTACTATTACTATTTTTTTTCTTTTAATTTCTGAAGCATTAGGGGTTTTCTAAAATGGAGGAGTATTGGTAGCAGACTCATCATTTGTGTATATCACTCTTTGTCTTCTTTAGTGGATAATCTTTTGCTAAATTATATCAATTTAACAATGAGTGTAGAGTTTTATGTGACAGATGTTGTACGCACTTTGTAAACATTAATTTATTTAATTTTTATAATAAATCATGAAGTATAAGTATTACTACTATTTCATTTTATCAGTGATGAAATAAAGTCACAAGAAAATTTAATAAGTTGTCCAAAGCCATTCAGCCAATAAGTTGGATAGCTGCTTTCAAACCCAGGTAGTCTAGCTACATAATCCATACTTTTAAACAGTAGCTAGAAGTGCTGCTTCTCCAGCACTTCGACCCCTGAGCCAGGAAGATCCCCTGGAGAAGTGAATGGTGGCCCACAGCAGTATTCTCACTTGGGAAATTTCATGGCCAGAAGAGCCATAATATATATTTCAGATATATATACAATATATTCACAAATAGACACATACACACAAATGTGTATATACACATTACTGTAAATAAAATATTTAGAATAGAATTGTACAAACTTCATATTATAATTATAAGCTTATTTTATATGTTCAACAATCTTAGATGACAGGTATAGTTATTATTATATGGTGCTGCAATAATAGGTTCAGAATAGTTAAAAAATACTTCCTTCAAATGACACAACAAACCAACAGAAGAAATGTGATGCGAACCCATAAGTCTGGGTCTAGTCCATAATCTGAAACACCAGTTCCCTACTAAACATTTGTTAAAAGTCTTTCCTACATTGAGTAATTTTTCAGTATATAAACTTTAATTAGGTATTGTTCTTAGGCTTCACAAATTGTTTTCCAGTTTCCCATTCCACTTCAAGTACTGAGTATGAAAGATGTGTACAGTTTGGTTTCTTAGCCTTATAGAATATATACACTTCTTAAGCCAACTAAGGATGTGTTTCTTTTTGGACATTATTCCTGCCTCTGAATTCTAGGTAAAATTCCAACAATGTAGATATATCTGTAAAATATTTTTTTAAAAACCATCCTCCTATTTCAGCTACAGTTTTTCTGTCTTGTTACTACTCAGTGTTACCACATTAATTGCCACTTCAGGAAAAACTGAAGGTCCTGTTTCTAAAACTTAAGATTTAAAACAGTGTTTTCAACTTTTTAATACAACAGTATGTGTAGCACTGTTCTTCATAATAGGGAAAGTGAAACTCAGTATTAACAAGAAATGTAGCTAAGTCAATTCTGTTATGCCAATAGGGTGGATTAGACTCTATTGTTAAGATATTTATGAAGAATATCTAGTAGCATGGGAAGCATGTATATTATGTTATTACATAAAGATAAAGTATAATGACTACTATTTAAAAATAAGCATAACAGAAAAGACTGAAAGAAAATACATTAAAATATGCTTTGTGAATGTTATTGAAAAAATGGTTATTTTTCATTTTAAATCTTAGTGTTTTATTTTCAGAGCTGAAATATTTTTGTCTTTAGTTGATTAAGTCTTGAGATTAATTCTGCTTTTTCAAAATTATTAGAAAATACTTATTGGATTGTTTAAGGATAGAATCTATTTTGTTTTCTAAGTGTATTTATTTTTATGCAAAAGATCAAGTACACAATATTTAAATTTATTGAAAAATTATTGAGAAATATGTGCAAAAGGTACTGTGGACAAAATAGTAGCAAGATATGGCCTCTGTTCGCTAAGAACTCAAAGAAAGATGTGAATGGGCACCTGATATGAAGAGTCCACTCACTGGAAAAGGCCCTGATGATGGGAAAGATTGAGGGCAGGAGGAGAAGGGGATGACAGAAGACGAGATGGTTGGATGGCATCACTGACTCAATGGACATGACTCTGAGCAGACTCCAGGAGATGGTGAAGGACAGGGAATCCTGGCAGGATGCAGTCCATGGGGTCACAGAGAGTCAGACAGGATTTAGCTACTGAACAACAACAAGGAAAGGGCTCCAGGACTGTGAGAGTTTTAGGGAAGAGGTACAAATAAAAGACTGTGGGAACTTAGGTAGACATGTTTCAGACTATGCGGTCTGAGGGACTTTCCATGAAGTATGACAATCAGGGAGAACTTAAATAATGAGGACCTTGAATACAGAGAAGAGGATTTTTAAAAGTAACATGGAAAATAATATAATTTCAAATTTTTCATATACCAAACTCCAAATAGCCACTTTCAGTATCAACTAACTCTGCATCACTCTTCTAACATCTTGGTCTCATCTTATTTTGCTTTATACATGTGGTTTCAAAAATTACTATAGTCTGTCACACTACTTGCAAGTCTGAGTGACAGGATAGGAACACAGTCCTCATATCCAAGAACTATTCATTCTTCAAGTCTTATTATTCTCTTACTTTGAATTTTTATTTGCCAGGGAAGGACCTAAAATGTGAAAGAGGCCCTAAGTAGTAGTAATTTATTTTTATAAAACATCTCATCCAGTGTTATTGCTGTTCAGTTGCTCAGTTGTGTCCAACTCTTTGTGACTCTATGAACTGCAGCACGCCAGGCCTCCTTGTCCTTCATCTCCCAGAGTTTACTCAAACTCAGGTCCATTGAGTTGGTGATGCCATCCAATCATCTCATTCTCTGTCATCTCCTACTCTTCCTGCCTTCAATCTTTTCCAGCATCAGCGTCTTTTCTAATGAGACAGCTCTTTGTATCAGGTGGCCAAACTATTGGAGCTTCAGCTTCAGCATCAGATCTTCCAAAGATCAATGGAAGACCTATTAGTCACTTCCATTGATCTTCTTTGCTATAAATTAGTAGTCACAATAAGTGAAAATTCATCTTGCGACAACTCCAAAATTGGTTACAGTTCAAGAAAACATCTGTGTTTAAATATTTCAGCTGTACTAAAAGTGACCAACAGTAACAGAATGTTTATTGGATGAATGAGCTAAAGAAGAATGCGTTGTAGATATGGACTGAGTTATATTTTTGAACTGATTCCCTAAAATCTTCTTCTCTTAGAAATCCTACATAAGCATTTCTACCTAAATTGGTCTTTGACAGAATGGTTATTAGGAGAAGGGCTCTTAATTCTTCTTCTTATGAGTTATGTCTAAAAAAGTTTCCCCTGAAGATAAAATTGAAGAATGAAATGAACTGCTTAGGTTACTGATACCTGCCATCACCTAAATCTCAGAGTAGCATACCCTAAATCTTCAAAGGCTCAGCTGACATTTTCATGCCATTTTTATTTCACCCAGACCAAATCTGAAAGTATTTCAAGAGCAAATGCGGTCTAGTCATATTCCTATTTCTCTCAAAAAATACCATAGAATTGGAACAGTAATTCACACATCCTCTCTCAAAGTGTTTAAAACTTGAAGATAGTTCACCACCTAAATCACTTGGCAGTTTTTACCAGTTTTTATTGCAGTCGTATTCCTTTAAACTTCTCCGCCGGATGTTCATTCTGTTCATATACTTAGTGCCTTGTCATTTTGACTGCTTCTGGATAATGCTCTCTATCTTAAAAAATACGGTTTGAAGGAAATTGGCTCCTGGCTCTTATCATAATAGCACAATTGGCAAGTCTCCATGTACCCTAAAGGGCCATAATACAGAGAATATCTGCATATTTAATCTTACATGGTGGGAAACAAGGTACCTGCCGTTGTTAGAACACAGCTCAGCTCGCTGGCAAGAGGATTGCCCACTCTGAAATGTTCTTGATATGGAATTACTTGATCTAATATATGGTTGAATTATTGTTCTAAGAAATCAGAAAGTGTTATTATGGAAATGTTCTACATATTCACTTGATATACTTGTTTAAAACAAAATCATTCCCTTTGGTGTCATTTAACAATGTTTATATTTATTTTTTCCTCATACATTTTTTTACCACTAGAAATTCATACACTATCTAAAATGCAATACTGTGCCATTTCATATACCATGTTAGAACAGTTGTTTCCAAAATACAGAGGGCAAGAAATGTACAATTGTATGAAATATATATGATTATTGAAATGATCTTTATGAATACCCATGACATTAAAATGTGTAGAGCTTGCTGTAAGTATTCTGATTGCTGATTTGCTCTACGGTGAAGTCCACTCACAATGAGAAAAATAAAAAAAAAATTATTTTCTTTAAGAAGAAAAGCTTTAAAACCTGTTTTTAAGATACAAGCTATTCTATCATTTATAAAACCACCACAACTTTTTCCATTTCCAACATCAGTAGAAACAAGGCAGTCAAACCAAAAGAAACTGATTTCACAGTTGTTTTTCTCTGATTTGATTTAGTTTGTGGTTTTCATACCTATAATTTTGAGAACTACAAGATTTAAAAATTGCAGGCACACACAAGAAATGTGACATCGAACATCAGTAAATGACAGTCTTGTGTTCATACATTTTTGCCATATCACTGGCTACCTGCTACATTACAGACAAATGCAGAATTTTTAATATAGTAATAAGTCAACCATAGCTTTATTTTTAATATAATAATAAGTCAATCATTTCTTTTGGACTTTGAAATGAGAACATCATGCTGGAGAAAACCTTCCAGCCCTTTCAATAGGAATTAATATAAATGAGGAAATCTGATGTCCTTGTCAATGTTGATTTTTAGGCTAAATAGCCATGCTAAATGCATCTTGAAAGTAAATTTACTGACCTAAACAAAAATGTTTTTGAATATTTCTGTTTATAATAAAAATTCTGTCATATTATTTAGATAGCTAGAATAAAGAATGAAAAGGTTTTACTATATGTCTGAAAACTCTAAATATATATGTAACAGTTTTTGAGATACAGTTTCTTCTCTTCTTCCTATTATCTTTCTCTAATAATCTTTTCTCTTTAGATCTGAAATTCAGAGCAAGGAACCAGAAAGCAATTCACTGTGGTCTTATTATGAGAATCAAAGGGCTTGCTGAAACCCAGGGGTAATATCGAGAAGTGAAACACTGGCACTGACTTCAGTCTGTATAGCATATATCTTTGTGCAGTTTGTTTATTATAAGCCTTACCTTATGAGGCAAATAAATCAGGACTGTGTGAGTTGGGCCTTTGGAGGAGAGACTAACTGGAGTCCATTCACATCCTTAGATCTGATTTGTACTGGAAGCAACTGACAGAAGGAAAAAAAAGAAACAGACATTGTGGATGAGAATAGGACTGGAAATGAACAATTATAACTATGAGAACAATTTATTTGATATTTTAGTGTTTAAATTTCATGGCAGTAAATAAAGTACAAACATAGACAAAGAACTGTGCTTTTTTACATCACGGAGGATAAAATGCCTGTGAATTTAAAATGAAAGTGGATTTGGTTTTGCTGATCACTGCTGGTAGTAAGCAACTGGCTAGATGTCTCAAATCTCACTTTCGAAAAGCCTCTTTTCTATTGGTGATGATAAATTTGCCCCTTGCTTATACTTATCAGTGGGTGTTCAGTTGTTACAGCAGATTGGAAGTGATTCATTTCATTTACTGGATATTTTCAAAAGCAGAGAATTTCACACTCTGTGGAGTGCTGCTTCAACCAAAGGTAAAGAATATTACAGCTTATGGGAGTGATAATTAAAGTCAATAATAATCTACAAGTCTCCTTGGCTCTGCAATGTTGGAAGGGATCCTTTGCCATTGTGTACTTGTCTGGTTGAGGATGCTCTCAACCAGAATCAGCCTCCTGAATCAGGCTGAAATTGTGATTCAAATGGAAGGTGCTAAAGTCATATTCTTAAGCTTTCACATGGAAAGTTAAAATATGCAAATGCATGTTGCAATGATGAAGGTAGTGTATAAAGGTAAAATAATTTACAGGAAAAATAATGAAAGCCTATTTCAATGTATGATATACCATCTTATATAAAGTAAGTAAAGAAAAAGGTAATCAATAGATAAAACAGAATAAACTCACAAAGAAAAATGCCTAGTATATTCCAAACATTGTGAAAACAATGTATAACAATGTTAAATAGACAGTCTCTGACTATGATGGATATTTACTTTCATTTTCCTTGTAAAGAAGTGAAACAGCCAGGTTTTGTGTTACTAAGAAGAAAACTAGATGAGGTATTCCCTATATGTTTCAGAGAAAATAGCATTGTCCAAAGAGTATGTGGGCAGAGGAGTCAGAGTGATGATTTGGAATGCTTTGGTCAGAAATAAGAGAATTAGACTCCATTAAGAAGTTAGCTCTGTTAGCAGCTGACACATTTTTGACCCTCATATATTCAATCTCAAATTTCACACTTTCATAAAGAAGGGATCAGAAATGTTTCCAGAAGAGAGTACTTTATTTTACACTGTGCTATGGATTTGAAATAATTGTGTATGGGAATTGGGGTAGGAGGAGAGTAGATCAATTTATAAAATTTTGAGCAGACTGGATTATAAAAGTTATCTTGATAATTTCTTTGTCTCTGAAAATGCAGCCTTTGAGAGAAAAATACACTGGGATTGACTAAGCTTGTATATAAATCCTTGTTTTAAAACAGCCACTTATGCAAATATGATACACTACTTAAATATTATCCTCTGAATCAATTAATATTAACATAGTGGGGTTCAAATTCGGTATCCACGATAACTACCTGTTCAAGCTTTGGAAAGTCACTTAACTTCTCAAAATCACTAATTGTGAAATTAAGCCTCAATTTCTACTTTTATAAATGAACATCATAATAACAATCATCATAATTTCTAAGGCAAAGGATGGTTATAATCATTATACTATTTAGTATTTATAACAAGACCATGTAATGCTGTTACACCGAACATTATCTTTGCATAACCATTATTAAAATTGAGTAAAAAAATCCCACTTAAATATCCATACCAATATATTTATCATGTAGTTGTGACTTAACATTTCATTTATTTATTAATTTGAGAAGCATAAATTGTAGATTTATATACCAATCATCACTCTAGCATATTGAGATATTAAAATAGATAAAATATAGTTCCATCTTTTATTATTTAACATAGGCCTCAGTTCAGTTCAGTTGCTCAGTCGTGTCTGACTCTGCAACCCCATGGACTGCAGCACACCAGGCCTCCCTGCCCATCACCAACTCCCAGAGTTTACTCAAATTCATGTCCATTGAGTCGGTGATGCCATCCAACCATCTCATCCTCTGTCGGCCCCTTCTCCTCCTGCACTCAATCTCTTCCAACATCAGGGTCTTTTCAGATGAGTCAGTTCCTTGCATCAAGTGGCCAAAGTATTGGAGTTTCAGCTTCAACATCAGTCCTTACAATGAACACCCAGGACTGATTTCCTTTAGGATGGACTGGTTGGATCTCCTTGCAGTCCAAGGGACTCCCAAGTATTCTCCAACACCACAGTTCAAAAACATCAATTCTTCGGTGCTCAACTTTCTTTATAGTCCAACTCTCACATTTATAAACCTAGATGATCATAATTCAGAGAGCCAGCTTGAAGCTTAAAGTAGATGAACACTTATTTGTCTCTTGTGTAATAATTCAAAGCAGAAAGATCTGTTTCACATAGCTTTTCAGAAACCAGGTTCTTTTCATCTCTTCTCACCATCCCTGACTACATTGTCACAGCTAGGTAGCCTCCACTAGATTGAAGTTGTTCAGAAGTAAAAAGAGATCATGGAAGAGGCATGTCCACTCTCTTAAGGGGCCTGGAGTGAAGAGAACATTTTATATCTTCTTACCTGCATCTGTGAAAACTTAGCAAACATGACAACTCTAATTGCAAGGGAGACTGGAAATGTAATATAGATAGACAGCCAAGTTTCTACCTATTTTCAAGGTAGATGGGGAAAAGGGATTTTGTTTGACAGCTAGCAGTCTTTAATAAATAGCCTTCTGAAACTCACTCTGTGCTGGAGGAGAATGATATTACGATGCAGTGTGAAACAACTAATACAATTATATGTACCTGCTAATTAAAGAAGGTCAGAAACAGCCTGAATCATCAAAGTGTCTTATTAAATGTCAATTTCTCTAAATTTGGTGTTTGGCCCAATGTTAACCTTTGATAATGTTTTCACCAGTGTGCATAAAAATAAAAGTGATGAAATAAGCTCTCACAAATGTAAGCTATGTTTATTAAAAAGCTATTTTTACTTTAAATTAATGTCTTCTATTTTTTGCTGTTAAAATGTCCTTCACAAAATGATGAGGTCATAAACCAGCTTTGTTTGGTTTTGAACGTCTTTAGTGTTCACTCTCGGAGAAGGCAATGGCAACCCACTCCAGTACTCTTGCCTGGAAAATCCCATGGACGATGGAGTCTGGTAGGCTGCAGTCCATGGGGTCGTAAAGAGTCGGACACGACTGAGTGACTTAACTTTCACTTTTCACTTTCATCGATTGGAGAAGGAAATGGCAACCCACTCCAGTGTTCTTGCCTGGAGAATCCCAGAGACGGGGGAGCCTGGTGGGCTGCCCTCTATGGGGTCGCACAGAGTCGGACACGACTGAAGCGACTTAGCAGCAGCAGTAGTAGCAGTGTTCACTCTCTCCTGTCTACTAACATTCCCCCTTGACCAAAGTGCACTTGTGTCCTGAGTTTTAAACTGTGAAGTACATGGAAGATGCAATGTTCTGTGCATGTCTGAGAACCACTTGCTTTTTTCAGTATCATCTTATAAGATTTTCTATTGTTGACTTATTTGAAGGAAGTATATTTTTGGCACAATATCATTCAAAAATATATTTAAAAAAACATAATTTATAGCTTTCACAAACATAAAATAAACAAGCATATAAAATAAACACTGCCAACAATTTTACTCATTAAGTAGTGAGGAAGCCAATAGAATACTAAAACCAATTCAATGGAGCATTTAAAGAACACACATGTTTGGGCAATACAGAATGCTGGAATGAATTTATAACTAGATGCAAAAGTAGCTAATATCCACAAGGCAATGATCAGTTGCATCTCTATCAGACACAATAAAATCTATTTATATTTCTATAGATAAGGATAATTTGTATGACAAATATATTTCTCTAGTATGTAAGACTGAAAATAGCTTAAAAGTCAATGGAAAGTGGAAATAACTCAGAAGAGCACTCTGGACAGGACACTAGTGATAGTCTTACCTGCATGCAATTTATTCACAATATTGCTTGACAATATTAAAGAGCTTTAATTCTCCCCGCAATTTTGATATATCTTTTCTCATGTCAAAATTTAATAATGTAAACTTATTATGAAAACATTTGAATCCCTGCTTTAGAAGTAATAAGCTTCCATACAAATTGTGAAATTATTTGTTCTAGTTCTGTGAAGAATAACATTGGTGGCTTGATAGGGAGTGCATTGAATCTATAGATTGCTTTGCATAGTATACTCATTTTCACAGTACTGATTCTTCCAATCCATGAACACGGTATATTTCTCCAGCTACTTGTGTCCTCTCTGATTTTTTTCATCAGTGTTTTATAGCTTTCTATGTATAGGTCTTTTGTTTCTTTAAGTAGATATACTCCTAAGTATTTTATTCTTTTTGTTGCAATGGTTAATGGTATTGTTTCCTTAATTTCTCTTTCTGTTTTCTCATTGTTAGCATATAGGAATGTAAGGGATTTCTGTTTGTTAATTTTATATCCTGCAACTTTACTATATTCATGATTAGCTCTAGTAATTTTCTGGTAGAGTCTTTAGGGTTTTCTATGCAGAGGATCATGTCATCTGCAAACAGTGAGAGTTTCACTTCTTCTTTTCCTATCTGGATTCCTTTTATTTCTTTTTCTACTCTGATTGCTGTGGCCAAAACTCCCAAAACTATGTTGAATAGTAGTGGTGAGAGTGGGCACCTTTGTATTGTTCCTGACTTTAAGGGAAATGCTTTCAATTTTTAACAAGTGGTGCTGGGAAAACTGGTTAACCACTTCTAAAAGAGTGAAACTAGAACACTTTCTAACACCATACACAAAAATAAACTCAAAATGGATTAAAGATCTAATTGTAAGACCAGAAACTATAAAACTCCTAGAGGAGAACATAGGCAAAACACTCTCCAACATAAATCACAGCAAGATCCTCTGTGACACACCTCCTAGGATATTGGAAATAAAAGCAAAAATAAACAAATGGGACCTAATGAAACTTAAAAGCTTTTGCACAACAAAGGAAACTACAAGCAAGGTGAAAAGACAGCCTTCAGAATGGGAGAAAATAATAGCAAATGAAGCAACAGACAAAGGATTAATCTCAAAAATATACAAGCAACTCCTACAGCTCAATTCCAGAAAAATAAATGACCCAATCAAAAAATGGGCCAAAGAACTAAACAGACATTTCTCCAAAGAAGACATACAGATGGCTAACAAACACATGAAAAGATGCTCAACATCACTCATTATCAGAGAAATGCAAATCAAAACCACAATGAGGTGCCATTACACGCCAGTCAGGATGGCTGCTATCCAAAAGTCTACAAGCAATAAATGCTGGAGAGGGTGTGGAGAAAAGGTAACCTTCTTACACTGTTGGTGGGAATGAAAACTAGTACAGCCGCTATGGAGAACAGTGTGGAGATTTCTTTAAAAAACTGGAAATAGAACTGCCATATGACCCAGCAATACCACTCCTGGGCATATGCACCAAGGAAACCAGATCTGAAAGAGACACATGCACCCCAGTGTTCATTGCAGCACTGTTTATAATAGCCAGGACATGGAAGCAACCTAGATGCCCATCAGCAGACAAATGGATAAGGAAGCTGTGGTACATATACACAATGGAATATACTCAGCCATTAAAAAGAATTAATTTGAATCAGTTCTAATGAGATGGATGAAACTGGAGCCCATTATACAGAGTGAAGTAATCCAGAAAGACAAAGACCAATACAGTATACTAACGCATATATATGGAATTTAGAAAGATGGTAACAATAACCCTATTTACAAAACAGAAAAAGAGACACAGGTGTATAGAACAGACTTTTGGACTCTATGGGAGAAGGTGAGGGTGGGATGTTCAGAGAGAACAGTATTGAAACAAGTATACTATCAAGGGTGAAACAGATCACCAGCCCAGGTGGGATGCATGAGACAAGTGCTCAGGGTTGGTGCACTGGAAAGACCCAGAGGGATGGGATGGAGAGGGAGGTGTGAGGGGGGATCGGGATGGGGAACACATGTAAATCCATGGCTGATTCATGTCAGTGTATGACAAAACCCACTACAATATTGTAAAGTAATTAGCCTCCAACTAATAAAAATAAATGAAAAAAAAAAAAAAAGAAATAATAAACTATATGGTGTTTATTATAGTATTCAGTATATTATTGCTGCCCACAATTACTATTATTATTAGTGTTTTTCTTAAACATACATTTTTTTTTGTTAGAGTAAGACTAGATGGTATGATTCAGTCACTAATCAATACAAAGCTTGTAAAATAGCGTTTTTATGAGAAACAAGTGTACTTATGATAACAAAAACTTAGTAATGAGAGACACTATTTCCAATTTTGCAAGTATTTGAATGTATGCCTTGGTACCAGTCGGGTTCTCATATCATCTTCTATTTTATTGTTTGATTGCAATATATGAAGATAGTTAAAAAAGGAAGGATTGTTGGCACCCTGAAAAAGTCTTGGGGCTGTCCCCACTGGTGTAACTGAATCACATTTTTAGAACTGCAGCACTAAGTCATAAGCTCACACTTATCTAGACAACACTAGCTTTTGTCTTCATGTCACCTAAAGATCTTCCTTCCTGTTTTGCTGTTCCTATCTTCCCATTACCTCTACCTGCTTTCATATTCTCTTTCTCCTCCCCCTTTTCTTCAGATGAAGTGTCTGTACTCCTTAAAAATGGCAGCAAGTTTGCTTGGGCCTTTATTTTCATATTGGGTGACCACTCAAGAACACGGCTTTATCAATTTTCCTCTCTATGTCTAGCATCATCAATTATTTCCTCTAATACCTCACTCTCATCAACTTATAATCACAGTGTGATCTTCAAATATTTAAAGTAAAATAAAACGAAATGAAATGAATCTCTCTTGCACCCATATTCCTGTCTACTTGCTGCTCTATTTCTGTTAATTCTTAAAGCACAGAGTGGAATGTATAGAACTTGTTTGTATACACAACCTCCAATTCCTCTTTTATTCCCACGAGGACCTTTTACAATAAATCATATTCTCCTACTTCTCTGCACAAATGTTGTGGTCAATGGTGAGACTCACTTGGCTAAATCTGATGTTAATTCTCCATACTTGTCTTATTTGTTTTAGAAACAACATCTTATGGTTGGCCCCTGGCAACCCCTTCGATCATTTTCTTCAGTTGGCTTTCAGGACTCCCTTCCAATAATTTTCTTCATTGCTACTTACCCCCAGGCTCTTTGTTGACTCTCCTCATCTCTCCTACTTTTATATTTAGACTGTTTCAAAGAAATATCATTTCTTAGATTTCTTTTGTTTTGAATTTATATTCATGCACCTGATAATGTCAAATTTTCCTCTGAACCTCAGAATAAAATATTCAAATACAAACCACAAATCTACTGCATTGTCTACAAATTTAACATATCAAAATCATACTAATAATTCCATCTCTAATTTATTCTTTTTTATTTTCCTCATTTTCACAAATGACACTACATTTTCCAGCTTCTGCTGCTGCTGCTAAGTCACTTCAGTCATGTCCAACTCTGTGCAACTCCATAGATGGCAGCCCACCAGGCTCCTCTGTCCCTGGCATTCTCCAGGCAAGAACACTGGAGTGGGTTACCATTTCCTTCTCCAATGCGCGAAAGTGACAAGTGAAAGTGAAGTCTCTCAGTCCTGTCCAACTCTTAGCGACCCCACGGACTGCAGCCCACCAGGCTCCTCTGTCCATGGGATTGTCCAGGCAAGAGTACTGGAGTGGGGTGCCATTGCCTTCTAATCAGGCTAAACTCTTAGCTTCATCTTTGGCCTTTCTCTTTTTATTATACCCCTTTTCCAACCACTCAGCTCACTTCCCTTCCCTATCCTCTTCCAAAGCTAATCTTCTGGCTTAGTGCACCATTATATATTCTTAATAATATTGTTGGGATTATTTTTTTAGTGTTCTGATTTTCTACCTTCTGTACTTGTCCCCCTATGCTGGGCAAGATTGAAGGCAGGAGGAGAAGGGGATGACAGAGGATGAGATGGTTGGATGGCCTCACTGACTCGGTGGACGTGAGTTTGAGCAAGCCAGGAATTGATGGGCAGGGAAGCCCGGTATGCTGCAGTCCATGGGGTCGCAAAGAGTCGGACACGACTGAGCGACTGAACTGAATTGATCTGGACTCTAGTTTCAAAACAGTAGATATGTAACTGAAAATCATCTTTATTCTCACTGCAGAATCCTCTAATATTTTCTGATCCCATGGAGATTAAAAGTCAAAGTCCCACTGAAACCCTCAAGGCTCTCAGAGTTCAGCTCCTCCTTGAACACTCATCTCATTTCATACTGCTGCTGCCTAGACCTTCCTCTGTGCCAGTCTTCTGGCTCCTTGACATTCCGGTGCACACCAGCTGCCTGGAGTGCCCTACTCTCAGATCTCCAGATGAGCTACCTTGCCCCGTTCACGTCTTTGATCAAAGGTCATCTCCTCATTTGGACCTCTATTTAAAATTACAGTTCCTTTCACAGTTAGTACTACTCACTGTGTTATTTTTCTCCCTATTATTTACTATCAGCTATCATTTTTTTGAAGTATAGTTGATAATGTACAATATCACAGTTTCAGATTTATAATATATAGTGATTCAACTTTTTTGCAGGTTGTATTCCATTATAAGGTATAATTCCCTCTGCTGTATAGTAAGTCTTGCTGCTTTTCTCTTTTATGTAGGGTGGTTTGTACCTGTCAATCCCATTCCTCTGACTAGTTCCTTCCACTTTCCCTCTCCCCTTTGTAAACATGTTTGTCTTTTATGTTTGTGATTCTGTTTCTATTTTGTATATACATTCACTTGTATTATTTTGTAGTGTCCACATGTAAGTAGAAGTATATCATATAGTATTTGCCTTCTGTCTTATTCCACTAAGTATAATATTTTCTCTAGGTCCTTCCACATTGCTGCAAATGGCAATATTTCATTATGTTTTTTATGGCTGGGTAACATATCTATATCTATTTTCCAGGGCTTCCCAGGTGGTTCAGTGGTAAAGAACCTTCCTGCCAATGGAGGAGATGCAGGAGATGCAGGTTTGATCTCTGGGTCAAGAAAAATCCCCTGGAGTAAGAAATGGCAATCCACTCAGGTATTCTTTCCTGGAAAATTCCATAGACAGAGGAGCTTGGCCAGCTGCAGTACATGAGGTTGCAAAGAGTCAAACACGACTGAGTGATTGCACACACATCTGTCTATGTAGATGGATAGAGATATAGTGCATCATCTTAACCCAACAGTCTGCTGATGGGCAGCTAGGTGGCTTCCATGTCTTGGCTATCAAATTGATAAATAGCGCTGCTATGAACACTGGAGTGAGTGTATCTTTTTGAAGTGAAAGTAAAAGTGAAAACCACTCAGTCATGTCCGATACAATCCCATGGACTGTATAGCCCACCAGGCTCCTCCCTCCACGGATTTCTCCAGGTAAGCATACTTGAGTAGATTGCCATTCTCCTCTCCAGGGGATCTTCCAGACCCAGAGATTGAGCCCGGCTTCCCTGCTTTGCAGGCAGATTCTTTACAGTCTTAGCCACCAGGGAAGCCCCATCTTTTTGAATTAGTGTTTTTATTTTTTCTAGATGTATATCCAGGAGTGGCATTTCAGGATGTTGAGTAGCTATGTTGAGTATCTTTTTATGGGCTTCCCTGGTGACTCAGAGGGTAAAGCATCTGCCCGCAATGTGGGAGACCCGGGTTTGATCCTTGGGCCAGGAAGATCCCCTGGAGACAGAAATGGCAACCCACTCCAGTATTCTTGCCTGGAGAATCCCATGGATGGAGGAGCCTGGTAGGCTACGGTCTGTTGGGTCTCAAAGAGTCAGACAGGACTGAGCGATTTCACTTTCTGGTCATCTTTATGTCTTCTTTGGAGAAATGTCTATTTAGGTCTGCCTGTTTTTTGATTGGGTTCCTTGTTTTCTTGATACTGAGTTTCATGAGCTATTTGTATGCTTTGGAGATTAATCACTTGTTGGTTGCTTCACCTGCAAATATTTTCTCCCATTCTATAGGTTGTCATTTCATTTTGTTTATGGTTTTCTTTGCTGTGAAAAGGAAGTTTATTTAGGTCCTATTTGTTTATTTTTGTTTTTATTTCCATTACTCTAGGAGACAGAAAAAAGATATTGCTGCAATTTATGTCAAAGAGTCTTCTGCCTATATTTTCCTCAAAGTTTTATAATATCTGGTTTTACATTCAGGTCTTTAACCCATTTTGAGTTTATTTTTGACATGTACACAGTGCTATATTAAAACAGATATCCAACAAGGACCTACTGTATAGTACAGGGAACTCTATTCAATACCTTGTAACAACATAAATAGGAAAATAATTTGAAAAAATAGATACATGTATATGTATAATGGAATAATTTTGCTATACACCTGAAACCAACACATTGCTAATCAGTTATGCTCCAATATAAAATAAAATTTTGAAAAGGCAAAAAAAAAAAAAAAAATTAAATTAAATTAACAAATTAAATTAAGCTAAAAAGAAAAAAAAAAAAAAAAAAAAAGGAACAACAAGACAATCCAGAAATAACTAAGGGAGGTCTTAACCAGAATGCAAATAAAAATATTATTTGTTGCAGTAGCAGCAAATATAGTAACAAGAAATGTATAGATTTGGTCAACAAAAAGACAGTCTGGTTCATTAAGGGCTCATAAAATAGTCAAGTAATTGGCAATTCACAGAGAGAAGAATCACACATAAATATTATGAATGAGAAGGTAAACGTTCTTTAGAAATAGCAGAAATTTAAAAAATTAAATATTAATGCTATATGCAAGTATATACCAAAAGTTTGTAAAGTTTATATTAAAGGATTGTTTTAACTTAGACATGTCAAAAGATAAAGGAAATAAATTAAAAGGTATGAATGCTGTCAAAGAAAACGAGATTGTACCTTGAGAGTTATTCCTGAGTCAGAGGGGTAGAAACGCCAAAGGAGAATGTTCAGCAGTGTATACTGTTGGGGAAAATTCAAGCAGGCAACAGTTTCATAAATGATGAGATTTGGCAATCTGGAGTTGATTGCAATGCTGAATATCCTTTTGTGCTGTCAGTAATGTTGGGTTTCTGAGGGTTTACAAACTTGAACCTAGGTAGACCCTTGCTGTGCCTTAGAAGGAATTACCCTACAAAACGTGTGTCCCTTAATGCATGATGGTGTATGGCAGTAAGGTCATTAACCCCAAAATTTAGAAAAAAAATGCTTTATACTTAAAAAATAATAAAAATTCTGTATATTAATAGTTTTCTTTTTAATTTTATTTACTTGGTTGTGCTGGATCTTCGTTGCTGCATGGATTTTTTTCTCTAGTTGTCACTAGCAGAGGCTACTCTCTAGTTGCAGTGCTCAGGCTTCTGACTGCAGCGGTTTCTCTTGTTTTGATGTACAGGCTCTAGGGCTTCAGTAATTGTGGCATGTGGGCTCACTAGTTGCAGATCCCCGGCTCTAGAGCAAAGCCTCAGGAGTTGTGGTGCAGGGGTTTAGTTGCTCCAAGGCATGTGGGATTACCCTAAAACAACAATTTATAGAAACAAATTCCAAGCATTAGAAATATAATTACTTTTTGACAAATAATGGACACATTGTATTGTATTGGGTTCACATGTGTGAATACAAATCACACTGGAAGAGAGAATTCTTAATTAGACCTTTTATTTTGCTAGATCATTTTCCCTAGAAATCACCTGTGACTGATACAATCTCATCCTCTTGGGAATTCCACTACAAAGTCTTTTTTTTATTTTTATTTTTAAGTATATCTAGAGGAAAGTAGAGGAATCTTTCTATTACCTATATCTATTCTCTAGATATCTAACATAAGTAGCTTCAATCTTTAAGGACTTGTGCTATTCATGTAGCTTACAATATCATTATGCTAGCTTCTTAAAATGATATATTTGGGTTATTTCAGAAGAAGAGTTCAAAGTCGAGATGTATTAGATTATAAAGAATACCAAAAAATTGCAAGACAATGAAACTGACATTCAGTATGAACTAGGATCTAACAGTAAACCTAGTGGTTGGACAGCAGTTCTCATAACCTAGCAGCATTTCTGGTAGTTGACCTTAAAGGATGAAATTTCAACAGATGTTACTAAGATGGGGAAGGGATCTCTTGTGTTAGGAAGTATTGGAGGGCTATACTGAGTCCATCCTGAGGAACTTTGTTTCATTTTGTTGTTGGTGCATAATAAATCTGGCTTTCCTGATGGCTCAAATGGTACAGAATTTGCCTGCAATGCCAGAGAAATATGAGTTCAATCCCTGGTTCAGGAAGATCCCTTGGAGAAAGGAATGGCTACCCACTCCAGGGCTCTTCATCAGTTTCCCAGGTGGTGCTAGTGGTAAAGTGTCCTAACAAATGATTCCCCCAAAATCCATTAGTTTAAACCAGGGATACCCAAACCCTGGGCAGTTAAGAACCAGACCACACAGCAGGAGATGAGCAGCAGGCAAAGAGAGCAAAGCTTCATCTGCCTCTCTCCATCACTCGCGTTACTACCTGAACCATCTCCCCTTCTTTAATGGAAAAATTGTCTACCACAAAATTGTCCTGGTGCCAAAAATTTGAGGACTACACATTTAAACAACAGCTTCTTTTTGGCTTGTTGTTTTTGTCTTTGTCTCATCTAGGCAGTTCTGCTATCAGGGCTAGACTTGACTGACCTCACTTGAGCTCACCCAGGCATCTGTGGTCAGCTAATAGTTTGGTTGGTTAAGACTGGTCTAGAGTGGACTCATTCACATTTAATCCTCGGTCAGCTGTCAGATGGGACAATGTAGATGACTAGACCAGCTGTTTTGCAGCATCTTGTAGGCTATTCACATTGTGATATCAGGGTATAGAGAGAACAGAAGCATGCAAGGTCTCCTGAAACCTGGATTTTAAATTGGCAAACTGTCACTTCTAGGACATTCTATTTGACAAAGTAAATCTCAAGGTGGAAAATAGTATTTCCATCTTGATGAAAGGAGTGGCAGAATCACACAGAAAAATGTGTGAAGCCAGAGGCTAAACATTTGCAACCATGTAGCAATCATTGTATCACAGATAATGAACTGCAAATTAAGTTTTGTGGTATGATTGAGTAATGAAAAGTTATTCCATCCTTCCATATGTAGAAATATGCATAATTACAATTGTTATTGAGATTGTGCGTGTGTGCTTATTTGTGTTCAGCTTTTTGTGACTCTATGGAGTATAGCTCACCAGGCTCCTCTATCCATGGGATTTTCCAGCCAGAATACTGGAGGGGATTGACATTTCCTTCTCCAGGGGATTGTCCTGAGCCAGGGATCGAATCCAGGTCTCTTGCATCTCCTGCATTGGCAGGCAGATTCTTTACCACTGAGCCACCTGAGAAGCCTCTATTGAGATTGTAAGGTAGGAAAAAAAAAAACTTTCCTCTATTCTCCTTAGCTCTTTTGAAGGGACTAAGAATTATGCTGACATGCATAATGGGAGAAAATTAAATTATGTAAATATGAGGGTTCCATAACAGTATGAAACCTAAAGACAAGTTGGACAATTGAAGCCTATATGCCATTTGAGAGAAGAAGAAGTGGGTAGGGGTTTGGGACTTCAAAGAGAAGGAAGTCAGTTTACATGGTAATAATAATAATAATAATAATAATAATAAACTGTTTAGCAAACAAATATCTACTATACCATGCAGAGACAAAAGAACAAAGAGAGGACTTTGGTCTTCAGGCCCTTCTGAATTCTGCCTATCATACCTAGTCCATATTCTTTGTAGATATCCCTGGTGACACAGTTCTTTCTGGGTCAGGCCTTTCATCTAAATTATTTTGGATAGTTAAGAGAGAGTTTAAAAAAGAAGAAAAAAGAAAACTTCCACCGTCTTCTGTTTCTTATAAATGATCAGCTTAAAATAATGCTAATGTCAAAGAGAAACATTTTGGAAGTGGCAAATTTTGCTTCACTAAAAGATAAGCATAGATTGAAAATGGGGATAAACTGAAGATGTGAAAAGTAGTTGCTATATTCAAATATACATTAATACTGTAATGAAATCTTGAATTTCATTTGTACTTAAACCAAATAGAAAAGCTGAGTTGTAAAAATATAATTGACCTTGAGACTTCCACCTAAGAAGAGAAAATAAAATCACTTCTGTGTCCTTGCTCCTTGGGATTGTGCAGACTTTCCAAACATAGTAGTCAAAAAGAAAGAATATGGTTTTGAACAAAATGTAGTGAGACTGGATCACACAGCATTTGATTTTTTCCCCCTTTGATGTGAGGAAAAAAGTGGAATTCCTACTAGAAAGCATCATAATCAGTTAGTAACATTTCACTGGAATTCCTTTAAAAGGAGTACAGTCCTCCTACAAATTTACATTTACTCATATTTCCTTGCCTTTGATGCTTTATCTCTGCATGGGAAATTCATACCTTCTACGCCTATGCGTGAGTTTTTCAGTCAGTCTTCTTCAGGATATGCTCCTGAAGACTTTCAAAATTATATTATCCTCTGGAAGAGAACTATAAATCTGTGAACTCATAGATTGAGGAAGAGCTAAAATATTCTTAAAACATATAGAATTTTCTTCTGCTAGAGTTTCTCCATTTTTTAAAAACAATTTTTAAATAACTACATTTGGAGCCAATAAACCTCTTTCTTTTTATTAACCTGTACTCCTTCCACAAGCCCTGTATCTTATCTTTTATTTATCAATGCCTTGAAATAAGCATTTTTTCCTTGAATTAGCTCATGCTTACCTTAATTTATATACTATTTTCTTAAAGAACCCTAAATTCAGTTTTCCATAAGTATTTGATCATGTTCAAAAATAGTACCTATCATTTATTGAGTTGTTTCTGTTACAAGGATATTATGAGTTAAATTATGGACATTTTTAAATTCATATCTTATAGTCCTAACCACTAGTACCCAAGAAAGTGACCTCATTTGGAAATAGGGTTGTTGCAGATACAAGGACAAGGATATATTAGGACAAGGTTATTAAGATGGGCCCTAATCCAACATAACTGTGCTCTTATAAAAATAAAATAGGATAGAGAGAGAATGTCATGTAAAGATGAAGACAGAGATCTACATGCCAAGGAATAATTAAGATTTCCCAAAATCTAGCAGAATCCAGGGGAGAGGAATGGAACAGATTCTCCCTCATCACCCTCATAAGGGATTGTCTTCACAACTATAACACATAACTATATAACATATATAACTATAAGCTTGCTTAGTGTCCAGATTGCTGCACTGCAAAATTCAGACTCTGGAATGCAAGATGAACTCTTTTCACAGTCTCCAACCTGCCAGACAGTCTTACAGATTTTTTTTCTGGGCCAGCCCTTAGCATTGTGTATGCAATTCCTCGAAATAAGTATCTCTCTTTAATAGAGAGGTAGACAGATACACACGGATATTCTAGACAGATAAGAATCTATCTATCAATCGATCTATATCTATAGTTGTTATTGTTGTTTAGTCACTAAGTGATATCTGATTCTTTGCAACCACATGGACTGCAACCTGCCAGGCTCCTCTGTCCGAGGGATTTCCCAAGCTAGAATATTGGAGTGAGCTGCCATTTCCTTCTCCAATGTCTATAGAGATAGATCTTATTGCCTCTGTTTCTCTGGAGAACCCAGAGTAATACAAAGAACTTATGCAACAGTCTAATAAGGAAGTCACAATTGCTCTCATTTTACATATAATGCTACTAATAAATTTAGTAACTTGCCCAAGGTCACACAGCTCACAAGTGACCAAAAAAGATTCAAACTCAAGTCTCTGAGTCTATATCATTATTTTAGGTATTGTGGTATTCAGTAATATCATGATTCAAATTGTTCTCTGCTTCTTCATGCAACTTGAGGGAGAATATTTCCCTGTTATTCTTTTAGAATATTGAGAAAAAACTGTAATTGCATCTTTCAGAACATTACTTGCACTTCAAGTAATGCAGAAGTTGAGAAAGTATAGTACTTTGTAAGATATTTCAGACATTTGGTCAAATCACTAAGATCATTAAAGTTAGCCCTACTGTGAACTCCTACCTGATCCCAACACATACAAAGAAATACTCCTTTAAAATGTAGGAATTAATCACAACCTTATTTCAGAAATTCTGTAGACTGGCCACATGCCTCCAGGTGATCCTGCATAACTTTACTATTTCTGTCTCCTACATTCAATTTGGAAATAGTCTTTTTTTATATAACTAAAAATATAAATTTATGGTCTGTACAGCTTTTAGTAACTGCAAAATAACATTATAGGACCATGTTGGCCTTCCAGGGCTAATTTATGTAGAAATGCTTGAGGAAAGTATTCTGAAGATGACTGGCAAAAATTTTAGATCTCAAGATGATACTACTGTCGCGAGAGTAAGTAACTGGAGCAATCACAAATGATAGACTGGTACTAATGACAATTTGCAAGAAACATTAAAATAGATATCTGAAATATTCAAGGATTAAGTTATGAAATATTCAAGGGTTAAAAAGAAGAACTAAATCCATAACACAAGAAGAGAGTACTTTGAAAATGGCTCCTTTAAGAAACAACAAAATAGATTTTATAAGCTGAATGAACAGAATTTAAAACAAAATTACATAAAATGAAAAACAGTTACATCTTAATGATATTTTAGCAGTTTCTCTTCAATAATAACTGGCAGAAAAACTCCAGGATTCTGAATATGTAGTTGTGTGCATGTGCATGTGTGTTTGATAATTATACTTTTAGTAGCATGGTTTGGTTAAATAAGGGCAATCACTTTAAAAATTATTAATTGCCATCTCACTTCTAAAGTGAGGAAAAATTTAAATTCAGCTTCCCCAAACTTTATAAGACATAAATACTGACTAAAATTCAGTGGGGCATCATTACTAAAGAGAATCACCTTTTGATTTCCAGATTTTTAAATTTCTGGAATATGCCTTTTAGAAAGAGATACCTTTTGAGGACACTTGATGTTATGATTCACTATTTGAAAGAAGTGATCACATCATGTTTATAAATGAAATGTATGTTTTTTGACCTTAGGTTTGTTAGCTAGATATCAAGGCTCAATCTAGCCACACTCTTTCCTCTTCTGGATCTTTGTAGCCTGGAATTAATTCTGATAATCACTTGGATTCAGAGCAAGATACTCAGCATATTAAATATACATCTTACTTCTTTATGTACATCCTACTGTCTAGAATAAAGCCTTTGTTATTTTTTTCCTACTTAATATATGTGATTTTTATTTAAAACATTTATTGAACATTTAAACATGTTTTTATATGAAAATAAAATAGAGAAAAATCACCATCCCTTTGCTTAATAACTTCCAGTGAAATATATTTTTGGCATCTAAGTAAAGCATTTGATTACAAAAGTGCAGCAACTATTAAATGATTTCTTCCCTAGATTTATTTTCTGCCTCGTCTGGCTGATCATATTTCCTTCAGTGATTTTAATTAGTCTTTCCCAAGGCATGCATCTGTGGAAAGCTTTGTATAAAATAAAAGAAGTAACACCTATAGAATAGGTTAGTAGAAATAACTTAGACTACACTGCTAATTTTTCATGTCTCTAAGGATCACTTCAAGGGAGAATTGCTAATTAACAGAACCAGTAATCACTAATGGAATGACAGATTGGGTACCCAGGGCTAAATCAGTAGATCAGAATATAATCACATGATTTTAAATTCTATATCAGATATTTTCTGATACTTAAATGATCTTTGTGGCTTTGGCTCAAAGTTATTTAGATGTATGATAAAGACTAGCTCTAAATAAATAAAATTTAAAGTTGGAATCATTAGTACTCTGCCGTAGACTATCACTGCTGTTTATATTTCTTATTCATTTCCATTTATATTCTCTTCTCCCACAGAATGACTTCACTTTAATTCTCAAATCTACAAATTTCTAGCAAGGAGGCATGTTAAACAAAAATGAATGGATTAGATGTCCATGCTGCACCTTAATTAATCTTGATTAATTTTTTCACTAAATGAGTGGAGTTTAAAGACAATTAAAGAAAAAAAAATAGAAGTGTTAACAGTTGTAACAATTTTTAGTTTTACCTGAAGCTTTTGAGTTTCATCTTTTAAATAAAACTGAAGAATGCTGATTTTTACCTACCAGCCATCTTTTGAACATTTAGGTAGACTATAAACTTGATGCCCAGCAGAATTTGAGATCTCTTTCTCTCATTTTCAGTAATTTATTAGTTGTCAACCTCAAGCACGTGAGGCTAAGTCCATGTAAATATTTCAGAAATTTTGGTGGAATAAGACAGGTATGAAAAAAAAAAAAAAAAAGACAGGTACATGGCTGCTCCATTATTATTGAGGTCACCAACAGCTGTCTTCTTTTAAAACTCAGTCTATTTTGGGATTTTCTTTAGGGGAATTAACTAACTGAGCATTAGTCACTCAGTAGTGTCCAACTCTTTGTGACCCCATGAATTGTAGCCCACCAGGCTTCTCTGTTCGTGGAATTCTCCAGGCAAGAATACTGGAGTGGGTTGCCATTCTCTTTTCCAGGGATGTTCCCAACCCAGGGATCAAACCTAGGTCTCCTGCATTGCAGGCAGATGCTTTACCATCTGAGCCTCCAGGAAGAAACTAACTGTATACGATATATATAGTATATACTTAGCTAGTTACTTAGTTATTAGTTAGTTACTTAATTATACATAATACCATTTACATATATATATAAATAAGAGATTATATATGATATATGTATATATACACATATACATACACATACACAAATTGAGTTTAGTGGGAAACATATATAAACCTTACAGTGTAAAATATGTTATATTCTATAGGTAACCATACTATTACTTTTATTTTTACTTTATATTTTATCAAGAGTATTCAATATGTTCCTTCTTCTAAAATGCCCAGAATTTTGAATTCAAGATTTTAACTGATTGCACTACTTCTGTTATGCATATTTTTGTGGAAAGGTAAAAAGAAAAATTATTAATGTACTTCTCAGTCTTTCTCCTCTCTTTGCTCACTGAGGTCTCGCCCTCATACTTGCAGGATGAGGACTGTGGAAGGGCAAAACAGTAGAAAGAACAAAGGCATCTCGGATTATCACAGGAGAACGGACAGAGTGAAAGATGAACCACCCTCCCGTCCAGCATAGCAATGAGTTAGAGAAAGAAACTGGGATGCGATATGAGAAAGTGAGCTCAACTGAGGGTGAGAGGCACTCAGACACTTTAGAAAAATGCAAAGTTTTTAATAAGAATTTCTCTGGAGCGTATACTTAGATGTCCTCTAAAGTTATTGAGATAAGGTACAATGATTGACATTTCTTTAGCTTTAAGTGTGGCTCACATGGCCATGATTTTGATAAAGTGATATATTCTACTCAGGCAGAGTGGTTAGATCACCAGCCACCCCAGCCCTTCCCAAGACCAGTAAACAGCCCTTGTATGACAAAAGTTGAAATGCTACATCAAAAACTACATGATAATAACCTTTTGTAAAAAGATGATAGTTCTAGAAATAATTTTATTCATTATATTTATTAATTTTTATTAACTGCTTATGTTTTAGCATTTGCTGGCATGTTTTTATTTAAGTGATAATAAGGTCAAATTTTAATGACTGGAAAAAAACTGTATTTTATCATTGATGCTGTATGCATTGAAATCACTAATTTCATTTAATAATTGATAGAATAGTGCTTAGTATACTTTGAATTATAAGCCAAATTCACTTGAACTTGGAGATAGTTATTTATTCACCCTCTTTGGCAAAAGAAATCCAAAATGCTGGGTTTGTCTGATGATCATGTGGGGAGAATTGCCACTGAACCTCAGGCTATTCAAACTACTTCTCAACAGCATTCAGAGTAATCATTGTTAATAAGGTATTGAAATAGATCCTACTCCTGTAAACAGAGTTCCAATCTGATGCCATGCTCTGGAATGCAGCTCCTGCCACGTAAATCATAGATGCCATAAAAAGCACTAGACAGGAGAGGTGAAATTGATAGGTGATTGCTATTGAAAGAGTGACTGACGGTAAGACGATACAAAACATCTCTGATGGGGGAAATGTGGCCCACAGGAAACTGCTTTTACAACCCACAAGAAATGGTTTCTACTAGAATACATAGAAAAACACTCTTAGCTTAGAGATTTCTCCTAAAATGACTGATTATGAGAAAGAAAAAGAAGTAAAACTTCACAAATTAAGGATTAAAGGTCACCTGACTTTCACTTTCTATAAGGTGATGAATCCCAGACTTGTGCAAACATCACATTATTAGTGATGCTTATGAAAAATGGAGATTCCTCATCTTCACTTCACTAGACAATTATAGCCTCAAGGATGGAGCTATGTAGTTCTTAAAAATCTCACAGACTATTATCATAAATAGGTTTGGGAACCACAACTAAAGAATAAATAAAAATATATATCTTCTACCCAACATAAAGTCAATCTTTATCATCTTCATGTTCTGTATACCACTAATATTATATGACTATACATTTACATTGTAATAGCTTGCTTTTTATATTATCATGATAAACACTTTCTAATCTCTAGAACAGATTGAGCAATATCACTGTGTTTTTCTAGTAATTTAAAGTAATATCTATTATCTAAAGATTGAAATTTTTTATCACATTTGAAGTATTTAATAATTTCACTTCTATTTTCATTTCAACACATTTATTGTAGCAGATTCTCAGCATTCCATGACCATGCCAAACATTTACAGACAACAAGACTGGATGGCAAGAATTTCAGTTTCATTATTTTTATAAGTAATTGTATTCCAGAAAGAGGAGTTGACACAGAGATATTTAAAATTATCCAGGAATTTAAACTAGCAAGATAGGGACCAACAAAAAACTATGAAAGCAAGGAATTAAGAGTATCCAGTAAGCTGGGGAGTAGATATTTGGAACAGTGGATCAAAATAGGATTAATTGAAAGGATTATAAACTAAGAGAGGATGAATAGAGATTAAAAAAGTGATGAGGAAAAAAGTACAAGTCCACTGGAAGAACAGAAACAGCTGAACATCTAGATGGGTAAAAACACCAAAGGAAGATATTGTCAGCTTTGTTTTAGAAAATTTCTGAATTGTCCAAAAATCAGCTTAAATTGGTGAGTTCTTGCTGCTGTAGAAATAAAGATCACTGGCTTTGAAATGATACAGCATCTCTGTGATAAGACTTTGAATTATTTATGTACCAGGATGTTATCAAGAGTTTGGGTAAAAAGGTAAACTGTAAATAAGGGATTAAATATTTGTGAGAAAATTGGGGAGTGTGTGAAAGAAAGTGACAAAAATAGAAGAGGTATAAAAATCATATTATATGGATATCAGCTAAGTAGGAAATTTTGAAGGTGGTAGAATGATTTTTTCTGGAATAAAGAGGCAATGAAGATAATTCCAGCACTCTGGCATGAGTGCAAAAGCTAATTCATTAAAATTAGTAAGTTTTAACATGTCAACAAGTATAAATTAATCATTTGTTACATATTTAAAACTATAATATATTTTTAAGTGAAGTGGGGGGCTGAGTACATAATAAAATAAACTTCTTATACTTAAGAGTGAACAGTCTACTTAGGAAGACAGATCTGTATACACAATTATGTATGAACAAGAGAGAGATAAAAGTAGTTAAAAAGACTGACTGAATTCTAAATATGAAAAATTTTGCATCAGATTTTCAGATAACAAATAGGCAGATTATGGTGTGCAAAAATTCAGTTTTAAGTCCAGTTCAGTGAGCTAGAAGCTTTCTCCAATGGCTCAGAGGATAAAGAATTGGCTAACAATGCAGGAGGCACAGGACATGCTGGTTTGATCCCTGGGTCAGGAAGATCCCCTGGAGAAGGAAATGGCAACTCACCCCAGTATTGTTGCCTGAAAAAACCATTGACAGAGAAGCCTGGCGGGCTGTGTCCATGGAATCACAAATAGTCAGGCATGATTGAGTGACTGTAGGGCATGATTTGGTTCCTTAGGCTGAAGTGTGGGAAAAGAAGCTATAAATCTATAATTTACTTTTATTAGTATTTACCAAATTATCAAAGCCTTAAGTTGATGCTAGAGGTGAAGTAAGTATTCTTCATGATAGAAAGTGAATCATCTCATGGAAGGACACCAAGGAAGTGCAGAGCACCAGGCTGAATGGGGTAAATCACTTAACTGATTTATTGTATTAAACAGAAATTGATGATGAAATTTATGATTTTTGCTTATTTAATGTTAAGAGAAAAAGATAACTCCTCCCTCACTAAACTCTTCTTATATAAAAGTTAACACTTTTTAAACTCTTGCTAGAGGGAAAAATAATATGTGCACATAAAAAGTCCAGAGTAATGTTTTAAGGGAATGTGATACTCCTCTTAGATTAATTTATAGCAAATATCAGCATACCAACAGAAGCTGTTGAAAGTTATGTTGCTGACCTGCTGTTCGATGACAGCATATTGGATATCAGTCATGAGTGGCAAAAGCAATGCCCTAATAAAGCACAACAGGCATACATGAAGTATTAGGCTGAAACATGACATGTCTAAAATTGTATATTTTAAAATTCTTTTGTGTATTGATGGTGGGGAGCACTACTCTTAATTCAGCAATCAACGTTCTGTTTGGAATATCTCTACATTATGCCTGAAAGAGATTGTTGCCAAATTAATGTTTGAAGTAAGAAATGAATGTGAAATCTTTGTTTTTGACGACAGAGAAGCTACCCTCGTCCATAAGTGCTGACTATGAATACCAGAAAGATTCAGTAGTGTGACTTTTATGTTCTGAGAAGATTTAGATATACTTTTTGAATACTAGAACAGAGAAATGGGGTGCCAGCCTTTTCCCCAGGAGACTGTCATCAAAGTCAACTCTTCTCAGAAAATGGTAAATACACTGACAAACAAGTTGACTCAAATCTTTACAATTTTATTAGAAACTGGTGTGTTTGAACGTTCAAAAGCTTTGTGTGATAGAACATATGGAACAATTCAAAGAAATTGTTTATAGTTTCCTTTGTGGTGCAAAAGCTTTTAAGTTTCATTAGGTCCCATTTGTTTATTGTTGCTTTTATTTCCAATATTCTGGGAGGTGGGTCATAGAGGATCCTGCTGTGATTTATGTTGGAGAGTGTTTTGCCTATGTTCTCCTCTAGGAGTTTTATAGTTTCTGGTCTTACATTTAGATCTTTAATCCATTTTGAGTTTATTTTTATGTCTGGTGTTAGAAAGTGTTCTAGTTTCATTCTTTTACAAGTGGTTGACCAGTTTTCCCAGCACCACTTGTTAAAGAGGTTTCTTTTTCCCATTGTATGTCCTTGCCCCCTTTGTCGAAGATGAGGTGTCCATAGGTTCGTGGATTTATCTCTGTGCTTTCTATTCTGTTCCATTGATCTATATTTCTGTCTTTGTGTCAGTACCATACTGTCTTGATGACTGTGGCTTTGTAGTAGAGTCTGAAGTCAGGCAGGTTGATTCCTCCAGTTCCATTCTTCTTTCTCAAGATTGCTTTGGCTATTTGAGGTTTTTTTGTATTTCCATACAAATTGTGAAATTATTTGTTCTAGTTCTGTGAAAAAAACTGTTGGTAGCTTGATAGGGATTGCATTGAATCTATAGATTGCTTTGGGTAGTATAGTCATTTTGACAATATTGATTCTTCCAATCCATGAACATGGTATATTTCTCCATCTATTTGTGTCCTCTTTGATTTCTTTCATCAGTGTTTTATAGAAACTATAAGCAAGGTGAAAAGACAGCCCTCAGATTGGGAGAAAATAATAGCAAACGAAGCAACAGACAAAGGATTAATCTCAAAAATGTACAAGCAACTACTGCAGCTCAACTCCAGAAAAATAAATGACCCAATCAAAAAATGGGCCAAAGAGCTCAACAGACATTTCTCCAAAGAAGACATACAGATTGCTAACAAACACATGAAAAGATGCTCAACATCACTCATCATCAGAGAAATGCAAATCAAAACCACAATGAGGTACCACTGCACACCAGTCAGAATGGCTGCTATCCAAAAGTCTACAAGAAATAAATGCTGGAGAGGCTGTGGAGAAAAGGGAACCCTCTTACACTGTTGGTGGGAATGCAAACTAGTACAGCCATTATGGAGAACAGTGTGGAGAGTCCTTAAAAAACTGGAAATAGAACTGCCATTATGACCCAGCCATCCCACTCCTGGGCATACATACCGAGGAAACCAGATCTGAAAGAGACACATGCACCCCAATATTCATCACAGCACTGTTTATAATAGCCAGGACATGGAAGCAACCTAGATGCCCATCAGCAGACGAATGGATAAGGAAGCTGTGGTACATATACACCATGGAATATTACTCAGCCTTTAAAAAGAATTCATTTGAATCAGTTCTAATGAGATGGATGAAACTGGAGCCCATTATACAGAGTGAAGTAAGCCAGAAAGATAAAGACCAATACAGTATACTAACACATATATATGGAATTTAGAAAGATGGTAACGATAACCCTATATGCAAAACAGAAAAAGAGACACAGGTGTATAGAATAGACTTTTGGACTCTATGGGAGAAGGCGAGGGTGGGATGTTTTGAGAGAACAGCATCAAAACATGTATATATAGGGTGAAACAGACCATCAGTCCAGGTGGGATGCATGAGACAAGTGCTCGTGCCTGGTGCACTAGGAAGACCCAGAAGAATCGGGTGGAGAGGGAGGTGGGGGGGAGGGGGAACGGGATGGGGATCACATCTAAATCCATGGCTCATTCATGTCAATGTATGACAAAAACCACTACAATATTGTAAAGTAATTAGACCCCAACTAATAAAAAAAAAAAAAAAAAAAAAAGGGAAAAAAAAAGAAATTGTTTAAAAAATCCCCAGAAAACTGTATTTTTAGACCTATGGAAGTATCATTTTTTATTATGAAATGCAAATTATATTTTTTTAAATGATACCCAAAATAAAAAATAGCTACATTTGAGTACTAAAAGGCATTTCCCCCCCCCACATTGCAGTCCCAGAATCTATATTAGAGACTATAATGTAATAGGTGACAAGTGAGTGACTGATGAATACATTTCACAAAGTTATTTCCCAACACAGAGAAAACAAGATACTTCAGTTTTCCATTCTGTGTTGGTTTAAACAGCAGGCAGACATTTCTTTAATCAGAAACATTGATCAGTGAGATGTTTAGAAGCTGAAGAACTTCGTTTCCACTTATGGAGAGTCTGCAGACAATGTTTTCAGGCTAATTCTTAATTCTGAACTTTAATCTCTTAAAATACTTCAGCCATATGAACTTGCTTTGGGTGGCAAAGAATTGGAGAAGTTTATCAATCCTGTATTTTTTGTTGTTATTTCAATTTCACATGTAGGGTAGAAGAGAACTTGATTATATAATTCTATTGTTACAGATGGGTACAATCGCCAATTTTAGTGCTAAATCCCTTCTTTGAGGTAACCATGTGGCTCTCTGGCTCAGCAATCCATGCAGAAACCTGAATCAGAACATTTACAACATTGCTATCCTTATGTCATCTTTGGTCATCATTTCCCATTCTCTCAACCTCCATTTGCATCGTGATAATAAATGATAGCTTCAGATACTTTCTTCTCACAACCTAAGAAGTGTTAAAAAATCTGTCATGTGAAACACTAATTCTGATTACACTAGGAGCACCTAAAGTTATTGGTATGTTAATTGAATGTGGTTTGGGGAAAAGTGTCATCTGCCTTACAAAATTCATTTGCATATTAATAACAAAACTTTGTTCAGCAGAGACATTTTCTGATTAAAGCACTAACGTAAGAGATTGCTTAGAGATTATATGATCTCAAATTGTGAACTGAAATAGTCATAATTTCATAAAGGAACATAAATTTCATAATGTTCATAAAGGAATAAAGAAACAGATTGAAACTTCTGATAGCATATCTATAGCCCTTTGCACCAAAGTGCAAAGAAAGCAATGCTCTAAGGTATATTACTGAAAGTTTCTTGTTCTTTTGGGGGGGAAAAAAAAATTCTTCTATAGTATAATGTTTTATGGTGGCCAGGAGAAGTTTCCAGTGTGCTTGAAAGGAAAGCTCGTATGAGAATTTTTACCCAAGCGGTTGGCATTAGGTTGGGAATCTTGGAACACACACCAAGTTTGGCCAGTTGTGACTCTGACACATTGAATTAATGATATCAAATACAAAGAAATATTTAAACTGCTTAATATGTCTGGTAATCCTACCAGTCCATATATCTAGAGCCTACTGACAGACTCTACTCTAGAGTCCATTTCAGTGAACTCCATTTCTAATTTCCTTAGTCAATCCTGCTTAACTTAGATTTTTTAAATAAGTGCACAAAGCTATGTAGACTAGTACTTTCTGCAAAACTTCTCAAAAAGCTATGTTTTCTAAAAAGATTTCTTTTTTTAAGAATGCCCATTGTTTAATCCAGTTGATTCAGACACCACTTTGCAATTATGCTGTTTCTTTGGCTGAACACAAATGCATCTTATCTCAGGAAGATCATAATTTTGCATAATTACACTATAGTTTTGTAACTTGTATTATGTAATATTCATTGTGATTTGATAACCATTGTTTTTTTATATTCATTATTTCATTTTTCTTTCAGCAAAGGGAAGAGGGCTGGGCTCAGTTTATAAAAGTTTATAATGGTGAATGTATGGGCAAATGCAGAAACTATTAAGCAGTACCTTGTAAGGTCTTGTTAGGTATCATTTTATTTCTAGTTTAGATTTTTTTCTCAAGTTATTTTTCTTTCAAAGGAGGTTTAAGATATAAAGAGGTAAGTTGTCACTTTTTCCAGTTCATAATTAGGTTCTAAAAATGAAGACGATCCTACTGAACAAAAATTAGATACAGCAATGTATTCATCCTTAATCTTGTGTTCTTTCTTACTACTCTTTCTTGTCACTCGTAGAATTCTACCAGTTAAGTCAAGAAGAAATTAAATTGGCACTCTTAATTTCATTAAAGCACTGAACAAAGTAGGTATAAGAATAGACAATATATGAGACGTTATACTACACTTAAAAAATTATACCCAGCTTCTTCCTGGATATCACTACTTGAATGCTTCAGAGATACTTGTATGTTCAAAACATACAAGTAGTAGTCTAAGTTTATTTTCTTCTTCCCTCCCCAAACCTGTGCTCATCTTTCCAATTTCCCCTATCTTTTTTGAATAGCACCATCAGATACCTAGTTACTTAAATTGAAACACTGAGAATTATCCTCATTCTTCCCTTTCATTTAACCTTTAATCTCCTTGGCGATAAAATCTATCCATTTTGCTGCCTTAACATTTCTTGAACTCCCCTTCTCTTCTTCATCCTCACTGCAGTAACTTTATTTCAGGCCACTGTCATCTCTCTGCTAGACTCCTCTAAAAGCCCCATGATGGGTTCTCATGCCTCTGATCTTGTTTTTATCCAATCTGCTGCTGTAAGAATGACTTTCATAATGTGTAAATGTGACCACGCCATTTCTCTGCTAAGAATCCTTAAGTGGCTTTTTAACTTTCACGCTGAAATCTTCAAAAGGCTTTGGTATGTAAGACTCATATCCTAGCCACTTTGACCTCACAGACACTCTCGCTTGCAGCCTTTCTTCAGTTCTTTACTCAGGCCATACTTACATTCCAACTATCTTATCTCTGTTTTCTTTCTGAGCCTATTGACATGTTCTTCCTTCAGTCTGAATATATCTTCTGGTTCTGTTGACTTAACTCTTCTTCTTCCTTCAAACTATTATGAAGCTTTTTTTTCCCTTACTCTCTCTGCTACACTTCTGGGTTTGCATGAATTTTCTAAGGATTGCCATAACATCCCATATTTGCTTTTGTTTAGCACTAATTAAGTTGAATCATGATTGTCTTCCCCTAGACTTAAACATCCTGAACCCAGGCCTTGTATCCTTCACATCGTTTTCTCTAGTTTCTAGCTCAGCGTTTAGCATACACGTTCATAATCCAAATATATTTGCTGAATACATGATTAAACAAAATAAACTAGATTAATTTGCAATTCATTTGATTTTTCTCAGTTTCAGAGCAAGGCAAGCAAGCCCATATGCAGCATAACCAATATATCTGCCTAGTTGACAAAGGACTCCTATGTGAAAATGTTTTGTGCATATAGAGAAATCTCTTCTACATTCTACCTACCACAAATGTTGTGCCTTAAACGTAAAACCTAAGAAATATCCTTACCTTTTCTTCTCCCCTTAATCGTTTATATTCAATATGAAAGAAATCCTTTTGATTCTATTCCCCCTCATTATCTATCGGATTTATCTACGTTTTCTCTTAAGCCCTACAGCCACTATATTAGCTTCTGTTCTAATCTTTTCTCATGGAAATTGTTCCCCCTAAACAATGTTGGCTTCACGAACCGTATCACTTGCTAGCCTTTCCTCAGCTTGCCATTCTCTGGTTTACCCTGTGTAGAGCGCACAATACACATATTCTGAAATATCTCTGCAGTCATGGTTGTAAAATAGAAAATTCCATGTTTTAATCCAACAGCTCCCTCTTTCACATAGAAAAGTCAAGATTTTAAATTAAATTATGGCAGAAAAAATCCGCTATTTATTCTAAATTTACTTTATGTTTTTCTTGAGCACACAGCTAAATCTCATTTCTCAGATTCATTACTGATAAACATCAAAAATGGGAGTAGTTTTGCTAATTTGAAGAGATTCTGTAAAGCCTTTAGACTCACTTACAGGGACTCATACATTTGATAACTATAATACCCTGGTGAAGAACAGGAGTTCTTAAATTACAGATGAGTCATGGATCAAACCTCACTACATATGGGAATTTAGGCAAATCAAATTTCCTCACTCTAAATTTAGGTTTTCTCCTCTAGAAAATGGTAACAATTTCATTGGAGTATTGCCTATTGAACATATAATTAGAGGCCAGTAAATACTAGCTATTATTTGCTTTGAAACAGAGATAATAGCTGTATATTGAAGATTATTTATTTATTGAAGAGTAAATGAGATAATTCAAGAAAAAATATTTAATACAGTACTTGGTACATTTCATGTGCTTAATTAAATTACTACATGTCTGACATTATTATTAAGTAGTATTATTATCACTGATATGAATTGTACCATTCAAATCCCTGACATGATATTGGATGAATTGACTTTAATCATAGTAATGCAAGTAATTCTAAATCTTAAATCATGGTATTCTCTCAGCTATTCAACAAAACACTGCTTATACAAACATTATCTATTTTTAGTTTGGATGAACGAAGAATGCAGAGACAGCACTATTTAAATCCTTAAATATCATTCCCTCCCCCACAAATTTGTGAATAATTAACAAAATACAAGTTGCTCTTTGGCTATGAGCAAAGAAGAGGGAGGGAAAATTAGTCCAAATGAGAAAGTGAACAATTGTTACTTGAACAAATGAAATTTGCTCTGTATGGTTGTATATCTCCATTTTAGTTTGACAGTGGCTTTAAAAATTTCAGCTATATGTGGTTTATTTGCCATTGGTGTTTAAAATTATCTCAAAAAAACTATATTCTAAAATATAACTATATACAGAAAAAATGGGAAAAATGATAATGTGCTGTTTAAGTATATATAAGAAGGTGTTAAAATCTAATTCAGACTCAGATATTTCTAATTTTATGAGTCAAGAAACTTAAACACTGTCACAAGTACATGATTTCCATGTAGAAGTACATTACAGCATACTCAACACTACAATTGAATTATGAATAATCGCTGTGATTTTAGAAGCTGGGAATGAAAATGAAACTATAATATTTACCTCAATTAGAGTATATTTAGACGAGTTAAAACATTCTGGGATAGATTTGAGCAGGTAATAATTGACTGTATTTTAAGCCTGGAGGCAAAGCCCAAGGTGCTAACTCAAGCAGGTCATTAGTACCCTGGTAAAAATGCTCTCAGAATGTATCATGTATTTCTATTTGTGCATTTTATACATTATATTATTTATTTAAGATGCTGAAATTATATGGGTTAAATAATACATATTGGCATAACTTGATAATTTATTAATATTACCTTGTAAACCAACCATTTTTCTGTTATTCTTTCATACCTAATTTCCCTCTTTCTATCCACCTTATTTCTATCAATTATAATGAGCAACTATAGAGTCGTTTTCATGCCTTAGTATTACGATGCTATAATTCAATATTATATCTCCCCCAAACTTTAGAAATTTATGTCTGCTCAGTTCAGTTCAGTTCAGTCAATCAGTCATGTTCAACTCTTTGCAACCCCATGGACTGCAGCATGCCAGGCCTCCCTGTCCATCACTATGTATTTATGTCTGTAGTTGGTATTAATAAATACTTACTAAATGTTTATTGTTGATTGAAATACAAATTAAGTATTTAGTATTTTGACTGGCAGCCTAATATTTTAAAGATTTTTTAAGAAATTGGAGACTTGCATCTCTTAGTTATGACAACCCTGTCTATAAAATTCAATTTATTAAATACTTACTGAAAATAAGTCTTTTCTCTGGCTATTCTGCTTTCCTTTCCACACTGTTGAATGGGACCATTTCTTATTTTCTCCTATCTTTGCTGGACTTTATTAGATAATTTTAACTTCTTTCATCTCCTCCTGGCATCTATGACTTTTTTTCCTGTCTGTGATATCACGCCTTGCTTATTTGAAGACTCTGCCTTGCATTTATTGCTGCACACCTGTACTCCTCACTGTAATCTCCTTAGCATCTTCAAGATTTCCTGTCTTCCTTGGGGATTTCAGAACTTGGCTTAATTTGCCTCTAAGAGGTCACAAATACAAATATTTTCAGGGGCTAGGTTCAGTTTAGTCAGTTCAGTCACTCAGTCATGTCCAACTCTTTGCAACCCCATGGACTGCAGCACGCCAGGCCTCCCTGTCCATCACCAACTCCCTGACCTTACTTAAACTCATGTCCATCGAGTTGGTGATGCCATCCAACCGTCTCATCTTCTGTCCTGCCCTTGTCCTCCTGCCTTCAATCTTTCCCAGCATCAGGGTCTTCTCCAATGAGTCAGTTCTTCGCATCAGGTGGCCAAAGTATTGGAGTTTCAGCTTCAGCATCAGTCCTTCCAATGAACACCCAGGACCGATTTCCTTTAGGATGGACTGGTTGGATCTCCTTGCAGTCCAAGGGACTCTCAAGAGTCTTCTCCAACACCACAGTCCAAAATCATCAATTCTTCGGCGCTCAACTTTCTTCACAGTCCACTCTCACATCCATACTTGACCACTGGAAAAACCATACCCTTGACCAGATGGACATTTGTTGGCAAAGTAATGTCCCTGCTTTTTAATATGCTATCTAGGTTGGTCATAACTTTCTTCCAAGGAGCAAGCATCTTTTAATTTCATGGCTGCAGTCACCATCTGCAGGGATTTTGGAGCCCAAGAAAATAAAGTTTGCCCTGTTTCCCCATCTATTTTGCCATGAAATGATGGGACCAGATGCCATAGTCTTAGTTTTCTGACTGTTGAGTTTTAAGCCAACTTTTTCACTTTCCTCTTTCATCAAGAGACTCTTTAGTTCTTTGCTTTCTTCCATAAGGGTAGTGTCATCTGTGTATCTGAGGTTATTGATATTTCTCCTGGCAATCTTGATTCCAGCTTGTGCTTCATCCAGTCTGGCATTTCACATGATGTACTCTGCATAAAAGTTAAATAAGTGGGGTGATAATATACCACCTTGATGTACTCCTTTCCCAATTTGGAACCGGTCTATTGTTCCATGTATAGTTCTAATTGTTGCTTCCTGACCTGCATACAGATTTCTCAAGAGACAGGTCAGGTGGTCTGGTATTCCTGTTTCTTTAAGAATTTTCCACAGTTGTGATCCACACAGTCAAAGGCTTTGGCATAGTCAATAAAGCAGAAGTAGATGTTTTTTCTGGAACTCTCTTGCTTTTTCAATGATCCAACAGATGTTGGCAATTTGATCCCTGGTTCCTCTGCCTTTTCTAAATCCAGCTTGAATGGTTCATGTACTGTTGAAGCCTGGTTTGAAGAATTTTAAGCATTACTGTGCTAGCATGTGAGATGATTACTTTGCTAGCATGTGAGGGGTTATGTATCTAGTGTAAATATGTGAGGTGGAAACTATCATTAAAGGGTGTTGTGGAGACTGTGGCAAAGAATGCATTCTGTCTAAACACACTCAAATTTAAAACCTAAAACCTTATAGTTGCCAAACTGAATAGGGATTCTCTTGCTGTATGTCAGTCTGTAAACCCTCGCCATAGGATGAAGCACAAACCCTTCAGTGTGGCCTACGCTATCCTTCGACATGGCCCTCACTCCTCAACTCAGCCCCTCTTTCCTTTCAGCTGCACTGAAATACTTGCATCCACCTCCTTCCATCCTTTCTATCAGCCTTTGTATCTTTTCATAGACTGATCTCTCTGCCGAGTTCCCCTTTTATACCTCTCTAAGCCTGTTTGGGGAACACTTCAGTCTTCATGTCACTGCTCAAGTTTTATCTCCTTTGAGAAATGTTTGCTGAAATCAAGTCAGTGACCTGCAACACAGTGACTGCATAATGATTAGAGAATTTAACTAGTAAAAAAATAATCATTTATCTCTGGAACCACCCCCCCCGCAAAGATCAGCAGTTCTCAACAATGTGAATGTTTAGCTATAACCTTAAAATATCTTCTTCTCAATACTTCTTATCTAGATATTGTCATGAGTATCCTGTATCAACTGGTAATTGCTTTCTACTATGAAGTTTTGTTTGCCTCACTTAATGAGACTAGAAAAGCGAAGCAGAATTCCATCAGTGACCTTATTCTTCTTTTCCAATTAATCTTTGTTAGCTTGTACATAATATCTCAAGGTTACAAGATAGCTGCTCCACTTCCAGCAGCACTGCCATATTTTGGGCAAGAAGAACTAGAATGACAGAAAGTATAACAGTGTGCTCGATGGTTCAGTTCTGGCTTTTTTTTTTTTCCTTAAATAATCAGTTACTCCCAATTATATATATTTGGACAAAATTTATGCTATGTGGACACTAGCAGAAAAGCTAGGAAATAATACATTTTTAAACATTTGTCTCATGAATAAAATCAGGCTTTATTAAAAAAGATGAGAGTGACTTGGTTTTTCTCTGTGTCTCCTGTACATAATCATTTAACATTTCTTTGTGGTTTTCACAGGGCCTTTATGCACAATAAATTTATAAGTGTCTATAAATCAATAAACTGATTTGGAAAGGAAAATACTGGAAAACAGTAAGAAATCACCAGGACAAATAAAAAATAATTGTAGGAGGGTGTTGAAAAAATGCACAACCTAAAAGTTGAGACTTAATGTTTTATTCAGGGACAATACAGAGGACTAGCTCAGAGGGTAAAGCGTCTGCCTACAATGCAGGAGACCTGGGTTCGGTCCCTGGGTTGGGAAGATCCTCTGGAGAAGGAAATGGCAACCCATTCCAGTACTCTTGCCTGTAAAAATCTCAGGGATGGAGGAGACTGGTAGGCTACATACAGTCCATGGGGTCGCAAAGAGTTGGACATGACTGAACAACTTCAGAGTTCATGATGACACTGAGGAATGATTCCAAAAAGCTAGAATACATAAGAGTTTTTGTTGAAAAAAAAAAAATGTAGTTGAGCATCAAAAGATGTGCTTTTCCTAAAAGTAGAACTACCATATGACCCAGCAATTCCAATCTTGGGCATACAGCTGGATAAAACCATAATTCAAAATGACACATGCACCCCAGTGTTCACTGCAGCACTATTTACAACAGCCAGAACATGAAAGCAACATAAATGTCCATCAACAGATGAATGGATAAGGATGATATGGTACCTATAACAATGGAATATTGCTCAGCCATAAAAAGGAATGGAACTGTGCCATTTGCAGAGATGTGGATGGACTTAGAGACTGTCAGAGTAAAGTAAGTCAGAAAGAGAAAAACAAATGCTGTATAATATCACTTATATGTGGAATCTAAAAAGACAATGCAGATCGATTTACTTGCAGAGCAGAAACAGATGTAGAAGTAGAAAACAAACATATAGATACCAGAAGGGGTGGATGGGAGATTGGCATTGACATATGTATATAAACCACAATATGTTTAAAATAGGTAACCAATGAGAACCTACTGGATAGCACAGGGAGTTCTACTCAGTACTCTGTGGTAATGTGAATGAGAAGGAAATCTGAAAAAGGGGATATATGAGTATGTATAGCTGATTCTAGCACAACATTGTAAAACAATTATACTCCAACAAAAATTTAATTTAAACAAAGATTTTTTTTCTATGCATGGGAAGATGCAAGAGTCTGGGGTCACTAAAATTATTCCTCTGGTATGTATCTTAATTATCAATGTCTGGAATCTTGTTTATTTCTCCATCAGAATTCTTCTCATGGCATAACATCATAGGCAGCTACACTGACTGATGGCTTGATTGCAGGCAATATTTGCTGTTTACAGAAATGGCAGGCTACATTTTGCTTTGTCCAAGATAGTTTTCACTTTTAGAGTTCATTTAGAGTATATAGAAGCATAAGCTTATCTTTGAAAGAAATGACACAGGCAAGAAAGAGGAATGTCAATATGTAGTACACCTGTACATGTCATGACTGAGAACGTCTCTTCCTGGAGTCTCTTCTGGGCTCAATTCAGGATTATTTGTAGTGTTGTTACTCAGGATCAACCCATCCAAACCTGTTAGCCTGTTTTTCATTTTTTCATTGATGTCTTTTCCTGTTGATTTTTGATTAATTTGCTACTGGCCAATAGGTGATCATAGATTTATACTAGCCTTATCTTAGTAACATATTAACCCTTTAACAGAAGTATTTGAGAAAGTAGATTTTAATACAAAGAAATGAGCAAATATCAACCCCAGGGCAGGTTGTGGCAGAAATAATTGTGGATGGGTATGCTTTTTTTAGTGACCTCAACTCAGGAGAAAAGGTAATATTTACAGTGGGTCAACTTGTTTTGCTCCCTGAAATATTTAAGATAGTTGAATTTATCTGAATTTTCTCTTCCAGTTAACCCCACATTTAGACTTTTGTCTGTTAGTGTTTTTTCTGCTGTGTGCAATTATTTATAAATTACAGTTAAATGACATCTCTTTCACTTTCCTCTCTTATGTGGTGTCCTTAGAAAATATACAGAAACAAAATGTCTATTTTTTTTTTTTTCACCTACAACCTATTCCATAGACCACCAGTCAAATGGGACAAAGGTATCCTCGTGATCTTGCTCTTCTCTGGAAACTCCTCTCTATGTCCAGGTTGTTCAAGGTAATTCACTTCACAAAGAAAGCTACCTGTTCTAAACATTATGGACTTGTCCTGCCAAGCCTTGACCATGAGTTCTTTGTCTCATCATTCCAGCTGGAATATTACAACACTCCCATAAACAGTTTCCTGATGTCCAGGGTCTCATCTTTAATCTCTTTCCTCCAGGCTACTGGAGAGTCTTCTGAAACAAGCATCTGAAATATATTATTCCCCTCCTTTACTCTCTTTAATGATCGCCAGTGTTCACATATTTAAACACGGTACCAAATTTAACTTCTAAAATCAGTAGAGATAATAAATAGATTAGTGGTTGCCTTGGCGAGGAGGCAAGATGGGGATTAACACTAAATGTCCTTGAGGGATTATATTAGCTGATAAAAATGCTCTAGAACTGATTTATGGCGAGGCACATCTTGGTAAATTTACTTTAAAAAATCATTGATTTTTTTCCCTTGAAATGGGTGAATTTTGTGATATGTAAAATGCACCCCAATAAAATGATTTTTCATATGTGCATCACACTTTTCTTATTTAGGTGATTAGTCAGTAACTGCTTCTTTCTGCTACTTTGAACATGGAATCCACAAGGAAACTGATGCCGATGCATTTGAGTGAGGGCTTTTCAAATCTATGATAGCTCAGTTGGTAAAGAACCCACCTATGATGTAGGAGATCCCAGTTTGACCCTTGGGTTGGGAAGATCCCCTGAGAAGGGAAAGGCTACCCACTCCAGTATTCTTGGGCTGCCCTGGGGGCTCAACTGGTAAAGATTCCACCTGCAATGTGGGAGATCTGGGTTTGATCCCTGGATTGGGAAGTTCTCCTGGAGCAGGGAAAGGCTACCCACTTTAGTATTCTGGCCTGGAGAATTCTATGGACTGTATAAATCATGGTATTCCAAAGAGTCAGACACGATTGAGCAACTTTCACTTTTCAAATCCATGACTTGAAGTGAAGGTATATTCAGAAAAAAACGAGGGTATTATTAACACTGACCATGACAAGAGAAGAACAGATTTATGTCACTCACTTCAAGTTTCCTCCCATGTACCCATGCACAACTTCTTCAGATTGTTGGTCATCTTTAACAGAGAAATTTCCCTAAGACCCACTCTGCAAAAAAGGCAAATATAGAAGAGTGGTGTAACCAGTTTAGGGACATAGTAACCACCACTCATTAGAAGTTTGAAAACAAAACAAAATAAAACATAGTCTTGAGACAAAGTGGGGATATAGACCAACAGAGAAGAGTTTTCCCCATATTCCTTGACTTCAGTTCAGTTCAGTTCAGTTCAGTTGCTCAGTCATGTCTGACTCTTTGTGACCCCATGGACTACAGCACATGAGGTGTGTTGTGTTGGTGCTGTCCATCACCAACTCCTGGAGTTTACTCAAACTCATGTGCATCAAGTCGGTAATGCCATCTAACCACCTCATCCTCTGTCATCACCTTCTCCTCCTGCCCTCAATCTTTCCCAGCATCAGGGTCTTTTCAAATAAGTCAGTTCTTCGCATCAGGTGGCCAAAGTATTGGAGCTTCAGCTTCAACATCAGTCCTTCCAATGAATATTAAGGACTGAATTCCTTTAGGATGGACTGGTTGGATCTCCTTGCAGTCCTAGGGACTCTCAAGAATCTTCTCCAACACCATAGTTCGAAAGCATCAATTATTTGATGCTGAACTGTCTTTATAGTCCAGCTCTCACATCCATACATGACTATTGGAAAAACCACAGACTTAACTAGATGGACCTTTGTTGGCAAAGTAAGGTCACTGCTTTTTAATATGCTGTCTAGGTTGGTCATAACATTTTTTTAAAATTTCACGGCTGCAGTCACTATCTTCAGTGATTTTGTAGCCCCACCAAAAATAGTCTGCCACTGTTTCCACTGTTGCCCCATCTATTCACCATGAAGTGATGGGACCAGATGCCATGATCTTAGTGTTCTGAATGTTGAGCTTTAAGCCACCTTTTTCACTCTCCTCTTTCACTTTCATCAAGAGTCCCTTGACTTCAGTGTCCTCTAAAAATTCTCACCAAGAATCCAGATTCTGAATTTGATATCACTAAGCCAACCTTCTCTTTTTAGGAGTATTATTTGCCCTTGAGATACTAAGGGTGCATAAGCAGTGAATCCCAGACCTACTAAGTAAACACAAGTATTTTAACACCTAATGGTGTGCTCTTTGTAGGAAAAAAAAAAAAGATCTGAACAATATCAGAACAAAAGGAACTGTTGTATATGAATGCCTTCGATTGGCATTTCCAATTTTGATGAAAAAGTATCAGTCCTGGAGAAGATCCTCTCTTACTTCCGGATGAGGTCCATAGTCTTGACTCAGAATTAGCCCTTAAATTTCCTGCCCTCTAGCCCTTTCAGGTCATGGATGACAAAGGCCAGAGATTTCAGTTTTATTATGGGAGAAGGTGTCCTGTTTCATATTGAAGATACCTTGGTTTTCAGTATTGACAAGTCATTGGACATGTAGTGGCCTTAAGGTTCAGCTCCAGTGATGAGACACTGAAACACTCAGCTACTTTTAAGGAAGAAGGTATCCAGCTAAGAAAGATTTCCAGAGAGAAGCTTCATAATCTTATAACCACCTGTCTCAGTTGGAGATCAGTCAGAAATGATAGGCAGAGTAATCTGCTATGGGGGGCCATGATCACTTTTCTCTATTCATTTAGCTCATACAAAACTCTCAGAAGTTTATCTTGCTGATATATATGCATATATAGAGTCCAAAATTATCTTTGTTTTGGTGCTCTGTGGCAGGTTCTCATTATCTTTTTATCAAGAAAAATAAAACAGTTTTCTAAGAAATATTTACAATAGCCATGTGTGATGCTTTTACACTGGCTTTTCTTTCTTATTCTACTTGATTTTTTTTTCTTTTTCTTTTGGCACTTCAGAGTGTAAATGCACATTCCATGGCTCTATAATATGATATATATCATCCCTATTCCTCTCACTCCTCATTCTTTTTCTAAACATCTGTGAAAGTGTAAGATAAGGTACCATTTCACTCTGCCACTCCATATATTGCTGGCTCTGACACATCTTCCCTGTTTCTGAGAGATACATAGGAAAATAGCAGGGCATCTTCAGGGACCTTTATATGTCTGGTGGAAAAATATTCAGACATTGTCTGTAACCCCTAACAGAACATTGTCCATAAGCAGGGGGTATTTGAAGAGCTATCTTTCTTGATTAAGAGGTATTTTCTTTTGAGTACCCTTGTACATCCTCTTAAATACGCAGGTGGCAGTTATATTCCATCATGACCGTGACTACTGGACTGCAACAATAAACATGGTTTTGTTTTGTTGAACAGTTTTTGTCATTGCCAATGCTGCTTTTCATTGACAGTATAGAACTGTGCAATATTAGATATTTGGAAGAGAGGGAGTGGTTAAATAGACATACAATCATTTGACTACTGTATTCCCTTCTTAAGAAAAAAAATAGTAAAGGTGAAAAAATACAAAAAAGGGGAAAAACATGAATATGAGCAAAGCGTAAGATATTTCCAGTGTTGAATTGAGTTTAAAGAAGATTTTAAATGATACCTCTCATTTTAATTCATGACAGGAATACTGAGATATTTACTATTTTATTTCTTAGAGATGATATAAGCTTTAAACTGGACTATCTGAAATGTCTATCAAAATTTTTTCTTTAACATCTACCAAAAAAAACAAAACAAAAAAAACCCACTGCTTATTAGCTTCTTATTTAAAATTTCCAGTATTTCTTGTCATCTAATCTAATAACAAGAGATAATGACTGATTTTGCTTTTATAATTTGCAAAAACACCGTTAGAAAAGATAAAAGCATAATTTCATGAGAATGTGTGTTCTACTTGACAGTGGTATAAAATGTTTTAGATAAAGTCCATTCCATTTGAGAGAGGCAAGTCTTATTTATGAAAGCATAGGACTACTTCACTTTACTGCTTTCATAAGTATATAATTCGATTGTCAACTTGATAAGATGGTATTAGGTTGTGAAAAATTCATGAAACCTGTTTCTATGTCCTAGAGCACATATGTCATAGGAGAATTCTTTGGATATTTTCTGTTCCATTTTTATTACTTTTACATATCCTTTTTGGAAGTACCATTGAGTTTCATGGGTTAGGTTGTTTAATAGAAGTTCATTGGATACATTCCAAAATCTAATTACTTGGTTTAAATAAAAAACTTTTAGACTTGTACGTGGTGGCATTTTCTTACTCCATAGATAAAAGCTCTGTTTTCTCTTCCTAATAATCCTCCTCCCCAAACCAAGCTCAAACAGATAACAAATAATTGAGCTGTGACTACCTCTTGCTGATAATCTCCAAAAAGAAAAATGAAAAAATATCACAGATTCTTTCTTTCTAGCAATGTTGCTAAAGGAACACCTCAATATTAGACAAACAAAAAATATGCTGCAGAAATTTGAACTAATGAATTGTCAAGATGCAATAAGTAAAGCAAAGGTTTCTATTTTACTCTAAAACATGTATGCAGTTTTTGTGAGGTTTGTTCGAAGTGATGGTTTAAAAATATTTCCTATAAACAGACATGGAAAGTTGCCATTTGACATTTAATATAGCATATGTAATAGTATATATTTTCTAAAAGAGAAAAAGGAAGACAGTCTTTCTGTGCACATATGGTATTTCAGTTTTGGCTTGGAACTTTATATTTTACATTAAAAAACATAAAACAGTAAATTATTAATTAAGAATATGGCAATGAAGAAAACTGTGAAAAACATATTCAAGAACATAAACACACAGTTCAATATGAATAAAGCAAAATTTACTCAAGACATTATTATATGGTGCCACTATCAATTTCACAAACTATGTCTTTTAAGTTTCATAAAAATGTTTTAGATTATTGCAAACAGCATCTTACAATGGAAGAAACATGAAGTGTTTTTAACCTTTAAAAGTTTTAAGGGTTATAGTCAAGACTATAGAAGTTTAAAGTTTATGAAATTTTCACTACATTGTATAAAAATTTGGTCAAACTCTAATGTATGCAATTATGAGGTCTTATGTATTATTGCCAGATTATTACATTGACAGTTTGGGGGGAACTCTCTTATCACACATAATCAAAGCTGGGAGTTTGTTATGTATTTGGAAAAGTTGGTTGCACAGGGATTCATAAAATGCAATATATGCATAAATTATTTAGTTTAAAATAAAGGCATATAAATGAACATTAATTTTTATTAAGTCTAAGTCTCTTTATTCGAGTGCAAGTAAAAAAAAAAACTTTATGATTTCTCTTTTGCATAAACCACATGCATGATACATTGTGTAAAATTCCAGGTATTTATTTATTGAAGATGAAAAGAATTGAGAATATCTGAGAAGCAATTTAAATATATAATTCTTTTAAAACTTTGTTTTTTGTTCCCCAATAGTTTTTGGTTGTCTTACTCACATCAAATTTGGCAGCATAATTTTTTGGCAACTATATTTATTCAGAATTTTCAAAGCTATTCATTTCAATTTTACAAGAGCAATCTTTTTTTATTGAAGTTTATTGAAGATTTAATTATTATGTAATATAACAACAATGCAATTTGTATAAATAGATATAGAAAGAAAAACTAATGATGCCTGATAGGCATGCAAATTTAATTGTCTGAAAATACAAAAGCACTTGAGAGTGTTAACTATGAGCTTTTGGTTTACCCTAGCTAAGCTGGTATACTATACAGGGGCAATGATGTGTCAGTTAATCTAGTAAATCAGTTAGCTAGAGGTCAATTAATTGAAATATACAGAATATAGTAGCATGAAAAAATTAGCCCATTAGCCTAATGAATTGTAACTGTTAATTCCATTATCTGTATATGTTATTAGTGAATAATGCTAGCAGGCACGCAGTTCCATGGACAGAGGAGCCTGGTGGGCTTCAGTCCCTGGGATGGGAGAGTTGGACATGGCTGAATGACTAACACTCTCAATTTCAACTCATATGATAGAATAATATATGCAATAGTTTCAAAATATAATATAGTTAACATATGTTGAGTACCTTCTATGGGCTTCCCTAAATCAGTTTTTTTAATATATCATCTAGTTTTGTACTTGTGATGCCCTCAGAGGAAATAACATTAACTTTAGTTTGCCTGTGAGCAAATTGGGACTTGGAAAGGAAAATCTTTTTAAAAGCCCATATAGCTAGCAAGTTTGGTGGTCAGTTTTCCCAAGAGAATGCACTGGTCATAGCAAACACCCTCTTCCAACAACACAAGAGAAGACTTTACACATAGACATCACCAGATAGTCAATACCGAAAATAGATTGATTATATTCTTTTCAGTCAAAGAGAAGCACTATACAGTCAGCAAAAACAAGATCAGGAGCTGACTATGGCTCAGACCATGAACTCCTCATTGCCAAATTCAGATTTAAATTGAAGAAAGTAGGGAAAATCACTAAACCTTTTAGGTATGACCTAAAGCAAATTCTTTACAATTATACAGTTGAAGCGACAAATTCAAGGGATAAGGGCTGATAGACAGAGTACCTGAAGAACTAGGGACAGAGGTTCATGGCATTGTCCAGGAGACAGTAATTAAGACCATGCCCAAGAAAAAGAAATGCAAAAAGGCAAAACAGTTGTCTGATGAGGGCTTACAAATAGCTGAGAAAAGAAGAGAAGCAAAAGGCAAAGCAGAAAAGAAAAGATATACCCATTTGAATGCAGAGTTCCAAAGAATATCTAGGAGAGATAAGAAAGCTTTCCTCAGTAATCAGTGCAAAGAAATAGGAAAACAATAGAATGGGAAAGACCAGAGATCTCTTTAAGAAAATTAGAGATACCAAGGGACTAGTTCATGCAAAGATGGGCACAATAAAGGACAGAAATGGTATGGACCTAACAGAACCAGAAGATATTAAGAAGAGGTGGCAAGAATACACAGAACTATACAGAAAAGATCTCCATGACCCAAATAACCATGATGATGTGATCATTCATCTAGAGCTAGACATCCTGGAATGGAAAGTCAAGTGGGCCTTAGGAAGCATCACTGCAAACAAAGCTAGGGGAGGTGATGGAATTCCAGCTGAGCTATTTCAAGTCCTAAAAGAAGATACTGTGAAAGTGCTGCACACAATATGCCAGAAAATTTGGAAAACTCAGCAGCGGCCACAGGACTGGAAAAGATCAGTTTTCATTCCAATCCCAAAGAAAGGCAATGCCAAAGAATGCTCAAACTACTGCACAATTGCACTCATCTCACAGGCTAGCAAAGTAATGCTCAAAATTCTCCAAGCCAGGCTTCAACAATACATGAACCATGAACTTCCAGATGTTGAAGCTGGAATTAGAAAAGGCAGAGGAACCAGAGATCAAATTGCCAACACCTGTTGGATCATCAAAAAAGCAAAACAGTTCCCGAAAAACATCTACTTCTGCTTTATTGATTATGCCAAAGCCTTTGACCATGTGGTTCACAACAAATGGTGGACAATTCTTAAAGAGATGGGAATAGCAGACCACCTGACCTGCCCACTGAGAAACCTATATGCAAGTCAAGAAGCAACAGTTAGAACTGGACATGGAACAACAGACTGGTTTCAGTTCGGGAAGGCTGTATATTGTCACCCTGCTTATTTAACTATTATGCAGAGTACATCATGTGAAATGCCAGACTGGATGAAGCACAAGCTGGAATCAAGATTGCCAGGAGAAATATCAATAACTTCAGATAGACAGATGACACCACCCTTATGGCATAAAGTGAAAAAGAACTAAAGAACCTCTTGCTGAAAATGAAAGAGGAGAGTGAAGAGAAGTAAAGAGAGTGAAACAGGAGAGTTGGTTTAAAGCTCAACATTCAGAAAACTAAGATCATGGCATCCGATCCCATCACTTCATGGCAAATAGATGGGGAAACAACGGAAAGAGTGAAAGACTTTATTTTCTTGGTCTTCAAAATCACTGCAGCAGTGATTTGGGCCTGCAGTGGGCCTTTCATGGGGCTGCAGCCATGAAATTAAAAGATGCTTTCTCCTTGGAAGAAAAGCTATGACCAGTCTAGATAGCATATTAAAAAGTAGAGACATTATGTTGCCAACAAAGGTCCGTCTAGTTAAGGATATGGTTTTTCCGGTAGTCATGTATGGATGTGAGAGTTGCACCAAAAAGAAAGCTGAGCACTGAAGAATTGATGCTTTTGAACTGTGGTGTTAGTGAAGACTCTTGAGAGACTGCAAGAAGATACAACCAGCCCATCCTAAAGAAAATCGGTCCTGAATATTCACTGGAAGGACTAATGCTGAAGCTGGAACTCCAATACTTTGGCCACCTGATGAGAAAAACTGACTCATTAGAAAGACCCTGATGCTGGGAAAGATTGAAAGCGGGAGGAGAAGTTGAGGACAGAGGATGAGATGGTTGGATGGCATCACCAACTCGATGGATGTGAGTTTGAGTAAGGTCTGGGAGTTGGTGATGTACAGAGAAGCTTGGTGTGCTGCAGTCCATGGGATCGCAAAGAGTTGGACATGACTGAGTGACTGAACTGAACTGAACTGAATTGTACTGGGGCAAAGAGGGATGAAGTGGGAGATTTTAACTGACATATGCATAAAATAGATAACTAATTAGAACCCGCTGTGTAGCACAGAGAATTCTACTTAATGCTCTGTGATGACCTAAATGGGAACAAAATCCTCAAAAGAGGGGATATATGTACACATACAGCTTATTCAATTTGCTGTACAGAAACAACACTGTAAAGAAACTTTCATAACAAACCAGTAGTTTGGTGAGTAAATGGGTTTCCAGAGTTCAGAGCTACAGGTAACAACCTGGCATCCTGAACGGGGAGAGAGTTTTGTAACTTCCGATCTTTAGAGCCGGTTGGTCAGAAGCACCTGTGATGACCTGGGATTGTGACTGGTGGGTAAAGGGTGTCAGGGGCAGTCTTGTGAGGCTGAATCATGGACCTGTGGGATCTGATCACATCTCATGTTGGATAGTGTTAGAACTGAGTTGAATTGCAGGCACTCAGCTGATGTCTGGAGCACTACTTGACAGTGTTGTGGGGAAAGCCCCTTCTCACACACACCCGTATGTGGGTAAATAATAGCAAAACACCTAAAGATTCTCATATTGACATTTGTGATTGATAACTTCAGATTGAAATTATGATTCTGGTAACTTTAGGTATTTGTAGGATGCTTTAATAGACAACTAGGAAATTAAGTATAAAGCATATTACTAGCCACATTTTTTAGGGTACCATTTGGAACTTAAAATACTTTCTCTAGTGTTGTGTATCTTTTATTGACATCACAGAACACTGATTCTGAACAACCTGGCCTATTACTATGAACAATTATAATAAAGTTTTTAATGGTGCAAATAAATCCTGGATTTAATTTCATAATAACAAAAGTGAGGTGAGCAGTTGATAATGGCAATAGAATAATTTATATTTTGTTGGATGTTTGTATAATATCTACTTTATAATCTAGTTATAGAGTTCAGTTACATACTAACAAATTGAAAATGCATCTTGATGGTCATATTTAAGATTTTAATATTATTATTCATAATAGCACAATACATTTATGTGACAGCATTCGGAGAATTAGAGCTTGATATTATTGATATCTACTGTACTAGTCAGATACAAACACAGGTTAACTTATACCAAAAAAATCCCAGAAGTCTGTTTGGTAGGTCACATGATTACTGGAAGGCTGGGTTCAGGAAGGAGCGAGAACAAGGCAGAGAGAAAACAGAACTACAGAGCACAGGCTTAGAGCTGTAACGACTGCTGCTGAGCAGCTGCTGTTACTCCCACATCCCTGATAACGATGCCCTTAATCACTATACCAGTGGAGTTCTAGTTCTAATCCGGTTCAAGTGGAAAGCAAAGTAAAGCAAAACACTGAAAAACGTGTTTGTCTTCCTGTGACCCAGCACCCTCACAATTCTTCCTCAATTAAGTGCTCGGTCACCTCAGTCATGTCCGACACTTTGTGACCCTCTGGACTGTAGCCCTCCAGGCTCCTTTGTTCATGGGATTTCCCAGGCAAGAACATTGGAGCAGGTAGCCTTTTCCTTCTCCAGGGGATCCTCGCTACCCAGGGATCAAAACTGTGTCTTCTGCATTGCAGGCAGATTCGTTACTGCTGAGCCACCGGTGAAGCCCGTTTTCAATTATATCTCATGGCATTTTGTCAGGTTATTAGAATATCATAGTTAATTTAGAGTTACAGGACTTCTCACTTCTAGTTTGTTTTTAAATGTGTGTCCTGGTGAAATCTGGAATTACCAGCTAGAGATAAAAGGGGTGAAATGTGGGAGACGTTAGAATTGGCTTCTCTTTTCAAGGAAACTTCATCGGCCAAGATTATTACTGAATCTTCAAAACAGAATAATCATTCATAAACTGATTTGGGTTTCAGAATACTCTGAGTCTCTTTAATCTCTCTTTCCAATTATTAGTGTTCAACTCCTCCATAAATTTCTTAAATTTAATGTCAGAAACCTAAAGGGTCTGGGTAATTATTTCCTTTTGTAATCTGACAACTTCTTGGAGAAAACTGTTAGCTTCTTTCACGGAGACTCCTTGGGTCTAGAAGGGGTTTGAATTTCAATCTTTGTCTTGAGCTGAGAAGTTAGAAATCTGATCTTGCCATTCTCTTTCTTATTAAGTGTAAAATAAATGATCGCTTTATTTTCCTCATGCCCTTCCTACTGTTTATGGCGATTGCCACTCAGACCCTAACGACTGCTTCATGGTGGATACTTCATTTCAGGTGATTAAAGAGATCAATTAGATAGGTTGTCCTCAGCTGTAGGCTGTGGAATTACAAATCTCTATCTTTTAATGCTAAATTGAATCTTTGTTATCTTTAACCCCAAATTTGCCACAGACAAAAACCCAGATTTCTCTATGTCCCTGAAGATCTATTCTTAGAAATCACTCCAATTTTTATACTAGTCACAGTCTGCAACTACCAATAACAGAAACAAATGAAGCAGAAATGAACTTTTTTGGAAGGGTTTCAGGTGAACCATAGACAGAATAAGTAGGGAAGCTAGAGCTTGAGCAATAGCCCAGGCAGGAGAGGCACAACCAATATAGAACCACGGGGACAATGTGCATCTCCTGGAGCTCTGTCAGCTGGACTTTGGCCATTGCCTCTGGCATTGCTGCCACTGCAGTGTCAGCCTTGCTTATACTCTTATATGGTTTGATGATTTCATTACGTTGTGCATGCTTCGCAGCTTTATTTCAAGTACATAGACTTGTCAATTACAAAAGATAGCACTTAATCACTGTTTGCTAACTATGTGTCAGATACTTGGTAGCTTGTTGCAATTCTATCTAATCTAAAGACTGTTCCCAAGGTTGAATTGCCCTCATTTTCGCCATGAAGATGCTTGATTCAGAATCTAGTAATTTTCAGAAAGATCACGTAACTGATATGGGTGTAGCTGCGTTTGCACCTTGGTTCTCTCTGACTCCTAAATTCAGGATTTCTCATCTCACGTTGTCCACTGGCTCTATTTCCTGGTTTAGTTTAAGTTTTGATTTTGTAAGTAAACTGACTTTCTTGGTCTTTTTGTCTTAAATTCCTAGAAAATGCTTGGGTTGTGTGGCGGGGGTTGGGGGTGGGGCTCGGTGTTAGGCCTCCCTTGCTTGTGTCTACTGCTCTATTACAGACAAGATTGTTTTGCCTCCCACATGCATGTTTTCAGGTAAAACTGGTTTAACAGGTAGGTAAAACCAACAGCAGCGTGTATTAGACAAATCATATAAAGTCCAACTGTCTTAATAGCACACTAGATGCTGGTAAATGTGGTTGAATTTTACTCTTTGCCTGTTTTCTAGCCAGGAAGTATTGTGGTCTATATAAAAATGCAGTTTTGGTCCCATGGTGAGGAAAGCATTAAGTTAGTAGGATGAAGGAGAAGATTAAGGCCGGAATATTTGCAAAAATAGAACTCTAAATCAACTTTCATACAAAATAAAACAAACCCAGAACTTTAAGTGACCATGTCGAGTAATCAAAATACAGGTGGTGGTCAAATGTGCAACAGCCCACAGGCAAGGCAATGAACTCAGCTCAAAGGTTATAGTCTTCATCTACTCCAAAGGTTTATAACTCTGTTTTGTGGAAGTGTAATTTAAGAGAGACAGGGAAACATAGGGGGAAAAGAAAGAAAATAGTGGTGAAAGGAAAGAAAGTCCAACTAATCTTGCTCCTGTTTTTAAAAATAACCTATTTACCCTTTATTGCATGCTTTTTGAATTAACATTTTAGTGTACTTAAATCTACTGACTTTGATATTTGATTCACTACTCTCATAAGTAGTTTTGGATTTTTAAAAAAAGTTTTAGAAAGATAGCATAGTAATTATTTAAGGGAGACCAAGTTTAAGTCTCATCTCACCACTGACTAGCTAAGTAATACTGGTCAGTCTTCAAGACTATAAGTTTCTGCATTATGCCATTGGCAGGTATGTGAGATGCAATGAAGTGAGATAATGTATGTAAAGTAATTACATTGTTGTATGTCATGTTGTTTACACTTCTCTATGCAACTTAGCTGTTATCATCATCATCATCATAACTGTATGACAAAAATGATCAAATAAATCATCTTAAGCCAATTGCCAACAATATTATTTAATGGCAAATTAGTAAAACGGAGATGCAACAAGGATGGGGATCTACCTGTGTTCTCATTAACAAAGACTTGAAACAAAAAACAAATATAAAAGTATTAATAATTACACTGAGAAAAAGTATCATTGAAAGAGAATAAGAATATATACTTTGAAAGAGAGAATCAAAAGGAACAAGACACTTTCATAAAGTAGCCATATATAAACTAAATGTAAGAAAACCCATATTTTATATATTAATTTTTGGAATTCAGTCATCAGTTTTGAAAAAAAATTCTGTTTAAATTTATTAGATTTACAGTCTATTAATAGATTAATTTTAAGAGGAAATATTCAAAGTCCCTGGAGAAACAGATGGTTCAGGAAGAATATTGCCTTATGTGTATTGTTAATTTAATTTTTCACAATAAAAATTAAATTATCAATTTATAATTCTCTTTGGAACTCTAAGAGGAGAAAAGAGGGTAATTCTGTTCAGTTAATAATTGACATAATAGAAATTCATTAACAATAATTTGGTGTGACTCTAGACCAATTTAAATAAAGACAAGTAACAAGATTCCAGGATAAATGAAGATAACAAAATGACAGATCAACATAAAATATGGATTACCAAAAATAACCTGAAAAGTAAAGGGCACAAAATATACAAAAACATTTGAAAAAAATAAATCTTTAAAAATTACTTTGGAAAAACTGAAATTATTTTAGATGTCATCTATTTTATGCTTTTAAAATTAAAGATGCAATAATAAAGTAAGACAAAAAAGGATTAGATAGCCAAATAAAGGCAATGAGAATTTCCTGAGTTAGAATTTAAGGAGGAAAAAATTGTAACTAACTTGCCTGATGTCAAGATGTATGGAAATTACATAACTCAAGAGAGTCTTGATGTAAAGGGAAAGAAGATCTTAATATACCAGAAATATATTTATAGCAAAAATCTTAAGAAATAAAACAGAGAAGATTATATGTGCCATATATGTCCAATGAAGCAGAATAATAAAACTGACATTTATATGTTTCAAACAAGATGAATACACATGAAATAATCAGATTCTTCAGGGCTGCTTATGGGTCCTTCTCAGGTTATACCTGACTCCATCAAGAGATTATCATTCTGAATTTTCTGAAGATTAACTCCCCCCACCTCCCCCCCCCCCCGTTTTTTTAATACTACTTTAGCATATGTTTGTGCATCAGCTTCTCTGGTGGCTCAGCAGTAAAGAATCCTCCTGCAATGCAGGAGATGCAGATTTGATTCCTGGGTCAGGAAGATTCCTCTGGAGAAGGAAATGGCAACCCACTCCAATATTCTTGCCTGGAAATCTCATGAACAGAGGAGCCTGGAAGGAGTCAGACACAACTTAGGGACTAGAACACAGCAATGTATCAATAAACCATATGATTTAGTTTTACTTGTGCTATTTACATTGCTATAAATGAAATTGTATTTTGTGCATATTTTAATGGCATATTTTTATTCAATTTATTGAATAAAATTTATTCAAAATAAATTTTATTTATATATGACACATATATTTTTATTCAAACTTGTGATTCTGAAATTTATCAGTAATGATTTATTTAGCAACAATTTTCCATTTTTCATTTTTTTGTTCCTGTTATATGAATACACCACAATTTATTCATAAGTTCTGTTGTTGAATGGAAATTCAGGTTGTTTCCGGTTTCTTTTTGTTGTTGATGTTATTCACATACACATGCACACACAATTAAAATTACTGAGAGGAAGAATACATAGTTCCTATCTCTAGTGCTATTTACCACTTCTATTTTGCTCAACAGCTCTATTAACTCTTCACTCTCCTACATCATCAATTTTCCTCTTCCAAATGATTATGCCCATCACAACACAAATTTATTGTATTCTCTCACATTTTAAAACTACTATTTTTATTTTTTAAACCTCACATCTTTTGGCTCAGATACTGCTCCACTATTCTGGTTTCCTCTTCTTAGAAAATCTTCTCTTAAGAGTTATCTATATTCACTGTTCTCTAGGTTCTTTTCTACCTTTATTTATTTGACCCAGACTAGTCTCATTGCTCCAATGAAATTGGATATCATTCTCACTGTAACACTATGACTAGTGTTTTGTGTTATGCCAAATTTTATTTTACTTGATGTATTGTCAGCATTTGATCTGGTTGTCCATTCCCTCATCTATAAAACACCATCTTCCCTATTCTTCCACATAACACTTCTTATATAATTTCATTTTGCTTTATTTCAGTTTATTGTCACCCTCAATGTCTCTGCAACCTCTAAATGGTGGCAACATCTTAAGATTCAGTCCTTACCCTTCTTCCTTCCTTTATGTTCATTTCCTCTACATTTTTATATAGGCTGATGGTTTCCAATGTTACTGATACATCTTCAAGTGTACGTCTTCCCACTGACTTTCAAGCTTACATATTTAAATGACTTGATGAATTTTCCATTTCATGTCTAGTAGACATTAGAATGTAATTTTATTGCTGTTGTTTATTCACTAAGATGTGGATGACTCCTTTGCAGCTCCATGGACTGTTGCCTGCCAGGTTTCTCTGCCCATGGGATTGTCCCAGCAAGAACAATGGAGTGGGCTGCCAAGTCCTTCTCCAGGGGATTTTCTCAACCCAGGATCAAACCTACATCTCTTCACTGGCAGGCAGATTCTTCACCACTGAGCCACCTGGGAAGCCCCAAAATATAATATACCTAAAGTCAAATTTTTCTTCCCAAACTTGCTCTACCACTTTCTTATTAAAAATGGTGATTCTTCCAGTAGCTCAGATGAAATAATCTTGTAGGTATCCTTGATTCTTTTTTCTTTCTTTCCTCATATTCTTATCCCTTGTCAATAAATCTTATTAGTCTACATTTAAACTTAAAAAAATATGAACACAGCACTTTTGTTATTATTGTCCTAGATCAACTCACAAGACTCCTTAAATCGCTGTTCAAATGTCATAACATCTGTGAGTCTTATCTGTTAGCTAGTTAGAATAGGAAAAAGGAGTACAGAATGGCGGTGGCTAAAAGACTAGGAAGGGAAAAACCGGCAAAAATAGAACAAAGGAAGGCCCCAGGACTGGAGTGAGGACCTCAGGTAGAACAATTTACCTTTTCTAGCCCAATTTACATAGGGCAGGCCCAGGGGGAGGAAAAAACAAAAAAAAGGAGCCAAAGGGCCAGAGGTCTCTCTTCCACTCTCTGTCTCTCTCTCCTCTTCGCAATTTTTGGGTAGGTATGCCCTCATGTCTCGAAGATGTATTTTCCTTTTATCTTCTAAATAAAACTGAGCTGTAACATGGAGCTGTGATGCTGTCCGAGAACTGTGACCTGCCGAGGGCTTTAACATCCGTCACTTCAAATTTTTGTTGTGACAAGACAGAACCAAGGAAATTATACACTCCCCCAACATCTCTGTGCTGTGACTCGGATTTAACCTTGCTGAAACAACTTTAGTGCGGCCCCCGCAAGGTGGAGGTCAAGCACAGCAGGAGCCCAACTCGGTGAAAGCTCCCGCGGTGGAAGCAGAAGGCGAAGAAACCTAGCGCAGGGAAGTGACAAGAGGCCCATCGTGCTGGGAACACCGAAGGACAAACTCAGCAGAAAGCTCACGCAGCTCAGCCTCAGATTCCAGAAGATCTCCAGTTAAGGTAGGAGGTCCTCACTCCTGTGGCTGGAGGGACATATGCCTGACAAAATCTTAATTCCTTTACAATCTCGTTTCTTGTTTCCTCAGACCCGCCCCCCGCCCCAGGAACAGGCTAGCTGCAGTAGGTGCAATTGAAGGACTCTGGAGAGGCGACTCCTTAGTATGTCCCAAAGGCACTGTCTCATTAGCCCCAGTATCTGTTACCCAAGCTGGTGGGGCTTCTTCTGTCCTTAATCTTCTTTGTGCCAAGGATCAGGCCAATGAAAACTGAGCACAGTTCAGGTATTTAGCAGATTTTCTGGCAGCTTATGAAGGGGATTCCTTGGCACGTTTTTTCCACTGCTTTTTCCTCCCATCCTTCAGCTCCTCTGTCCCAGGACTTGAGCCCAGCCAAAACCCACAATGCCTGTCTTCAGGACCTAATGAAGCTCATTGCAAAAATTCAGTGAGAGACACAAGGAAAGGTAAGAGGTGCATTTGTTAGGATTCAGAGAGAAGCACATTTTGCAGGGTATGGGCCATTGCAGAGGGCAAAGGCTTAGGCCATGGAATGTGGTCTGGCTAGGTTTTTTGAGCTGGGTGAATTCACATGCTAATGAGTGGGAGGATCACCCCAACCATTGAGGAACAACCCACACCTCTGTTTTTTGACAGTGCTTTGGAACTGTCCTGCCACCTCTGGGTGTGTCATTTAGTTTACAGATTGGGGATTAAGGTTTACTTGAATTTGACTTGTCATTTTAGACCCAATCGATTTTAATCAGTTTATGTTAGGCCCTTGGGCTATGTCATTCTTTCAAAGGTTTTGCCCTGCCCCCTTCCCTCCTGTTTCATGCTCTTTTCCTGAGCCCCATCCAGGCCCACAATGTTGCCTCTACAATCTTCTGGAGGGACAACCAGAAAATAGCTGGCTCTTGGGAGGGAAACACTGTATAATATCCAATTCCTCTAGATATTCAGGCCTTCATCTTCCATGTTTTCTATAGCACGTGCAATACCACTATCTCCCAGTGAACCCACAATGGTAGGCGACAGGCACAAAATGCCTGCTAGAAGCCCATCTGCTGGCATCCCTTCAAGGGCAATTGGGCTTCCAGGGATAATGTTTGCCACTTTGGGAGTTAGCCCTGCAGGCCGTTTGGGCCCAAACCCTTACCACCCTTCTCCTAAAGTAACAAACATAACCCTGGATCAAATCTCCACTCCACTTTTATGGAACTGTCTGGTCTGTTGCCTCTTACCAATCTGTTCTTAAGCCAATTGCTAACTCCTACAACAAGTACTTAGTGGGCAGCATTGCTCCACCTAGCCTATTATTAAAATACTCTTAATGCCCCTAACAGGGCCCGATAAACCACTCCTATGTCATTACTTCTGTTATTACCTAAAGTGGGTCTATGACAAGGAATGTTTACCATTAGAGACACCCTAACCTGCTCTTATGGAGGACTAGGGGAGGAAATCAGTGACTTACATTCCCTCAGAGCAGTAAGAGGATAAGGCTTATGATGGTTTCACCAGGTTCCCAGTCTCAGGGCACAGGCTTGGATTGCTTTACATCAGGGTGTCTATTCCCATCTGCAGTGAACAAACTGGCAATGAGTTACAATTACAACCCCTTAATCCTACCCAGCACCGGTCATGCTGGAGACCTTGGGGACACCCAACTCCAGTCCGGGGGTCCTAGGAGGTCAATCTGCCTTGACCTGCCTAGGGATCTGGTCCTTGAAAGGTTGTCACGCCTCAACCTGCTTGGGGATTCGCCAGTCCAAGGGTCCCAGGAGGCCGTCAGGCCTCGACCTACCCAGGGACCCAATTCTCAGGAGGCTGACCTGCCTTGACCGGCCCAGGAATTTGATCTCCAGGAGGCTGTCACGACTTAGCTTGCCTGGGGATCTGCACCCTAACCCAGGGATGCCTGGCTCTCAGGTTGCAATAGCATTGGGTAGGATAAATCTCAAAGACTCACCCCAAAGGAAGTCCAACCATGGAAACTGAAGGAGGCCTATTAGTTTTTATTTTTCTTTTCCTCCCAGTTATGACTGTCTCTCAGATGGGAAATAACCAATCCACTTCCTGGCAGATGCCCTTCCAGTTTCCATCCTTGAAAACTGGAAACTGTTCAATCCTCTAACTCTAAGGAGAAGTAGTTTAAAATTCTTTTGTGCCATTGTGTGGCCACAGTGTCCTCTGTGGGATAAGGAACACTGGCTTGAGGATGGGAGTTTAAATTACAATACCAACCTGCAGTTAGATTATTCTGCAAAAGACAAGGGAAATGGACAGAGCTCCCCTATGTCCAAATTTTCTCCCAACTAAAAGATATGAAGGAACTCTGTCTTAAGTATGGGATTGTTGTATGCCCTAAAAGTGAGCCTACTATGCACAGACAACCAAAAGAAAAGCCCCCCGTGAAGGTTCAGCTCCCATGCCCCATAAGAGACTGGAGCCTCCCACAACTCCCGATGCTCCTTCCTTGTATCCAAACGTGCCCTCATATCTGGGAGCTCCCCCTCCACAGAAGCCAGCTCGAGTATGTCCCTTAGTTGAAATTGGAGGAGAAATTTGGACCAACCCGGGTCCATAAGCCCTTTTCCTTCTTAGAACTAAGAAAGAGATCAAACAAGACCTGGGAAGCTATACAGATGACCCGGGTAAATATATAGATACATTCCAACACATTACCTTGGTCTTTGACTTGATGTGGAAGGATGTCATGATCATATTTAGTCAAACTTTATCTGACATTGATCATACTAGGGTCTTAAAGGAAGCCCGAAGGTATGCAGTGGGGCTTCACTTGTCAAGTGATAAATACCCTACTGAAGTATTTACCCTTCTCAGATCCTAATTGGAATTATAATGACCCTTAGCACATCTGGGAAAGTGATCATTTTCTGATCTGTGTGAAGGCAGGACTGAAAGCAGCCCAGCAAAAGGTAATCAGCTATGCCCAGGTCTCAGCAATAACTCAGGAGCTCAACGAGAACCCCATTGCCTTTCTGGAAAGGCTAAAAGAGGCCCTCCAAAAGTTTACCAATCTGGACTTAGACTCTTATGAGGGACAGGTGATTTTAAAGGACAAATTCCTGTCCCAGTGTGCATCAGATATCAGAATAAAGTTACAACAGCTACAGCAGCAGGACCCTGCTGCCTCTTTAGATGAAATGGTCCAGACAGCCACCAATACCTTTTATAACAGAGAACAGGAGAAGGAGGCCAAGGTCCAGGAGAGGAAGAAAAGGAAAGAGACAAGCATACCCAGATGCTGGCTGCTCTCCAGAGAAGCCCTATGGCAAACCCCGAATCCTTGAAGGAAAAGGCACGAGACAAATGCATAATCTGTAGACAGGCGGGGCATTGGGCCAAAGAGTGTCCAAACTGTGACAAGTCTCCTAAAACTGCTTGCTATAATTGCCATCAACTGTGACATTGGGTGGCACTCTGCCCTCAGGACCCAAGAGTCTCAAGGTCAAGCGCCACGCCTTCCCTCACAATGGTTCATCAGGACTGAAGAAGCACACCCCCCCCCTCGCCTCCCCATTGCCTTCCCCTGCAACAGGACTGAAGAAGCCCCCCGCCATCGCCTCCCCCCGCCTCCCCCAGCCAGCCCACCTGTCACAGATAACCAACACTGGGCTGCAGTCAAGGGTGCAATTGGCTGTAGCTGGTAAAGGCTACCTACTCTTTCCTAACCTACTCCGGAGCCTTCTCCCAAACCTGTACCATTTTTGGTGCTATGGAAAAAACAATTACAAAAAGATTCACCTGAGCACATTGTTAATGGCATGGACAAGTATTTTCCCACCAGTTCCTAGTGGTCCATGACTGTCCACTTCCCTTATTGGGAAGAAAATTCTCCCTGCCTTTGATACTGTGCAGCTATTGCAGTCCTGATAGAGGATGCTTCAAAACTCTCTTTTGAGAGCAAACTAACTAGATTTATCAGCCACGAGGTGGAACAACTCCTAAATGGAAGAGGCCATTTATGGATGTCAGATCAAAGAATCCTCAGATATCAAGTAATGCTGATGGAAAATCCAGGCCTGACTATATCCCCTTGTGAGGTTCTTAACCCAGCCACCTTCCTGCCTACCCCCAAGGATCCCCTCCTCTTTCACTCTTGTCTAGAAACCTTGGACCACTGGACAAAACCCTGAGAGGGATTGTCAGAAGATCCTCTGACCAATCCTGAGGAAATCTGGTACACTGATGGAAGCGGCTTTGTCTTGGATGGAAAAAGAAGGGCCGGGTATGCAGTAATCTCCAATTTTGAGACCATAAATGCTAAACCTTTGCCACCAGTTACTTCAGCCCAATTAGCTGAGCTCATAGCCCTGACTCGAGCTTTAGAGCTGGGAAAAGGAAAAAGAGTAGCCATTTACACTGACTCCAAGTATGCCTTTCTGGTGCTACATGCACATGCTGCTATTTGGAAAGAAAGAGGCCACTTGACCATCCGAGGGTCCCCAATAAAATATGATAAAATCCTTAGGCTCTTGGAGGCAGTCCATCTGCCCGCTGAGGTTTCAGTCTTCTGCTGTAAAGGACACCAAGAAAGGAGCATGGACGTGGCACGAGAGAACCAAGCAGCTGATCAGGCAGCTAAGAGAGCAGCGTTATAGAACCATGACCTAATAGGGGTTGCCACCTTAGTTCCACAGACTGATTTGTCAGAAAGTCCTTCATATACTGAAGGTGAGACTCCTAAAGCTAAGAGTGAGGGCTTTCAAGATCATATGGGGTCGTTCCACAAGAAGGGACTCTTTTTTTCTGCCTGGAAACCTCCAATGGAAGTTGTTTAACTCCTTACATGCCACCACTCATTTATGGGAAAAGGCCCTCCAAAGATTACTAGAAGAAAGGCCCTTCATAGGAACAGGCTTCCAAACGACTATAAGGCAAGTGGTCTCTTCTTGTCCCACTTGCCAGTTAAACAATCCCCAAGGATCGTAAAGACCCCAGCTGGCCCAGCCCATCCAAAGATGTGGGACCTACCCAGGAGAGGACTGGCAGATGGACTTCACACAGAGGCCAGTTTCTCAAGGGTATAAATACCTATTAGTCATGATACATACATTCACAGGATGGATTGAAGGCTTTCCCACCCAGAGTTGAGAAGGCTGAGGAGGTGGTAAACAAACAAACAAACAAACAAACAAACAAACAACAACAACAACAAAAAACTGCTCCATGAAATCATTCTGAGATTTGGTCTGTCCAGTCATTACAAAGTTCCAATGGGATATCATTTACTTCTAAGGTCACCCAAGGGGTCTCTGAAGCATTGGGCACTACTTATTACCTCCATTGTGCCTGGAGGCCTCAATCTTCAGGAAAAGTAGAAAGAGCCAATCAATTCTTAAAGTCAGTGATAAAAAAGATAACCCAGGAGACCTCCCTGGGGTGGAAGGAAGCTTTACCAATAGCTCTCCTCCATACATGTATTGCCCCTAAGGAACAGGTTGGTTTTAGTCCTTATAGATGCTATATGGGAGACCTTTTGTTAATGTCAATGACCTCTTCCTAGATCCAGAGGCTCAGACCCTCTGGTCTTATACCATGGCCATTGGGAGATTCCAACAGGATATACGCTTGTGGTGTGTGAACTAGGACCCAAAAGACTCTAAAGAGTCACAACTATATGCTCCAGGGACTCAAGCCCTAATTAAAGTCTGGAAAGATGGGTCCCCAAAGGCTCAGCTCCAGCCCATGGAAGGGCCCCTCCCCTGTAATACTTTCTACCCCTACAGCAGTCAAGGTGCCAGGACATGACGCCTGGATTCACTACTCATGAGTCAAGCAGTAGAAGAAAACAGAAGAGGAGACTCAATACACCTGCGAGCCCCTTGGAGATCTCAGATATCTATTCAGAGCTACAAATGAGTGCCATTCTAATAAACACTCCAAAAATTAAGTTTCTGAGGATAAGATTTCTCAGGACAGCTCTAAAGAGCCAACACTGCTTGGCAGGAGTTGTACTCCAAAACAGACAGGAGATAGATCTTCTGATCCCTGAACAAGTAGGGACTTGAACCATCCTGGCAATGGGAATTTGGAGATGGCTAATGCCCCTACTAGTCCTTCTTATGCCATATTGATGCTGTTTATGATTGCTCCATGTACTATCAATTGTCTAACTCATTTGGTCTCTGCCCAGGTCAACAAGCTACCACATGCAGTGCCAGTTCAACAAGGATATATAAAACGACACCTGACCGTGGAAAATATCACTCACCCTTAGATGGACACCACTATAAGGACTCTGAGGCCTGAGACTAGCAAGAGGGGGATGCCCAGTGCCCCTCGCCACCTCAGCTCAGCAGGAAGTAGCCAGAAAGACCTCGATGACCCTATTCCCAAAGAATTGAGCCTCCCAACTCTTGAGGGGGGAATGTTAGGCAGTAAGAGTAGGAAAATGGAGTCCAGAAGGGTGGTGGCTAAAAAACTAGGAAGGGAAAAGCCCATGAAAATAGAACAAAGGAAGGTCTGAGGACTGGAGTGAGAACCTCAGGTAGAACAAATTGCACCCCTGGCTAGCCCAGTTTACATAAGGCAGGCCCAGGGGAAGGAAAAAAACATATAAAAAGAGGAGCCAATGGGCCGGGGTTCTCTCTCCTGTGCACTCTCTGTCTCTCTGTCTTCTCTTTGTGTATTTTGGGTTGGCATGCCCTCACACCTTGAGGATGTATTTTCTTTATTTTCTAAATAAAACTGAGCTGTAACACTGTCCGAGAGCTGTGATGCGCTGAGGGCTTTAAAGTCTGTCATTTCAAATTTTTGTTGTGATGAGACAGAACCAAGGAAATTACACACTCCCCTGATATAAACATCCTACATTAAATTTCAACCACCTTGTATATCCAAGCATTTCCTTCCAACTCTGCATTTTAGTCTTTTGTACTCGTCAGTCATCAGCACAACATATATTTTGCCTAATGTTTTTTAAAACAGCATTTCTCCCTTGGTACAATGTAAGTTCCATAAAGACAGAAGTTTGTGTTGCCTGTGGCTGGGTATATAGGACTTAGTATATTGCCAGTCATATATTTGAACTAGAAATTTTAGTTGAAAGAATGGATAAATGAGTGAATGAGATGTATAAAATTGTGTTAAATCTCATAAATAAGCATAACAGTGTAAATTAAAATAAACATGATATTGCATACATCTTAAATTGAGACAAAGATGAACTGACTAAGCACAATAGAAGAAATGATGCAAAATAAATCAAAATATTGGAATGCTCAGTTTCCTGACTCAACATTTCTATGTCTGGGAATTTATCTTAGACATAGGTATTTACATTGCAGTGATGCACAAATGTCCACAAATAAAATACATTTGTTTAAATAAACTCACTTGTTATGATGTATTATAATAATTATTCAATATGTGACCTTTCATTCTCTCTCTCTCTCTCTCTATATATATATATATATATATATATATATATATATACACACACACACACACACATACTATGTTTGTGTGTGTGTATATATATATATATACTATATATATATATATATATATATACTATATACTATAGTATATAGTATACACATAGTATGTGTGTGTGTGTGTGTGTGTGTGTGTGTATGTTTATATAGACTTTACTTTTGAGAGCAATTATAGGTTCATAGGAAAACTGAGTAAGATGTATGGAGTTCCCATATACTCTCTGTCTCCACACCTGTAAGGCCTCTACCACTATCAACATCCTGAATGGTATATTTGCTATAATAGACAAACACTGACACATTGTTATCACCTTAAGTTCACATTTTACCTTAGGGGTCACTTTTGGTGTACTTTCTATGTAAATTATTTTTAAGGGAAAAAAGTATGTTACAAAACAGTAAAAGCATACTGTCCCTTGTTCATCAAAAATAAGATTATTTAGAAACATTTTGATTTGCAAAACAAAATATTAATATTGCTTATCACAAGACAGTAGTAATGAAGGGTTTTTTTTTTTTTTTAGTGATGTATAATACATATGCATTATATATAAGGGCATTTTATAGTCTTCTAAACATACACTATGAGTTCCTCCTAGATTTCTGCTATTATAACTAATGTGTCATTTTTAAAAAAATTGATAAACTCAGAAAACTTACAAAATTGTTAAAACTGTCTCTAAATTCTCATAACAGAATATTAAATGTAATCATTAATGGGTCTACTTTTCCCCACATTGGGTTTTGAGTGTACCTTAAATTAGATATTTACACCAAATTAAGATTCATTTTCAAACAACTATATTGTCAAGTGAAAACGTAAAGTCACTAATAATCTTAAACATATAACAGTGTCTAGAAAATTGGAGTTAAACTGAATTGCAAAAAGAAAAAAAATCCAATCTATTAATCCGCCCTCACTCTTGAGTGCAGTGCTGTAAACAGGTTTCTCAGGTCAGTGGAGAGGATAACAGGTTTTTAAAATATCACTTCTCAATGGAGAAATGTTTAAGACACCATGTTACTTTGTCTTAAGATATCAATCCCCATAAGTTGCAAGAAACTAATCAGAAGTTTCCAAAAGTATTAGTTCCAAACATATGAACTAACTTTTAAAATTTAAAAAATCATAAAGCCTCGATATTTTTGTTGATGTAAGCATGAATGGGACTATGGTGAATACACCTCTGGGTAAAAAGAAAGAAAATAAATTAATGTAAATAAATATATTGATTGCTTTGTTTTTGAAATTTCAGGATTTACACATAAAACTATCCTGAAAATTGTGAATGGTCCTGCTGCCTGATTACAAAAATTGGACTATCACATAATTTAAAAATTTTGTTCTTAGAGAATGAAGTGACTATCTCAAGTAAATTCTCAATGTGCTTGATGCTAGCTTAGAAAAGATGGCACACAGTGTAAATAAACCTGAAGGAAAACATGTTCAATCTAGTATTTTTAACTGTTTCAAAGGAATCGCCACCCTATCTCAAAATTACCCATTTTGCAGTAAAGTATAGGAGATAAATATTTTCCAAATATGTCAAGAGATTTGGATAGAATGAAGTAAATTGTTGCAAAAGTGCCATCATGTTAGTAAAACTGTAGAGGGCTGCAGGCTTAGAGACATGAGTTTAGATATAGTGTTGCCATTGAATAGTTGGTCCACTTGGTTAAGCCAACTAACCAATAATCTGATGAGATTTCTCTGAAGGAAAATTACTGCTCTAATATTATATAACTCCATGAGATATTATATTTGTCTTAAATATATTTTTATAAAAAAAAACATAAGCTTTCTAGGTTAGTTTCATGCCCACATGTCAGTAAATTATGTGTTTTGTAGGTTTCCTTGATTTTTTTGGTTAGACACTTGAAGGAAGACGATTTATTGTCATGATGATCTGGAAGTAAATTCTGATGGCTGCAATGAAAAATGAAAATCCTGAGGAATAACATAAGAAGTATTTACTTCCTACTATTTGTGTGCGTTTATAGGGCAGAATGAATTAAACTTTGATCTTAGCTAGAAAAGTAGCATCTAGAATAATTTAAATATATCGTCCCGAAGATCATCTTTGGAAGATCTGGTTGCTACGCAATTGAAAGGAAAAAGTATGAATTGTGACAGGATTGGTTTGTGACAGGATCTGCATTTGGTTGCCTTCATGTTTTATGCTTCTGCATAAATATGAATAAAACCAGTAATTCCAGAACTTTTTAGCTTTATTTTTTGTTTTTCAGCCAGCAGACATGATGCTTTTTCATGTCTACTTGAAGAGAACAAAGGATAACTTTTTTGTGTTTTCTGTCAATAAGACAAAACACCTAACATTTTAAGGGTGCATTTATGTCTCTAATTGTGTGAATCACTGCTAATTAATATGCCTTCCCCAATGGAGTAAATAACTAATGAGCTAAAGTGAAAGTGAAAGTTTCTCAGTCCTGTCTGACTGTTTGTGACCCCATGGACTATACAGTCCATGGAATTCTTCAGGCCTGAACACTGGAGTGGGTAGCTGTTCCCTTCTCTGGGGAATCTACCCAACCCAGGGATTTAACCCAGGTCTCCCACATTTCAGGCAGATTTTTTACCAGCTGAGCTACCAGGGAAGCCCAAAGAGCTAAAAAGAAGGTGAACATAAACTTTATACTGCAACTGCATTGTTCAACTGGTATCATAGTCATATAAATATTTTAAAAATGAATGGTTTGTTTAACTATACCACATATTAATATATAGAATAGAGTATTGTGGTTGTGTCAGTAAAGATTCTGCAAAATACCTAATTATTCAGAATTATTACAGCCAGAAATAGATTAAATATTAAAAAAAAAAAAAAAACTCTAACAGAGCATCAATTTATGCTGAATTTGTTGAACCTTCCAAGATTTGATAGAAAGGTCATTAATCTGAACAAGGAGCAAAGCGTTCTAGCCCTAGTTCTTCCAAACACTGGTTGGGAAAAAACTTACATTTTAACTATCTCTAAATATCATTTTAATTATCTTTAACTATGTTAAGTAGTGTTAAGTATTGTTAAATATTTTCACATTGGTGTGAAATGTCTCCAGAACTTTTTTATCTTGCAAATCTGAAATTCTGCATTTAATAAATAACAATTCCCCTCAATACAAACCCTGATAGCTACCATCCACTTTCTGTTTCTATAAATTTGGCTACTTTAGATAATTCATGTAAGTGGAATCATATACTATTTGTTCTTGCAACTAGATTATTTTACTTATCACACTGTCTTAAATATCCCCTATGCTGTAGCATGTAATACGATTGTCTTCATTATTTTAGGCTTAATAATATTCCATTGTATATGCACACTATATTTTATTCATCTATTTTTCATCCATTAACAGAAATACAATTTTTACAAATAAGTAAAATGAGTTTGAAAATGGTTAAACATTACCCTAGGATAAGTAGTAAATAGGCTAAAATATCAAGACCAAAACCTTGTAATTTGGTTTCTAATTCAGACTTCACAGACTAATTGATATCTAAGGTGATTTCACTTCCAAAATTCCAAGTCTCTCAAAGCACTGAAATATGCCCAGCCACAACAAGAATCCATATACTTTACTTTAAAAATACATTTTGATATAACATCAGTCAATCTTAACAAAGGGAGATGTTTAAATAAAGCTTACATACATATTGACATAAATGATTTCTTCTGAAGTAAATGAAAAAGATGTGTTTGGGCTTATGGTTACATTGATGCGTGTGTGCATGCTCAGTTGTTCAGTCATGTCTGACTCTTTGTAAGCCTGTCAGACTCCACTGTCCACGGAATTTCCCAGGCCAAGAAGACTGTGGTGTGTTGCCATTTCCTTGTCTAGGGGATCTTCTCTTGACCCAGGGATTGAATCCACAACTCCTGCATTGGCAGTCGGATTCTTTATCCCAAGTCACTTACTTAACCCATAGTTACACTGATAAAACAAACTTAAATTTAAGTCAATAATTTTTGTTTGATTAATTGTAATTGCTTTATATTGCAAATTGAATCCTTCATATCATTTTAAACTTAAAGCAACGCCTAAAGGAATCTTTGACTGTATGGATCACAGCAAACTGTGGAAAATTCTTAAAGAGATGGGCATACCAGACCAACTGACCTGCCTCCTGTGAAACCTGTATGCAGGTTGAGAAGCAACACTTAGAACTGGACATGGAACAACAGACTGGTTCCAAACTGGGAAAGGAGCATGACAAGGCTGTATATCGTCACTTGCTTATTTAACCTATATGCAGAGTACACCATGAGAAATGCTGACTGGATGAAGCACAATCTGTAATTCAGATTGCAGGGAGAAATATCAATAACCTCAGATATGCAGATGACACCACACTTACGGCAGAAAGCAAAGAACTAAAAAGCCTCTTGATGAAAGTGAAAGAGGAGAGTGAAAAAGCTGGCTTAAAAACTCAATGTTCAAAATGAAGATCATGGCATCTGGTTCCATCATTTCATGGCAAATAGATGGTGAAACAATGGAAATAGTGAGAGGACTTTGTTTTCTTGGGCTCCAAAATCACTACAGATGGTGACTGCAACCATGAAATTAAAAGATGCTTGCTGCTTAGAAGAAAAGCCATGACCAACGTAGACAGTATATTAGGAAGCAGAGATATTACTTTGACAACAAAGACCCATCTAGGCAAAGCTATGGTTTTTCCAGGAGTCATGTATGGATGTGAGAGTTGACCCATAAAGAAGGCTGAGCACCAAAGAACTGATGCTTTTGAACTGTGGTATTGGAGAAGACTCTTCAGAATCCCTTGGACAGCAAGGAGATCAAGCCAGTCAATCTTAAAAGAAATCAATCCTGAATATTCTTTAGAAGGACTGACACTGAAACTGAAGTTCCAATACTTTGGCCACCTGATGCGAACAGCCAACTCATTAGAAAAGACCCTGATGTTGGGAAAGATTGAGGGCAGGAAGCGAAGCAGAAGACAGAGGACAAGATGGCTGGATGGCATCAATGCCTTAATGGACATGAGTCTGAGCCAGCTCCAGGAGATGGTGAAGGACAGGGAAGCCTGGCGTGCTGCAGTCCACGGGGTCCCAGAGAGTAGGACATCACTGAGTGACTGAACAACAGCAAAAGAAATCTGAAAATTCAGTTAACAAGAAGGTTGTTTAAAGTTGTTTTCCTCCTCTCCTGGGGAGATAGTCTGATATTCAAAAGCAGTGGCTCTGGATGTGTGATCCTGGGACTAGTAGCTTTAGCATCACTTGTGAGCTTATTAGAAACGCAAACTCTCAGTTACCATCTCAAAACTGCTGAGTCAGAAGTTCTGGGTGAGGGGCCAATCAAGCTGAACTTCAATAAGGCTTCTATATTAATGCATGTTGAAGTGTAACAACAACTGAGAATCACTGATTTAAACCATTTCAGACCAGAGAGAGGTTAATACACCTAGTTATAGAAAACAGTTGTGAATGGTCACAGACCTTGGAGGAGGGAGAGAGAGACTATATGAAAGAAACTGAATCTTGGCTGGGAAAAATACGAAAATGTATAAGATGGGCTTCTTTGGTAAAGAACCAAAGAAGCTCAGTGATAAAGAATCCGGCTGCCAATGCAGGACATGAGACGAGGGTTTAATTTCTGGGTTGGGAAGATCCCCTGGACAAGGAAATGGCAACCCACTCCAGTATTCTTGCCTAGGAAATCCCAAGAACAGAGGAAAGAAATTTAATTAATTTATTAACCTATTTTTTCAACTCAGATACCTCTGGTGTTTATTCTGGCTTGAGAACTGCTTCTTATTCCAACATTTCAGTGATTTCCAAATTGAGAAAAATTACAACTTTTAGCAATTTACTTTTACATTTATTTTTGTTTCTCCAAAATAGCTGTTTCAATGTGTTATCTTTAATAACAATTCATGAGACTAAAATATTATAAACTTTAGAGATAAAATTTAGGACACAAAACTTCTTTTGTTTGTTTGCTTCTCATTATAGTATTATAGTATTTTACCATTTAACCTCTGTTAACCCAGTTTTATGTATGAGTTTATTCTTAGATTTGCAATTAAAATCATCTTTTACATCTTTACATGCCCATCTGATTTCATTGGACCCCATCTTGTCTTTCTTTTTAATTGTAAAAGCACAGTGGGGAATTTCCTGGTAGTCCAGTGGTTATGAGAGAACTTTCTCTGCCCTTGGTCTATGTTTGATCTCTGGTCTGGGAACTAAGATCCCACAAGCTGCAGCCAAAAAAAAGAAAAAGTGGAATTGTTTATAGTTGTTACAATACAACCTTTGGAGTAAAATGCCCATAGGATATAGATATGTGCTTTAAATATTATTTCCACTTACTATATATATTATATACTATGTATAAAATATATCCATATCTTTATCTTACACTATATGATACATGTAGATATGACAACTTGCAATGTATATTAACTTAGGGATAAATATATGCAACATGCAATAAGTGTGGATACCATGCAGAGAGGGTCTAGTGGTCTTTGAAAATGATTTTTTCCTCAAGCTCTTACAGATATAAAATTGATGAAAATAACTTATCTATCTATCTATTGGTAAAGAGAGGCTGTGGTGAGTTTATGAAATTAGCAGGCCTTAAAATTTTCCCCTATTAGTGACAACCTAAGTCACTGAAAACAAAGAAGTTCACACTGTTGCCTCTGTGTTCCAGGGAAAGCTTTGATCAATGTTTTACAATGTGTCATTATCAGGTAACACATTCTTCACAGTAGGTAATTAGCAGGTGATAATGAGAAGCAAGTCCAATATTTCACACATGCCCCTAAAAGCTGTACTTCCAGCAGGAGGAAGGAGCTGAGAAATTGAGTTACAAAATGGTTTTCCACATGTTGCTTCACTAAATAGAAAGGTATTTTCTTTTTAAATCAGAAAGCTGTACAAATGTTAGGAAATGAGAATCTGCAAGCAACCGGATAATACTATCGATCATTAACTATGGATTATCTATTGCATGCAGTGTGTTTTGTGGAACTAATTTTTTAAATAACAGTGATTATTTTCATGTATCACTGACTCCAAACAAATATCTTGGCTTATTTACAATTAACAACAAAAGTTATGAAAACCTGAGTACCAGCTGAATTTACTGGACAACATTCAATGTAACATATGCCATGCGTGCATGCCTGCATGCTAAGTCGCTTCAGTTCTGTCCAACTCTTTGCTACCCCATGGACTGTAGTGAACAAAAGTGAATCTTTCCTAGGTAGATGTGGGAAATACATACTTGGGAATAAGGGCTACAACATTTTTAGCTATAAATATGATGATGATATTTACTTCCAGCAGGAGGATGGAGGATCTTCCCTCATAGCTCAGTGGGTAAAGAATCTGCCTGAAAGGCAGGAGACCTGGGTTTGACTCCTGGGTCAGGAAGATCCCCTGGAGAAGGAAATGGCAACCCACTTCAGTATTCTTGCCTGGAGAATCCCATGGACAGAGGAGCCTGGTAGGCTACAGTCCACGGGGCCACAATGGTCAGACACGACTTAGTGACTAAACGACCATAAACCACCACCATGAAGATGATGACTTCTACTATTATCACTCTGCATCCAGTAGAGTCCTGGTAACATTCCCCAGCTGTTGCTCAGGAAGAGGAAGAATATTAACCTGTTATCAGCCACTAACAAAACCTGGAATAGGATACAAACTTAGGTAAGCCTCTACCTAACATGGAAACACATTTGGAGGAAACAACAACAACAAAAAATCAGGTTGGTTTTAAGAAAGCATAGTGGTAGTAAGAAGAGACAGAAAATAGTAAAGAAGCTTCAATTCATTCGAGAACTGTTGCCTCAGGAAGGCTCAGATGGGTCCTGGGAATTAAGTACCTCATTACTGATTGATGACATTGGACTGTCAGTAATAGCATGCATCGGAGGAAAAATGCAATGTTTTCTTAAACACAGTATGAAGAATTTACAGAGAAAAACTGAAATTATGCAGGAGGAAAACTTGGATTATTAAAACAAACATTTATTGAGTAACAAGCATATGCCAGGGATTGTGTTAGGAGGGGTGACAAAGTCAAGCTTCTCCTAAATAGCATTGCTACTTAGAGTTTTAATGTGTCTGTTAGAGACAACAATCTTGATTTAACTTTTACAGAAATTGACAATGTGCAAACACACATAAACTTGGTATATGTATACATATACATACATGCATGCGTACATCAATCTCAGTTATGATATAGTGTTTATATATTTGTGCCTATTTTTTTGCAGGATTACACAGATTATTTCACCATACAACAGCCTTGCTTTTTTTAACCCAACATGTTAGAAGTCTATTAATGAAATAGTTTCCTTCCAGGTAACTCTTATTACCTATGCTATACTGAAAGTGAATATGAAGTCTCTCAGTCATGTCCAACTCTTTGAAATCCCATGTACTGTAGCCTACCAGGCTCCTCCGTCCATGGGATTCTCCAGGCAAGAATACTGGAGTGGGTTGCCCTTTCCTTCTCCAGGAGATCTTCCCAACCCAGGAATTGAACCCGGGTCTCTGGCATTGTAGGCAGATGCTTTACTGTCTGAGCCACCAGAGAAGTCCTCTATAATACATACTATAATAGATGATGATATATCCAATAGACTTCTAGATAAAATAAAGAAAAGTGACCTTCCACAAGATTCTGTATTAAATCTGTGAAAGTTATAGCTCTATTTTTCCCTTAATTGACCTGCTATAATAATAATAAAAAAGAAATAATTACCTTTCTTAGCCAGTCTGATGTTGCTCACTATGACTCTGCAATTGTTATAGTAACTGACTACTGAGAAAATGCCAAAGGCATTCACAGAAATCCAGAGTTCATCAAAAGGTTCTGCTTTATTAGTCTTTGCTGTTGAGTAAAATTATGCTTAATGAGAGGGGTAACAGGGCAGGGGAGAAAAGTAGGAGGCAGTGCTATGTTTTGGATAACTATGGAAACAGTTGCTAGGAAGCACACAAGTCTGCAAATTTCTTTCTTTGGACCCACTCCCTCAGCCCCTAACCCTTGCCCCATTTTGGGGGATTTATATTGCCATTTATTGCTATAATTTAATTGGTCAGTGAACATTTTAGCATAGATGGGCTAATACTGGCCATTCTCACTCTAACTTTGAATCTGAAAAATAGCACATATCATTGTGATGACACAGAATTGCTATTGAGAGAAGAAATAGATGTTAATATCTACTGGAAAAAAAAAATCTTTCTTGTATTGAATTAACTATACCTATTGCTTCCCTGGTGGCTCAGATGGGAAAGTGTCTGTCTACAATGCAGGAGACCTGGGTTTGATCCCTGGGTCATGAAGATTCCCTGGAGAAGGAAATAGCAACCCACTCCAGTACTCTTGCCTAGAAAATCCCATGGATGGAGGAGCCTGGTGCAGGCTAATGTCCATGGGGTCGCAAAGAGTCAGACACGACTGAGCGACTTCATTTTCACTTTTATACCTATTGCCTAGCACATTCCCAGAAACTTTGATGAGATATTATGTTAAAACTTTTGAATAAAGAATTCCAAATTTATTTACTCCAAGCCCCTATGTCCTGTTTTTCTTTCTTATTTTATTTATTTATTTTTTTTGGCTGGAGGACACATGCTAAATTTATTTTCAAGAATAGTAGAAATCCACTCCAACAAATTGTTACAAATTGTATGATGTTTGATGATCCTCTTTGTGATGGGTTGTTTTTGTGTGTTTGTCATTTAAAAGATGCCTCTGCAATGGGAAACACATACTCTGATAGTTTTAAGGCCAATACACAAATCCCTATTATTAATTACCCCTGTCAGAAAATGCCTTGGTATTTGATTACTGGCAATGGTTCTTGCTGAACAGATTCTTGGTAATAAGATCCTTGATTTTTTGGAAGGGTAGTCTGACAGATTAACCAACCTGTGATTTATCCAATCAAGGACACTCTCAGGAAGATTTGAGTGTTTTCCACCCTTTCAATCATGAGGCTAGCTAGCCCCAGATCAAGATAGACATTTTTTCCCCCTATAAACTCTTAGAAAAAGAATCAAACCCTGCTCATTAGTTCTTGTTACACTGAGGTAGTTGTCTAGGAACATGAAATTGCTTTAAAAAAAGCTGATTTTCATGAGACTCAACAGATGTTTACTAATTATTAGCATCATTCTTTCTGAAAATAGGAAGAGTTAGTTAAGAAATCATATTAGTTTTCCATTGCTGCTGTAACAAATTACCACAGGCACTGGTTTAATATAAATGTATTATCTTACAGCTCTGGAGTGAAGAAATCTGAATTCATCTATCTGGGATAATATCAGGGTGTCATTAGGGCTGTTTGCCTTCTAGAGATTATAGAGGAGAACCTGTTTTCTTGCCTTTTCCATCTTCTAGAGGCTACTGTAATTCTTGGCTAGTGATCTTTTTTCCAAGTTCAAAGCCAGCAATAGCCAATTGAGTTTTTAATCCTCCTTCCTTTTCTTTTCTGTTAGATTCTATCACTCCAAGATTGACTCTTCTTGTCTCTCTTTCACTTTGGCCAGGCCAGGTGGGAGGGTCGGCTTCAACTAATAGCTCCTTCACATCGGCATTTTTTCTTTTGTAAGTTCCGCAAGTTTCTATGATTGGGGTAACATCACTGTATCATTATGATTATTCCACTTTTCTTTTTCTTGTCCTCCTAACATGCACAGAGAAAAGTGGTAAGCAACTGAAATTATTTCTCTCTTCTCTGAGATAGCTTGGTGAAACAGAAGAACCCCACTTTAGCAGATTTTGCAGTACTTATCCAACATCCCAGATTCTTCCTGAACTGCTTATGTGCTTCCATCCAAGTATGAGAGTTATACTGAGCACAATCAGTGCCCTGCTTAGACCTGCTTGGATCCTTTTTACAAGTTCTGTGCATCTATCTTCAGTTCCTTTGGGCTTCGCTTTTTATGGTTTTGTAAAGAGTTATGATTTTTCTGCAAAACTGACAGAATCAATAGCTATCTCTTTGGAAATACCAGGAGCTTCAACTTCTAAAGCACTCTTTTTTTTTTCCTTGCTAAACACAAAACCAGGACTGTATTTTTCCAAACTTCCTCACTCTTAGCCTGTCTATTTCTGAGAATGGATTGTTTCCATATTTCTTTGTCTTGTGACCAACCTAAGCATCTGAAACTTATAAAATTTATGCTAATGGGTAGGAGCAATTTCACCAACTGATTTTTTTCTTTTTTTCTTGTTTTTTCTATTTTATGGTGCTTTTACTCTGGGATCATAGGTAGATCAGAAGACTACTCTTGGAAATTCTAAAAAGATGGAAGTGACTGAGTTTTTTTTTAACATCTCTTGAGGTAGCTCATAGTCCGTGATTGATGGGTGCAGGAGTATGAGTGCTAAATTCCATTGCCTTAAGGGGATGTGGTGGGAAGTTAGATATAATTTTATACTTCAGGGCTCCCCAGCTGTGTTAACCTGAAAACTGGAATTGGGATGATAAGAAATCATATCCTTGCTTGGCTTCACCTTCTATGTCTTACTTCCCCTACTACCTTACAGGTTCCCTCTGGGAGCACTTTCTTAATAAATCACTACACATGAATTCCTTTCTCATACTCCATTTTTAGGGAACTTGAATTAAGAAAGTGGTATTACTGAAAATTTACTAGCATCCTGTCCTCAGCCAAAAATAGAATTTAGTGTTTCTTCTTGTGGTTGCAGTTTCATAGGATTTTTTTCCTGGGGTTTCATGTGCTTCTTTGCACACGTGCACACACACACACACACACACACACACACACACACACATATTTGCACCCATACACATCAACTATTCTGAAGTGAGGATGAAAAAGCTGAACTTGTGAGTGTAGATTGTCTCTGGTTGGTGTCTGGCTGTCAGCTCAATTTGAACACAGTGTGCTAGAATATTATGGACACTCAAGAAATATTAGGAATTGATTAATATAATAGTTTCATATTATTAATTGTGAGAATGCAAATATAGTTACTCAAAGAAGGAGGTCCCTACTGGGGGTCTTTCATTTTCATTTTTCTATCTCTATAACTATCTATCATTATATATTGCAGATAGGCAGATAGATTGTGTAATATATGTCTCTCAAGTCATACAATGACAGGACTAATTGGCTTACAGACTCTTTTTTTTTTTTCTCTTTCTTTTAGGTTGTTAATTGGAAAATCAATAGTATCATAGGTAGCTGACTTAGCTCAGTAGTTCAGCTAACTGAAGTCAGCAACTTGGTCAACTATTTTGCTATCAGACTAAACAGCCTAAAGGCAATCAGCTCTCTCTATATACTTTAATCTTACTTTTTAAAAAAAATTCTTATATTCCAATACTTTCTAAAGTGAGTGATGGATAAGCAAGTAGAAAAGAAATGTTATAGTAACTAAGCTAAGTTAAAGAAAAACATCTGAGAGCATTTTTTTTTTTTTTTTGGCAGTGACAGCTAGTAAAAGTATTTTATTTATTTTGAGCTTTACTGTCCAGAGGTAAAATTGTGCTCAGTAATGGAAAGTGGGAGAAGATACAAAGGCTGACCCCTTCTTCTCAGGAGAAAACTGCACTCTATGTTGAGTGGCTCCTGATCTTTTTTCTCTTCCTCTCTGACATCTGTTTTCAGATACATCACATTCCAATAAGTGACACAAATTTGGATTGTGTTTATCTGTCATTGTTCGTCAAGTTACTTAATTCATGTCTATTTTAATGCAGTCTTTTGCTCGTTTTTTTATATGGTTTGCTCTCCAAACTCCTACACTACTTTAGTGAAAATCAGTGCTCTGTTGTAAGTTTTTCAGCATTATTTTCCATTTGCATTAAAAAGCCTAGAAAGTCCTCTACTTTTCACCTAATGTAGAAAATTAAAAGATTATTCTGTTTCAGAAGAAAATCTAATGCTTGTTCTATCAAAAGGGGACAACTGATAGTTCTTGTCAGTTTTATATTGGGAGTACCGATAAGTAAAATAGCAGAATTGGCCATATATTTTTTCTTGTTGTTAACAGAACAATCTCTATTGTAATAACTTCTACAAAGTTATAAACTTCTATAAAACTAGAAAATTAACTGAAATATTCTAATTTATTTATTACTTTAAAATATACTGAAGAATAACATATTGCTTAGAAAAGACAAAACATTACTCTTAGAAAAGATATAACAAGGAAAGATCTAGGCCAATTATTGCTGAGCATCATGAGTCATCAAAGAAATGCCAAAGAAATTCATAATTAAACAGCCCTTCTCACCAAACAGAATGACTAAAATTTAAAATTCTGTCAGTATCAAGTGTTGACAAGTGAAACAACCATGCTTTCGTACATTACTGGGGTCAGTGTAAAATGGTACAAATATTATGCAAGATTGGCAAAATCTCATCTTACAAAGTCAAGCCCTATGATTCAGAAATTTCATTCCTGGGTATTTGCACAAGATAAATAAAAATATTTCTTCACAAAGCCTTTTACAAGAATGCACATACAAAGAAGAATTACTCATAATAGCTTCAAACTGGGAACAACTTAAATGCTTGTCAAAATTTGAAGCACAAAGGTCAGAACTATGGATACAACATTTAGCAACATTTATGGATCTCAAAATAGTTGATCAGTGAAAGAAGATGGATGGTAAAGTGTAAATACTGAATGATTCTATTTACTAAAGTTCTAGAATAACTGAGACTCATGGATGATAATGATCAGATATTTGCTGCCTTGGAAGAGATAACTGAACACAGTCATTAAGAAACCATCAAGGATGATGGAAAGGTTTATCTTGAGCTATACGATGTTTACACAGGGTATATATTTGTTAAAAATCATAAAATGATACACTTAAGATCTTAAATTTTTCACATATGCAAAATATTCTAAAATTTTAAAAAAGTAATGGAGATTAAAAAAGGATAAAAGAATTGAAATTGTGCACTATGCTAGGCACTTTGTATGCATTACATATTTATGTTTATAGTAATTCAGTGAAATATATATTCTATTTTATAATATGTAGATAAACATATCATATACCAGAGCATTAACTTATTTGACCAACCTATTAGAGCAAATGGAGAAGTCAGTGTTCAACTCAATGACTTTTAAAGCTATTGTTTTTTCCATTGTAATCACAGACAGGCTAATTAAGTCTTGTATTAAAGTAAGAATTGCAAATAGGTTAAGAATATGGAAGTGGCTGTAAAGGCTTATAAAATTACAAATAAACACAAAAATAGGATAAGAGAAAAAAAGTACTAACAAAATGGAAAAATAACAGAAAAAAAGGATTAAAAGGAGGACATCCACTCTACCTTGTGAGAGATTGAAATATGAATAAGTAAAACATATAATATCAAACAAACACATATAGCAGAGATCACCAGAAAGAAGACACCAAATGGAAGATGCAAGAGCAACGTGATTGAGCACAGAAGTCTCAGTACAGGCTACAACACACTTTTTGTGATTTTTTTGATAAGCCATTTAGCTTGCCTATGTTTCCTCATGTGTAAAAGAAAAAATCTAATAATGAAAAATTTTGCAAGACTGTAAGGATGTGGAGAGGATTAATTAGGTAATGTTCTCAGGAGCTTTGAAGATTAAAAGCATCAAATAAGTGTTAAGTATAAAATACAAAACCAAAGAGGTGCAATAAAAAAATATTCAAGTCAGAAAGATGAAAGGAGAAAAATAAGCTTAGAAAAGAGATGGAAATTAAAGTTTGCAATGATATGAAAGGAGTGATGATTTTGGAAGCAACTAACTCCAAACACATACATACATGCAACCAAGTATGTTTAAAATGATGTTTAAGACTTTCTGAAAATACACATCAGTGTTATTTGTGCAACAGAATTGTGAATGTTTTCTTTGCAGGGTCATGGGATGTGCCATATCTGTCATATCTATTGCTTTCAAAGCTGTCTCCTTTCATTTTTGTCAAATCTGATTTTAGGTGTCACATAACTATCTAGTGTGAGGTCTTTGTTCTCAGATTCTACTTATCCCCATCGTCTACTCTAAATGTGTGTGATTCACAAAGTCAACCCAAAATAAGATGGATGGCACTCAGTGACCACAACGGGTTTCAGTGATCTGTAAAACAGGGAAATGAGCCAATCTCCAGAAAAACAATTGGATGGACTAAGAAATGAAAGCCAGTTACTGTAGTCAGCTTCACTCTCTAATTTCTTCAAACTAAATGAAAATTTCAAGGAGGAAAAAATCATATTGGGACTTCGTCCAAGACAGTTTCTTTTTTTTAAGTTTTGGGTTTTATTTCATGAAAAATTTAGTTAAAATATGAATTTGGAATAGAACCAGCATATTTATCAGGAGGTACTACAAAAACCCTCGAACCCAGGTCTCCCGCATTGCAGGCAGATGCTTTAACCTCTGAGCCATCAGGGAAGTCCGCTACAAAAACCCTACAGGTATTAGGTGAGTTTGAAGTAGAACCAGGATTTTTATGTCCAGCACTATTAGTCCTGAATAGAACCAGTAATAAGGAAAACCATGAGGTGGGTTTAATTTCCCTTACTTTTCCCCCTACAAATAACCTTTTCCCCTAAGTTTGAATACCTGGTGCCTGGCTAGTAATTTTATCACTTTCAAACTTCTACCTAACCCTGTGGTTCACACTCAATGTATCATCTTCCTGATCTTGACTCTGAGAGCTACATTATCTTTTGGCATCTTATGCTATCAAAACTGCAAATTATTTTCCTCTTAAATTACTTTTATGGGAAAAAATGTGACCTGATAAACTAATTTACACTAAGATATCATGAAAGTGCATTGGTGAGCCACATTTTTTCTTGATCCATTGCAAACTATACTCAAATAGGCCAAATGGTGCTGAAGTACTTTGAAATAATTCAATGGGAGTCATCTCTAAAAGAGAAGCAGGAACTTTCACACTTTTTAAGCAGGTACTCTCAGGGTGGTATATTAACCTGCTGCTGCTACTAAGTCATTTCAGTTGTGTCTGACTCTGTGCGACCCCATAGACGGCAGCCCACCAGGCTCCCTCATCCCTGGGATTCTCCAGGCAAGAACATTGGAGTGGGCTGCCATTTCTTTCTCAAATGTATGAAAGTGAAAAGTGAAAATGAAGTCGCTCAGTTGTGTCTGACTCTTTGCGACCCTATGGACTGCAGCCTACCAGGCTCCTCCGTCCATGGGATTTTCCAGGCAAGAGTGCTGGAGTGGGGTGCCATTGCCTTCTCTAGGTATATTAACCTAGAATCCCTCAAAATCAAATGTTTTTTCTATATATGCCTATTTCTCCTTAAGATGACTTATAAAATAAATTTTATAAAGTTGTAACTCATTTGAGTCCAATATTTAGACTACTTTTTAATGAATTTTTCTCAGATCCTCTACCTTTGTTGAAAGTTACTTTGTAGTTATTTATGCACTCTCTGGGCTTCCCAGGTAGTGCTAGTGGTAAAGAACCCGGTTACCAATGCAGGAAACATGAGACTCAAGTTCGATCCCTGAGTCGGGAAGACTCAGGGCATGACAACCCACTCCGGGATTCTTGCCCGGAGAATCCTATGGACAGAGGAGCCTGCTGAGATACAGTCCATAGGGTTGCAAAGAGTCAGACATGACTGAAGTGACTTAGCACATACGTCTTTTCTTCTGAACTATGAATGTTATCATATCTGATACATTTTTGTATATACCATGGGCTACATACTGCCAGATTAGGCAACTGATACTGTCACTAATACTGTATTAAGTCCCTAAGGAATGTTTTTTGTTTGAATGATGCAGTGAATAAAGGTTGGGTTAGTGAAGCAACTATGGCCATTATTCACAGAGTTATCCCTTGATGTCTCCAAAGACAAATATGGGTGTTTGTGGATTATCCCTCACATTACAGTTCTGAACATACATATTTCCAGCTTGAATATCTTCTAAGACTCTCATTGCATACCAAAATTCAAACTTCCCAGGTAGGAATTAAAAGTTCTCCAGAATCTCAGTTAACATACACTCTTCACCTTGCTTGGTTGTTGTAATCACGTAAGTGCCCAAGGCAGGCATTTTTAGCTGAACTAGAGTTTGGCCCATCCTTTACTGTATTTTAAATGCAGTTACGATACTCTCCTCACATATCTGTCCAGATTAATAATGTTTAGTAACACTTCTGTGAAACAGTTTTCTTTTCTTTCACAACTGTTCACATCTATTCCAGGTTATTTGTGGTTTATTTCTGTTGAGGGCAAGAGTCATGTCATATCCATCTTTGTATATGCTATTTCATTTTTATTTTTGTAATGCTTATTCATTTGACTGTGCTGGGTCTCTGCTGTGGCATATGCGATCTTTAGTTGAGGCCTGTGGGATCTAGTTCTCTGACCAGGGATCGAACTTGACTCTCTGCATTGGAAGCGTGAAGTTTTAGCCACTGGACCTTGAAGGAAGTCCTTGAGCATGCTGTTTTTTTCAGGGCAGCACCTGTGACGTGGCTTCCCCTGAGGGATAATAGTGGACTCATCTCAGTGACACTGGTCTACAAACCTCAAGGGACTAAGGAAACTGCGCCAAGTCCTGCCTTGTAAGAATGAGTGCATACACAGTCACCCTAAGATCAGCAGCCTCCTGAAATTACTTCAAAGTCAAGAAGCAAAATAAAGCTAGTAAGCCTGTGTAGTAAATTTGGAGGAGATGTACATCATAAATTATTTTTTGATATAGGAAAATCATAGGTGTCTTCAAAAGCTGATGGAAAAATCTGAAAGAAATATTTCAAAGAAGACTTGGGCACAAGATATAACTGTGCCAAGGGATTCTGTGTATGATTACAAAAACAGAAACAAACACTCAATTAATATATTTATCTAAACAGCTAGTTTCCTCCCAGAAGAAAAATGGCACTTAATTAATTTGGCTGAACAGGGCTCCTAACTGTGAATTCTCAGTTATGCTGCTTAATGGGGTCACCTAAAAGACCAAGTAAAAGTGCAGAAGTTATTGGAAAGAAGAATTGCAGAAGCTGTGTATACCAAGAACCTTCTAATTAGAGGCAATTATTTGATAAAACTGTTGTTCTGTTTTAAATTGTATTATTAGAGATACCTATCTAGAGAAAAAGTGGTACAAAGAGAACTGGATTAAATGCAAGAAAGTAGTTTACATTCTACTGCTTTGAAAGGAGTATGCTAATTCCTGGCTGTCTCTGGCCCCGCCCTGCAATTCCCCCACTAGCAGAACAAAATGGGTCACCCTGGAATCTTATCCTTTCTATCTTATACAAAATAAAGATAGTTAGGTTGATAAAAATATATGAAAGGAAAGAAAAACTTCCAGCCATGGCCAGAGGCTACTGAAATAATTTTTTTTCTGATTATAAAATTTCAGAAAGCTTCAGAAGAATATTTCCAATAGTGATAGCAAAAGCCTTGCTTTGATGTTAGATCAGAGATACCCAACTTTGGCGGTCAAAGTGATAAAGTATCTGAATAAGACTCAAAATATTAAAGGGCACTAAATGCAGGTAAGTTCTATTGATTAATTTATGTTGGATCTACATTTGGAACTTGGGTCAACTACGTCTTAAAATTAGACTTGTGTTTGAATAGGCTTTGGAAGGGGGCATAAATATTTACTGAGTGACAAATTAACTTATCAACATCACCAGGTATTTTCTTTCTGAGACTTTTATGCCTGTGCCAGATAAACATACTTGTTTGGCATGCAGTAATGAATTTACAACATTTAGGGAAGGTCTGATCTGTAGTAGTCGGAAAGCCAGAGGGCTATTTGTAGAAAGTGAGGTGACAGAAATATGAATCAACAGACAAAAGAGAAAACACTTTGCATATCATCTGAGGCAACAAATAAAACTGCACTGATCTGTTGCTGAGTGTTTCTGCTTTATAGTTTACTTTCACTGAAGCAACTCTTAAGGTACTTATAGAAACAATGAAGAGGATTGTTTGAAGCCTCAGAGAGAGTCAAAAAGTCCAAAATTGAAGGAAAGACATTCAAAAGAGAATTTTGCTTGTTTGTGTTAGAGGGAAAAAGGTTAGTCACAATTTCAATTACAGTTTATTCAATACTTGGAAATTCTAACAATCTAAACAGGAGATGTGGCATACTACTTATCCAAGGTTACTTTCTTCCTAAGAGTGCTTAATTCTAAAGAATCAGCTCACTATAGTGAGAAATCCCCTGATGCTGGGAAAGACTGAGGGCAGGAGGAAGAAGGGGGCTACAGAGGGCGAGATGGTTGGATGGCATCACCAACTCAATGGACATGAGTTTGAGGAAACTCCAGGAGATAGTGAAGGACAGGGAAGCCTGGTGTGCTGCAGTCCAAGGGGTTGAAAAGAGTCAGACATGACTCAGCAACAGCAACAATAGTGAAAATCTAATCTGAATATTGAGAACTTTATCATTTTCCTCATAGACAGTCATGTTGGAGGTACAGGATATCAACTATGATTTGATAAATATTTCCTATGTGCAGTTACAGTTTGATTTTTAAATCATATATAACATATCACTCTGGGATCCAATTGATGACAAAAATAAATATACATTGTGAAATATTATGCTTGAGATATATCAATTAACAATGCATGAAAGTGGTAGTTAATATTTATCAAAAATAAAAAAAAGTAGGTAGTACTTTCATTGAAATTTAACAAATTCATTTAAATGAATCTATCTTTAAGGCACTCATGGAAGAGGAAAATAAACTTGTTATAGAATGCAGACTCTGTGGGCACTATTCTATATTGATTATTGAAACCATTTTTTTTTCATATTATTAGGTACATCTTTGATAATGTTTTCCAGCTAATTCTGTTATATGGTTGTAATATATGTCATTTAATAATTTTCCTCTTTTGAAAAGTTAGGCAGATGATTTCTAATTTTATCATACTGTAACAATGTCTTTTTGAGTATTCTTGAGGAAAACATGCCATTTTTTCCCGTTTTTTTCTTTCGGGGGGTGGGGAGACTGGGGGAGGGAGAGAGGATGTTCCTAGATATAAATTTGCTATATCAAATATACATTTAAATTTCAGCAGGTATTATACAATTTCCCTTCAAAACTTTAATCCCTTGTCTAGCTATCCCATGTCTGGTGAAGGCTCTCTCTGTAAAAGGGTTTAAGCATAAACTTTTCTCTTTACCTTTGCTGAACCCAATAGAATTATATACCCACGAACAATCTGCTGAGTTGTGATGTTAAATAAATTGGGTTCTAGTTTAGTCGTTTATGAACTTCCCTGGTGGTTGAAGCGGTAAAGAATTTGCCTGTAGTACAGGGTCCCAGCTTTGATCCCAGATCAGGAAGATCTTCTGGAGAAGGGAATGGTAACCTACCCCAGTATTCTTGCCTGGAGAATCCATGGACAGAGAAGCCTGGTGGGTCCCAGTCCATGGGGTCACAAAGAGTTGGACAGAATTGAACGACTAACACTTTCACCTTTAGTCATTTATATTCTGTCCTCCTCTTTTCCTCCCCAGTGCCTTATATATCAATCTCATTTCCCAGGTACATGCCTTGTTTCTCTAACAGAAAATAGCATTCCATTCTTTTTGAGTGTTTATTCATCTTTACTTTCCTTCACCTCACAGCACAGTGTTTTGAAAATTCTAAATATTCAACAAATGCCTGCTGAATAAAAATTACCCATGGAAAATATGTTCTAATGCATATATATATATGTATATATATACATAGCATCATATATATTTACATACAGGTAAACATACAAATTGATATAAAAGTTTATGTACCTATATAAATATTTATATACAATTTAATGTAATTCTGGAATAATATTTCTTTTCTAAGTCACATGGTAAATATTTTAAGCAGATATTGAGTTTCAAATCTCAGACACCTAAACAAAAATGACATCTTTGAAATGAGTGTTTCGTTAAGTGAAACAAGATCAAAATAATTTCACTGAAAGTGTACTACAGTCTATTCATGTCAAATACCCAATAAAGATTTCTGCCTCTTTGTAAAGTTTTCTGGCCCTGCATACCTAGATAGAACCTTGTAGTAACTTCCTGGCATCATCTTCTGGTGTGTTGAGGAGAACTGTGATTTTCCTAGTATGACAGCTGATGGTTGATAGCTAATCCTAATGGAAAAGCAATTCTACATTTGCTAATCCTAACAGAGAAGCTAACCTACTTTCACGTTCAGTCTGGAAATCCAAAGCCAGATGAGTTTTTAAAAAGGAGATGCCACTCTAAATTCTTTTCCAGTCAATACAAGATTGTGAATGTTTACCTATAAACATAAATATTTTAAGTCACGTGCTATGTTTAAGAACGTATTTGAAATCACTTCTCCCATATTATTAAAAAACCAGCCATTTTCATAACTCTATTTAAAAGGTTCCACAAAATTTATCACAAACTATTAAAGAACTGACAACTATTTCTTAATCATAAATTAAGCACTTTGGTCTCTTTTTACTTTAAAATTTTAGATTAAATTGTGAAGCTTAAAATGTATAGGATAAATATAAATTCATATATTGTCTTCACAATTTTGTTTTTGGAACAATATAGTATAAGGGACCATTTAGCCAATTTATATAATTATTAATAAAAAGTTATTGACAACTGAGATTTGTATAATATTTTACACATTAGAAAAAAATGTTCTAATACATATGTTAGAGCAATCCACAAACGAGAAACATTTTATTGGAACACACCTCTTGGCATTGCAGGTGAAACCACCCACATCATGAAAGGATTCTGCTGGTGGTGCAGTGCAGTGGAAGTCACTCATACTGGATCACTAGACCCAGTTATTACATTTTCAAGAATTTTGCTGGCTAGTTGGCAGCATGTTGGAGTCAAAAATGGGCCACGTTGGGGGTCTTTATATCCCGGAAACTGACAAAATGTAGAGTCACTACATTCTACCACAGTCCATAACAATTTAAACATTTATCAGCACATCACTGGGTTGACATTTATTCTATGATCCTTGCTACTAGCAAATTTTAAAATTGCTTATTTCTCATTTTTTTTAATGTAAAAAATGGAAGCCATGATAATCTATTTATAAAAGAGTGACTGAGAACTAATAAATAGTGAAAAGTGAAGCTTAGGCAGTTGTGTCCGACTCTTTGTGACTCCATGGACTACACAGTCCATGGAATTCTCCAGGCCAGAATACTGGAGTGGGTAGCCTTTGCCTTCTCCAGGGGATCTTCCCAACCCAGGGATCGAACCCAGGTCTCCCACATTGCAGGAGGATTTTTTACCAGCTGAGCCACAAGGGAAGCCCAAGAATACTGGAGTGGGTAGCAAGTTAAGATTAAAACTCAAGAACCTTTATTTAAAATAATCATTCATACTACAAATTTTGCATTAATGATAATGGAGAATTAGTTTAAAAAGTACTGGACTATTGGATGAAAAAGTGGTGTCTGTTCTCATGGATTTTTTAGTCTCAGTGTCTTCATATTTTTCTCCTTTATATTAGACATCAATAACAAACAATGTTAAAATATTTTTTATTCAATATTTGATTGAGAACATAAATTTTAGTTAAACAATGTTACGTGGTCCAGATATCATATCTTTAGGATTTAATTTAAAAAGTCATGCATAAAATAAAAAAATTGAAATAAATTATATATAAGGTCTTTTGTGTTCTGAAACTTCCCAGATGGCACTAGTGGTAAAGAACCCATCTGACTAATCAGGAGACATTAGAGAAGCGGGTTTGATCCCTGGGTCTGGAAGATTCCCTGGAGGAGTCATGGCAACCCACTCCCATATTCTTGCTGGAAATTCCCACGGACAGAGGAGCTTTCCTGCCTACAATTCATAGGGTTGCAAAGCATTGGACACGACTGAAGCGCTTTAGCACACATCTTTTATAACAGCAAAAAAATCCATTTTTCTTTTGGTCAAATAGATATTTATAATACCCTGCAAATATTTTCAACATTATCATATATTATAAATGCTTTACTAATGATGCCCATGTCTTGCTTCTGAATGTAATGAGTCATTGTCAGTGGAGGAGACATTTATTTAGGTGCCTTACAGAAAGTTAGAGGCATCTTATAATACATAGAGATATATACTCTTCCATCAGAAATTATTTATATAAAACATTACTTTGCTGTAAGGTTTTCTTATAGCCATCATGATGAGCTTAAGTAACTGATTCATAAGATATTCATAATTAAATACCCAAATGAGAAGCTTTTACCAAATAGTAAAGAAAAACTCTGATATATTTTTTACAATAGCTAGAATCATGACTTAAGTGAAGCTAAATGGATAGAGTACTCAGATCACAGATGCAGCAGGGCATAGGGAAATGTTGAGCTCAATAGAGGTATACTTTTGATAATAAACAACTAGAATCATGCATTTTAAGTATGTGGCACATTTTTTTTCCCTACACTCAAAATATGGAAACAAATTAAAGAGCTAAACAATGGAAAGATATTCCATGTTCATGAGTAGGAAAACATAGCAGTGCTAAGACAGCAGTTCTTTTCTAACATATCTATAAATTCAATGTGATCTCAATCAAAAATTCCTTCAAATTATTTTGTGGATATTTGCAAACAAATCCAGACTAACCAACACAATAATGAAGAAAAAGAACAAAGTTGGAGGTGTGACACTACCTGAATTCAAAACTTACTATAAAGCTACAGTAAACAAGAGTGTATGTCATTGGCAAAAAAAAAAAAAAAAAAAAAAAAAATAGGCAAACAGAGCCATAGAATAGAATAGAGAACCTAGATATAAACTATATAAATATAGTAAATATGTCTTTGACAAAGGAGTAAAGTAAAATACAAAAGGGGTAGAGACAGTTTTCTCAACAAATGATGCTAGAAAAGCTAGACATCCACATGCAGAAAATTAATCTAGACACAGTCCTTGCACATTTTACAAAATTTAACTCAAAATGTATCATAGAATTAATTGTAAAACCTAGAACTATAAAACTGTTCTGGTCAGTCTCAGCTTATCATTAGTGATGCTATTGGCTAGAAAGGCCTACATGCTCTTGCCTGGGACCTTCAGTGAGCCCCACAGACATTTCTTATTCCAAAGCCCATGTTGCAGCTGGACTGGCCCTTGTGGCTCTTAGTTGTAAGAGACCCTCAGCAATACCCATCAGGGAACTTCTAAAACAAGCAAAGTGTGTTACTCATGGGTCCTGGTTCTATACACAGCATAAAGTATGGGAACACAGCAAGGTCATGATGGAGGGGAGAGAGAGAGAGAGAGAATGCTTTAACGCAGGCCTAGGGTTTTATTTCTACTGGGGTTAAGGGTGGGGGTGGGTCAGAGTTTTGTGCATTCATTCTTTATTGTTAAGTAAAGCTTGAGAAAGAAAACACAAGTGGTTCTGTTATCTGAGTCATCCAGAGGTCACGAAAACAGAGAAAACTTCTGGATAGGGAAGCCTGACCTTTGTCTAATCCACGTGTGTGTGCTCAGCCACTCAGACATATCCGACTCTATGAGACCCCACGGACTGTAACCCGTTAGGCTCCTCTGTCCGTGGGATTTCTCAGGCAAGAATACTGGAGTAGGTTGCCATTTTCTCCTCCAGGGGATCTTCCTGACCCATGTCTCTTGCATTTCCTGCATTGACAGGTGGATTCTTTACTACTAGCCCCACCTGGGAAGTGATTGTGTTCATTTGAGATAGCTATCTTTGAAGCGAATATCTTGGCAATCGAAAGCTTAGAGTCAAAATCATGCGTTACAATTAAAAAAAAAAAGTCTCACAGGCACTTACACTACAAACTGCTTGAAGATAACAAAAGAGAAAACTTAGATAGATATGGCTGTGCCTTTTTAGATACAACACTAAAGGCATAATCCATGAAAGAAGTAGTTGATAAGTCACACTTTCTTAAAATTAAAAATGTCTGTTCTGTGAAAGACACTCTCAAGGCAATGAGAAGATAAGACATGGAGGAGGGGAAAATATTTGTAAGAGACATCTAGCAAAGGACTGTTATCAAAATATACAAAGACCTCTTAGAAATCAACAATAAGAAAACAAGCAACCCAATAACAAATGGTCCAAAGACCTCAATAGACAGCTTATCAAAGAAGATGTACACATGACAAATAATAATATGGAAAGATGGTCCACATCATGTCATTAGGGAAATGAAAATTTAAGCAATAATGAGATATCACATGCATCTACTAAAATGACCAAAATCTGGTACTGACTACACCTGCTGGCAAAGATATGGAATAGCAGAAACTCCTATTCATTGGGATGCAAAATATCATAGACACTGATGACAGTTTGGAGATTTCTTACAAAACTAGACTTACTTTTACCATTGGATTCATTACTTGGTATTAGCTGAAAGAACTGAAAAAATGTGCATGCAAAATCCTGCACATAATGTAGACACATTGCAGCTATATTGATAATTGCCAAAACTTGGAAGCAGTCGATTTGGCCTCTCGTAGATGAATGGACAAATAAACTTGTACACCTATATAATGGAATACTAGTCAGCTCTGAAAATAAGTGAGCTATCAAGCTATGAAAAGACATGGAGAAAATTTAATTGAATATTACTAAGTCAAAGAAACCAATATGAAAAGTCTACACAGTCCATGATTCTAACTATATGACATTTTGGAAAAAACAAAATTACAGAGAGGGTAAAAAAATTCAGTGATGTCAGTGATTGGTGGTGGGAGAGATAAATAGACTGGACACAGAGAATCTTCAGGGCAGTGAAAGTATGATGGTAATAATAAAATGATAGATACATGACATTACAAGTTTGTCTAAATCCATAGAATACACAATACAAAGGGTGAACCATAATGAAAACTATGGACTTTGGGTAATTATAATATGTCAGTGTAGGTTTATCAATTATAATAAATGTTCTACTCTGGTGTGAGATGCTGATACTAGCGGGATGTTGATACTAGATGTTGATACTAGCATGTGTTGGGGATGGGACCATGCAAGAAATATCTGTTTCTTACAATTTTGCTATACCTAAAAATGCTATAAAAAGGTCTCAATTTTAAAATGACAAAAACAGATCTATTTAGCAATATCCTTGAATATTTGAGATCCAGAGATCTTGAAGAAATTTTTAAGGAAATAACATTTCACATAACATTTCTCCTCTTATTTCTTACATTAAAAAAAAAAGTTAATTTTTTGGCCACACTGAGTGGCATGCAGAATTTTCCGCACTAGGGATTAAACCTGTGCCTTCTGCATGGTGTCGTAACCACTGGACTACTGAGGAAGTCCCATATTTCTCCCCTTAATCCAGCGCAATGGGTTCTCACCTTGTACCTTAATTTTAGAGGATGTTTTCCTGGCTCCTCCATGAGTCTCTCCAAGAGGTAAGAAATTTGCAGAGACAAGAGCTCATGCCCATTCAGAACATGCATTCTTACTCTTCCTCTTCACTTTGGGTACTGGAACCACAGATTTCCCTACCCTAACAGCCATGAACCAAATTAGCAGCCATACAGTCTCAGTCTTGATTCTGAACTTGCAAAGGTGGACTGTCTACTGGTGTGCAGACTCCTAAATGGGCTTCCCTGGTGATTCAGTGGTAAATAATACGCTTGCAATGCGGGAGACTTGAGTTTGATCCCTAGGTTGGGAAGATTCCCTGGAGATGGAAATGGCAACATACTCCAATATTCTTGACTAGAAAATCCCACAGACAGAGGAGCCTGGTAGGCTACAGTCCATGGGGTCAGAAAATAGTCAAACTTTTACTTTTAACAACAATACCCCTAAATATAAGGGTTAGCCTGTAGCTATTTTCAGAGGGTGTAGATGAAGATTGTACCTGAGACCTGGTATGTCCAATGCATGATGGTGAGACCATTCATGGTGAAGGAAGGAAGGTTGTTAGTGAAGGGAAAAAAATATGTAGATAATGAAGGCGGAACATAAAGCAGACAGACACCTGGAGCTGAACATTCCAGAAGGCCAGATTCTGGCAGAGTTCCAAGACTTTCATAATTGGTCTTGCAAAACACATGAAGACATATATTTATATATTTGCCATGATATATATAAGATAGGTAAGAAGATAGGACAACTTATTTAATAGTTTTTCAGCTTGATACATAACTTTTTGACATTTAGATTTACAATTTGTGAGCCTTCAATTTCATTTTTGTTCTGGGCTGCACAGATGTTAGGAACGGTCTTGCCATGAATATTGCTAAGAAATTTTTAGTCTTCTCCAGTTTTCCATAAGTACAGGTTTTTGGGAAGAAGTGAGGAAGGTATGATTGTTTTGAATCTACTTATTCACTAAGCTGCAAAATTCTTTTCTGACACACTCATTTACCTATCTACTTGGAGTTCTGTGCACTTGTCCATATCACTGGAATCTGTCTGGCTATACAAACAATGAATATACAGTACATGGGCATGCTCCAGTTGCCTCATCAACTAAATCTAGTATCATAAATGTGTGTAACTTCTGTCTAGAATGAGAATTTCTTGCATTTCTGAAATTACACAAACAGCAAGTAAACATTTAAACAGTCAACCTATGATATGTGTGCTTCAGTTTCAGATAGTTATATCTTCACAAAAATATAATCAGGAAATTATCCAGGCAAGTTAATTAAAAATAACAAGTGAATTTTCTATTTTATTATTTTTGAAGATAATTTGCCCAAAATTCAAATAGATAGTTCTGTCAAACTGTCACTCAGAAGTATAAAATTTTAGCTATGTATGTTGTCAATAAATAGGATTAACTCACCTAGGAGTCTTTCTAGAACAAAATTTCTTATGGATGCAAAAAGAATAGCGTTTGTTTTGTTCTCATTCTTTGAGTCAAAATATGCTTTGTAAATGGTTGTCTTCCTTCACATACTTTCTGTGTACTTCCAGGTGTTTGTTCTCACACAACTACAGTCTAGAAATGAACAGTTTGCTTTCAACATTACCACTTTTTCCTATTGCTTTAGGTTCATAGCTCCTTGTATGTGTGTGCTCAGTCCCTCTGTCGTGTTCATCTCTTTGAGACCATATGGACTGTAGCCTGCCAGGCTCCACTGTCAATGAAATTCTCCAGGAAGAAAACTAGAGTGGGCTGCCATTTCATACTCCAGTGGATCTTTCTAACCCAGGGATCAAAGTCACATCTTCTGCATTGGCAGGCAGATTCTTTACCACTGAGCCACCTGAGATGTACTTCATAACTTCATAATAGTGTCATTGGAAAAAAAGTTGGTGTAGAAGTACAATGTTTTGGGAAAAGCAAATCCCTTAATAAGATGAAATAAATGTTAAAGAAAATAATTTGGGGTTGAAATGGGTCCTCATTTTAGGTAGTAACCTCAGACCACAGGTACATGTTTAATTTTAAATATATATTCATACATCTTAAATATTGTTTACAGATTTTAATGTATATAATAGAAGGACACTGAGTGTTAATATGTGACCTCAGATATCTAGTTGGCTTATAGGACTTGGAAACTAATGACCATATACAAAGATTATGACTGACTGTTGAGAATTTTAGGGATTTTTCAACTCGAGTGAAACAGAATTTGGGAAACACAATACATACATTTGTGGAGAACTAGGCCATAGATTGTTCTTACATTTCTCTACTTTCTCTGTTGTCTCTATCAAGCTTGGACTGGGTCAGTCTTCAAATCTATGAAGAGGCTGATCAACCACATCGGACTAGAACAAATGTTCCTAGGTGGTCCAATAAAGCAGTCATAGGACCAGTATGGGAGCTATTTTGTCCCTAGGTCAGGCAAGGAATATCATCATGGTTAATAATTTCCCAACAAGGGCCATGCAAACTCCATTAATGAAAGTATGACTAGTGAGCAGAAAGGTTCCTATTAGTCAAGACTATGTAGATGAGTCAGTGAGATCAGGAGACTTCTTGTGTGACTGTCTTACTGTCTTGATATACCAATGCCTATATTTGAAATGCATTGACAATTTCACATGAGATTATAATATTTAAATACAATAAGTCATATGGTGGGAATATTATTTTATATTGTCTTGAAAAAATATTTAGAATAACAACTTTTTGAAGTCTTATGAGTGTATCATGGTTTTGAAATGTTTTCAATAATGAGAAGATTTTCTAATTATCATTTGTATAACTCTTTCTGAAGATCTCAGAGCAATACAAGAGTTATAACAGAGTTATACAAGGTCTTCATAATCTGCATAATCTGCAAATTTCATTATAATGAAGGGGTCAACAACAACAACAACAACAACAAAAACTTGTGAGCCTGAGTAACTCTTATATTGAAAACAAGTTACGTTCAAAGACAGATGTATTCATTTTTGATAAAACTACATGGTATATTACTTTAAATGTTGAGAATCATAGAAAATTGCTTCAATAGATTTTTTAAAAATGTGCAAAGGCTCTGAAATTAATACCACTTCAAAATTTGAAAAGTTATATGTCTTAAATAGTATTGGTTGTTTCTGCAACATATCATTACATTTTAAATTTTACAGCTGTGTGCAAACTTGAGGATGATCTCACATTTGGAAGCACCAAAAATTAGGAGATGCTTTTTTTGAAAATATGGTAGGAAAATATACATGGCTTTTGCATGGTGTGGTTTCTTTTTTTTTAATCTAAAACTTGAATTTGGAGAGTGAAAAAAAGTTGCTGGGGTCTACTTTCCATTATATCAGCTAAACGCGCACTTGAAAAACCTTCTAAGTTCATTGCAAGCTTTCAAAATTCTTTTAAATTATTTTAAATTTAATTCCAACATTTAATAATATTCTAATGAAAATGGATAGGAATACTTACAGATTTAAATAAAAAATAGTTCTTGTATGTAAAATCAAAATTTTGCCCTCCGCTCATTCAAAATAAATGACTCAAAGTAAGCAGCCCACAGTGTGGAATGTGATATTATCCACTACTGCTAGTCTTCCTATAGGTAGCATCACTGTTCAGTTTTAATGTCTGAACAGCCTAGCCTGATTTTTTTTTCTTCAAGAACAAATCTATATTTTTTTAATGTTACATAGTTATTTTTATTTACCCTTTATTCATTTATCTCTTGACTTGTTTAACTTAAATTTAGCTCTGTCTTCTCTTGCCCTTTTTCTTGGTGATTGATGTAACAGTACTATTCCTCCTGCAGTGTTTTCCAAGAAGAAAGGGAAACCATTAACATGCTGTCATACTGTTGTTTCCATAGAAACAGGCAGTGCTTACTGGTGATAGTTGATCATGTATTTGCTTATCAGGTAACTTTTCTATTTTCCTTTAAAGGTCAGTTTAGAATATTTGCCTCTCTGTAAGGGTTGCCCTTTTGAGTACTTCAGGTACTTGTACCCCAAATATTTGTTCAGATCTTGTAATGAAAAAAAAGCTCAAAAAAGCCTCAGAGGAGTTGGATGCGGCCATTCTTACTGATCAGTAGAGTTGCTATGAAATTAAAATAAATCTATATTCAAAATATGTGGCCGTCTGGATATAAATTCCAGTTAATTCTTCATAATGTTAAAAATATGTTGAGTGCTTTCTTTAATTTGATTAAGATAGAACATATCTTAACTTTTTAGAAAATGTTTGGAATGATCATGGCAATCACACCAAAGCTGAGAATGCAGCATTGACCTAAGATATTCTCTTGGTAGACCCATTAAATATATAATCCAGCTACAATATGTATTTTAGCAAGAAAATGACTTGAATGACATTTTAATATTTAATTGTAATATGATAGTCTTCTTTATAAAAATTGTAATTTTATCTCATGTAGTATTTGATTTAATAAGTTAGTTAACTGAGCAGGTTGATATACATATTGCAAAAGAGCATACTAATGCAATTAAAAATTAGCTTAGGCAGAAATTATCATGAAAAATTTATACAGTGCTACAAGCAAAGATTATTTCTTATTTACTATTCTTAATATTGATTTTTCAAAGACATGTTTCATATCCAGATTATTTTTAATGTAATTTTTTTGTATAAAATATTATTTGAATTCAAAGATAACTCTATATGTAACAAAAAAGGTTCATATGTCAACCTTTACTGAAGTAGTTACCTTTCATATCATTATTTGAAAGTTAAGGAAAAAGAGGTTAAGACTTTTTAAAACAGTTTATTTGTAGCTAGGCACATCCTTAAAAAATATATTTTTAGTAGCCCACCAGTACAGATATGATTTATGAGATGTCGGTTAGACTGAAGATGTGCATTTTACCAAGCAATTCATGGGATTCTGATGAAGATAGTTTTCATACTACATTTGATAAAGTTGGAACAATAGAACATGATTTTTAGAACTAAAAAAACTAAACTAAACTATTTGTATTCTCTGATATCTCTCTGCGTACAGGCTTTAAATAAAAATTCAGCCAGGAGTTCTTTATTGTCTTTTCAGATCATCAATGCTCATGAGTTCTCTCCTTCCAGCCCCCCCGACCCCCATTTTTCTATTTTGTTCTGTTTTCAGTGAGAAAATTAATTGAATTACATTGGGCAGTCATTATCAGCACTTGTGTTTCCCATCTCAATGCAGGAGTGGTTACCAATGAAACAAGAGGTTTGATTGGGAGGACGTAAGCTAAATCTTATTTTTGAATCCAGGCTGGCTGTGTCTGACCGGGAATGGCTCTGAGTGACAATCTGTTTAGGATCCTGCTGTTTAGGAAACAGGCAAGTTGGCTTTTCCGTCTCTCTGAACCTGCTGATTTTCAGTAATTTAGATTATAGGCCATCAGCAGAGAGCCTTCCACCTCTGCCTGCAAACTGACAGATTCTTACCTGGGCTTATCTCTTTTTTTTATAGAATTTTGCTAAAAGTAATAGATAGGAACAGTCAGAATTCTGTGTTTTTCCATCCTCTTCCCCTACAGCTACAAGTTCAAAAGCGTTTGGTGTGACTCCCAATTATTACAGATTACAGTTCACCAAATGTTCTTCCTCAGGACAAGTGTCACAAGCAAATCAGCCAGCGTATACTATATCCTTTCTTCTACCTGATGTCATACACCAAGACAATGCCACAGGTTTTGAATTTTTATGGTGGCAAGACCCCTCTTCCACATAGCAATTTTGGAAGCAGAATTTAGGGTATATTGCTAGAACAAGAAACCTCACATTTAGTGGCCTGAATTATGTGGGAGTTTACCTCACACAAAACAGTATAGAAGTGACTCTTCTGGGACTGGTGGAAATGACTTGTTCCAAGAAAACATTCAGGGATCTAGGTTTTTCGAGGTTTCTCTCATCTCCAAGTGTTCTATATTTGGTCTATCACCATTGTTGGCTAGCATTCATATCCACTGCCCAGACCAGAAGAAAGTGAATGAGAAAATCCAGTCTTGGTGGCTTTTATAATTAAGGTGATGATCGAAAGGTTGCTCAACTAATTTCATCACAGATGCCACTGCTCCAAAGTGAGTACATAGCTGCACCTATGCTAAAAGAGGCTAAGAGATATATTTTTCTTGGTTATTATATGGTAACTAAAACAGGAGCCCCATTCTGAAGGTAATAAAGGGGAATGAATGCAAAAAGACAATTCGCACTCAATGCCAAAAAACAAATGGTAGTTGTGATCAATAAAGAGAAAATTTAATTAAAAAATGCTATTTGTTTCAAAGAATAGTTTTTTTTTTAAATATATACTATCCATTATTATTGAAATACTCTTTTCAGATCCATTTTCACTGTCCAATATTACTCCTATAGGAATTGCAGCTCGTCTTCAGTATTTGCTATTCTATTAAGTAGGGCTTCCCAGGTGGTGCTAGTGGTGAAGAACCCATCTGCCAATGCAGAGGCACAAGAGACATGGGTTCAATTCTTGGGCCAGAAAGAAGCCCTGGGGGAGGGCATGGCAACCCACTCCAGTATTTTTGCCTGGAGAATCCCATGGACAGAGGAGCCTGGGGGCTACAGTCCATAGGGTAATAAAGAACTGGGCATGAGTGAAACGACTCAGCAGGAATGCACAGCCTGTCAAAAACAAGGCCTTCTGAATAGCTTTCTAGTTCTACAATGCTTACTTTACTACTTGTCTGTCCTCACCTCTGGAATAGTTATACTAGTTTCTTAGTAACACTCAGTCCTCCCTTTCTGTTTTTAATCATGGAATTTTTTCCTAATTACCTCCTCTCACCATCTTCTTTATTTTCAATTCCTGATCTGGAACTTGTTTTCTCCACAGAGTAGATGATTATACTGCATAATTTCCCATTTCTCACATCATCATTTTTTACTGTGTCAATTTGAACTTATGAAAACATTACCTTTAATAATTTTAACTCATTTCACATTTATATGCCATCTTCCAGAAGACTGTAAATAGTTCAAGGACAAAGATAAAGTGCTTCTTTTGAAAATACCAATAACGTGAAGAAATGCTGTTTCTTCTTTGGTGAAAGTTCTTTGGTTAAAAACCATCCTTCCTTCAACAGAAATTTTCCTTTCCTATTTCAGGTATTTATTCAGTCAGTTATGCTAACAGAAGCAGAAGATGTTAAGAAGAGGTGGCAAGAACACACAGAAGAACTGTACAAAAGAGATCTTCATAACTCAGGTAATGACAATGGTGTGATCACTCACCTAGAGCCAGACATCCTAGATGGGAAGTCAAGTGGGCCTTAGGAAGCACCACTAAGAACAAAGCTAGTGGAGGTGATGGAATTCCAAGGGAGCTATTTCAAATCCTGAAAGATGGTGCTGTGAAAGTGCTACATTCAATATGCCAGCATATATGGAAAATTCAGCAGTGGCCACAGGACTGGAAAAGGTCAGTTTTTATTCCAATCCCAAAGAAAGGCAATGCCAAAGAATGCTCAAACTACTGCACAATTGCACTCATCTCACACGCTAGTAAAGTAATGCTCAAAATTCTCCAAGCCAGGCTTCAGCAATATGTGAACTGTGAACTTCCAGATGTTCAAACTGGTTTTAGAAAAGGCAGAGGAACCAGAGATCAAATTGCTAACATCTACTGGATCATCGGAAAGCAAGAGAGTTCCAGAAAAAGATCTATTTCTGTTTTATTGACTATGCCAGTGCCTTTGACTGTGTAGATCACAATAAACTGTAGAAAATTCTGAAAGAAATGGGCATACCAGACCACCTGACCTGCCTCTTGAGAAACCTGTATGCAGGTCAGGAAGCCACAGTTAGAACTGGACATGGAACAACAGACTGGTTCCAAATAGGAAAAGGAATACGTCAAGGCTGTATATTGTCACCCTGCTTATTTAACTTATATGCAGAGTACATCATGAGAAACGCTGGGCTGGAGGAAACACAAGCTGGGATCAAGATTGCCCAGAGAAATATCAATAACCTCAGATATGCAGATGACACCACCCTTATGGCAGAAAGTGAAGAAGAACTAAAGAGCCTCTTAATGAAAGTGAAAGAGGAGAGTGAAAAATTTGACTTAAAGCTTAACATTCAGAAAACTAAGATCATGGCATCTGGTCCCATCACTTCATGGCAAATAGATGGGGAAACAGTGGAAACAGTTGCTGACTTTATTTTTCTGGGCTCCAAAATCACTGCAGATGGTGACTGCAGGCATGAAATTAAAAGACGCTTACTCCTTGGAAGGAAAGTTTTGACCAACCTAGACAGCATATTAAAAAGCAGAGACATTACTTTGCCAAGAAAGATCCACCTCATCAAGGCTATGGTTTTTCCACTGGTCATGTATGTGTGTGAGAGTTGGACTGTGAAGAAAGCTGAGTGCCAAAACATTGATGCTTTTGAACTGTGGTGTTGGAGAAGGCTCTTGAGAGTCCCTTGGACTGCAAGGAGATCCAACAAGTCCACCTTAAAGGAGATCAGTCTTGGGTTTTCATTGGAAGGACTGATGCTGAAGCTGAAACTCCAATACTTTGGCCACCTGATATGAAGAGCTGACTCATTGGAAAAGACACTGATGCTGGGAAAGATTGAGGGCAGGAGGAGAAGGGGATGACAGAGGATGAGATGGTTGGATGTCATCATCGACTCAGTGGTCATGGGTTTGAGTAAACTCTGGGAGTTGGTGATGGACAGGGAGGCCTGGCGTGCTGGGGTTCATGGAGCCACAAAGAGTCGGACACGACTGAGCAACTGAACTGAACTGATTTCAGTTATTTAACCAAGTGTATGATATTGGATAAATAACCTGATATTCTGTGCTGTTATTGTTCGTGATGAAGTCTAATAGCTTTGACAACAGATTTCCTTATAACTAAGTTTGGTGACTATGCATACTGGCTATTCACTTTTATCACAGCACTTAATAGTATAATTTTTCTATATAAAAGTTCATATTACTTATAACTAATTTGCATGCTTTCTGTTTTTCATAATATCAGGCACATTGGTATGAATATCAATTTGTGTGATGCAGTCAGTGTGTTGTTGTTGTTCAGTTACCCAGGGACATTAGAGCAATAATATTCCATGATTCATATTGCAAAAGAGTGAAAATTTCTTTATACTTTTAAATATTAGTGTGACAGATTCACATTATTCTTTTTCTAGTAGATTAACTTAAACATATCATATAAAGTACTAAACAGCTTTTGAATAAAATATCTCTTATGTTACAGATAAAACTTCTCACATACATCAAAGCCAGAAAATTCTGGATCCTAGTGAGCCATCCAGAAATATTAAAAATACCTAGCCATCTTCGAAATATGGTTGAGCTTAATATTGGCTTCATGTAATAGGTATTTTATAATATGTTTTAAAGCCCTGATTGCACAATGGTTCTCTATGCACAATAGCATTTGTATATTGAGATAACAAAGGGAAATATTAATATTTGTGCTTTTCCTTATTACTTATTTATAAAGGACTTCCTAGTCAATCAGAAACCAAACATTATGTGTCTTCCATATACATTCCCAAAGGTTCTATATTCTTCTGTCAAATATTTTGTTATCTGATCCCAACTCATAAAACTGGGCTTTCTTTCTTTTTTTTTTCAATATCAGTAGTTGGTATCTTATACAAAGTGAAATAAATATATATATTTTGTAAATGAGGAACTATATTTTAATTGATTCATGTCGAGACATTTAAATTAGATATTTAAATAGTTGGTAATATTTATTCACATGGCACTAACCTGTTTTATGGGTTATTGCTTATTTTCTTTTACAAGCCTTGCCCTTCAATGTTCCTTAGCCCATATTTTCATTTAGTTAGAATTGGGTTTTGTGATATGTAATGTATAACGCAAATTAATCCAAGAATATTCCTGTAACTTGCAAATGAAAGTGAAAGCTGCTCAGTCATGTCCAACTCTTTGCAACCCCATGGACAGTCCACGGAATTCTCCAGGCCAGAATACTGGAGTGGATAGCTTTTCCCTTCTCCAGAGGATCTTCTCAACACAGGGATTGAACCCAGGTCTCCCGCATGGCAGGAGGATTCTTTACCAGTTGAGCCACAAACAGGAGGATTAAAAAAAAAGCTGGGAAAGTTCTAGAGCAAAGTAGCAGACAAACCTGAGGCAGATGAAGATTTTTTTTCAAAATTCTTACAAAAGTTTAGCCTATTTTAGTTCTAGATTAATTAAGGAAAAGAGCCCCACTTTGGGTTAGAATAGAGAGAACATATTTAGGTTAAGGACAGTATTTTAAGGAGACTTTACAAGTTTCACTTTAATCCTGGTGACTTCCCCTGACTTGAGGCAGGAGTGCATCACCATATGACAATAAACACTGACCCTACGTTAACCCTGGTAAAGCAGTTAGCAGGGAAGTTCTTTAAAATGACTATGATTAATATATTTGATAAGGTAGAGAAATAAATGTAGAGAGGTGAGATGGAAAGTATCACTAGAAAACTTGAATCTAAAAATTTAAATCAAAATTCTAGATCTTAATAAAATTGTAACTAAAATTACTAAAAGCAATATGTATATATAAAACTGTATTTGTGCAATGAAGGATAGCAAAGCATATGGTAAATCTGAAAATCTGGGGAAAATATGAAAACACTAAATATTTTCAGTCATGTGAGAAACAGTTAAAATGTATTCTTTATCTCATAGTGAAAAGAATCCTGGGGGGAAAAAAAGGAGAAAATAAAGCAGAAGCAATATTTGAAGAGCTGAATGTACAAAATTGTCCCAAACTGTTGAAAGACATGAGCTTTCACATTCAAGAAAACCTATAAACCGTATATAGCATGAAAGAAGAAAAAGAAAGAAGAGGAGGTCAGAGGAGAAGAAGAGCAGATAGAGGAGGAAGAAGGAGAGGAGAAGGGAAAATATCAGGAGTTACATCATAATAAAACAGAAAGGAAATCTTGTAAGTAGTCAGAAGAAGGAGATATCCTTTCAAAAGAGCAAAAATTAGCACTAACGTAATCTGCCAAGTAAATGGTGAAAACTAGAAGACAGAGGGATTATTCTGCTAAAGTTTGAAAGAAAATACCTGCTACACTTAAATTCTACTTTCAGTGAAAATAATTATCAAAAGTGAAGATAATTTTTATTTTAACTACTATGTAGTGTAGGAGGAGAAGAGGATGACAGAGGATGAGGTGGTTGGATGGCATCGCCAACTCAACAGACATTTGAGTAAGCTCTGGGAGTTGGTGATGGACAGGAAGGCCTGGTGTGCTGCAGTCCTTGGGGTCGCAAGGAGTCAGACATGACTGGGTGACTGATCTGAACTGAACTGAACTATGTAGAGAGTTACAAGAAACCACTGTTCTCACTCTAACACAGACGATGAAAGCTAAAGCATCATAGTTGTCCTGACATGTGAGAAAGCTGAGGAAAATAAGAAATCCTTATGAATTAAAAGACAGAATGTGGAAATGCCTTTTAAGAGTGAGAAATCATGGCTTGCTTACATTCTTACTAAAGCAGCAGGAAGGGGAAAAATTTACCATGGAATGGGGTAGAAAAAAGAAAAAATAACATTTATTGACTGAGTGTGTTATTGCTAATATTTTGAAATTCCAAAGGTCTGTAGCTATAGAGAAAGATTACATTAACTGCCATTTCTTACACTCAGGACTTCACTGGATGATTGGAAGTAATATGCTGAAAACAGAGTGACATAACAAGCTAGCAAAACAGTAGAAAATTACTCCCAGATATCCTGGACACGTATCTAATGCAAGACAGTTAACAACTTAGTAAGAATGCTAACACATGAGAATCAAATCTACATATATATATATTTCTCTATAGAATGTACCTATAAAATGTATATTGCTATTTTTATGTTATGTTTATGAATTATAGTGATGAAAAACTCATTTATTAAAAAAATGATTTCTAAGTACTGTCATGAACTCGAAAGTGCATTATGTTTTTGCATAAAAAGTAACATATGATGTCATTCTGCTTTCCATTTGAACTTGATATGCAAGCAAAGTTATTCTTTTCATTATTTTAGTTTTAGGTGGCACTAGATTTAAATTAGACCAAATTAACTTTTCTTTTTCCCTAAATGAATCTTCTTTTTCAATTTTGAAAATCATGTTACTATATATATATATATATATATATATATACACACACACACACACATATATACACATATGTATATATACACATATACATATATACATGTACATATACATATATACATGCATATATACACATATGTTTATATACATATACACATGTACATATACATATATACATACATATGTACATGTGTATATATGTATTTATATATGTGTGTGTATATATACACATGTACATATACATATATACATGTATATATGTATATATGTGTGTATATATATACATATGTATATATGTGTGTGTGTGTGTGTTTATTTATGTTGGTGGCAATGAAAATATTGATTTCTTTTCATTCTTTTCACTTGACAAATCTTGACTACTGAAATGGGGATCTTAAATTAGTATGATTTTTCATAAAGAATTATTTCCATTTAGAATGAAGTAAGATGTTTTTAACAATCATTAAGACCTCTTTCCAGTTTCTAATTCATGCATTCATAGGTTTGAAAAAATGCTATTATATAAGCCTTTGCCATAGAATGAGGAGCCCTGCAAGATACCTTGACCACTTGAATTGGAGAAAAAAAGTAGTACTGAATTTCTCAAGTTTCAAAAAATATTAAAATGATGAGGTAAATATTACAAAATAGAAATTATACAAAGCTCTATACTTTTGTTTGGCTTCATCATCAATATTATCATTCCTAAATCGTTCTAAGATTAAATGGTGAATATATTAAGAGAGCAGTGGCTGTGCGATGCTGGAGTGGCAAGCAGGTGAAAGAAGCTCCCCCACGTCCAGGGTAAGAGAAACCCCAGTAAGACAGCAAGCACAGACAGAGGGCATCAGAGGGCAGAAAGACTGAAACCACAGTCACAGACAACTAGACAATCTGATCACAGGACCACAGCCTTGTCTAACTCAGCGAAACTAAGTCATGCCGTGTGGGGCCACCCAAGACAGACAGGTCACGGTGGAGAGGTCTGACAGAATGTGGTCCACTGGAGAAGGGAATGGAAAACCACTTCGGTATTCTTGCCTTGAGAACCACATGAACAGTATGAAAAGGCAAAAAGATAGGACACTGAAAGATGAACTCCCCAGGTCAGTAGGTGCCCAATATGCTACTGGAGATCAGCAGAGAAATAACTCCAGAAAGAATGAAGGGATGGAGCCAAAGCAAAAACAACACCCAGTTGTGGATGTGACTGATGATAGAAGAAAGGTCCAATGCTGTAAAGAGCAATATTGCATAGGAACCTGGAATGTTAGGTCCACGAATGAAGGTAAATTGGAAGTGATCATACAGGAGATGGCAATAGTGAACGTGGACATTTTAGGAATCTATAAACTAAGATGGACTGGAATGGGTGAATTTAACTCAGATGACCATTATATCTATTATTGTGGGCAAGAACCCCTTAGAAGAAAAGGAGTAGTCACCATAGACAACAAAAGAGTCTGAAATGCAGTACTTGGATGCAATCTCAAAAATGACAGAATGATCTCTGTTCATTTCCAAGGCATACCACTCAATATCATGGTAATTCAAGTCTATGCCCCGACCAGTAATGCTTAAGAAGCTGAAGTTGAATGGATTTATGAAGGCCTACAAGACCTTCTAAAACTAACACCCAAAAAAGATCTCCTTTTCATTATAGGGGACTGGAATGCAAAAGTAGGAAGTCAAGAAACACCTGGAGAAACAGGCAAATTTGACCTTGGATTACAGAATGAAGCAGGCAAAGGCTAATAGAGTTTTGCCAAGAGAACACACTGGTCATAGCAAACACCCTCTTCCAACAATACAAGAGAAGACTCTACACGTGGACATCACCAGATGGCCAACACCAAAATCAGACTGATTATATTCTTTGCAGCCAACAATAGACAAGCTCTATACAGTCAGCAAAAACAAGACAGGAAACTGACTATAGCTCAGATCACGAACTCCTTATTGCCAAATTCAGACTGAAATTGAAGAAAGCAGGGAAAGCCACTAGACCATTCAGGTATGAGCTAAATCAAATCCCTTAAGATTATGTAGTGGAAGTGAGAAATACATTTAAGGAACTAAATCTGATAGAGTGCCTGATGAACTATGGATAGAGGTTTGTGACATTGTACAGAGACAAGGATCAAGACCATTCCCAATAAAAAGAAATGCAAAAAAGCAAATTGGCTGTCTGAGGAGGCCTTACAAATAGCTGTGAAAAGAAGAGAAGGAAAAAGCAAAGGAGAAACAGAAATATATTCCTATTTGAATGCAGAGTTCCAAAGAATAGTAAGGAGAGATAAGAAAGCCTTCCTCAGAGATCAATGCAAAGAAATAGAGGAAAACAACAGAATGGAAAGACTAGAGATCTCTTCAAGAAAATTAGAGATACCAAGGGAACATTTCATGCAAAGATGGGTTCGATAAAGGACAGAAATGGCATGGACCTAACAGAAGCAGAAGATACTAAGAAGAGGTGGCAAGAATACACAAGAACTGTGCAAAAAAGATCTTCATGACCCGGATAATCACAATGGTGTGATCACTCACCTAGAGCCAGACATCCTAGATGGGAAGTCAAGTGGGTCTTAGGAAGCATCACTATGAACAAAGCTAGTGGAGGTGATGGAATTCCAGTTGAGCTATTTCAAATCCTGAAAGATGATGCTGTGGAAGTGCTGGACTCAATATGCTACCAATTTGGAAACTTAGTAGTGGCCACAGGAGTGGAAAATGTCAATTTTCATTCCAGTCCCTAAGAAAGGCAATGCCAAAGAATGCTCAAACTACTGCACAATTGCACTCATCTCACACACTAGTAAAGTAATGCTCAAAATTCTCCAAGCCAGGTTTCAGCAATACGTGAACTGTGAACTTCCAGATTTTCAAGCTAGATTTAGAAAAGGCCAAGGAACCAGAGTTCAAATTGCCAACATCCACTGGATCATTGAAGAAGCAAGATAATTCCAGAAAAAACATCTATTTCTGTTTTATTGACTACATCACAGCCTTTGACTGTGTGGATGACCACAGACTGTGGGAAATTCTGAAAGAGATGGGCATGCCAGACAACCTGACCTGCCTCTTGAGAAACCTGTATGCAGGTCAGGCAGCAACAGTTAGAACTGGACATGGAAAAGCAGATTGGTTTCAAATAGGAAAAGAAGTACGTCAAGGCTGTATATTGTCACCCTGCTTATTTAACTTCTAGGCAGAGTACATCATGAGAAACGCTGGGCTGGAGGAAGCACAAGCTGGAATCAAGATTGCCGGGAGAAATATCAATAACCTCAGATATGCAGATGACATCACCCTTATGGCAGAAAGTGAAGAAGAACTAAAGAGTCTCTTGTTGAAATTGAAAGAGGAATGTGCAAAAGTTGGTTTAAAGCTCAATATTCAGAATACTAAGATCATGGCATCTGGTCCCATCACTTCATGCCAAATAGATGGGGAAACAGTGCAAATAGTGGCTGACTTTCTTTTGGGGGGCTCCAAGAGTACTGCAGACAGTGACTGCAGCCATGAAACTAAAAGATGGTTGCTCCTTGGAAGAAAAGTTATGACCAACCTAGGTAGCATATTAAAAAGCAGAGACATTACTTTGCCAACAAATGTCCATCTAGTTAAGGCTATGCTTTTTCCAGGAGTCATGTACGCATGTGAGAGTTGGACTGTAAAGAAAGCTAATTCATATCAATGTACGGCAAAAACCACTACAACATTGTAAAGTAATTAGCCTCCAACTAAGATAAATAAATGAAAAAAAAAAAAAATAGAACTGTTCCCTGGGGGGTTGGGATGGGGAGGGTGTTAAGGTTAGGTCATATGGCACAATAAGAGCAACTGGAGAATGTGATATGAGATTGACTGGTGGCAGGAGGAATATGATTAACATCTCTCTGTATAATATATAGATGTTAAGATGAAAAAAGAAAGAAAGAAAAAGAAAGCTGAGCACTGAAGAATTGGTGCTTTTGAACTGTGGGGTTGGAGTAGACTCTTGAGAGTCCCTTGGACTGCAAGGAGATCCAACCACTCCATCCTACAGGAAATCAGTCCTGAATATTCATTGGAAGGACTGATGCTGAAGGTGGAACTCCAATACTTGGGCTACCTGAAGCGAAAAACTGGCTCACTGGAAAAGACCCTGATGCTGGGAAAGATTGAAGGCAGGAGGAGAAGGGGAGGACAGAGGATGAGATGGTTGGATGGCATCACCAACTCAATGGACAGGAGTTTGAGTATGCTCCGGGAGTTGGTGATGGACAGGGAGGCCTCATGGGGTCGGAAAGAGTTCAACACGATTGAGCAACTGAACTGAACTGTGCCTTGCCCTCAGATAGGTTTACCACATGTGTCTGCATTTGCTTGTTGCCCTAAGTGAAGAATCCCTTATTCTGGTATCGATGAGCATAATAATGAAAGAGCTAAAAGTGAAAGTTGTCATAGGTCTCTTAGATTGGTAGGGAACTAATTCATTTCACATTCTGAAATAACAGACTCTCATTTCTCTTAATAATGACACTTGAGAATTCATTAAAGTAACAAGTCCACATTGATTGACAGTCCATGTTGATTACTGAACACAGTACTCTCTGTTCCACTCTTTCATTTGTCCTCTTGCTTTGTTCTCTTGTCTTTGCCTCGGTAGAAGTTCTATTTCAATGTCTGTACTTTGAAGATGAAAAAGAAGTTTTACAATATACTCTTTTTCTCTTTTAGGGAAAAGTTTAAAGTGGGAGCATTGGCAGTATTGTCAATATTTTATCTGTATAGTTTGTTTCCCTTTGATTATAGGTTTGCCATTTATACTAAGTCAGAGTCTAGTAAATGAATTGGTTGTGACATAACTGATCTGCAAATGTCAGTAGGAATGTGTTGGGGGATATATTTCTACATTATTAACTATACCACTGATATAGCCATGGTAACTGATATTATTTCAAGAGTTGGGAAAGAATAGATCAACTCAGCTATAGCTCTAGCAGACACAACCTCAGTTCTTTCAACACTGGTATAAGACTCATTAATTTTAACAAAAAATCTTTTCTTCACCTCGAGATATGTTTCTAGTTTCTGTCACAATTTGAATCCAGTCAGATTTGTGATCATATGTTTCTTACCTCTGATAATACATACAAAAACATCTTTCCTATCAGTGTCTTTGTTTCATCATTAATGATGAAATATCAAACATGAAAACTATGCATTTGCTATGTATTTGAGCACCTATTTGAAAATCTCATCTTTTAAAGCCAAAGGTGGAATATTTTTGTACATCACAGTCCTCTGGAGATTCTATGTCTACAATATGCTGACAAGCTAGTGTTCTCTCAAGCAAATCTAAATTCCTTTCTTCCAAAGTAACTCTAAATGTTTGTATTATGTCTTTCACATTTTTGTATTGAGTTAGGTCAGACCAAAGAGACAAGAGGTTCAGGGCTCTGCTCAGTTTTATGTTTTACTAAAAAATTTTTGTTATAATTTTTATGCTATTGAAATATGTTATAATATAACTGGATTTAAAGTACCATGATAATTATAATTCATATTGCTTGAGTTCTAATCTTAGCATTGTCACTTAATAGCTATGTGACCTTGAGCAAGATAATAGATCCTTCTGTGTCACAGTTTCTTTGCAAATAATGTATACATAGAGGTATAGAACTTAGACAATTCTTTGGCACATATTTATGGTTCAAAAAATGGTAGTCATTTTTATAATCATTTTTGTTGCTGCTGCTCTTGTTACTATTTAAGTACTTGGGGTCCATGTGTCTTGGGTAAATAAGAAGAATAACTTAAAACTATGTAGAAAATCTTCTGAGTCATCTAGAAAAATATTCACCATCCCCTGGCAGAGCAGAAGCAGATCTTTGCAGCTAAATTCCTTTGTACTCTGCTGATGAACTGTCAAATGGTAATGTGATATCTATTTTTTACTGCTCTTTCATTTATGCCACTTAAATGTACACAAGGAAATTTAGAACTTTGTGTATAAGATTTTACTATGTGCATTTCAACAATTCTAATAATACTTGACAAAAATTTCAAAATTATATTTTGGCAACTTTCACAATCTTGGGCTCAACAAGGACTTGAAGCTTTTTCAGAAGGAATATTTTCATTATGGATAAAGAATATGTTTTCTCCTTGATAAGTTTGGATAAAAAGTAATATGTGTTTGATATTAATGCCTATAATTCTCAGTATTTTCTAATTTCAAATTCTTGTAATATATAATCTCTCCAAAATGCCTTAGGTGGAATTTAAATAGCTTCGTTTAGGATTGGATGGGTTGTAATGCCGGGGGTGGGGCGGGGGGGGGTGGGAATTGAAACATGATTTAATATGACTCTTTGGGGGAGAAGTGGGACCAGTTGTAGACATGTTAGCATTGTCTCTCTGGCAATAAAATAGACTTATGAGACAATATAATCCAAGACTCTTGGATTTCAAACATTTGCTAAGGGTGTGCTGAGGAATCAAAGGATAAAAATATACAACTTCTAAGTTTTCTTTTCCTTTTTATATGTTAAGATACTTACTGCACCAAATATTTAGAAAACTATTTGAATATGTTTTCTTTGCCCTCCCGCCAAATATTTTGGTGGCATCTTTGAGATAACCAGAGATGACTTTGGTTATACTTAAGCATCATTGAAAATCACTGGGTCATGATGACTTAGCTAAAAATTAAGGAAATAGAGTTTCTTATTTTTAAAATCCTCAAATCAAGGAAAATCTCTTCTTTTGTTCTAAAGAACAACTTTGACCACAGGGGCAAAATTCTAGCTAGTTTCCAAGTGAAAGTGAAAATGTTAGTTGCTCAGTCATGTCTGACTCTTTGTGACTCCATGGTCTGTCAATAGGATTCTCCAGGCAAGAATATTAGAGTCGGTTGCCATTCCCTTCTCCAGGGGATCTTCCTGATCCAGGGGTTGAACCCGGGTCTCCTACATTGCAGGCAGATTCTAAATTATCACTTAAAGTGCCTTAATATGGCCCAAATACACTCTTTATCTTGCTGTTTTGACCATTCAAAGGGGTGATATCTTTTTGACTCAGTTTTATTATCACATCTGTAGTAAAAGAAAACATCAATAAACTCATGAAAAAGACTAAAAGGGATGTTTAATTTTATATCATATAAATGTTTAGTATGCTTTCTTTACCTGTAAATTCTTATTACAATAGGAATCCTTCCATTTTGAAGTTGTTAGATTAGATGACACTTGTTTGGGTTCCTGAGAAGCAGATCCTAAAGGGATTTGAGGTAAAGTGGCTTCTCTTGGGGGTGCAACAGACACTGAAGTGATATTGTAAGTGAAACAAGAATGAGTGAGAAGGTAATGAGAAAAGGTGTATTTTAACTTCGTAAGAAATAAGTATATTTACATGTATGTGTAGTTGCCATGCTTTCTGCAGTTTAACTCATCTGTTCACAGTTTCATTTACAATTATTGGTAAAAGTGATAGATAACAGAAGAAAGTGGAAGGATATCATATAAACACCCCTACTTATCATTAGACATTTTTCTTCAGAAACCAATAGTGTTGAGAGAAGGATTGCTTTTTGACTTTAGAATATATTTTCAGCAATGGCAAAGCTTCTGACTGAGTATTGGGAGAGTGTGGATTACTTGGTATGGGGAGTGACACTTGTGAAGTCATAACTAAGGACTTCACGAGGGAGTGACAGTGAGAGTCTCAAGTGTTCACTGATGAATGGCTAAGCCATCGAAACAGTTTATCTCAAGTTACACTTATCAGGAAAGGCTAATTCTGAGCTTCATACTATGCAAATAAGAAAATAAGCTCTATGTGTCAGGACAATATTTCCAAGTGAAAATTTGCCTAGGGTAGTGGTTCTCAGTGGGAGGGTCTGTTTGCTCCTGAGGAAATTTGGCAAGCCACTTCAGTATCCTTGCCTTGAGAACCCCATGAACAGTATGAAAAATCAAAATGATAGGACACTGAAAGATGAACTCCCCAGGTTGGTAGGTGTCCAATATGCTACTAGATCAGTGGAGAAATAACTCGAGAAATAAATGAGATGGAGCCAAAGCAGAAAAAAATAAATAAATAAAAAGCACACCCAGTTGTGGATATGACTGGTGATGGAAGTAAAGTTGAAGTGATCAAACAGGAGATGGCAAGAGTGAACATTGACATTTTAGGAATCAGTGAACTAAGATGGACTGGAATGTGTGAATTTAAATCAGATGATCACTATATCTACTATTGTTGGCAAGAATCCCTTAGAAGAAGTGGAGTAGCCATCATAGTCAACAAAAGAGACCAAATGCAGTACTTGGATGCAATCTCAAAAATGACAGGATATTGTTGGTTTCCAAGGCAAACCATTCAATATCACAATAATCTGTCTATGCCCCGAGCAGTAATGCTGAAGAAGCTGAAGTTGAATGGTTCTATGGAGACCTACAAGACCTTTTAGAACTAACACCCCAAAAACATGTTCTCTTAATTATAGGGGACTGGAATGCAAAAGTAGGAAGTCAAGAAATACCTGGAGTAACAGGCAAATTTGGCCTTGAAGTACAGAATGAAGCAGGGCAAAGGCTAATAGAGTTTTGCCAAGAGAACGCACTGGTCATAGCAAACACCCTCTTCCAACAACACAAGAAAAGGCTCTACACATGGACATCACCAGATGGCCAATACTGAAATCAGGTTGATCATATTCTTTGCAGCCAAAGATGGGGAAGCTCTATACAGTCAGCAAAAACAAGACCAGGAGCTGACTGTGGCTCAGATCATGAGTTCCTTATTGCCAATTGAGATTTAGATAGGGAAAACTTCTAGACCATTCAGGTATGACCTAAATCAAATCCCTTAAGATTATACAGTGGAAGTGACAAATAGATTCAAGGGATTAGATCTGATAGACAGAGTGCCTGAAGAAAAATGGACAGAGGTTCATGACATTGTACAAGAGGCAGTGATCAAGACCATCCCCAAGAATAAAAAATGCAAATATGCAAAATGGTTATCTGAGGAGGCCTTACAAATAGCTGTGAAAATAAGAGAAGTGAAAGGCAAAGGAGAAAAGAAAAAAGAGATAGCTAGCAGCATTCCATTTGAATTCCAGCTGAATTATTTCAAATCCTAAAAGATGATGCTATGAAAGTGCTGCACACAATATGACAGCAAATTTGGAAAACTCAGCAGTCCACAGGACTGGAAAATGTCAGTTTTCAGCCCAATCCCAAAGAAAGGCAATGCCAAAGAATGCTCAAACTACTGCACAATTGCACTCATCTCACATGCTAGTAAAGTAATGCTCAAAACTCTCCAAGTCAGGCTTCAACAGTACTTGAACCAAGAACTTCCAGATGTTCAAGCTGGTTTTAGAAAAGGCAGATGGACCAGAGATCAAATTGCCAACATCTATTGGATCGTTGGAAAAGCAAGAGACTTCCAAAAAAACATCTACTTCTACTTTATTGACTATGCCAAAGCCTTTGATTGTGTGGACCACAACAAACTGGAAAATTCTTAAAGAGATGGAAATACCAGACACCTGACCTGCTTCCTGAGAAATCTGTATGCAGGTCAGGAAGCAACAGTTAGAACTGGACATGGAACAACAGATTGGTTTCAAACAGGAAAAGAAGTACATCAAGACTGTATATTGTCACCCCGCTTATTTAACTTCTAGGCAGAGTACATCATGAGAAACACTGGGCTGGAGGAAGCACAAGCTGGAATCAAGATTGCTGGGAGAAATATCAATAACCTCAGATATGCAGATGACACCACCCTTATGGCAGAAAGTGAAGAAGAACTAAAAAGCCTCTTGATGAAAGTGAAAGGGGAGAGTGAAAAAATTGGGTTAAATTTCAACATTCAGAAAACTAAGATCATGGCATCTGGTCCCATCACTTCATGGCAAATAGATGGGGAAACAGTGGAAATAGTGGTTGATTTTATTTTTCTGGACTCCAAAATCACTGCAGATGGTGACTACAGCCATGAAATTAGCAGATGCTTGCTCCTTGGAAGAAAAGTTATGATCAACATAGACAGCATATTAGAAAGCAGAGACATTACTTCCCCAACAAAGTTTCATCTATTCAAGGCTATGCTTTTTCCAGTAGTAATATATGGATGTGAGAGTTGGACTATAAAGAAATCTTAGTGCCAAAAAATTGATTCTTTTGAACTGTGGTGTTGGAGAAGACTCTTGAGAGTCCCTTGAACTGCAAAGAAATCCATCCAGTTCATCCTACAGAACATTAGTCCTGAATATTTATTGGAAGGACTGTTGCTAAAGCTGAAACTCCAATACTTTGACCACCTGATGCGAAGAACTGACTCATTGAAAAATACTCTGACGCTGGGAAAGATTGAGGGTGGTTCGAGAAGGGAATGATGGAGGATGAGATGGTTGGATCGTGTCACCAACTCAAAGGACATGAGTTTGAGTAAACTTCAGGTGTTGGTGATGGACAGGGAAGCCTGGTGTGCTGCAGTCAACTGGGTCACAAAGAATCAGATACGACTGAGTGACTGAACTGAACTGAGGGTTTTTGGTTGTCACAGCTTAAGGGAATGCTATTGGCACCAATGAACAGAAGACAGAGATGCTTCAATCATTCTACAATGCAAAGGAGAGACCTAACAATGAAGAATGATCTGACCAAAGATGCTGGTAGAATCAAAGTTGAGAAATACTGGCCTATAAATAAAGACTTAGTGGGAGCAATTTCAGCCATGGAGACCTTGAAGTCTGGAAATAACAATCTGCTGAGGAGGGGCAGCTAATATTGGGATGAGGAAAGCTTGTTTTTGTTTTTGTGTTTTTTGTATTTTCTTACTGCATGGGCTAAAAATTATTGATATCTCCAAGAGGACTGAGCAGGGAGTTTTTGATTGTTGGAAATCCTGACTAGGTTGATTGAACACTAACTTTTTCATGAGAGGTTAAATACTAAGAAATAAAATTTCTGAATCTTGTATCAATCAATTTAGGCAATTAAAAGAGAAACAGTAAGTATATAGATATATCATGTAAATATTTGAAAATTATATTATAGAACAATGTCTATATGGTTCTCATTTTCAATAATAATGAAGTACTAGGCAAGTTGTGGAGAGAGTGACACATAGAGATGTTCTTTTAAAATATTATTTCTTCATGTTTTCTAGTGAAAATTTAAATATGAGAAGTCTCAATGAAATATATTATTGAAATGCAGACTTGCTTCCAGTTCACAAAACTAAAATACAGTGTAATAATAATCATGGTTTTCCACATAATTATGGGAAAATATCATCATATGATTTCTCAAAAATTAACAAATATCAATAAAATTCCTCTAGTATTTTTATATGAAAATAGTTTCATTGTTAATTTGTAGAATGTACTTACCACTTATTTTAAAATTAACTGATAATCATAGCAAAAGCTCTAAGTCTAATTTGCACTGTTGATTTCCTAGTTAAATTCTAAATGTCTTTTTTTTTTCCTGAGCTTTTCAGTTCAAGAAGCATTACTTAGCATATATTATTAAATGTACACCAACTAGTATTGCTTGCAATAGAATGTCCTTGAAGGCTAGGCTCTGGATTAGGCATTCTGAGGCCAGGAACTGAGAAATGGCTTGAGGGGTCTTTGCCTCAAAATTTAAATGGAAATTCTCTATTTGAGTGTAATTTTATCTTCATGAGGATGCAGGCTATAGTTTTCATAGGATTATGACAAGGTTCATGGACCAAGTATTTGTATCTATTACACCATAGAAAAGTGAGAAAGGGCTTAGATCAGTCAGAAACTCTAATTCTCTCCCTTTCCTCAGGGAAATATAAAATCAAAGTTGTCATATCCCCTGCTGCAACAGAGAACAAGAAAGGTGAAAAATTTTTGTCACTCTAGGCTTATAAGAAATATCCATTTTTCCAAAAAACTCACATTTTCATATACTTTTGATTATTTTTAAAATGCAAATCACTAAAAACTATAATTTTAAGATATCTCTACCCACTGCTCTGAAAGGTTTGAGAATACACACACACACAGACAAAATTTTAATAAATCCAATTTAATAAACAATATATAAAAACTTTTAAGGTACAAACATGCCATCTAGACACTGCAGCTGTCATTGCTGCTGTTCAGTAGCTCAGTCATGTCCAGCTCGCTGTGACCCCATGGACTGCAGCATCTGCCCTTCACCATCTCCTGGAGTGCGCTCAAACTCATGCCGATTGAGTCTTTGATGCCACCCAACCATCTCATTCTCTGTTGTCCCCTTCTCCTGCTGCCCTCAATCTTTCAGCATCAGGGTCTTTTCTAATGATTTGGCTCTTCGCATCAGGTGGCTGAAGCTCCAGCTTCAGCATCAGTCCTTTCAATGAATATTCAGGATTGATTTCCTGTAGGACAGACTAGTAAGATCTCCTTGCAGTCCAAGGGACTCTCGAGTCTTCTCCAACACCACAGTTCAAAGGCATCAATTCTGCATCACTCAGCCTTCTTTATGGTCCAACTGTCACATTCATATGTGACTTCTGAAAAAAACTAGTTTTGACTAGTTGACACAGTAATGTCTCTGCTTTTTAATTCACTGTCTAGGTCTGTTATAGCTTTCCTTCCAAGGAGCAAGCTTCTTTAAATTTCTCTGCTTGCCGTCACCATCTGCAGTGATTTTGAAGCCCAAGAAAATAAAGTTTGTCAATGTTTCTATTGTTTCCCATCTATTTGCCATGAAGTTATGGGACCAGATGTAATGATCTTTGTTTTTTGCATGCTGCATTTTAAACCAGCTTTTTCACTCTCCTCTTTCACCTTCATCAAGAGACTCTTTAGTTCCTCTTCACTTTCTGTAGTTGTAGTCACTGTCAATTAACCTATTGTAATCTCTATCTCTGCAACAATTTTTAAAAAGATAAAAAAATATTGCTCTGTGATTCTTTTCCTCAATTTTTATTTAAGAATGTTCAATTTATTTCCTTTAAAGCATTTCTATAGCAATCTGTTTGGAATTTGTTACAGGTATCATGTCATTCTGAATTTCATTATGATTAACAGTAACACTTCTTTATTCCATAAGAGATTACCCTCTTGAAATCAGATATGTTTTCTTATTCATGGTTTTTTTTTCTTGTTGTTGTTGTCTATCAGAGTAGAAGCATGGAAAGTGCTCAAATATAAAGCACTCAAAAACTATTGAACTTGTATACTCTGTTAGTGTCTCAAATTTGGTCAAAATAGTTATTTGAGAAAAACAGAATAGAACACAAAATCACTTTGTTAGATATTAAAAAGAGTCTACTTAGTTGAAGATGCAAATTTATAATCCAGTATGGAAGAACAGTCAGATCCTCAAATATCTTATATACATAGGAATGAATACATAGGAAGAATATGCAGTGTTTCAAAGGAAGGTCTCCTTACACTATGTTAGTTAGAATTCAACTCAAACATGAAGATGCATGTGGGAAAAGGGAATATTGTGACAAGTAATTGATTTGAATTCACATAAATGACTTTGTTACTTAGAAAAAAAATTCAGGCCTAGAATGGTTGTAACTGGAAAAGTAACAAATTCTATTTTAGTTTTCTTTTTTCTTGATTCTTCTTGCAGTGATAATTATGTTACAAGTATAATGCAAAAATAATCATATATTGCAGACCAATGAGCTAAAATAACAATATGTGTACTTAGTCAATTTTGCTTTTGCATTTTAATCATTTGTAATACTGAAATTTTGCAAACCTAAATTAGAGTCAACTCTCAATGTAAATTTATTTTCCCATGTGCAAAACTTTACTGTGGTAAAACAAGATTCACATGCAAAATGTTCGTGTGCCAACTACAGATTTAGAGAATATTCTGAACTTGACTAAGGAAGACTAAATCAAAAACCAATTTATGTAATTCTTTGATAACTATTCCAGAGCCTGCCCAGGCATTGCAGATTATTAGCAGGTGTTACATTACCCCAGCCAGCTGTCAATACCTGCTGTCACCACTGTAGATGCAAAATATACAAAGAAATATAGTAATATATTCCCTTGATATCCTTCATCATTATGTTTTGAAGTTAAAAAATATAAACTTTGCTTATTTATCATCTTCATTCTCATTCATTATTCTAAAAGGAGTTATACAAAATGCATATTTTAAAGTTGATTTTTCTAATCATTATTATTTTAATAAAACTGGAAAAGTTAACTTTAAGAAATAGCTAGAAATATGATCACTGTTATGTAAATAAAGCTTTTAATGAGTTTTTGCATAAGTTAAATTATGGGGGAAATTTCCATGAAATTGCATTTATTTTCAAAGTATGGTTTCCCCTTTTTCAGTTACATGTTTTTTCTTTCTTTCCTATGTCATTTACAAGACCACAAATCAACTCTCCTTCTCACCTTTGTCTTTCATGAATTCTCCATACTGAATAACTATGGCACAAATATACTGAGAAATAGAACTCTGATGAATTTTTTGCCCCTCTAACAAGTTAAGAAAAAAAAAATCAAGATCTAAAGCTATCTAGATTTTATTTCTTTAAATTTGACTCACACGTTACTAAACTGGCTTATTTTTCTGAAGCTATTTTCACCTTAGATATCCCATGAAGTGTTTATCTTTGAGTTTCCTTTTCAGCGAGTACATGCACAACCTCTCCAAATCCCTTACACAAAAGTTCAAGTGAACATTATGTTTATTCTTATTCAATTGATCAATTTTCTCCAAATCATATTTTTAAGTTCATGTCTGCCACAAGCACAGATTTGAAAGTGATATTCCTGGAAGTGATGGCTTCATATCACAGTCAATTTCTTTGCATAAATTCTGACTCATGAGAGTCAAGTCCTGTGTGACTGGTCACACACAACACAGAAGCTCAATAATGATACCTGAATAGAATGTATTTCAGGGAAAAATCTTCTTAACAAATAATCCATTGTACTTCCAAGGTCAGTCTTTTTCAGTGTCAGATCTTTTCGCTGAGTGGTTCTATTATATCAGACCAATTTCCAATGAGAACAAAAAATATCCTTTTAAGTATTCTGAGTTCTATTGCATTCTCTATCTGATAATCTGATATAAGAGACTTATGTAATAATAATCTGGAAAAGTTTTGAAACTAATTTTTCCTTTTTTTTCCTCCCCCAGGGCTTGAAAAATAAGTAAACTTTTAAATGACAATTTACTTCTTCTTAGGTTAAAAAAAAATAACAGATAAACATAATATATCCAGATCTTTCCCTATAAGTTGAAGTTTCAAGTTCTAAGAGTTTAGATGGGTGAAAATGCTATCTTTTATTTAATGACTGATTTGACTTGTTCTCTAAGTATAAGTGCATAGATTTAGCTTCTTGTTTTCCAACCAAGGAACAAGGAGGAATTTAAATATCTCCAATACATATGACAACATAAAAAAAAAGTCTTGTTTCTATTTTAAAATTACCATTTGGTAAATATTATTAACTCCATATTTCTTGGAATTGAGGCCAAGATATTTAAATAACTTGGCAAGATTTCAAATATTTTTGAAAAAGCAAAAGCAAGGTACTGCAATAAGGCTTTTCAATATGGATTAATTGTGATTGCCTAATTGCAAAGCCCATGCATACGTCATTTCACAGAGAATTCTTGGCCTGTGCTAATACAGAGAGAGTGCATGGATAAAGCTAAAGTTACATTGGCACTTTCAGGCACTGACTTGGAGAAGTTTATGGGCTCCAATGTTCTGAGTCATGGAAGAGATAGGATATTAATAATATTAAATACATTAGTTCTATTAGAAGTGCTAAATTTGTGAATCATATTAATAACATAAAGATGTAAAATTACAACACTATATGCAGCTGGAAAAAATTCTGTATATTGTGTTTAAATGAAACTGCTCATGTCACAAAATTGTATCGAGTACAATTAGCTTAAGTGCAAGGTATTTTTTGACACCATTCAATATTAAAATTTATTTTGTATGAGAAACTAGGCTTATGCATTTTGCAGTATATGTCAATTTATACAGTACTTGCCTTAATGTGATGACGTTTTTAAGCATTAGCAGGAAAATAACTTTGTTTTTGTTCAAAAGATGACAAGTAGTTTGCTTTCAATACATAATTTCAACTTTCAGTTTTGCTCTGATTTGAGGTCAGACTAACGTAGTCGCTCATTCAAGAACTGCCTTCCCATTGTTTTGTTGTTGCTCAGTCACCAAGTCATATCCCACTCCTTGTGATCCCATGTACTGCAGCACACGAGGCTTCCCTATCTTTAAGTAACTTCTGGAGCTTGCTCAAACTCATGTCCAGTTGCTGATGCCATCCAACCATCTCTCATCTGTCACCCTCTTCTCCTTCTGCCCTCAATCTTTCCCAGCATCGTAATCTTTTCCAGTGAGTCAACTCTCCACATCAGGTGGCCAAAGTATTGGAGTTTCAGCTTCAGCATCTGTGCTAATGAACATTCAGGACTGGTCTCCTTTAGGATGGACTGGTTTGACTTCTTTGTTGTCCAAGAGACAAGACTCTCAAGAGTGCTCTCTAGTACCACAGTTTGAAAACATCAATTTTTTGGCATTTAGCCTTCTTTATAGTCCAGCTCTTACATTCATACATGACTACTTGAAAAACTGTAGATTTGACTATATGGATGTTTGTCCACAAAGTGATGTCTGCGTTTCAGCATGCAGTTTAGATTTGTCATACCTTTTCTTTCAAGGAGGAAGTGTCTTTTGATTTTGTGGCCACAGTCACCATCTGCAGTGATTTTGGAGTACAAGAAAACAAAACCATGAAAGTTTAAAGCAACCTGGAAGGAGCCTTAAAAAATAGAAGCCAAGGGAGATTTAAGAACTGGTTTTGATCGTGTAGGTGTTTTTCAAGTTACACATAGTTTGGGTTCTAAAGGTAGAAGCATCACAGACTTGAGGTTTATGAGCACAACATCCATCTGAATCATTGGCTGATCACTAAACTATGCGGACATAGGTATAAGTCCTATTGCTCCCTAACAAAAAAAGAAAAAAGTTGAGCAAATATAGCTACAGCTGCACACCATAAGGGAATCTGATTATACATTTAATTTATGACAAGAGACTGAAACAAAAATCAAGAACACTTAAATAAATAAAATTGAATCCAGAGTTCCTACAAAAATATCCAAGTTGAAACAAAAATATCCAAGTTGAAACAAAATATACAAAGTAAGTTGTAAAACAAAACAAGAACAACCATAAAACATAACTGAAAATAATCATATCTGTCCATATGTTGGTATTACTAAACAAAGATTTCAAAGTAAATTTATATGTCAAAAAATTAAAGAAAACATTTTTTAATATTTAAAGGAAAATATGATAGCAATGGGAACAGAAGTAGAAACTCGAGAGAGACACATGGAAAGTATAAAAAGAAATAAGTATAACAAGAAACAAGATAAAAATTATAGTAATTAAAATGAAAAATTCAATAGATGACTACATCCACAAATTTGAAATGAAGCATGGGAAAATATGAACTCAAAGGTAAATTAATGGAAATTATCCATTTCAAAGAATAGTGACAACAAAGATTGAAATTAAATGAATAGTACCTTAGAGATCTTTGGAAAATTTTCATGCATTTCAACATGCATATAATGAGTGTCTCAGAAAAAGTGGAGATAGAAATGGAGAAAAAAATAAAGAAATAATGGCCAAAAATTATTTCATATATTTGATGAAAACTCTAACTTACAGACCATACGCAGACACTTAGTAGTCAATTGCTTAAATTCAAAGACAATGAAAAGTTCTTCACATAGTAAGAAAAACATGATTGCATACAGAAAAAAATGGAAAATTTGTTTGATTTCTCATCAGAATAGTGGAAACTAGTAGACACTGGAAAGAAATGTTTAATGTGCTGATGGTTGAAGAAAAAATAAATCTATCTTTAATGCAGACAATAATAATTAATCTAGGGTTAGGGTTAGCATCATTAGAACAAGTAAATAAATTTAGCAGTGTTTCAGGATTATTAGATCATTTCTAGTTCTACATATTAACAAAATAAACTTGATAATTAATTTAAACATAATTTCATTTAAAATAGTACCCAAAGGAAATAAGATATTTAAGTTTATGTTTAATGAAAGTATAGAAAGCCCTGAGTAGTGTATATATATATATATATATATATATATACACACACACACACACACACACACACTGAGTAGTATAAAACATGACTGACAGAATTTTTAAAAGGCAAACAGTTGTAGATCATATGGTTGGATGGCATCACCAACTCGATGGACATGAGTTTGGGTAAGCTCTGGGAGTTGGTGATGGACAGGGAAGCCTGGTGTGCTGTAGTCCATGGGGTTATGAAGAGTCAGACATGACTGAGTGACTGAACTGAACTGAATAATATTCACGCATTGGAAGATTCAAAATGCAAAATAGCTAATTCTCCCCAAATTGTTCTATAGATTTAACACAAACACTAAGAAAATTACAATAGCCTTTTTCTTTTCTTTTCTTTCTTTCTTTCTTTTTTTTTTTTTTGATGACAGGTGGGTAGAGTAGGAGAGTTGACATTTGCAAGCTGAGCTTAGAACATATAAAAGTGTGAAGAACTTAAAATAACCAATTTGGGAAAAGAAAGTATTAATGAGGAAGAAAAACACTCTCTGATTTCTGTTTCCTATAAAAGCTAAAGTCATCAAAAGTGTTTAGTACTGCCATAAGGATATACATACAGTTCAATAAAATAAAGAGTTCAAAATGGCCTTCACATATATGGTCAATTGGTTTTGGACAAAAGTGCCTTGGTAATTAAATTAGATAAGAATATTCTCTTAAATGAGACAATAATATTGACTTATCCATATGAAAACAACAACAACAAAACTCACACACATTAATCTCCCCCATCTCATACCAAAAAAATCAATATAAAATGAAATTTAGACTTTAATAGGCTTCCCTGGTGACTCAGACTGTAAATAATTTGGCCGCAATGCAGGAGACTGAGTGGGTAAGATCCCTTGGAGAAAGGAATGGCTACCCACTGCAGTATTCTTACCTGGAGAATTCCATGGGCAGAGGAGTCCGGCAGGCTATAGCCCACAGGTTGCAAAGAGTCGGACATGACTTATCAACTAACGCTTTCACTTTCAAAGACTTAAATGTAAGAAGTATAATTTTTTAGAAGGAAACATAAAAGAAAAAAATATTTGTAAATAAATGTAAAGTTATACTATGTTTATGGATGTAAAAACTCAGTAGTAAGATGTCATTGCTTCCCCAATTGATCTTAAAGTTCAAAGCAACACTTGTTAATATTTAAGAAAGCTTTTTATTAATTTATTTTTAAAGAACTTTGAAGATTAATTCTAAAACTTTGCATGAAGATACAAAGAAGCAAAAAAATGACCAAATCAAAATTTTTAAAAAGAAAAATGGGACTTCCACAATCTTGTATTCACATTTATTAAAGCTATTGTAAGCAAGATAGTGTGGATAGGTATATAGTCACATAAGTCATGTAGAATGGAGCGATCATACATGTATGGTCAATTCAACTTTCAAAAAGTTGCCAAGGCAAGTAAGGAAATTAATTTTTTTAATGGTGCTGGAATAATTGGATAGATTTCTGAAAAATGAGAATGTCAATGACTAACTTTAACCCCATAAAAATTAACCTGTAGCAAATTCCTAAATGTAAGTACTAAAAGTACAAAACTGCTAAAAGAAAATATGGGCAAAGCATCTTAGTAAACTTGAGCATGACAAAGACATATTAAATAGGACAAGAAGAAAAAAATGGTAAATTATATGTTACCAAAATTAAAAATGCTTGCTCTTCAAAAATAAAAAAGAAAGTCAGTAAATGAAAGAAAACATTTGCAAAATAAACATGCAAATTACTGAATTTAGAATATATACATAATATTCAAATCTTAATAAGAACTAAAAATTCAAAAAAGGCTTTGAATGAGGATTTCAACAATGGAACTATAAGAATGATAAACAAGCATAAGAAATTTTGTTAAACATCATCCATTATTGGAAAATGAAAACTGTAAATTACAATGAGATAGCACTAAACACTGACTAGAATGATAACAATTAAAACAACAGGTCATACCAAGCAAGAATGTGCAGCAATTTGACACAGATTCACTGTTAACTGCTGGTTTTTCCAGGTGTCATATATAGATGTGAGAGTTGAACCAAAAAGGCTGAGTGCTGAAGAATTGATGTTTTTGAATTGTGGTGCTGGAGAAGACTCTTGAGAGTCCCTTGGCTTACAAGGGGATCAAATCAGTGAATCCTAAAGGAAATCAACTCTGAGTATTCACTGGAAAGACTGTTGTTGAAGTTCCAATGCTTTGGCCACCTGATGCGAAGAATGATTCATTGGAAAAGACCCCAGTGCTGAGAAAGGTTGAAGACAAAAGGAGAAGGAGGAGGCAGAAGATGAGATGGTTAGATAACATCACCGACTCAATAAACATGAATTTGAATAAACTCTGGGAGATAGTGGAGGACAGATGAACCTGATGTGGTGCGGTCACAGTGTCGCAAAGAGTCAGACATGACCACAACTCAACAACAAGAATGTGAACGTCGCAACTACATTTGTCTCCTTTGAACAACATGGTTTAAGGGCGCCTTCTCCCTCTACTGTTGAAAATCTGCACTTAACTTTACAGTGGGGTCTCTGTATCAGCACTTCCATACCCACCTACTCAACCAACCCACTGATCACGTAGTAGTGTAGTAGATATTTATTGAAAAAAAAAAAAAAGTCTGCTATAAGAGTACCTGCAGACCCGATGCTGCTCACTCAACTGTACTTTGTAAAACGTCTTGACACACACAAAGAATAGTTTTTTATACCTATTTGTAACAGCCATTTCATTCCTAGGTATTTAACCAAGCAATTGAAAGCAGGTACTTATCCAAGAGACTAAAAGCACAAGCTCATACAAAGAGTTGCACACAGATGTCATAGCAGCTTTAATTGTAATAGCTAAAAGCGAGAAAGAACCCTACAGGCCCCTAACAGGTGAGTGGATAACTTACCACAGCGTGGAAGCATTTCAAAACAATTTCATGAAGTGGAAGACACCAGACTAAAAGAGTATAGAAGAAAAGGATTCAATATATATGATATTCTAGAAATTACAAAATAAATCTACAGTTTTAAAAGTCAAATCAGTGTTTGCTTGGGGACAGAGGAATTGGAGAGGGAAGAATGGATGTCAAAGGAGGCATAAGGAAACTTGTGGGCGATCTCTATATTCATTACCTTGATTGTGAAGATGATCTGTGGTATGTATGTAAAATAAAACATTACATAAATACAACATGCTTGGTTTAATGCACAGCAACTATAGCTTTAGAAACTTGAGAAAAGCAGGAGAATGATGAGGATGATAAGGATGATGATAAATGGTTGCAGGACCAGCAATCATTGAATCACTGGCTTTAATCATCAAAAAAAGAAAAATCTTCCTCCATGTAAGCTTTCTTACATAGATAGCCTGAAACATATTCACAAACCACACTAGCTAAAGTTAACAAAATGCTTCTCAAATGTCTACGAGGCTGAAGTATCATTGATTTATGAACAGGCTGTGGTTAATTGAAAACAACTGAAAAATGTGGGTGTGGTTTGCATCCAGAGTTGGTCTGGAAAATAAGCTCTTTATGCTATATAGTTTTATAAGGTATATCTATTTGATTCATCATATATCATCATACAAACAGTCCTGTATATTACGATCATGTTATAATTTCTGTTATTAACATTTTGGTGGCAAAATCAAGTGTTTCAGTTATAATAAATGAGTTGGTCTATATTAATTAACTTTGGCTTTCATCTTCCTATTCTAAATCCTATGTTCCTTTCATCATAAAACTCTATGTATATGCATTAGGAACAATAGACATTTTTAATACTCAGTGCAATGATAGTAACATGACACTAAAGAGTAGGCAGTGCGAGGAAAGAACAACAGATGTCACATATTGTTGCCCAGAGAAAGTGAGTGTTGAGCCAAATCTTGAAGGAATCATCTAGGATAGATTTGTTATCAAGAGTTACACAGTGTTTGGATCAATAAATAGGATTTCATTAAATAGATGTTGAATGGAAGATGTTTCAATAGTCTGAGACTCCTATGAGCAAAGTCATAAGATGAAGAGAAAGAATATTTAAGCTTTTTGTGGAGCTGCTAGTAAGAAGTTTGATGAAATAAAAGAGAATCATTAAGTGGGGACAGTAAAGCACTTCAGAGATTTGGGGAAAGGATAAAGGGAGAAGTTTACTGAAAAAAGATTCAACAAAATGTATTACTCTTGAAGCAAAGTTAGAGTAGTCTAGGGTTTAAGAGCCTAAATACCAGAGCTGACTGTATCTATGGCATATCTTGTAATTACTGTTGTTAAAGGTGAAGAATTCTGTTACCTTTTCATGTCTCAGCAGGATAGGAGTAGTAACGAGACTGTCTTCATTTTAAGAGTAAAGGTGTTATAACAGCCAATAAAGCAATGACTGGAATATAGTTAGCAACATATAATGGCTGATGTTAATGAATAGGAAAAAAACAAAAAACCACAAAAACAGAGTTCTATAATGCCTGGTGTACTGATTGCATACAACAAGCTGTCATTAAATTGTTTGAAACACAAGTTTTTGATCTTTCTTTCAGATAATGTACTTATAGTAAATATTGGCTTTTCTAAAGTTATTTCATCTATGGGTCCTTATAACTCTAAAGGGTTATTGACATTGTTTATACTTCAGGCACCTATCATTGTTTGGAAGCATATATTACTGCTGCCAGACTGGTTTCAAAGCAAGAAAAATAATTTTTCACTAAAGGGTCTATGATTTAATATGGTCTGAGGCATAAATACTGGTGGTGTATGGCAGTGACTTTAAAGGTATTTTATAATTTAATTGCCCTTTTCTTCTTTTTTTAAAATTCAGTGCAGATTAAAGTAGTCATTACGGTTTCGATGGAACAAAAGAGTTATCTTCAAAACATGTCACAACCACCTGGGAAAGCTGGCAATAAGAAGCTGCTAATAAGGACTTACTAATAAGCCACTCAAAGGTACCTCAAAATAACCCTACCATGAGCTTCTTCATCCCCGAATCCAACCTGCTCACATCAAAGGGAAAGAACACAGAACAGAATTGCATATTGATTATAACCTGCTTGTCTGCTGTGGGAATCTTTTGTTTTGCACAGTTTGAGAAGCTTAACGTGTGTAAAAGAAGGAAAATTGCTTGAGTAATGAAAAGTGAGTTCAATTATTAACAGAATGTGTCTATTTTGCTTCAATGGGCTGTAAGAGACGAAGCAAAGCTTCTATTATTGTCCCTTTTCTTTTCTTTATTTCATTCTTTCTTTTTTAAAACAGAGACTTGAATTTAGTAGATTTTTACTTGTGAATCCATGCTATGGCATGCATTTCAGCTAAAATCTCATTGGTAATGAATCTTTCTAGATGGTATCCAAAGCTGAAAAGCACTAATTGATTTGACTATTCATTGGATATTAGATACATGGAGGCCTAGAAACTAGTTTTCTCATCATTTTCATTCAAAAAAGTCATGCTTGTACCCATTCTCAGCTGTACATTTTGGATGAAAAATTTCACAAGTCTTCTGATGGTTTATATAAATAGTGGCTCTTACATCAAACCATTATTTTTTACTTCTATGACTAGAAAGATGATTGTGTAACCAATAAGAGTTATTTAGAAACAATGATTTGTGCTTGAAATTTAGGAAGGGATTTTTCCTTTTGCTACTGGAAAAGATATGAGATTTTGAGGTCTGTTGCTTCTGCAGACATCTTGCAGCAATGAAAAGAGAATCTGCATGCATGTTTAGTCAACTTGGATAGATAAATGGAAGAAACTTTGCTTAACTAAGTTTATTACCTTTCACACTTCTCTTGATACCTTGTAAGAGGAAGAGTTTTGATATTTGATAAAATGGTTATTGCATGAACAAACATAACTATCCTTGTCCATCTGTTTCCTTAAGATTAAAAGAAAAAAAACCTATGTAAAATATCCAAAACAAGTACATTTTGGGTGCTAAATTGTAAGACCCATATTTTTCTTTTATATTGAAAGATAGACATGTATTACAAGTTTATAGATATTTCTGAAGTTTAACAATCTTATTGTGGTTAGAAGACTTATTTTTTAGTGAGATGTTATTGCTTTTTTTCTTTCTTTAATAATCCAATCTCCTAAGATCGTTTCTGGATGTGTTGTGAACAAAAGGAGCCAAGTATATAGAATAGAACAAATAACATGTAAATTAAAGCTGCCATCTTTTTCTGGGCCTTTTGAAATTTAGATCTCAAGTCACTAAATTTAAAAAAAAAGTGAGTAGTACTAAAATATAAACTGGTCACTTTTAACTAGTTTTTAAAAGAAATTGACTGTGAATTCAGCTGCAAAGATGTCATAGAATAACTGAATGCTTTATTGCTAAAATTTTTGAGTATTTTCTGAAAACTCAACCCTTGATATTTGTTCCCTGTGGGTTATCAATGTCTAAATGTCTACTTGGTAAAAATCTGAATTAGAAACATAGTAAGTGAATGATACAGTGAACATAGTAAGTGAAAGCCTATACACTACAATTTTAAAATACATTAGTGAATCCCAGCAGAATAGCTTACCTTAGAGTAACCAGTCCAAAGATAATTATTAACTCTGCTGGTGAGGGGAAGAACTATATAAAAGCACTGGAGTGCTACCCACCTAAGAGAGGGGGGTAGGAAATCAGGGGATTCAATCATCCACAACAAAAGTTAACTGGATGAGATCCAAGTATTCATGTTTTTTCTTTGACAATATTACCTTGTCTGCATGAGTATAGAGGCTAGAACTCAAGTAGAAAGTTGTAGTCTATCAGATTAAGTTTTCACAAGATAGAATTTTAGGCAAGCAGAGGGTTGAGAAATAAAGTAGATAAACTTCAGAAAAGCAGAAGTCAAAGCAGGGCCTGCCACTGAATGCATCTATAAAGTTCTTTAGAGTCATAGTTTGTGTCTGAACTGAACATCATGTGGGACATTTCAAAAGCCAAGTGGAAAATAAAGAAAGAAAGAAAGAAAAATCTGCAGTACTAAAAGACTAAGAAGAGAGTTCATCTTCTACCTAAAGGAGAAAGGGCAGAGTTTAGAGTTTCTTTTATCAAGCTAGAAGTGGTTGCTAAAATACTTGACTTTTCCAGAGTCTACCCTAATAAAGTATCAGACCAAACTTCCACAAGTTCAAGATGAATTTCCAGAAACGATTGCTTCACAATCTGCTTAAACAATGTCTCATCAGAAGATAACAGAATCCAGGAATTCTATGAAGTGCTATTTATAATATCCAATATACAATAGATGGGCTTTCCTGGTGACTCAGTAAAGAATCTGAATGCAATTCATGAGACTCAGAAGATGTGGATTCCATCCTTGGGTCAGGAAGATCCCCTGGAGTAGGAAACTCCAGTATTCTCACCTGGAGAATCCCATTGACAGAGGAGCCTGGTGGGCCACAGTCCATGGGGTCACAATGAGTTGAACGCAACTGAGCACGCACACACACACACACACACACACACACACACACATGCACACACACATGCAAACACACACACGCATATAATAGACACATAAAATGTGCTGATAAGATAATGTGACCAACTGTTCTTAAAAAAAAAAAGAAAGAAATGTCACTAGAAACAGATTAAAGGATAACCTGGAAGTGAAAATAGAAGACAATGTCTTTGAAGAAGATATTACAAGTATGTTCAAGCACTTAAATTGAAACCTGACTAAATTAACAATATAAATAGGAAAAAAATCAACAGCAGCAAACCAAATGGAAATTATAGAATTAAAATAGCAATATCTGATATGAGAAATAAAATTGCTACATAGACTTAATAGTAGAAATAAAGAAGAGGCAGAAATCATGGGTTGATTTTGAAGACAGGTTAACATCTAAAGAAAAATAACTTAAAGAATAAAGAGAATTCCAGTGACTTGCAGAATGGTATCAAATATTCTAAAATATGTAGAATTGAGTCCAAGAAAGAGAGCAGTGGAAAAATTGGGACAAGCTTTTCCAAATGTGATGAAAATCTTCAAATTACAATTCTAAGAAAAACTCTACAAACCCCAAGCAAGATAAATTTTAAAGAGAGTTACACCTCCTAAAATAACTAGAATGAAAAAATAAAATCTTGAAAGAAATAAGAAACAAAGAAGATATTACAAATAAAAGAACAGTTATGAATGAAGAATGAATTTTCCTTGTTTTTTTTCAATAACAGAACTTTAAGACACGTGAAACAAGATCTGAAAAAAATGCAGGTATCCAAATAAAAAAGGCACTAATAATTCTAATACATTGCCTCTAGCTACTGGTAGAATGCAAGACAAAAAATTCACTATTACTAGTACCAACCAACTTTATCTGATCAGCATTTAGAGAATATAATCCCCAAGAATGCTAGTTCATAAAATGTCTCTACGAGTCCAAAAATTAAAGTATTAAAATATATTTTCATTGTAATGTAATAAATTATAAGTTAATGCCAATAAATTCCATGAATATTGGTAAATAAAATATTTCTAAATAATATATATATATAAAAGATGAAATCATAAGGGAAATTAGAAAATACTTCTAATTGATTGATAATGACAAATGCATGCCAAAATTTATGGCATATGGCTTATGGCATATAGCTAAAGAGTGTTTTCAGAGAAATTTTTATGTCTTATACCTCTGTTAAATCATGTCTAAACAAAAGATCTAACTCTCCACTATAAAACTAAAATAAGCATATTAAGCTCAAAAATAGGTACATGAAAGAAAATGAGAAAAAGAAAAGCAAACATCAATGAAATGGAAAACAAAAAATAGAGGCAATTAACAAATTCAAGAGTTTCTTATGTGGAAAATGTAATAAATTAAGGAACCAGAAGCAGGAATAATCAAGGATAAAAGAAGCAAACTCAAAAAATATATTGTTATTAAGAATGAAATATGAGACATATAGACTCTACAGAATTTTAAAATATGCTAAAGAAACAGTTTGAATAGCTTTCTATGAATAAACTGATTAAATATATATTCTATGAAAACTGTAACTCATCAAAATTTACACAAAAATAAATAGAAAAACTAAATAACTCTATATCTAATAGACACATTACCAAAAATGTCACAGAAATAAAAATCTAGGGTTTGGTTTCACAGATGAATTCTACTAAATATACAAGTAAGAAATTATATCAATCATTTAAATTCTTTCCCAAATGAGAGAGAGAGAGAAAAAAAAAAACAAATAACTTTACAATTTGCTTTAGGAGGGAAACATAACAGCCATATCAAAACCTGATGAAGATATTTCAAGAATATTAAATTAAGGCCAGTACCCACATGAATGCAAGTAGAAAAAAAAATTCATAAAATCTTTGCAAATTGATTCTCCCAATATATACAAAGAATAATATAGTTTAACCAGATGGGATTACCTGAGAAAGCAGAGTTCAACATTAAAAATGCAAGTAAAGCAAATCAGCCTGTAATAAAAGAAATTTAATAAATAAAAACATGGTTATCTTAGTAAATTCATAACAAAACCTCTCAGTAATATGTAAGTTTAACAATAGAATAGATCAATATATCAAAATTAATTATTGTTTCAAATATTGACAGCAATTAAAAAATATTCAAATCCATTAACAGCTGCATCAAAATTGATGATAAATAAATGAAAATTTAACAAAATTTCTAAAATCTTCACACAGGAAATTATAAGGAATTACTGCAAGAAATTAAAGATGGTATAAATAAATGAGAAATATATCATGTTTATCAATTAAACAACTTTATGTTACTAAATTTCAATTGATCTTAAAAGATTAAATGAATTGCAAGTTAAAATTCCTACATTATTTCTTGTAATAATTGATGAGTTGAGACCAAATTGTATATGGGAATTTAAACTATTTTAAATATCCACAAGTAATTTTGAGTAAAAGCAGTTGAAAGGCTAACACTGCCTGATTTCAAATTATAATGTTGGGAGAGTTTGTAATTTCCTCGGTTCTGTCTCATTGCAACAAAAATTTGAAGCTACAGGTGGACCAGTGTTACAATCCCCTGTAACTTCCTTGGATGGACCAGTGTTACAACTCCGTGTTACAGCTCAGTTTTATTTAGCAAGCAAAGGAAAATACATTTTCTAGGTGTTAGGGCGGGCTGACCCAAAAGACACAAAGGGAAGAGAAGCCCCTGGCCCAATTTTGGATCTTCTTTTTATATGGCTTTTCTCCTCCCCTGGAGCCTGCCCTATGTAAATTGGGCTAGCCAGGAGTGATGTTTGTTTTACCTGAGGTCCTCACTCTAGTCCTGGACCTTCCATTGTTCTATTTTCACAGGCTTTTCCCTTTGTCTTTTCAGTTCAGTTCAGTTCAGTCGCTCCGTCCTGTCCGACTCTTTGCGATCCCATGAACTGCAGCACTCCAGGCCTCGCTGTCTATCACCAACTCCCGGAGTCCACCCAAACCCATGTCCATTGAGTCAGTGATGCCATCCAACCATCTCATCCTCTGTCATCCCCTTCTCCTCCTGCCCTCAATCTTTCCCAGCATCAGGGTCTTTTCAAATGAGTCAGCTCTCCCCATCAGGTGGCCAAAGTATTGGGGTTTCAGCTGCAACATCAGTCCCTCCAACGAACACCCAGGACTGATCTCCTCTAGGATGGACTGGTTGGATGGACTGGTTGGATCTCCTTGCAGTCCGAAGGACTCTTAAGAGTCTTCTCCAACAGTCACCGCCTTTCTGGACTCCTTTTTCCTGTCCTAACTGCTGCTGCTGCTGCTAAGTCACTTCAGTCGTGTCCGACTCTGTGCGACCCTATAGACGGCAGCCCACCAGGCTCCTCTGTCCCTGGGATTCTCCAGGCAAGAACACTGGAGTGGGTTGCCATTTCCTTCTCCAATGCATGAAAGTGAAAAGTGAAAGTGAAGTCACTCAGTCGTGTGCGACTCTCAGCGACCCCATGGACTGCAGCCCACCAGGCTCCTCCGTCCATGGGATTTTCCAGGCAAGAGTACTGGAGTGGGTCGCCAATGCCTTCTCTGACTATCCTAACTATCTAACAATAGTATTCTTTACCATGAAGTTATAATGATCAACACAGTGTGCTTTAGGAATATGGATAGAAAAAAAAAATCAATGAAATAAATAGAAGTTACAGGAATATACATAGTATCAATTGTTTGGGCTTGTTTTCTTTTTTGGCTTGTTTGTTGAAAAAAAAACACCAAGCAAATTCAATGGAGAAAGAATATTTTTTAAAAACCGGTTTTAGCCTTGCTGGATAGCCACATGCACAAAAACCAACCCCAACACTTATATTGTCTTACATAAAAATTTATGTAAAATGAAATATACAATTAATGTAAAACAAGAAAACTTCCAGAAGAAAACAGAAATGCGATTTAACAACCTTGGCATAGGACAGAATTTCATAGAGTGAATCAAACCATGCTAACTATGAAACAAAAGAGTAGAATTTGTCAAAATTAGAACTTCAGCTTTTCAAAACACACCTTCAAGGAAAAAGGCCATAGAGACAAATTGCCATGTATAAAAAAATAACTAGGTCCTACTGTATAGCATAAGATGTATCAGCATCTTCTAATAAATCAAAATTGAAAAGAATGTTAAAAGAATCTTAAAAAATGATAGAAATGGAGTTTTTCACAAAGAAGAAATAGAGACACTGACATTGAAAATGGATGTATGGATACAGGGGTTGGAAGGAGGAGATGAATTGGGAGATTGGAATTGACATATGTATGCTTGCATATATAAAATAGATAACTAATGCGATCCTACTGTATATAACAGGGAACTCTACCGTGCTTAGGTCAGCAATGGCCTAAATGGGAAGGAACGCCAGAAGAGAGGGGATATGTAATATCTATATCTCTAGATACATCTCATACATGAGCTATATACACGTAGCTCACTTTGCAGTACAGCAGAACTAACACAACACTGTAAAGCAGCTATACTCCAATTAAAGGTGATAATATAAAGGATGTCCTTCATATATATATACATGCGCATGTATCTATATATATGAGTCACTTTGCTGTATACTTGAAGCTAACACAACTCTGTAAACAAGCTATGCTTCAGAAGAAAAGGCATAGAGAAAGTATTCATAATACATGCTATTGATAAAGGTCATGTATCAACGATATACAGATTTTACACAAAGCAATAGTAAGACAACCCAATTTAAAAATAATTGGGCAAGAGACCTAGGCAGACACTTCTCAGTGAAGATAAACAGATGGCTAATAAGCACATGAAAGATGTTCAACATCATTTATCAGCAAATTAAAATTGTAATGAGATCATTTCAAAGGCCCTAGAATTGCTGAAACTTGAAAGGCCGATAACACTATATGTTAGTGAAGAAGTAGAGATATGGAACTCTCATACATTGCTGGTGGGAATATGAAATGGTACATATTGTAAAACTGGCAGTCTCTTAAAAAGTTAAATATATACCTATCCATGATTCACAAATTCTACCTGTAGATGTTTACTAAAGGGAAATAAGAAAGAGTGTATCCACTAAAGACTGTACAAGAATGTTCACAGCAACTGAATTCAAACTAATTCAAAATTACAAATAACCAAAATACTGTCAGAAGAAACCTGAAAAAACAAATTCATACAATAGCACATTACTCAAAAATGAAAAAGAATAGGCTACTGATATACACAGAAATATTAGAAAAAGGTTCAAAAACATTATGTAAAACATAAGAAACTTGGTACAAAACATATTTATGCATGTTTCTGAATATATTCATGTAAAATTCATGAATGGGCAAATTTAAGCTATGGTTTATAAATGAAAAACAGTAGTTGTCTCTGGGACAAGGGAGCAGTGGTACCTTTAAGAATATGTTTAGACAAACCTCTTTAACAAGTGGTGCTGGGAAAACTGGTCAACCACATGTAAAAGAATGAAACTAGAACACTTTCTAACACCATACACAAAAATAAACTCAAAATGGATTAAAGATCTAAATGTAAGACCAGAAACTATAAAACTCCTAGATGAGAACATAGGCAAAACACTCTCCAACATAAATCTCAGCAAGATCCTCTATGACCCACCTCCCAGAATATTGGAAACAAAGGCAAAACTAAACAAATGGGACCTAATGAGGCTTAAAAGCTTCTGCACTACAAAGGAAACTATAAGGTGAAAAGACAGTCCTCAGATTGGGAGAAGATAATAGCAAATGAAGAAACAGACAAAGGATTAATCTCAAAAATATACAAGCAACTCCTGAAGCTCAATTCCAGAAAAATAAATGACCCAATCAAAAAATGGGCCAAAGAACTAAACAGACATTTCTCCAAAGAAGACATACAGATGGCTAACAAACACATGAAAAGATGCTCAACATCACTCATTATCAGAGAAATGCAAATCAGAACCACAATGAGGTACCATTACACGCCAGTCAGGATGGCTGCTATCCAAAAGTCTACAAGCAATAAATACTGGAGAGGTTGTGGAGAAAAGGGAACCCTCTTACACTGTTGGTGGGAATGCAAACTAGTATAGCCACTATGGAAAACAGTGTGGAGATTTCTTAAAAAACTGGAAATAGAATTGCCATATGACCCAGCAATCCCACTTCTGGGCATACACACTGAGGAAACCAGACCTGAAAGAGATATGTGTACCCCAGTGTTCATCGCAGCACTGTTTATAATAGCCAGGACATGGAAGCAACCTAGATGCCCATCAGCAGATGAATGGATAAGGAAGCTGTAGTACATATACACCATGGAATATTACTCAGCCATTAAAAAGAATTCATTTGAATCAGTTCTAATGAGATGGATGAAACTGGAGCCCATTATACAGAGTGAAGTAAGCCAGAAAGATAAAGAACAGTACAGCATACTAACACATATGTATGGAATTTAGAAAGATGGTAATGATAACCCTATATGCAAAACAGAAAAAGAGACACAGAAGTACAGAACAGACTTTTGAACTCTGTGGGAGAAGGTGAGGGTGGGATGTTTCGAAATAACAGCATGTATATTATCTATGGTGAAACAGATCACCAGCCCAGCTGGGATGCATGAGACAAGTACTCGGGCCTGGTGGGCTGGGAGGACCCAGAGGAGTCGGGTGGAGAGGGAGGTGGGAGGGGGGATCTGGATGGGGAATACGTGTAACTCTATGGCTGATTCATGTCAATGTATGACAAAGCCCACTGAAATGTTGTGAAGTAATTAGCCTCCAAATAATAAAAAAAAAAAAAAAAAAAAAGAATATGTTTAGGAATCTTTGGGGGAAAAAAATCCTAGTTTTAAAAATATTACGATTTCCATGTTATAAATCCAGATCTATTTCAAATTACTATCATGTAGCCATTCAGTATAGACTCAAGAATGTCCAGAAAAATAAACATTGATCACATGTAGATGAGCAAATTGATCCCACAGATGTGATGCAAATATCAATATGTAACATACACAGTGCTCTTTAGTTAGTGTCTAGATAAGTCCTCCTGTTCATAGATATGTGTATAAAAGATCAAATATTAACTATTTATTCAAGGAGAAAAATGTAGACCTTTCAAAACCATGTCTGTTAGTTTTTTACAAAAGTTAAGCAAAATGTAGAAGTCTTATTAAAGTAATCACAGCCTAAGTTTGCAAGTGGTCAAATAGGAGAAGACAAGAGTGAACATCGACATTCTAGGAATCAGCTAACTAAGATGGACTGGAATGTGTGAACTTAACTTAGATGACTATTATATCTACTACTGTGGGCAGGAATCCCTTAGAAGAAATGGAGTAGCCATCATAGTCAACAAAAGAGTCCAAAATGCAGTACTTGGATGCAATCTCAAATATGACAGGATGAACTTTGTTCGTACCAAGGCAAACGATTCAATATCATGGTAATCCAAGTCTATGCCCCGACCAGTAGTGCTGAAGAAGCTAAAGTTTAACAGTTCTATGAAAACCTACAAGAACTTCTAGAACTAGCACCCCCAAAAAGATGTCCTTTTCATTATAGGGGATTGGAATGCAAAAGTAGGAAGTCAAGAAACACCTGGAGTGACTGGCAAATTTGGCCTTGGAGTACAGAATGAAGCAGGGCAAAGGCTAATAGAGTTCTGCCAAGAGAACACACAGGTCATAGTAAACACTCTCTTCCAACAACACAAGAGAAGACTCTATACATGGACATCACCAGGTGGTTCACACCAAAATCAGTTTGATTTTATTCTTTGCAGCCAAAGATGGAGAAGCTCTATACAGTTAGCAAAAACAAAACTGGGAGCTGACTGTGTGGCTCAGATCATGAACTGCTTATGGCCAAATTCAGACTGAAATTGAAGAAATTGGAGAAAACCACTAGACCATTCAGGTATGACCTGAATCAAATCCCTTATGACTATACAGTGGAAGTGAGAAGTAGATTTAAGGGACTAGATCTGATAGACAGAGATCCTGATGAACTATGGATGGAGGTTCGTGACATGTACAGTAGATAGGAATCAAGACCATCCCCAAGAAAAAGAAATGCAAAAAAGCAAAATTGCTCTCTGAGAAGGCCTTACATTAGCTGTGAAAAGAAGAGAAGTAAAAAGAAAAGGGGAAAAGGAAAGATATACTCATTTGAATGCAGAGTTCCAAAGGATAGCAAGGAGACATAAGAAAGACTTCCTCAGCGATCAATGCAAAGAGATAGAGGAAAACAATAGAATGGGAAAGACTAGAGATCTCTTCAAGAAAATCAGAGATACCAAGGGAACATTTCATGCAAAGATGGACTCAATAAAGGACAGAAATCGTATGGAACTAACAGAAGCAGAAGATATTAAGAAGAGGTGGCAAGAATACACAGAAGAACTGTACAAAAAAGATCTTCATGACCCAGATAATCACGATGGTGTGATCACTCACCTAGAGCCAGACAACCTGGAATGTGAAGCCAAGTGGGACTTAAGAAGCATCACTACGAACAAAACTAGTGGAGGTGATGGAATTCCAGTTGAGCTATATCAAATCCTGAAAGATGATGCTGTGAAAGTGCTGCACTCAATATGCCAGAAAATCTGGAAAACTCAGCAGTGACCACAGGACTAGAAAATGTCATTTTTCATTCCAATCCTAAAGAAAGGTAATGCCAAAAAATGCTCAAACTACCGCACAATTGCACTCGTCTCACATGCTGATAAAGTAATGCTTAAAATTCTCCAAACCAGGCTTCAGCAATACATGAACCATGAACTTCCAGATCTTCAAGCTGGTTTTAGAATAGTCAGAGAATCCAGAGATCAAGTTGTCAACATCTGCTGGATCATCAAAAAAGAAACCACTGTGGAACAGTTTTGTTCCGCAAAAACATCTATTTCTGCTTTATTGACTATGCCAATTACTTTGATTGTGTGGATCACAATAAATTATGGAAAATTCTTCAAGAGATGGGAATACCAGACTACCTGATCTGCCTCCTGAGAATTCTATATGCAGGTCAGGAAGTAACAGTTAGAACTGGACATGGAACAACAGACTGGTTCCAAATAGAAAAGGCTGTATATTGTCACTCTGCTTATTTAACTTATATGCAGAGTTCATCATGAGAAATGCTGGCCTGGAGGAAGAACAATCTGGAATCAAAATTGCTGGGAGAAATATCAATAACCTCAGATATGCAGATGACACCACCCTTATGGGTGGAAGAACTAAACAGCCTCTTGGTGAAAGTGAAAGAGATGAGTGAAAAGTTGGCTTAAAGGTCAACATTCAAAAAACAAAGATCATGGCATCCGGTCCCATCACTTAATGGCAAATAGATGGGGGAACAGTGGAAGCAGTGGCTAACTTTATTTTTCTGGGCTTCAAAATCACTGCAGATGGTGATCACAGCCATGAAATTAAAAGATGCTTACTCCTTGGAAGTAAAGTTATGACCAACGTAGACAGCATATTAAAAATCAGAGACATTACTTTGCCAACTAACATCCTTCCAGTCAAGGCTATGGTTTTTCCAGTGGTAATGTATGAACGTGAAAGTTGGACTATAAAGAAAGCTGAGTGCCGAAGAATAGATGCTTTTGAACTGTGGTGTTGGAGAAGACTCTTGAGAGTCCCTTGGACTACAAGGAGATCCAACCAGTCCATCCTAAAGGAAATCAGTCCTAGGTGTTCATTGGAAGGACTGATGCTGAAGGTGAAATGCCAATACTTTGGCCACCTGATGTGAAGAGCTGACTCATTGGAAAAGACCCTGATGCTGGGAAAGATTGAGGGCAGGAGGAGAAGGGGATGACAGAGGATGAGATGGTTGGATGGCATTATCGTCAATGGACATGGGTTTGGGTGGACTCCAGAAGTTTATGATAGACAGGGACACCTGGAGTGCTGCGGTCATGGGGTCGCTAAGAGTCAGACAGGACTGAGTGACTGAACTGAACTGCACAGAAATTTACAAGAGATATCTTTGAGGACTTGATTTTTTAATTTAATCTGCTGTTTAAGACTTTTAACATTTGTATACAATACTCTTTTTCAAGGAATAATAATTATTTCAGTTAATTTTGAATACTTTTTGCATGATCCTCAACAGTTTATCAGGATCCAACTTGTCATTGGCAGATCATTCTAAAAAATGAATATACATGTGAAAAGCACATTAAATTGAAGAAAAAGTTAGAAGACATTTAAAAAAGAAGTTAGTAAATATTTTCTCTCAATGAGTACTCTTTAAGTTAATTATCCAAATTTAGTATATAAATTAACATATGGTGGTGGTGGTTTAGTTGCTACATCTTGTATGACTCTTTTGACCTCATGGAGTGTAGCCTGTCAGTCTCTTCTGTCCATGGGATTTTCCAGGCAAGAATACTGGAGTGGCTGCCACTTCCTTCTCTGGGGGATCTTCCTGACCCATGAACCTGGGTCTCTTGCATTGCAAGTGGATTCTTTACTGACTGAGCTATTAGGGAACCCCAAATTAGCATATAAATTAGGCAAATTTCAAAAATTTTATACACCTAAGTAATTCATTTTGTTAAATTAACTTTTCATTTTTATACTTGTCAATATCAAAACTATATGGATATTAACTATGCTGTGTTTCATTGTTGCTTCTTTTTATGTTGTTGGCTCCAGACCATGAAATGACAAATGACAATTTCAAGTCTCTGATAGCTTTTTTTTTTTTTTTTTAATACACCAACTTGTTTTCAAGTCTGACAGTAACTGGTCTTCTCATTTGTATCTCTTTCATATTTTCATGCAATAAAAGCTAGCACATCAGACAAGAAGCTACTTTTTCATCAATATCTTTGTTGGATGCTTATCAAAACGCCATTGCCCATGTTCTCCTTTTGACTCATTTCATAGGTTCAAATAGTCATGATGTATTCTCTTTAATACTTTTTGGCAAAGGTTTTTGGAAAAAGCTATGCAATCATCTTTCAGCAATATGCCATTCACCATTTTGAGAGATACCCTGATATTCCCATATGCCCATAAGTCTTTTTACGTTTCCTTTACTTTTTCAGCCAACCTACTTATAATAAAATTAATACATTATTAACATCTGGTTCAAGGTTATCTCCTGTAACATCATATGGACTTGTCTTCTGCAACAGACAGAATTTTATGAATGGTTTAAATCTGTTTTTCCAGACCTGAAATATTATGGAAAACCCTCCTCAAATTATAACTTTGTACATGAACCTCTGAAGTGTTGGGCATGTTATCCAAATCAGCTTTAATATCATGTTTACAATGAAAATGAGAGCCATTCCACTATAGAGGTCTTGTATATTCTTTCACCTGATGATGACACTGGTTTTTTGGTTTGTTTGTTTGATTGTTTTAATAACTTACACATGCTGCTTTTTCTACTGTTTAGGTTTGATTCTCTAGAATCAGAGGTGATATCTGAGCAGGTTACCTTATTCAGGAGCACTTCAGGAGAAAGAGAGTGAGAGTAGAAGATTAAACCACAGAGAGAAGCCAAGCAGGAGTATGGTTTGGGGCTGGAGACTTGATTTATAAAGTCCTCTGGAGATATATGCAGCACTAATTGAACCAAATTGTTATTTCCACTTTGAAGCAAGAGAGCCAGCCTTCAGTATCATCATGTGTGAAGTCACTGGTTAACATCTCCTCAGGGTAACTGCACAGATAATCCCCAGTTGAATAAATGAATAGCTCCTGTTTGGCCAGCTTCAAACAGGTCAAACGGTTGGCAGTTTCCCTGGTAGACAAATGACAAATGACTCCAGGACTCTTCCCTGGAAAAAATCCCATGGACAGATAAGCCTGGAGGGTTGCAGTCCATGAGTCCCAGTCAGGCACAACTGAGCGATTAACACACACTGTTTGACCAAGGAAAATTCACCAGAAAAAGGTAGTACCCCTGAGGAACTGGAAGCCAATACTTGGAGAAGAATTTTAGAAATCAGTTAGACATTTTAAAATCAGGGAATTAAATGGATTGGAATGGGTGAATCTCACTCACATGACCATTATATATATTACTGTAGGCAAGGACCCCTTAGAAGAAATGGAGTAGCCATCACAGTCAACAAAAGAATCTGAAATGCAGTAATTGGATGCAATCTAAAAAACAACAGGATGACTTCTGTTCATTTCCAAGGCAAACCATTCAATATCATGGTAATCAAGCCATTCAATATCAGCATTCTCCAGTAATGCTGAAGAAGCAGAATGGTTCTATGAAGACCTAGAAGGCCTTCTGGAACTAACACCCAAAAAAGTTGTCCTTTTCATTATAGGGCACTGGAATGCAAAAGTAGGAAGTCAAGAGATACCTGGAGTAACAGGCAAATTTGGCCTTGGAGTACAAAATGAAGCAGGGCAAAGGCTAACAGAGTTTTGCCAAGACAATGCACTGGTCATAGAAAACACCCACTTCCAACAACACAAGAGAAGACTCTACACATGGACATCACCAGATGGTTGACATCAAAATCATATTGATTAGGTTATTTGCAGCCAAAGATGGAGAAACTCTATACAGTCAGGAAAAACAAGAGCAGGAGCTGACTGTGGCTCAGATCATGAACTCCTTATTGCCAAGTTCAGACTTAAATAGAAGAAAGTAGGGAAAACCACTAGACCATTCAGGTATGACCTAAATCAAATCCCTTAAAATTATACAGTGTAAGTGAGAAATAGATTCACTTTTAGACACAGTGCCTGAAGAACTATAGATGTAGGTTTGTGACATTGCAAAGGAGACAAGAATCAAGACCATCCCCAAGAAAAAGAAATGCAACAAAGCAAAATGGCTGTCTGAGGAGGTCTTACAAATAGCTGAGAAAAGAAGAGAAGCAAAAGGCAAAGGAAAAAGGAAAGATACCCATTTAAATGCAGAGTTCCAAGAATAGCAAGAAGAGATAAGAAAGCCTTCCTCAGCAATCAATGCAAAGAAATAGGGGGAAACAGCAGAATGGGAAAGACTAGAGACATCTTCAAGAAAATTAGAGATACCAAGGGAACATTTCATGCAAAGATGAGCACAATAAAGGGCAGAAATGGTATGGACCTAACAGAAGCAGAGGGCTTCCCTTGTGTCTCAGCTGGTAAACAATCTGTCTGCAATAAGGGAGACCTAGGTTCGATCCCTGGGTTGAGATGACCCCCTGGAGAAGGGAAAGGCTATCCACTCCAGTATTCTGGCCTGGAGAATTCCATAGACTGTATAATCCATGGGGCTGCAAAGAGTCAGACACAACTGAGCAATTTCACTCACTTCATTAACAAAAGCAGAAGATATTAAGATGAGGTGGCAATAATACACAGAAAAACAATAAACAAAAAGATCTTCATAACCCAGAAAATCATGATGGTGTGACCACTCACCTAGAACCAAACATCTTGGAATGTGAAGTCAAGTGGACAAGTTGAGCTATTTCAAATCCTAAAAGATGATGCTGTGAAAGTGTTCATATGGCAGTAAGTTTGCAAAACTCAGGAGTTGCCACAGGACTGGAAAAGGTCAGTTTTCATTCCAATCCCAAAGAGAGGCAATGCCAAAGAATATTCACACTAGTGCACAATTGTACTCATCTCATACACTAGCAAAGTAATGCAAAAATTCTCCAAGTCAGGCTTCAACAGTACCTGAAACATGAACTTCTAGATGTTTAAGCTGTTGGATCATTGAAAAAACAAAACAGTTCCAGAAAAACACATACTTCTTCATTACAGACTATGCCAAAGCCTTTGACTGTAGAAAATTCTGAAAGAGATGGGCATACCAGACAACCTGACCTGCCTCCTGACAAACCTGTATGCAGCTCAAGAAGCAACAGTTAGAACTGGACATGGAACAACAGACTGGTTCCAAATCAGGAAAGGAGTACATCAAGGCTGTCACCCTGCCATCAGGGCTGACAATCCTGTATATTGTCATTCTGCTTATTAAACTTATATGCAGAGTACATCATGCAAATACTGGGCTGGATGAAGCACAATTTGGAATCAAGATTGCCAAGAGAAATATCAATAACCTCAGATATGCAGATGACACCACCCTTATGGTAGAAAGTAAAGAAGAAATAAAGAGCCTCTTGATGAACCTGAAAGAGTTGAGTGAAAAGTTGACTTAAAACTCAACATTCAGAAAACTAAGATCATGGCATCTGGTCCCATCACTTCATGGCAGATAGATGAGGAAACAGTGGAAAGAGTGAAAGACTTTATTTTCTTCAGCTCCAAATTCATTTCAGATGGACCTGCAGCCATGAAATTAAAGGATGCTTGCTCCTTGGAAGAAAAGCTATGGTCAACCTAGATAGCATATTAAAAAGCAGAGACATTATGTTGCCAATAAAAGTCCATCTATTCAAAGCTATGGTTTTTCCAGTAGTCTTGTATGGATGTGAGAGTTGGACTATAAAGAAAGCTGAGCACAGAAGAACTGATACTTTCAACTGTGGTGTTGGAGAAGACTCTTGAGAGTCCCTTGGACTGCAAAGAGATGCTACCACTCCATTGTAAAAGAAATCAGTCCTGAATATTCATTGGAAGGACTGATGCTGAACTTGATGCAAAGAACTGATTCATTTCAAAAGACCCTGATGCTGGGAAAGATTGAAGGTGGGAGGAGAAGGGGACAACAGAGGATGAGATGTTTGAATGGCATCATTGACTCAATGGACATGAGTTTCAGTTATCTCTGGGAGTTGGTGATGGACAGGGACGCCTGGTGTGCTGCAGTTCATGGGAACGCAAACACGACTAAGCGACTGAACTGAAGTGAACATGTAGAAGCTAGAGACAAGTCTGCAAGCCTAGTAATTATATGTGTTATACATAATTATGGTTAATCAAAATGTTGACAATAATGTATTACATATCTACATCATGGCTTTTCCCTACAATTTTTATGCTGGCAAAATATATAACATAAAATTTGCCATCTTAACCATTTTTATGTGTACAATTCAGTCAATGTATATGTGGATGCGTACTCAGTCACTGTGTTGTGTCTGACTCTTTGTGACCCCATGGATTAGAGCCCAGCAGGTTCCTCTGTCCATGGCATTTCCCAGGCATGAATACTGGAGTGGTTACCATTTCCTTCTCCAGTGGAGATACAGTGGATCTTCCTGTCCCGGGGATTGAATCCACATCTCCTGCATTGGCAGGCAGATTCTTTACCACTGAGGTACCTGGGAAGTCCTACAATAGTAAGTAAATCACACTGTGTCACCATAGCCACTATCCATATCCAGAACTCTTTCCAACTTGCAAAACTGAAACTTGATACCCATTAAATAGTAAATCTCCCTTCTCTCCTCCCTCTAGTTCTTGATAATGACCATTCTACTTTCTGTCTCTGATTTTGAGTATTCCAAGTACCTTATATAATTTTTTTTTAGTATTCACTTATTTCACTTAGTATGATAGTCTCAAGATTCATCAATGGTGTAGTGCATGTCAGAATTTACTTCCTTTTTAAGGCTGACTAATATTCAGTTGCATGCATATACCACATTTTACTTATCTATTCTGTCAATGGATGCTTGGGCTATTTCCATAGTTTAGCTATTGTATGATCATGCATGTATAAATATCTCTTCAAGATTCTGCTTTCAAGCCTTTTGAATACATAGTGAAAGTTGCTCAGTCGTGTCTGACTCTTTGCCACTCCATAGACTATACAGTGCATGGGACTCTCCAGGCCAAACTGCTGGAGTGCTAGCCTTTCCCTTCTCCAGGGCATTTTCCCAGCCCAGGGATTGAACCCATGTCTCCTGCATTGCAGATGGTTTCTTTACCAACTGAGCCATGAGGGAAGCCCAAGAATACTGGACTGGGTAGCCTATCCCTCCCCCAGAGGATCTTCCCTATCCTGGAATCAAGCTGGGGTCTCCTGCATAGCAGGTGGATTTTTTTGCCAACTGAGCTATCAAGGAAGCCACAGTATAGTTTGAGCACATAACCAGAAGTGAAATTGCTGGATCATAGAGAAATTCTACTTTTAATTTTTGAGCAACTGCCAAATGTTTTCCGTAGTCATTCTGCCATTTTACATTCCTCCAACAGTGCACGTGGATTCCAAATTCTTCACGTCATCACCAACACTTAATCGTCATTTTCTGTTCTGGTGTGTGTGTGTGTGTGTGTGTGTGTGTGTGTGTGTGTGCACGTGCGCATGTATGTTTATACTAATTTTTCTAATGGGTATGAGGTGGCACTTCATGGTATCTTTGATTTGCATTTCCTTAGTGATTAGTGATTTCAATATTTCATGTATTTAATATCTATTTATAAATCATCTTTGCAGAAATGTGTATTCAAATCGTTTGCTCATTATTCTGTTTTGTTTTCTATAAGAGTTTTTGTTGTTGAATCTCAAGCATTCCCTATGTATTAATATATATAAGATTTGTAACTTTTTTTGCATTCTGTGGATTACTTTTTATTCTGTTTGATATTGTCCTTTTATGTACAAGTATTTTTTTTTCTTGAAGTCTATTTTGTTTTATTTCCCTTATGCCTTTGCTGTGATATCCCCCCAAACTGTCAGATCTAATGTATATCTGACTGATCTACATTATGAAACTTTCACCTTATGCTCACTTCTGTATTTTATAATTTTAGGTTGTACATATAGATCTTTGATTTATTTTTCTAATTTTTCTATACAGTGTTAGGTAAGAGCTTAACTTCATTTTTTGCATAAGGGTATTCAGTTTTCCCAGAACCACATGTTGAAAAGACTAACTTTTCTAGATTGAATGGTCTTGAAACTCTTCTCAAAAATCACTTGACCATGTAAGTGAAGGCTTATTTCTAGGCTCCCTATTACATTGGTCTATATATCTGTCTTTATTTGGTATGACAATATTTTGATTACTGTAGTTTTGTAGTACATTTTAAAATCAGAAAGTGCGAGTTCCCCATATTTATTCTTTTTCAAGATTGTTTTGGCTATGTGGGGTCCTTTAAGAGTCCATATAAATTTTAGGATGGAATTTTTTTTTAAATTTCCTCAAAAAAAGCTATTGGGATATTGATAACATTTGCATTTTTAAGAAGTATATCTATGTTTATAAGCAATAAATCAAGTCACACAAACAAAAATATGAACAGAATGGATTTGAAAATATCTTACTTAATTTTGAAAAAGTTTGAAATTCAATGTTAGAAAAAAAAGAAATTGACCATTTTCACCCATGACAAAGTGGGTAAAGACTGTCAAAAGAAATAAGTCCTTGTGGTTTAGTATACAGCATGATGAATTTAATTTTTATCACAAGAAATAAACTGTAACTATAGTGATGGATGTTAATTAGACTTTTATTGTGGTGATCATTTTGTGATATACATATACTGAATCATTACTTTACATATATGAAACTAATATAATGCTATATAATGTGTCATATTGTACAAAATGTCAATTATATTTCAATCAAAAAAGGAAATTTGGCATTTTTTTTTGGTTACTGTTTCCAGAATATTGTATATATTTCACGCACAGAAGTGTTTTTGATGCTAAAATCAATATCTACTAGGAAAAATTTTTGATTTTTATAACCAGAAATGACTTCTGTAATTCTGTAAATTCCACAATTTTTTTTCAACATAAGTTGAGAAAAGTTATGACTTACTAACAGAATACAAAGGAAACAAATGCATTTTTCTCTGTATTCTATGACTAGTAAAATAATGATAGTAAATTAATATCCTCCAAATGCTTAAACTCTAATTAATTTTCATGTCATTAAGAAAATAACCAAAGATTTTCTGGTATACATTTTGATTAAAAATTGTTTGAACTGTTTTCTATCCTCTTATGCATTAATATTTTTTGTAAAGAGTTAGAAAAGCATAGCCAGTATAATCATAGGAAAAATACAACCTTATTTTGAGAAAAATTTCATAAATTTAGTTCTATTTAATAATTAAATACAAATTACAAACTCAAAATATAATTTGCTGATATGTGTGACTTCTTATGAAATTGTTTGTACAGATTTTCTGGGATAAGTTTTAATCAGCACACACATAATTATAGTGTCATTCTAATTGGTAAGAAGGGATATACACTGTGAATCATACATGTTAAGTTGATGTACCTGTTGAGCGTCACAGATAAAATAAGTGATGAACACCTCAGCCCTGTCAGAATTACTCAGTATTTTAGCACTTTGAAAGCCTCATTTCACCATCATCTGTGCATTTTGTGGTTTATATACCTTTTGCTTCTTACTGGGATATCTTTCTCAATACCCGTCATAACCAATCACTGGTCAATGGAGTGTGATGTACATTGATTCTAGTGAAAAGATTTCTCTTAGTCTAGCTCCATTTAAACATCTATTCCCTTACTGAACATTGAACTTATTTTATTTGGCCAAGGCCAGCTGAACCCTGCAGGATCCAAAGAGGCAAGACAAAGTTTTGGTATTCGATGGAAATCAGAGTAAGAGTGGACTGAACTATCTTAATTTTCACAGGTGACTGGTGTAAGTATCCATAATATGACTGGCAACATCCTAGCAGTAAGAGTTTTAAAGTGTCATAGGAATTTAAGATCCTAAATAGCAAAGATGTGCCCCTTTTCTTTCCCCTCCTCATACTATTAATAATAATTTAATCATACAAATGAATATTTTTTTCATAAACATTTTCTGTTACTCGAATTGTGCACTATTCTATGGGTTATATAGGTCTGACACCATTACTCTGAGGGTATATGTGATAAAATCAAGGCACAGAGAGAGCATTTATATATATATATATTTCAAGATCATAGTCCCAGAATGAACCGTGCATGTCTGCATCATGGTACATGACATCACTATCACTCATGATATAATTCTTAAATCACAATACCTAAGATAAAACAAAGATATGAGTCAGACATGAGTACTTTCACATTCTAGGGAAAGGGTAATTTATCCCAGGGAACTATCATGGCCAGAAATTTTTTCCTAAGGGGAGCCTAGGAAGTTGAGGGAAATCTTTGATACTACCCTATTATTATACTCCTTTCTTCCTTCTAAAATACTATAGCCTGGAAGCTAATTTTCCATGCTATTGTCTGATGAAATTACCAAATCTTGAGACATACCAGGTTCATATGTGGCAACCTCTTTCCCCATCATCCCAGTACTTGTATTCTCTCTCCCTCTTTCTCTTACTCTTGCGCTCTCTCTCTGTGTGTGAGTTTTTGCGTGCTCCTGTGTGTCCCTTCTTTCCCTTCCCCCTTATTTTCTTTTGCATTATGGAGCATTGGACAATATTGATTTTATCTCATAGTACCCAATTCCTTGACAATTTTATTATAAATAGGACAACTTTAAGTACTGAATGCTCTGTGAGTGATTGAGACCAAATTAAAATAATTACTTGCACGTACTCCTAAGAACCTGTTTGAATTACCTGCTTTGAAAGGTATCTCCAATCTCACATCTCAGACCTAAATTATCACTCTCTTTTTATAGTTACTACTGTATTTTCATATATCTACTTTTATGGAAGAGCTTCCCTCAGAGCTCAGTCAGTAAAGAATCTACCTACAATGTAGGAGACCTGGGTTTGATTCCTGAGTCGGGAAGATCCCCTGGAGAAGGAAACAGCAAGTCATGTAAGTATTATTGTCTGGAGAATACCATGGACAGGGGAGCCTGGCAGGCTACAGTCCATGGGGTCACAAGAGTTGGACATAACTTAGCGACTGAAACCACCACTGTTACTGAAACCCCCAGTCATACTGTATTATTGCTTCAGTCAGTAAATTCAGTCCCTCAGTCATGTCCGACTCTTCAAGACCCCATGGACTGCAGTATACCAGGCTTCCTTGTCCATCACCAACTTCCCTCCAACTCATGTCCATCGAGTCAGTGATGCCATCCAACCATCTCATCCTCTGTTGGCCCCTTCTCCTACAGCCTTCAATCTTTCCCAGCATCAGGGTCTTTTCCAATGAGTCAGTTCTTCACATCAGGTGGCCAAAGTAGTGGAGTTTCAGCTTCAGCATCAGTCTTTCCAATGATTATTCAGGACTGATTTCCTCTAGGATGCACTGGTTGGATCTCCTTGCAGTCCAAGGGACTCTCAAGAGTCTTCTCCAACACCACAGTTCAAAAGCATCAATTCTTCAATGCTCAGCTTTCTTTATAGTCCAACTCTCACATCCATACATGACTATTGGAAAAACCATAGCTTTGACTAGATGGACTTTTGTTGGCAAAGTAATGTCTCTGGTTTTTAATATGCTATCTAGGTTGGTCATAGTTTTTTTTTCCAAGGAGGAAGCATCTTTTAATTTCATGGTTACAGTCACCATCTGCAGTGATTTTGGAGCCCAAGAAAATAAAGTCTCTCACTGTTTCCATTGTTTCCCCATCTATTTGCCATGAAGTGATGGGACCAGATGCCACAATCTTAGTTTTCTGAATTTTAACTTTTAAGGCAACTCTTTCACTCTCTTTTTTCAGGTTCACCAAGAGACTCTTTAGTTCTTCTTTGCTTACTTGTCACCTATTCTAAGCAAACAAAGAACACAGGTTTCTGTTTTTAAAGAAACAGACTCCCTCTTTTTCACTTCTGTATCCTTAGAACCTAATGATACTCTGGAATTTAGATCATTATGGTAACAGCAAACATTAATATCATTTACAATGTGCTAAATGGCCTACTAAATGCTTTGTACATTTTACCTCATCTAACACTCACAAAATGTTATGAGGTATGTGATTAATCTCATTTTACATATGAATAAACAAAAACTTAGGTTAGATCATTTGCTTGGGATATCAAATTTTACATGTATGTATAGAAGTCATATACATTATAACAAATAACTATGAATATTTGTCTATTATATATAAATACATACTTCATAATATGTGTAAAACTAAAATGTGATTGGGACTGTTTAAAACACCAAAAAATGATTTTTAGGGATGAATATTATTTCACTGCTAATGTTTAGTATTGCTAGTCCATAATGATAACAAACAGATTAGTTAATCTTATTCCTGCTTTTGAGTTCTCTGAAGACAAGAGGCTCCATTTAAGCCATGTACCCAAAGCAATTGCTCCCATGGTAGCACTCATGGCACTCTATTGCAATTGGATCTACCCAGAGTAAAGAATATCTTTTCTTAATTCTCAAAATACTGCTTGGCCAAGTCATGTTTCTAAAAGGTTATGTTAGTGCAGAGGTGCCATAGTTTTAATTGAACACCAGCTTTTATTTAACTTGGAATGAATTCTAGATAGAATAGAAGCAAAAAGGCAGCTCAACATAAAAGACTTTGACACATTCACATAACTGATGTTAGAGCAAAGTGATGATACAGCAAAAATAGAAAAGTGGGTCATATCAGAGTATCAGAATCTTGGAGGACCAATCAGTGCTAATGTTATAAATGGTAAATTCTATTATATTTCATTGGGAAAATAATCAATTGCATCCATGAAAGAGCAATTATTTGAGATTTTCTGTGTGGAAATGTCACTCCTGTTATGGTGTAGGGATAGAGTGGTAGAGAGTAACAGTGGAGGCAGGGGATATTTAGCCCCCACTTTTTGAAATATTAAAGAAAATGTGATGGCCCTGAAGTAGGACAGTGTTATTGGTAAGAGTACACCTTCCTTAGCTGCAAGAGCAATGCAGCAACATTTATGACAAGTGGCTGATCTATGAATACCATTTCTGAGATCTCTGAACCTCAGGATTTTCCTGCAACTGTCTCATGTAGTCACTTTTACTTCTTTCATATTTCACATAAAGTTGAACAATGAGTTGTCCGGCTTCATTGCCATTTCCAAGCCATATAAAATAAAACTTTAAAATTTTAAATTAAAAATAAATTTTACAAGGCAGTTCAAGTCTCCAAATATGCATCATCATATTATGTATCAACAATTCCTCTGTATTGCTATAATTTTTACTCTAGCCTTACTGTACATCTCCTTAAGATTTTAGCACTTGTATCACCTTCTCTCACCTGCTGCTCCTATTATCATTCTCAATGATTCCTTGTATTCTGGATGATGAGACCTGAGCCTGCTGACTTGCTTCCTTCAAACAAATTTGTCATTTACTCCATTCCCATGACTACCACATCCATGCTGTCAAATTTATTATCAATAACTGTACCACTTCTGTAAGCCTTAGTTTCAAGTACCCCACTCCCTAGGCTTTGATTCTTTTAATGTATTTCATTAATTCTTTGTATTTCTTATACCTGTGGTCCCACAGTTCCTCAACTCTACTAGTACCTTCTATCTACAGTTTACCCCCTGAGCCACAAAGGAAGCCCACCTTCTATCTACTGATCCCCATATTTTCACATCTATTATCCTCTTTGTGATCTCATTTTCCTTTTAACCCAACAGATTTCAGGTTGCATCATTAAAATGCATGCATCCACTATATGCATCTCAATTCCCTTGTTCTTCTCTTCCTCTGTTATTCTTTCCAAGAATATCTTCAGATGTGGTTAAATATAAGATTTGTTTATATTATGTATTCTCCCAAGTAACTGAACATGGAGAAAAATAAATTAAAAACACACAGAATGACCTCACTTTAAATGTATTATCACCGGGGTTTCCATGATAGTCCAGTGGTTTTGAATCAGCCTGCCATTGCAGGAGACATGGGTTTAATTCCTGGTCAGGGAAGAAAGATCCCATATGCTGACATGCTGCAACTACTGTACTACGACAAAACGAAGATCCTGATAGTCACAACAAAGACTCGATGCAAGCAAATGAATAAATAAATATTTTAAAAGAATGTGTTATCACAAACCTTAAGTGAGCTCTCCTAATTTCTTGGCTATCTTTTCAGCATTTCTCAAGGCAATTCACTCTCTTACTCTCTGGAATGACTACTTTATGCCTTCTCTTCACTCTATCCTTATTTTACTTGGTTTGAATTTCCCCAAGAAATATAAATGAAAAGAACTTGTTCTCAATAACCAAAACAACTACCCTACCGTTTCTGCATTTATCTGTTACCCTTTTATCTTAGGGTAAAGGATAAATGAACTCTATTTGTATCTAACGGTCTCTGTGGGGTCTCTGGGTCTCTTGAGTCCCAGTGCGCACGAGGTATGTTTGAGCCCTCTGAGCTTCTCTGGCAGGTATGGGGTTTGATTCTAAATGTGATTTTGCCCCTCCCTCCGACTTACTGGGGCTTCTCTGCCCTTGGACGTGGGGTATCTCCTAACAGCTGCTCCAGCACCACCACAGAACTGTGTTTGCATGTCTCCTGCTCAGGAGGACTGCCACAGGAGCAGGGGCTCTGAGTGCAGCAGACCTTTTGAAGGAGGTCACCATTATCTTCAATACCTCCACCATAGTTTGGCCTCAGGTCAAATAACAGGGAACACAGTCCCTACCCATCAACAGAAAACTGGATTAAAGATTTACTGAGCATGGCCACAACCATCAGAACAAGACCCAGTTTAGCCCTCAGTCAGTTTCTCCCATCAAGAAACTTCTGTAAAACTCTTATCCTTCTCCATCAGAGGATGGACAGAATAAAAACTACAATCACAGAAAACTAACCAATCTGATCACATGGACCACAACCTTGTATACCTCGATGAAACTATGAGCCATGTAGGGCCACCCAAAATGGATGAGTCATGGTAGAGAATTCTAACAAAATATGGTCCACTGGAGAAAAGAATGGCAAACCACTTCAGTATTCTTGCCTTGAGACCCCATGAACAGTATGAAGAGGCAAAAAGATAGGACACTGAAAGATGAACTCCCCAGGTCAGTAGATGTCCAAAATGCTACTGGAGATCAGTGGAGAAATAACTCCACAAAGAATGAAGAGATGAAGCCAAAGCAAAAACAACACCCAGTTGTGAATGGGGCTGATGAGAGAAGTAAAGACTGATGCTGTAAAGAGCAATATTGTATAGGAACCTGGAATGCTAGGTTCATGAGTCAAGGCAAGTTGGAAGAGGTCTAACAGGAGATGGCAAGAGTGAACATCTACATTTTAGAAATCAGTGAACTAAAATAGACTGGAATGGGTGAATTTAACTCAGATGACCTTTATATCTACCACTGTGGGCAAGAATCCCTTAGAAGAGATGGAGTAGCCACCATAGTCAACAAAATGCAGTACTTGGATGCAATCTCAAAAATGAAAAAATGATCTCTGTTCATTTATAAGGCAAGCCATTCAATATCACAGTAATTGAATCTATGCCCTGGCCAGTAATGCTGAAGGATCTGAAGTTGAATGATTCTGGGAAGACTTACAAGATCTTCTAGAACTAATGCCAAAAGCGATGTCTTTTCCATTATAGGGGACTGGAATGCAAAAGTAGGAAGTCACAAAACACCTGGAGTAACAGGCAAATTTGGCCTTGGAGTACAGAGTGAAGCAGGGCAAAGGCTAGTAGAGTTTTGCCAAGAGAACATACTGACATAGCAAACACCTTCTTCGAACAACACAAGAGAAGACTCTACACATGGACATAACCAGATGGCCAATACCAAAATCACATTGATTATACTCCTTGCAGCCAGAGATGAAAAAATTCTATACAGTCAGAAAAAACAAGACTGGGAGCTGACTAAGGCTCAGATCATGAACTCCTTATTGCCAAATTCGGACTTCAACTGGAAAAAAACACTAAGTCATTCAGGTATGAGCTAAATCAAATCCCTTATGACTATACAGTGGAAGTGAGAAATAGACTCAAAAGAGGAGGTCTGATAGACAGAGTGCCTGAAGAACTATTGATGGAGGTTTGTAGCATTATACAGAAAGCAGGGAGCAAGACCACCCCTAAGAAAAATAAATGCAAAAAAGCAATATGTTGTGTGAAGAGGCCTTACAAGTAGCTGTGAAAAGAAGAAAAGCTACACGCAAAGGAGAAAAGGAAAGATATACCCATTTGAATGCAGAGTTCCAAAGGATAGGAAGGAGACATAAGAAAGCCTTCCTCAGAGATCTTTGCAAAGATATAGAGGAAAACAATAGACTGGGAAAGACTAGAGATCACTTCAAGAAAATTAGAGATACCAGGGGAACATTTCATACAAAGATGGGCACAATAAAGAACAGAACTGGTATGGACCTAACAGAAACAGAAGATATTAAGAAGAGGTGGCAAGAATACACAGAAGAACTTATAGAAAAGATCTTCATGACCCAGATAATCACAATGGTGTGCTCAGCTAGAACCAGACATCCTAGAATGTGAAGTCAAGTGGGCCTTAGAAAGCATTACTACAAGCAAAGCTAGTGGAGGTGATGGAATTTCAGTTGAGTTATTTCAAATCCTAAAAGGTAATGCTGTGAAAGTGCTGCACTCAATACGGCAGCAAATCTGGAAAAGTCAGCAGTGGCCACAGGACTGGAAAAGGTCAGTTTTCATTCCAATCCCAAAGAAAGGCAATCCCAAAGAATGCTCAAACTACCACACAATTGCACTCATCTCACACACTAGTAAAGTAATGTTCAAAATTCTCCAAGCTAGTCTTCAACAGTATATGAACTATAAATTTTCAAATGTTCAAGCTGGATTTAGAAAAGGCAGAGGATCCAGAGATCAAATTGCCAACATTCATTGGCTCATCAAAAAAGCAAGAGAGTTTCAGTCAAACATCTACTTCTGCTTTATTGACTATGCCAAAGCCTTTGACTGTGTAGATCACAATAAACTCTGGAAAATTCTGAAGGAGATGGGAATGCCAGACCACCTGACCTGCCTCTTGAGAAACCTGAATGCATGTCAGGAAGCAACTGGTAGAACTGGATGTGGAACAATAGACTGGTTCTAAATTGGGAAAGGAGTACATCAAGGCTGTATATTGTTACCCTGCTTATTTAACTTATATGCAGAGTACATCATGAGAAATACTGGGCTGGATAAAGCACACGCTGGAATCAAGATTGCCAGGAAAAATATCAATAACCTCAGATATGTAGGTGATACCACACTATGGCAGAAAGTGAAGAAGAACTAAAGAGCCTCTTGATGAACCTGAAAGAGGAGAGTGAAAAGTTGGTTTAAAACTCAACATTCAGAAAACTAAGATCATGGTATCTGGTCCCATCACTTCATGACAAATATATGGGGAAACAATGGAAACAGTGAGACACTTTACTTTCTTGGGCTCCAACAACACTGCAGATGGTGACTGCAGCCATAAAATTAAAAGACGCTTGCTTCTTGGAAGAAAAGTTATGATCAACCTAGGCAGTTAATTAAAAACCTAAGACATTATGTTGTCAACAAAAGTCCTCTAGTCAAAGCTATGGTTTTTCCAGTAGTCACATATGGATATGAGAGTTGGACTGTAAGGAAAGCTTAGTGCCAAAAAATTGATGCTTTTGAACTGTGGTGTTGGAGAAGACTCTTGTTAGTTCCTTGGACTGCAAGGATATCCAACCAGTCCATCCTAAAGGAGATCAGTCCTGAATATTCATTGGAAGGACTAATGCTGAAGCTGAAACTCCAATACTTTGGCTACCTGATGTGAATAATTGACTCATTTGAAGAAAGTCTGATACTGGGAAAGATTAAAGTCAGGAGGAGAAAGGAACAATGGATGAGATGTTTGGATGGCATCACTGACTCAATGGACATGAGTTTAAGTCAACTTTGGGAATTGGTGGTTGACAGGGTGGCCTGATATGCTGTAGTCCATGGGATCACAAATAGTTAGATTTGACTGAGCAACTGAACTGAAGTTACATCTAAAGTGAAAATCACCATAGGTGAGTTAGAACCTGTTTTTGAGCAGGAGATATATTTGTAATTTGTTAAATCTTGAAATTGAGGGCTGTTTATTTTTGTACCAAAATTTATGCCATTCAAAGTAATTCATTGACATGAAAATAATCTATATTGTTTTCCTGCTGTTGCTTGAAAAAAACTTCACCACCTGACACACGTTTATTATCTCACAATTTCTGTGGCTTAGGAGTCCAGGCACAGATTGGCAGGGTCCTCTGCTCAGTGTCTCTCAAAGGCCAACACTGAATTATTTTTTTAGCTATACTCTCATCTGAAAGCTTGACTAGGAAAGAATCTACCTGAAAATTTCTCCAAGTTTTTGGTGGGATTTGTTTCCTTACAGTTGCATCTTTAGAGACTCTGGCATTTGGCTGGTTGTAGCCTGAAGGCCTCCCTTGAGTGCTATAGGTTGCACAGAGTTCCTTGCCAGATAGACCTCAACACAGCCCCTTAGTTCATCAGATCTGCAAGGAGAGGCTTATAGTCTTTGATTTCTTTTAAGAGCTTTTAACTGATTACATCACTTTTCTAGGGGGATTCACCTGAGTTACTCAGGCCATAGAGAACTTCTTTTTCTCTATTAAGTAAAAATAAACTTGGACCTTCATTACAACTGCAAAATTTCTTCATGCCTATCCTATTCTGTTGGCTAGTAGTAAGTCCCTAAAACCAGGAGGAGGCATGACAAAGGGCATGAACACTAAGCTACAGGAATTATGGAGAACATATTAGAACTCTACTTACTATGGCCATTAAAAAACAAAACAAAACAAATGAAAAAACCCCTTAAAATTGTAAATAAAAAATACACTTGGGTAGAAATGCAATGCTGTTAAAGTTTGTATAATTCGCATGTTTCTGTAGCTAGAAAGTCAAGCACAGAGAGAAGGTGGCAAAGTTAAAAAAATTTTTTTTATTAAGCAAATTCAATAGAAAAAAGTTTTAAATATTGTACAGAATAAAGGTCAAATATAACTTTGGGGTTTCTGAATTAAAACCTGGGTGGATGATGTTATTGAATTGAAATAATGGAGAAAGGCAGAGTTTGGGTGTTTTGAATATACTGAGTCTGAGTTGCTTTTGAGAAATTTTAAGTAGATAGTCTAGGGAGCATGCATTTAATAGGTGGTTACAACTTAATGGAGAGGTCTAAAGTAGAAGTATAAATTTGGGGGTTCTCAGTGTAAAGTTATAAGTTTGAAGGAGATTGTACAGCATGGTGAGAAGAGAAATAGCCTATGATGGAACTTTAAGAAATTTTAACATTAAAGGCTGAGGCAAAAGAGAATAAACTTACAAAGGAGATGCTACAGGTGTAAGAAGGAAATAAAAACACTAGTCATAACAAAGATATGACTTCAAGACAGAAGAAGGTATCAACTATACCGAATTCTGCCTAGACACCAAGGAAAATGAAGAATAATAAATATTCATTAGCATTATTGATCCAAAAGTGTCTGGTGAATTTATAAGAACAATTTTGGTCAAATAATGGGCTAGAAGATAGATTGACATAGTTGATAAAGGCATAAGTTAGAGAGTAGCTGGCTGTTACATTTAAACAAAGAGCAGAAGCTTGTGAGGCTAGATATTCAAATGAATTTTTCTTTTCTTTTTCTTTTCATGATAAAGATTTGGAAAATAATAACCTGGGGTCCTAGCACCATGATGATCATAGAAGTTGTAAATACTTTGGGTTATGGCAAACTTTGCATTGCCTTTCTTTGGGATTGAAATGAAAACTGACCTTTTCCAGTCCTGTGGACACTCCTGAGTTTTCCAGATTTGCTGCCATATTGAGTGCAGCACTTTCACAGTGCCATCTTTCAGGATTTGATATAGCTCAACTGGAATTCCGTCACCTCCACTAGCTTTGTTCCTAGCAATGTTTTCTTTTTCTTTTTTTTTTTTTCCTAGCAATATTTTTTAATGCCCACTTGACTTCACATTCCAGGATGTCTGCCTCTAGGTGAGTGATCACACCACTGTGATTATCTGGGTCGTGAAGATCTTTTTTGTACAGTTTTTCTGTGTATTCTTGTCACCTCTTCTTAATGTCTTCTGTTTCTGTTAGGTCCATACCAGCTCTGTCCTTTATTGAGCCCATCTTTGCATGAAATGTTCCCTTGGAATCTATAATTTTTCTTAAAGAGATCTCTAATCTTTCCCAGTCTATTATTTTCCTCTATTTCTTTGCATTGATTGCCGAGGAAGGCTTTCTTATGTCTCCTTGCTATCCTTTGGAAGTCTGCATTCAAATGGGTATATCTTTCCTTTTCTCCTTTGCGTGTAGCTTTTCTTCTTTTCACAGCTATTTGTAAGCCCTCCTCAGACAGCCATTTTGCCATTTTGCATTTCTTTTCCATGGGGATGGTCTTGATCCCTATTTCCTGTACAATGTCACGAACCTCCATCCATAGTTCATCAGGCATTCTGTCTATCAGATCTAGTCCCTTAAATCTATTTCACTCTTTCACTGTATAGTCATAAGGGATTTGATTTAGGTCATACCTGAATGGTCTAATGGTTTTCTCCACTTTCTTCAATTTAAGTCTGTATTTGGCAATAAGGAGTTCATGATCTGAGCCACAGTCAACTCCCGGGCCTGTTTTTGCTGACTGTATACAGCTTCTCCATCTTTGGCTGCAAAGAATATAATCAATCTGATTTCAGTGTTGACCATCTGGTGATGTCCATGTGTAGAGTCTTTTCTGATGTTGCTGGAAGAGGGTGTTTGCGATGATGAGTGTGTTCTCTGGGCAAAACTCTATTAGCCTTTGCCCTGCTTCATTCTGTATTCCAAGGCCAAATTTGCCTGTTACTCTAGGTGTTTCTTGACTTCCTACTTTTGCATTCCAGTCCCCTATAATGAAAAGGAGATCTTTTTTTGGGTGTTAGTTTTAGAAGGTCTTGTAGGTCTTCATAGAACTGTTCAACTTCAGCTTCTTTGGTGTTACTGCTCAGGTCATAGACTTGAATTACCGTGATACTGAATGGTTTGCCTTGGAAATGAACAGAGATCATTCTGTCGTTTTTGAGACTGCATCCAAGTACTTCATTTCAGACTCTTTTGTTGACTATGATGGCTACTCCATTTCTTCTAAGGGATTCCTGCCCACAGTAGTAGATATGATGGTCATCCAAGTTAAATTCACCCATTCCAGTCCATCTTAGTTTGCTGATTCCTGACATGTTGATGGTCACTCTTGTCATCTCCTGTTTGACCTCTTCCAATTTGCCTTGATTCATGGACCTCACATTCCAGGTTCCTATGCAATATTGCTCTTTACAGCATCAAATCTTGCTTCTATCGCTAGTCCCATTCACAACTGGGTATTATTTTTGCTTTGGCTCCATCCCTTCATTCTTTCTGGAGTTATTTCTCCACTGATCTCCAGTAACATATTGGGCACCTACCGACCTGGGAGTTCATCTTTCAGTGTCCTATCTTTTTGACTTTTCAAACTGTTCATGTGGTTCTGAAGCCAAGAATACTGAAGTGGCTTGCCATTCCCTTTTCCAGTGGACCACATTCTGTCAGACCTCTCCGCTGTGACCCTTCCATCTTGGATGGCCCCCTAAGGCATGGCTTAGTTTCATTGAGTCAGACAAGGCTGATCCATGTGATCAGATTGGCTAGTTGTCCGTGACTGTCCCATCTTATCTGGGATTCTCTTACCTTGGACGCGGAGTCTCTCTTCACAACTTCACCTGCAAAGCGCAGCCGCAAATCCTTATTTCAAATGTGGGAGAGCTCCTCTCGGCCATGCTCACGCGCTGTCACAGCCACTGCGCTCCTGGTTTTAGAAAAGGCAGAGGAACCAGAGATCAAATTGCCAACATCCGATGGATCATCGAAAAAGCAAGAGAGTTCCAGAAAAACATCTATTTCTGCTTTATTGACTATGCCACAGCCTTTGGCTGTGTGGATCACAATAAACTCTGGAAAATTCTGAAAGAGATGGGAATATCAGACCACTTGACCTGCCTCTTGAGAAACCTGTATGCAGGTCAGGAAGCAACAGTTAGAACGGGACATGGAACAACAGACTGGTTCCAAATAGGAAAAGTTGTATGTCAAGGCTGTATATTGTCAACCTGCTTATTTAACTTATATGCAGAGTACATCATAAGAAATGCTGAGCTGGAGGAAGCACAAGGTGGAATCAAGATTGCCGGGGGAAGTATCAATAACCTCAGATATGCAGATGACACCACCCTTATGGCAGAAAGTGAAGAAGAACTAAAGCGCCTCTTGATGAAAGTGAAAGAGGAGAGTGAAAAAGTTGAAAACTAAGATCATGGCATCTGGTCCCATCACTTCATGGCAAATAGATGGGGAAACAGTGGAGATAGTGGTTGACTTTATTTTTTGGGGCTCCAAAATCACTGCAGATGGTGATTGCAGCCATGAAATTAAAAGACACTTACTCCTTGGAAGGAAAGTTATGACCAACGTAGACAGCATCTTGAAACAAAGAGACATTATTCTGTCAACAAAGGTCCATCTAGTCAAGGCTATGGTTTCTCCAGTAGTCATCTATGGATGTGAGATTTGGACTATAAAGAAAGCTGAGTGCCAAAAAATTAATGCTTTTGAACTGTGGTGTTGGAGAAGACTTGAGTGTCCCTTGGACAGCAAGGAGATCCAACCAGTCCATCCTAAAGGTGATCAGTCCTGGGTGTTCATTGGAAGGACTGATGCTGAAGCTGAAACTCCAATACTCTGGCCACCTGATGCAAAGAGTTGATTCATTGGAAAAGACCCTGATGCTGGGAAGGATTGTAGGCAGGAGGAGAAGGAGATGACAGAGGATGAGATGGTTGGATGGCATCACTGACCCCATGGACATGAATTTGAGTAGACTCTGGGAATTGTTGATGGACAGGGAGGCCTGCTGTGCTGCAGTTCATGGGTCGCAAAGAGTTGGACATGTCTGAGCAACTGAACTGAACTGAACTGAATGGTAAACTAACAAATTTCAGGGTCATCAATGTTCGAGCAAGTGACATGGACCAGGCAGAGAACCAAAGCAGCCATTTTTGTGGGAGCAAGATTAAGATTTTCAAAGTAAATGCACCATTGGTGGCAGCATGGAAGAAACCTCTATGTGTGCAAAGAGTAGGCTTTTCATGAATAACTTCAGAGAATTTTCCAATTTTTCTGTACTTGTAAGAAGAGATCCTTTCAAGATAATATAACTAATATGTAGTTTAATAAAATATTCACTATGTACCAGGAAGCATCCTTAATTTTTTATTATAATTTTATTTTCTTTAACTGAAACATCAATGCCTAGAATTAGATTAATTACTTCTTAATAGCAAATTACAAACACGGACTACACATGCCCTCTGTTATTACTTTTTGTGTGTGTTTACTTTCATTGCGCTGTAAGGAATGGGTTCCAGCTTTCCCAGTTGCTCAGTGATAAAGAAAATGCTTGCAATTCAGAAGCTGCAGGAGACATGGGTGTGATCCCCCTGGAGGAAGGCATGGCAACCCACGCCAGTATTCTTGCCTGGAGAATCCTGTGGACAGAGGAGGCTGGCAGGCTATAGTCCACGGGATCGCAAAGAGTCGGATATGACTGAAATGACTTAGCACGCACCTTTGCAGGGCATGGGTTAGGAAACATCTCTGCAAGCTACACCCACTAGAAACTTGTCCGTCCTAATTTTCCTAGAATAGCTATTGGAGCTGTTTCTTCTTCTTGGGCCACCGCTCTGACTGGCAGCAGACTCTTCAGGTCCACTGCTGAGTGGCTCCTCCTTGGAAGAGCATGTCCTCTTTTTCTCGGGGACTCTCCAGTTTCCTGACTCTTCACTGTCACCAACTGGTTCCACTTTGGGGAAAGATTCGTTTCTCTTGGAAGGACTTCCACTGCCAGCTGTCTCTTCAAGATCACTACTAACCAGCTCCCTGTTGGAAAAACATTTCTTTTTCTTGGGTTTGGAGAAGGAGGCAGACGAGGCTTCCATTCCATTTTTTCAGAGGAGCCTCCTGGGAGTTTTGTTTTCTCTTCTTTAGGGGTCTTTCACTTGTCTCCCCACATTCCTTCAGGGTACTACTGCTGTTTCCTGAAAATGCCAAGGCAAACACGGCCAGTTTTTTTTTTTTTTTCCTTCTTCAAGTATTTCTTGTCTTAATTTTCCAGCTTCCTAGTAATCTCAGCAGCCACTTCTCCTGCCAAACCTTTGCCTCCTTCATGACATCTAGATTCTTTCATAAAATCTCTCCAGTTTCATAGCAGGACAGCAGCTTCTCAACTTGTTCTTGGAGCTTCTCCCCAAATACACTGGTAAATACCTCAAAAAAACAATTCGTGAAGCAATACTGCATTCATTTTTCAAATATTGGGTGATGTGGTCTTTGTTCTTGGCAACCGCTGTTATTTTATTTTGACTTATTTTATAGCCCTGTGATTATGTAGTTTTCCTACTCTACCTCTGGCAGGGTGGGTTCATTTAATTTTGAGGTGAAGAGTTAGCCAGCTCACTCATTTCAAACTCATAAACCACATTTTCTAAAAGACTTTACCAATGATGAAGCTGATATACTTATTTTTATCTGTCTGATTTCTGTATTTATTTCCTAATTAGTTCTTAATTCATGAAGAAATGAGGAGTTTTACATATGAATTTCACAACCTACACTAGAACATGTCACTTCTGATTGTACCTTGAGAGAGCAGTTCTTGTTTCTTAGCTATGTTATCCATGTAATTTACCATCCACACCCGGATGCTTAAGAATAAAATGACACACTCTCGATAATTAACCATCCTCTCTAGAAAATGCATCAGGTAGCTTTGCTACATAAAGACAAATTATACGGCTTGAACCAACAGTGATACATCATTCTCTGTGGGTTGGCTAAGTGGTTCTCCCAGCTTCAGCAGTTTTCCTAGTCTGGGAAAAGTAGCCCAGGTGATGAAAGGTGGCCACACTTATGTGTCTAAGCAGATGTGTCTAAGCAGACAGGCCTCCCTTGGCTGGTACTCCTCTGCTCAATATGGTTTCATCCTCCAGTAGGATATACCAGCCATTTTCACAGGGTGGTCCCAGGTTTCAGAGGAGCAAGAGAGAACAAACCCTAAAGCATAAACACTTTGCAGTCTGTTTCTTTCCCAGGTCTCACCAGTCAAAACAAGTCACACAGCCAAACCCAAAGTTCATCAGTTACAATCTACCAGAGCTATCCTCAGTTGTCTCCTGGAGCTGTATCTGGTATATTAAAAGATGCAGCCCTTACACTACATATAGCTTATTCAATTGAATAGAAGCATGAATCATTTCCTTTGATTAGAAATAAAACTGAGAGTTTCAGTCTTGGGGTATTTATAATATCACAGTCAGCAAAGTTGTGCTCAAGGAATTTCACTTTTTTTTGGGTTTCAATAAGTTAGATTAATTTTGTGTCGCAGCCTACATCCTAACAGACTGGTGGAAATTTGAAAACTTATGATACTCTAACTTCCTCTTGTACTGATGTGTGAAATTGTTGGAATTTCACAAAGTACAGGCTATTTGTGAAAGTCCTTTGCTAGCTCAGTGTGGTTATCACTGAGATAGACAAACAGTGTCTCCTGGCATGAGTCCCTGAGGTCTACTTATTCTGATGTTTTCATTCAAGTTTGGGATACAGGAAATTGTATGATTTTGGTAACCTTGTCTTATGCTTGTGCCTCTTCCCTCTCAGATGCATTATTTGGTCATTTATTCTCTAAAATGTTGCTTCCTCCCTTGGAGAGCTGCCACAATCAAAGAACAAAATGCTGTTTTTTTCTGAAATTATTGAACTTTTTACACTTTCCAGCTCAGAGGAATTTAAAAGATCTGTTTCTGGTCTGCAGAAAATATCTCTATTCAAACTCTGTTCTCTTCAATAGCTTTAGCATTTCCTGGTGGAGGTGAAAGCATAGTCTTTATGTTTTTCAATGTGATAGCTGAGCAATTTATTTTTATTTTATTTTAATTTATTGTGGAAAGAACACTTAACATGACATCAACCTTCTTAAATGTATAAGTGTACAATATATTACTGTTGACAAAAGGAACAATATTTTATAGCAGATCTATAGAATCTATCCATCTTGCTTTATTGAAACTTTATGCCTGCTGACTAGTCATTTCCCATTTCCTGCTTCCCATTAGCTTCTGGCAGCCATCACTGCACTCTTTGATTCTATGAATTTGATTATTTTAGATAACTCATATAAGTGGAATCATGGAGTATTGGCCCTCCTGGCTTATGTCACTTACTATAATATTCTCAAGGATCATTCATGCTGTCCCATATTTCAAAATTTCCTTATTTTTTTTTACAGCAGAATTGTAATTCATTGTGCATACATTTTACACTTTTAAAAAATGCATTGTTGACACTTTCTAATTGCCAATATTTATTCATTTTTCCTAAGGAAATCTCATTTGTGTGTGTGTGTGTGTGAAATTAAGTCTTTTATTTGGTATTGCTATAATAATATACTGATTATTTTTAACTTTTTGACTGTTTCTTCACATAAATTCCCTAGTTACAATTGAGAAATTTCTTAACTTATTGGTATGGAGATGATAGGGCCTATTCACCTTGCCTCCCTCTTTAAAATATTAATATAAACATACTAGAAACCACTTTAGGCAGGAGTATATTCAGTCAATCAGAACAATGCCCTTGAATTTTGATTCATGATCTGGTGAAACCAAGAGCCAGAGCCCAAGAAAAGTACATATTGATGGTTCACAGAGACAGCTGTGTAGAGGACATCCCGTTTTTAGAGCAGTCGCAGAAATGATGAGATTGACAGTACACATCTTACTGTAGCATTAGTAGTACAAGATAATGTGTCTAGGCATCACCAGTGGCAGTAGCTGGATATTTATTGAAACAATTCTAAAGTGAAATTTGGCTGTAATTCTGGCTGCAAAGTGCCTAAAACTATTTCCATAGCTGTGTCAATTTTTCTGAAGACACCACCAATATCTTACATTGCAATAAATCTCTCTTTTGCTTAAGTTAATCACTGATAATTTATTTTTCTTGAAATTTAGGCCATTTACTGAATCAAATGAATATTGTTGGCATTTGCTCTATCACCTTTGAAACCTACATGCACATTTGAAAACCTTTTTAATATTTGATTTTTTCTCTTAGCATCCCAGCAGTGCCAAGTAGTAAGAATGAAACCTAAGCCTACACAAAGAAACACATTTTCTTCTTGAATATCAATACAAAAATGAAATACCTGGGTCATTAATACCAGTGGTGGTACTCAACCACTTAACCACCAATTAAATATTCTTTTAAATATTTCTATTAAAATACTCACCTATTTTCTAACTCTTCAGAAATCCTTTGGGTCTGATCATTGTCAGAATAGGCTCTCTAGTTCTCCTATACACACTTTGGATTCATTATTATTTTCTATTAAATGCACTTATGTTTACATGTGCCCAAGATTGTTTCTCTTGCTGTGAAAAGTGACCCTAATTGATTACTGCTCCAGGTTGAACTGGGTCCCCAAAAATTCATGTCTTGGGGTCCTAATTTTCAGTACGTTGGAATGTGACTTTATTTGTAGATAGAGCCAGCCTATAAAGAGGTACTTACGTTAAAATGAGAAATATGGTGGGCTTTAATCCAACATGAATGGTGTCCTTATAAGAAGAGGAAATCTTTATCTTTACACACACTGAGATATCAGAAATGCTTATGCACAAAGGACAAGCCAATGTAAGGTCAGGGCGAGAAGGTGACTTTGCAAGTCAAAGAGAAAGACCACAAGATAAACCAAACCTGCAGACACCTTGACCTTAGATTTCTAGGCTCTGAACTGAAATAAAAAAATTTATATTGTTTGACCCACACAGGTGGTGCAGTTGGTAAAGAATCCGCCTATCAATTTAGGAGACACAGATTCAATCCCTGGGTCAGAAGATCCCCTGGAGGAGGAAATGGCAACTCACTCCAGTATTCTTGCCTGGAGAATCCCATGGACAGAGGAGCCTGGTGAGCTATAGTCCATGGCATCACAGAGTCAAACACAAATGAGTGATTGAACACACCTTAGCACCCAGCATCTGGTATTTTGTTATAGCAACCCTAGCATATTAAAACAACTGTCATAGAAATTTGTGTAACAGAACATAATACTGCATTAATCTCTTTCATATGCTTTGGTTTAGATCAGAAGGATACATTTGGTCAGAGGACTGGTAGAAAACTTAGATTAGACCAGTTCCAAAACTGATGAATGAGATGTATTAAAAGAATTACAGTAGAAATAGTCTCCAAAGTTTTGTCTGCATAACCTGTTAGAAAAGGAAAAAACAGTTGGTGAGGAAGGATGTAGGAGTAATGTGCTCAGCTGCTTCATTCATGTCTGTCTCTTTGGGACCCCATAGACTATAGCCCACCAGTTTTCTCTGTCCATGAGATTTTCTGAGTAAGAATACTAGAGAGAGTTGCCATGCGCTTCTCCAGGGGATCTTCCCAAACCCGGGATCCAACCTGCCTCTCTTGCATTGCAGACAGATTCTCTACTGCTGAGCCACCAGAGAAATACATAGGAGTAATACAACTGGTAAAAATAAACTTTAAAAAAGGCAATTAAAAAAGGACTAAAATTATTTTTTAGTGAAAGCCTGTATAGTCTATTCAGAAGGAGAAAATGACAAAGGTGTGAATGCTGCATTCATCCTTGGGGGCATAATCCAATAGTGTTATGGACTGTCTCTGTTTACTTCCCATTGGGCAGAATTTTATAGGCTTCAGAGAGGTGGCTATGTGCTGAACTAATCCTCAATGATATCTGTTAAGGAAGAGAAGAATTTTTTTTTTTTGGTGCACAATCAGCAATCTCTACTATAAATAGTAGAGAAATTCAGCACATTTTTGGTTCTAATTCAGAGCATGAAGAAAATACTACCAAAGTTGTTTGAAAATAAAAAGCCAAGAAAACTCATACTCAATGCATTCAGGTAAAAAATACCACTACTCCAGGATTAGAAATATAGAACTCCAGGAAATACAAAATAAAAGAACTCCAGGATTAGACAGCTACTTTAGTTAACATAAAAGAAAGAAAGCAAGATGCTCAGTCATGTCTGTCTCTTTGCGACCCCATGGACAGTAGCCCACCAGGCTCTTCCGTCCATGGGATTCTCCAGGCAAGAGTACTGGAGTGGGTTGCCATTTCTTTCTCCAGGGGATTTTCCTGAACCAGGGATCAAATCCAGGTCCCCTGCATTGTAGGTAGACACTTTACCCTCTGAGCCACCAGTGAAGCCCAACATAAAAGAGGCAATCAGCATTTTACAGTATTTGTGTGTAGGAAGAAATTTTCAATATGTAAATTTATTGGTTTAAAATTCAGTTTAGAAAATAAACTTAGCCTTTCTAAGGGCCCTGTAAGTATAACTGATATCTCAGTACAACAGAAATGGGGAAAGATGCCATGTGACCAAAAGTACTAAAAGAGTTGGAAGAATGGCAGATATTAGTGACTAAAATTATTTCCTTTTTGTTTTAGTGACTAAAGGAAATCATATTGAGCAATGGTCACTACCAAATCTCCAATGAGAATGAATTAGAAGTGGGTATCAGAATTTCAATGAATAATAATTCTTTTAAAATGCTTTTTATTTCCGGTTTGATAAATTTTTGTCACTTTGATTAAATTCAAGGTTTTAATATTCTCATTCAAGAATCTCAGTAGGATGAATCCTTTGTCACTTATAATCAAAATTATGTTATTCTAAGTGGGCAAAAGTAAGCCAACTTCCTTCCAGAATTTTATCTTTACAGGCTCTTTTCCCCTAAGCTATATATTGGATTATTTTTTTGAATCCAACCAACTATGTAGTGATTAACAATGAAATACTTCATTTGATATAATAAAAAAAAACTTATTAAAAACACTATCATGTTATGCACTGTCAGAGATTAGTATGGGATATTTTCAATACTTAACGTGTGTATATACAGCATATATTAATTTTATAATATATAAATTAAAATGTCCACTTTTATATAGAATGCAGTTTCTTTGGTGAGTAATAATATTATGAAGACAATAAAACTTGTCTCAGCTATATGAATCTTAGGGGTCTTGTGTCACTAAATAATGGGAGACTTCTCCAGAGGGGTAGGTTCTCAAAGTCATCAGGATCCAATCACTTTCTCTGCAAATATAAGTGTTTGAGAATTTGAATGCTGTCTTATTACTAGATAATCAAAATATACCTGTCTAACCAACTTGATCACACACCATATATATGTTCACTGGGGTTTTTATTATTATGAGAAATGAATCACACTCACAAAATTGTGTTATATCATTACCACTGATTGATTATGTCTAGAAAATTTAATTGAGTTTGTTGATTTATTTCTAACAGTGAATTAGGAACCTTCTTTCTATAAGATTTTTTCTCTCTAAGCAATGTGAAATGAGAATTTCAAAGATTTAACATGTCCTAAGCTTGTACAGATTATATATGCCTCAAATAAGTAGTGAAAATTTAAAAGTTTGATTACATAGATTAAAGAAAAATTAGTAGGTTTAAGGTCACATCGGGGGCAATAGAGTTTTCTCTTTCCTATTGACAATAGTAATCTATTTTTAGTAGCTCCCTAACTACCAATGTATTTGATGCAAATATCCCTGAATTCTAAGGATATTCTCTATAAACATCTCAGACAACCAACATTTTTCTTTATACTCTTCAACTATCTCCCTCCTCGTTTGATAAATCTCCAAAGTTCTACAAATCATATCATCCCCTTTGTCCTTTCAAAAGTTCAATAAATTCTAGCCCACTGTTTTAAAGAATATTTTTAAAATAAAAACAAAGAGGGGAAATAGAAAATACTCATATTTTCTCTTTCTTCCTCTTTGTGAAACTGTCAGTCTAAGTAGTCCTTAATTTTTTATACCACTATTGGGTAGATGGAAGCTAGACAATAAAAAAAATATAGGGACTGACATACAGCTTTTTCACAATAGAAATGGTAATCGCATTTCTAATGTGCCATTGTTTAGAGTCATGTTTGCTGAAGTGGTTGAAACCTTTCTTTGAACATGATGCAGTTTGAGATCATCTCTTTAATTAACAGGCAAGGAAAAAGACACTTTTGACAAAGGAAGATTTTTGAATTTAATTTTACTTTTAGTTCCCCACACCTGACAGTCATCTCACTTGTACATGAGGAAGCATAGCATGGTTATGTGAAGTTGTGTGATCGGTACTTCTCAGTGACTTCCCAGAGCCCTTTACTTAGGAGCCAGCTTCTGCACTAGGAACGCGGAGACCTGAAAGGCTTAGCCTGCTTCCAGGGAGGCTTCAGGTGCCTAGACTCCTCTGCTTCTCTACTTTTGCCAACTAGGATCCTCCCCTAGTTCCTCGTGTTCTCTGTGTTTCCTACCACAACATGAGCTTTACAAATGCTTTCCATTCTACCCTAAATTTTCGTTTTTTACTTCCTTAACTTCAGCTCTCAGCTTATGTGTCACTTTCTTAAGGATGCCTTCAGTAACCAACAAGAAGAAAGTCAACCCCCTATATTATAGACAAGGTCATAGTTACATCTTTAAGTTTTATGTATGCCTGTTTTATTCATATTATGTTTCTCATTAATCTCTTCCCAGGGCCTAGCATACTACTGAGTAATATGAAGGAAGTTATTTAGTATTTTGAAAGAATGATTAGTACATATCATATCTACCTGTATAACAAGATAGATAAAGATGATGAATGATCCAGGCATATAATACTGGGATGTGTCAAGTGGGATTATGGTTTACAACAATGGCAATGAAAAACTTTATCCTCCTCTACTCTACACATATTGCTTATCCAAGCTCAATCTATTGTGAGGCTAGTTCTCTCTCATAATTTGTATTTTTGAGCAGAACTTCTAATTTTTCTGGATACTCAGATAATAAAATCTCTTCTAGTCACTCCAAGAAACAAAAGCAGTTTCATTCAAGAAATTAATGTATCTAGTTATATATAATAATCAGAGTCTAAAATTCACTTAACACTTCTCTCCTTTAACTATGGCATTAATTAGTGGGGATCCTGGGGTGAAAATAGGGTGTGTGGTAGGCTTCTTCTCTTTGTCCCTGATAGATGTTTTTGTCCCAATTTTAGGGGGAAAAAAAAAAGCCTAAATGTTCTCTAGTCCTTTTAAGTTTGAAAAAGGAGAGTAGGGAAGATAAGGGGTCAGAGATGTCTAATTGGATGAGAATTTCTTAGTGTTAGGTCCCTTCTCTGTACTTGGGAGTTTTAAAGCAGATTGATTCCTAGGTAGTAGATTTTATAGACTCTAAGGAATTCTCTATAGATGAGGCTATGCCATCTGCACTTATATGATATGAGTGATGATTATTCTGGATATAGTTAAGCGTATTATCTTTTAATCTCTGTTCTTTGAGATTCATCTTGCAGGAAAACACCCCAAACTTTCATTCACTTAAAAAAGAAGATAATCAATCTTAGTTTTAAAGAGGATAAATGCTGTTGATACTGAAAAGTTTTCATGATAGGTCTGAAATTTCTCTCTTGGACACAAATTATTTGAGATCTATTTTGCTACATTTTTAAAATCTAGGCTATTCTGAGACTTCCTGAAAGGACTAGCTCTGCCTCTAGTTTTCCCCTGACAGGAAGAGACTTGCTCTTGATCCTCTCCAGAACTGTCCCTTTTAACAGATTGGCTGCAAAGATCTCTCTTTCTGAGTAGTCTCTTTTAAAGTTATGGCAAATTACAATAAAAGGTTCTTCTCTCTTCCATGAGCTATAGTTTATCATCAAAACACTTATGATGTAACATATTGTATGTATTGCTGTGATTGTTTAGTTGCTGAATTGTGTCTGACACTTTTATAACTCCAAGTACTGTAGGCAAGAATACTGGAGTGGTTTGCCATTTCCTTCACCAGGGGATCTTCCTGATCCTGGGATCCAACTGGCATTTCCTGCATTGGCAGGTGGATTCTTTTACTACTGAACCACCAGCGAAGTTCATATTATATACATGCAAATACTTAAAATATACATATACATACATATATGGGTATATATATATATATATATGAACAGCATGATTTAGAAAATTAATTATATTTATATATACATATCCTATATTTTCCTTTGGCTTGAGTTCAACACTTTGAATACATACATCAGATTTAGAAAACTAACCCCATATAGATTATTTCATTTATTTCCTCTCAGGAATTATTTTTATGCTTCTAATTGGCTGTACATTTTTTATCCTGATTAAAAATGTGCCATGTAACTTTTTGACATGTACTCTAAACAGAACCATCCAAGAAGTTTCTTCCAACTACTAGAAACATTTTTGTGAATATGGTGGGGTCAAAAGAGAAAGGGAAAGATATACCCAACTGAATGCAGAGTTCTGGAGAATAGCAAGGAGAGATGAGAAAGCCTTCTTAAAGGAGCAGTGCAAAAAAGTAGAGGAATACAATAGAATGGGAAAGACTAGAGATCTCTTCAAGAAAGCTGGAGATACCAAGGGGACATTTTATTCAAAGATGGGCCCAATAAAGGACAAAAATAGTAAGCAGAAGAGATTAAGAAAAAGTGGCAAGAGTACACAGAAGAAGTATCCAAAAAAGGTCTAAAAGACCTAGATCACCATGATGGAGTGATCACTCACCTAGAGCATGCCATCCTGGAATGTGAAATCAGGTGGACCTTAGGAAATATCATACAAATAAAGTTAGTGGAGGTGATATAATTTCAGCCAAGCTATTTAAAATCATAAAAGATGAATCTGTCAAAATGCTGCATGCAATAAGTCAGCAAATTTGGAAAACTCAGCAGAGGCTACAGGACTGGAAAAGATCAGTTTTTATTTCAATCCCAAAGAAGGACAGTTCAAAAAAAATGTTCAAACTACTGTACAATTGCTGTCATTTCACATGCTAGTGAGTTTATGCTCAAAATCATTCAAGCTAGTCTTCAGCAGTACATGAACTGAGAACTTCAATGAACTGAGAATTTTCAAATGTACAAGCTGGGCTTTGAAGAGGCAGAGGAATCAGAGATCAAATTGCCAATGTGCACTGGATCATGGAGAATGCAAGGGAGTTCCAAAAAAAACATTCACTTTTGTTTTATTTATTATGCTAAAGCCTTTGATTGTGTGGATTATGACAAACTGTGGAAACGTCTTCAAGAGATGGGAGTACCAGACCACCTTACCTCTCTCCTGAGAAACTTGTAGGTGGGTCAAGAAGCAACAGTTAGAATCAGACATTGAACAACGGATTGGTTGAACATTGGGAATGGAGTACGACCAACTATATATTGTCACCCTGCTTATTTAATGTCTGTACAGAGTCAGTTCAGTTCAGTCACTCAGTCGTGTCCAACTCTTTGTGACCCCATGGACTGCAGCATATCAGGCTTCCCTGTCCATCACCAACTCCCTGAGTTTACTCAAACTCATGTCCCTTGAGTCCATGATGCCATCTAACCATCTGATTCTCTGTTGTACCCTTCTCCTCCCGCCTTCAATTTTTCCCAGCATCAGGGTCTTTTCAAATGAGTCAGTTCTTCACATAGGGTGGTCAAAGTATTGGCATTTCAGCCTCAGGGTCAGTCCTTCCAATGAATATTCACGACTGATTTCCTTTAGGATGGACTGGTTGGATCTCCTTGCAGTCCAAAGGACTCTCAAGAGTCTTCTCCAACATTACAGTTCAAAACATCAATTCTTCAGAGCTCAGCTTTCTTTATAGTCCAACTCTCACATCCATACATGACTACTGTAAACACCATAGCTTTGACTAGACGGACCTTTGCTGGCAAAGTAATGTATCTACATCATTCTGGTTGAATGAATCACAAGTTGGAATCAAGACTGCTGGGGGAAATAGCATCAATCTCAGATATGCAGATGATACCACTTTAATGGCAGAAAGTGAAGAGGAACCAAATAGTGTATTCATGAAGATGAAAGAGGAGAGTTGGCTTAAAACTCAACATTAAAAAAAATTAAGATCAGGGTGCCTGGTCCCATCACTTCATGTCAAATAGAAGAAGAAAAAGTGGAAGCAGTGACAGATTTTATTTTCTTGAACTTCAAAAATCACTGTGGATAGTAACTGCAGCCATGAAATTAAAGATGATTGTTTCTTGAAAGGAAACTTATGACAAACCTAAAAGCATATTAAAAAGCCAAGACATCACTTTCAAAACACTAGCCACAAAGGTCCATTAAAAAAAAAAGAGAGTTTTTCCAGTAGTCATGTACAGATGTGAGAGTTGGTTCATAAAGAAGGCTCAGGGCCCAAGGATTGATGCTTTTGAAATGTAGTGATGCAGAAGACTCCTGAGAGTCTCTTGCACTGCAAGGAGTTCAAACCAGTCAATTCTAAAAGAAATTGATTTGTTGATTTGGCTGATGCTGAAGCTGAAGCTCCAGTACTTTGGCTACCTAGTGTGAAGAGCTGACTCTTTGGAAAAGACTCTGATGCTGGGAAAGAATGAAGGAAAAGGAGAAGGGGGAGGTAGAGGAAGAGATTGTTATTAAATAGCATCACCAACTCAGTGGACATGAATTTGAGCAAACTCTGGGAATAGTGGAGGCAGAGGAGTCTAGCGTGCTGAAGTCCATGGGGTCCTGAAGAGCCAAATACGAGTTAGTGACTGAACAATAACAACATCTTGCATGGTAATGCTTCTTTATCATGAGGGCTAAAGTTTCAAAATAGCATTACTCCACTCTTTGTTTTCGTCTTTAGTCATCTTGCTACCTCTATTTAGTGACAGTGATTCTCAGAATACAATGGGGCAGGAAACAATCAGAGGTTTGGAGGTTTATTGCATTCTGTGGGTTACTTTTCAAAAAGTCATTGATCTTGATGAAGGGAACAGGGAATAGGTAAACTCTTGGCAGGAATGAATTTTGGATTTATAGCCTTGACCTTGTGCCTAAAATAATTTAAAAATCCCAAAGGCAAATTAATTGGACTATATGTATACTTTCTCATTAGCTCAGGATATACAAAGTATATATATTGTTTTCCTTGTAACATTTCCCATATAAAATGATATCCTAAGTCCACACTAAGTGATACCATTTGCACTAATATCATATCTCAAGATTTGACAGTATTTTTGATCTCACCTATTAGTTTTCCATTATTAAAATACCAAAGGTCCTACTTATAAGTCTTGCTTACAATATCTTTTGCAAATGGTCTTACAGAACCCTAAAAATCTTGTGCAATGATATGTCTCTAGAATCTAATCAATAGTGTAAATTTTTTCATTCAAAAAGTACAATTATTCTTTCTTCACTCTATAGATTTTAAATACTATTTTACTAGGTTCATTTAGTATAATTTATGTAATGGACCCTCCTAATGAAATTTACATGTGAACATATAGGCCTATTATGGTTCAATTTATTTTGTTGAATAAAGAAATCATTTTCCTAATATAAAGTAACCATTATGAAGACACTGTCACTTTTTCATGAATACCCTATTAGATAATGCATGAGAAAATCAATAAAAGTTTTGCTAGAACACAAAATACTATTGTCTTTATTTTAAAATGAATTTAGTTTCCATAATTTGGATGGAATTTGAAATCTGAATTATATTAGGGTTTTTGACTAGACATTGTGAATAATAATCATTTAAAATTCAGTCATTTCAGCTTTCTGTGTGTATATATACACATGTATATATATATACACAGATATATATATCAAAGATAAATTTTGGTAAACAAAATTAGATTTCTTCTAGCTCATCTTGTCAGAAATTGATTCATCTTGGGTCAAGAAATACCAGCAGCATCTAAGACTTTAAATTGAGACAGAGTGAAATCATTTCCTTTGTCCTCAATCCAATTGTCATCCTTACAAAGTATGTAATACTGTTAGTGACAATTTTAGGAAGAAAATAATTAAACATCTCTATGCTGAGTTTAAATTCATCAGAAGTGCCTTCAAAAGAATTCTGCAGTGTTTAAAATTTTTGTAAATTTCAGCCTTCAGGCTAAAAACAGGAAAATCTTTTGTCACTCTCAATTCCAGTCTACAACAATAATTCATATAATTTTGAAAATTTTGCATAGTTTTCTACCCACAATCTTATCTTTCAAAATGAAAACTCAGCAAAAATGGGTCCTATTTTCAGGAGCATCTGTAATGATTATGGCAAGACTTTGATTGAATCATATAGCTATGGATAGAACCCAGGTAAGTTTGGCACTAAATAAACTACTATCTCTCTATTCTTTCTAAGAGTGGCATTTCCATTTTCTGGGGGAAAAAAAGTAAAAGCAAAAGCACGTCCCAAAATTCCAACTTAAGACTTAGGGTTCCAGACTTAACTTCTGATATGTTAATAAACTTTACTAGAGAAAATGTCATATCCTAATCCCATTTCATTACAAAATGTTTAGAATAGAATTCTATTTAAGACCTTATCTCTCTCTCAAAGAATTGATAACTGTTATGCCAGTAAAAGAGATTCCTACTAAGCACTGCAAGATAAGATTTTGCAAACAATGACTGTATAAGTCTAATAAATGAGTCCTGGGAAACAGTGTCTCCTTTTATAAAATAGCAGATGTGTAACTAAACCTCACAGGTTTCCCAACTGTGTGTAGATACAGAACCTCTATCCATCACATTAGACTTTGCTAAATAAAGAAAACTTTCTCCATTTTAAGGATACTGTTGGCCTTTGCAGTTTCTCAAATGAGCACACTTTTTTTTTTTTTTTTTAATGCCATCACTGTACACAAAAGGAAATACCATGAGTTGCTAGTACTTACTTTAAAGGTCATTACTTTAAAATATATGAGGTTACATCAGAAAACCTTTAGGAAAGATATCATTTGTCAAGAAATTAGGATGTTAAAAACTACTATAAATTATTTAGAAAAAGACAATCTAATAAGGAAAACGTGTTAAAAGACTCAAGAGATTCCTCATGTAAAATGACACCCAAATAGCCAATAATCATGAAAAACTGTTCCACACTATGTCATTGAAGACATAAGAATATACAAACCAAAATAGTTGAAACTATAGAGATTTCCAGTAACAAGTTGCAATTAGAATGTAGATCAATTGTAACTGTCAACAGTCATAGATGGTGAGGGTTTAAAAATCTAACCTTTTTGAAACTCTTATTATCAAGACAGTGGCAAAGTAAGAGATGGTTAGATAGCATCACCAACTCAAAGGACATGAATCTAGCAAATTCTGAAAGATAGTAAAGGACAGAGGAGCCTGGCATTCTGCAGTCCATGGGGTTTCAGAGGCAGACATGATTTACCTACTGAAAAACAACAATTATCTATTCAATTTGAACATACATATACCCTCTGAAATATACACAACAGAAATTATGCATATGTGTTCCAAAGCAGAAGAATGTACAAGAATGCTGCAAATAAAATAATTGTTCTGAATAGCCCCCAGTTAAAAGCAATCTGTATGTCTGTTTTAGTTTGCTCCTCATGTTGCAATAATAAAATAACATAGGCTGGGTAACGTTTAAGCTGTTTAAAACTAAAATTTAATTTCTCAGAGTTGTGGAAGCTAGATAGTCCAGGATCAATGTTTTCAAAGGATTTGGTTTCTGGCGAGACTTCTCCTGCCTTGCATGTGGCTCTTTTTGTGCTGTGTTCTCACTTGGCAGATAGAGTAACAGACAGAGACAGAAATATCTTCCTCTATCAGGTGACAGTCCTATCAGATTAAGGGTGCTACCCTTAATGACTTCACTTAACCTTGATTACCTCCTAAGATCCTATCTTCAGAAACAGTCACACTGAACGGTTAGGGCTTCAGTATATGATGGGGGGGCATACATCAGTATATAGCATTTACATGCCCATCAAAAAATGAGTAAATAAATATATATTCATTCACAGGATTAATATGCATCAACAAATATGAAGGAATTGCTGCTATATACAGCAACTTGGACTTCACAAATAAATAGAAACTAGTACAAAAGCAGTGTAACAAAAAAAAAAAAGGTATAATTCCATGTTTAAAAAAGGCAACAATATTTAATCTAATGTACGGAGTTAGAAGTCAGAAAAGTGATTACCTTCAGTAGAGCAGGACAGACTTTGGAACAGACATTTTAGAGAGCTGGTGATAATGTTCCATTTCTAACTTTGGTGGTGGTTACAGGTTGTATTCATTTGTGATAATCAGGCTGTGCACATCAGGTTTGTGAAATTCTCTGTTTTATATTTTGGATTATTTTGTTGACTATGATGGCTACTCCATTTCTTCTAAGGGATTCTTGCACACAGTAGGAGATATAGTGGTGTTCTGAGTTAAACTCATCCATTCCAGTCCATTTTAGTTTGGTACTTCCTAAAATGTCAATGTTCACTATCACCATCTCCTGTTTGATCACTTCCAATTTGCCTTGATCCATGGATCTAACATTCCAGGTTCCTATGCAATATTGCTCTTTATAGCATCAACCAGTAAAGCTGAAGACACTGAAGTCAAATGGTTCTATGAAGACCTAAAAAACTTTCTAGAACTAACACCAAAATAGATGTCCCCTTCATTATAGGGGACAGGACTGCAAAAGTAGGAAGTCAAGAGCTATCTGGAGTAACAGGCAAATTTGGCCTTGGAGTACAAAACAAAGCAAGTCAAAGATAGCAGAGTTTTGTCAAGAGAACACACTGGTCATAGCAAACACCCTCTTCCAACAACACAAGAGAAGACTCTACACATGGACATCACCCGATGGTCAACACCAAAATCGGATTGATTATATTTTTTGCAGCCAAAGAAGGAGAAGCTCTTTACAGTTAGCAAAAGCAAGACTGGGAGCTGGCTGTGGCGCAGATCATGAACTCCTTATTGCCAAGTTCAGATTTAAATTGAAGAAAGTAGGGAAAACCACTAGACCATTCAGGTATGACCTAAATCAAATCCCTTATGATTATACAATGTAAGGGACATAGAGAATCAAGGGGCTAGATCTGATGGGCTGCCTGAAGACCTGTGGATGGTGGTTCATGACATAGTACAGGAGGTAGTGATCAAGACTTAACCAAGAAAAAGAAATGCAATGAGGCAAGTGCTTGGGCCTGGTGCACTGGGAGGACCCAGAGGAGTCGGGTGGAGAGGGAGGTGGGAGGCGGGATCGGGATGGGGAATACGTGTAACTCTATGGCTGATTCATGTCAATGTATGACAAAGCCTACTGAAATGTTGTGAAGTAATTAGCCTCCAACTAATAAACAAACAAACAAACAAACAAACAAACAAAAACAAAAACCAAACAAAGTCAGTGTGACCTGGGGGTCAAAATAGCTGGATTAAATAAAAAATAAATAAATAAATAAATAAAGACATTATCAAAAAAAAAAAAAAAAAGAAATGCAAAAAGGCAAAATGGTTGTCTGAGGAGGCCTTACAAATAGCTGAAAAAAGAAGAGAAGCTAAAGGCAAAAGAGAAAATGAAAGATATACCCATTTGAAATCAGAGTTCCAAAAATAGCAAGGAGAGATGACAAAGCCTTCCTCAGTAATCAATGCAAAGAAATAGAGGAAAACAACAGAATGGGAAAGACTAAAGATATCTTCAGAAAAATTAGAGATTCTAAGGGAACATTTCATGCAAAGATGGGCTCAGTTAAGGACAGAAATGGTATGGACCTAACAAAAGCAGAAGATATTAAGAAGAGCAGGCAAAAATACACAGAAGAACTATACAAAAAAGATATTCATGACCTAGATAACCACGATGGTGTGATCACTTCACCTAGAGCCAGACATCCTGAAATGTGAAGTCAAGTGGGCCTTAGGAAGCATCACTACGAACAAAGTTAGTGGAGGTGATGGAATTCCAGTTGAACTATTTCAAATCCTGAAAGATGATGCTGGGAAAGTGCTACACTCAACACGCCGGCAAATCTGGGGCCAGCAGTGGCCCCAGGACTGGGAAAGATCAGTTTTCATTCCAATCCCAAAGAAACGGAATGCCAAAGAATGTTCAAACTACTGCACAATTGCACTCATCTCACATGCTAGTAAAGTAATGTTCAAAATTCTCCAAGCTAGGCTTCAACAGTACATGAACCGTGAATTTCCAGATGTTCAAGCTGGATTTAGAAAAGGCAGAGGAACCAGAGATCAAATTGCCAACATCTGTTAGATCATCAAAAAAGCAAGTGTTCCCCACAAAACATCTACTTCTGTTTTATTGACTATGTCAAAGTTTTTGACTTTGTGGATCACAACAAACTGTGGAAAATTCTGAAAGAGATGAGACTACCAGACCTCTTGATCTTCCTCGTGAAAACCTGTATGCAGGTCAAGAAGGTACAGTTAGAACTGGACATGAAACAACAGACTGGTTCCAAATCAGGAAAGGAGTACATCAAGGCTGTATATTGTCATCCTGCTTATTTAACTTTTATGCAGAGTACATCATGCAAAATGTTGGGCTGGATGAAGCACAAGCTGGAATCAAGATTGCTGGGGGAAATATCAATAACTTCAGAGGACACGACCCTTGTGGCAGAAAGTGAAGAACTAAAGAGTCACTTGATGTAACTGAAAGAGGAGAGTGAAAAAGTTGGCTTAAAGCTCAACATTCAGAAAACTAAGATCATGGCATTCAGTCCCATCACCTCACGACACATCAATGGGGAAACAATTGATATAGTGAGAGATTTTATTTTGGGGGGCTCCAAAATCACTACAGATTGTACCTGCAGCCATAAAATTAAAAGATGCTTGTTCCTTGGAAGAAAAGTTATGACCAACCTAGACAGCATATTAAAAAGCAGAGACATTACTTTGCCAACAAAGGTCTGTATAATCAAGGCAATGGTTTTTCCAGTAATCACATATGAATGTGAGAGTTGGACTGTAAAGAAAGCTGAGCCCCAAAGAATTGATGCTTTTGAACTGTGGTGTTGGAGAAGACTCCTGAGAGTCCCTTGGACTGCAAGGAGATCCAATCAGTCAATCCTAAAGGAAAGCAGTCCTGAATATTCATTGGAAGGACTGATGCTGAAGCTGAAACTCCAATACTTCGGCCACCTGATGCGAAGAATTGACTCATTTGAAAAGACCCAGATGCTGGGAAAGATTGAAAGCAGGAGAAGAGGACGAAAGAAAATGAGATGGTTGGATGGCATCACTGACTTAATGGACTAGAGTTTTACTAAGCTCCGAGAGTTGGTGATGGACAGGAAAGCCTGGTGTGCTGCAGTCCATTCAGTTGCAAAGAGTTGGACATGACTGAATGACTGAACTTAACTAATATGATTTGTATATTCTTTCAAGAAAAAGTTAAAAAAATACATATTTTAAAAGACCTTTAATGGCCTCTTCATAGGCTTTACTTTTTATCTACTCTAATAAATGAAATAGTTTTTAGATCATTATCTATAAGTTGAAAATTTAGCAACCCCTTTTCAATAATGCATGGTTCCTGGTTAGATTTACTTTACAATCAATAAAGAGATACATATTGTCCTTCAAGGCAGTGTATATGTGCTATAAAATATCCAAGTTTTTCAAATTCATATTTTATGAAAAAACATTTATAACTGAATAAATGTAAGATTTCTTTCACTTTACTGTCTTCATTACTTAATGGGAAAAAATAAAAGCCTCGTGACATTTATGTTATTTCTGATAATGAAAACAAAGTTAATATGCATGTAACCATTAACATATATTTTAGCATTGTCCATGTTAATATAATCATGAAATAAAATAAGACAGTTACCTGTTATAACTGTAGGTTACTTTGAAATATTTTGATTAAACACACAATTTAGCTCCCACTAGATTATGATACTTAACATTTTATATTTTCTGTCTTCTTATAACATTTCAGGCTACTGAAATATTTTTGGACTAAAGTATTTTAATAGTTTGATTGACAAAATTATAAATATTTTCTCAACACAATTTCAATGTAGTAGGAAAGAGATGAAAGAAATACTATGAACATTTTATCCCAAATCACATATTCTTTCAAGCCCATCCTTAGTTCCACATTTTAAACTGAGTCTTTCCTTTCTGGTCTTGTAACCTTTCAGGACCTGCTCCAACATCCTATTTCTGTGATGCCCTCTACCCATAATTGCTTTCACATGTTTGGTTGAACATTGATTGAATTTTATCTTCCCTTTCAGAATGACCTCATTTCTCTGATAATCTCTGTGTTAAAACATCTTTTTAAGCATCTGGCATATTTGTGTTAATGTTGAATTCTGCATTAGTGAAGGCACTGCTGACCAAGACGCTATAAACACAAGCTCCTTAAAGTGAGGTCATAAATTGATAGAGAGGCAAGAGAAAAACAAATGTTCAGAGCGAGGACTGAACTCCATATCTTGTCTCTTCATGTAATACATGCTGGGCTCTAAAGTGGAAGTTTAACCTTGCCCCTTATTATTTTAAGTATATAATGGACATATGATTTGTGCATATTTGGTTATATATGTAAAGAAATAATTTTTAGTATGAATAGAATGCTAGATTTCTAATTTAAAGAAAAATAGATATGCAACAAGTAACAAAGGTTTACTGTATAGCACAGATAAGTATAGTCAATATCTTGCAATACCCTATAATGGAAAATCATCTTAAAAATATTATATGTGTGTATGTATAACTGAATCATCTTGTTGTGCACTTGAAACACAGTAAGTAAACTATACCTCAATAAAATATATATATTAGGAAAAAAAAGAACCCTTATCTTTTCCCTGACATTATTTTAACCTTGAAATATCTCGTGTGTGTGTGTGCTCAGTTGCTCAGCTGTCTCAGACTCTTTGCAACCCTATGGTCCGTAGCCCAAAAGGCTCCTCTCTCCATGGAATTCTCCAGGCAAGAATACCGGAGTGGGTTGCCATTTCCTCCTCCACAGGATCTTCCCAACCCAGGATGGAACCCACTTTTCCTGTGTCTCCTGCAGTGGCAGGTGGGTTCTTTACAACTGAGCCTGGGAAGCCTGAAATATCCCACAGTTGCCCTTAAATGTGTCTGAATGTTACGCAAAACTAAAGAAGTCAAGACTGTTGGCAAAAGATGGATGAACATACCTCAAATGCAGAGTTAAATATGTTCTTAGAAAATATTTCATTAGTATCTATCATTGTCTGTTTTTATGTGATGCATTGTGTAAGTACTAGAAAATCTTACTATAGGTGTAGAATCTGACATCTTTGGGAAATTGAACACTGCATTTTCATAGCAAGTTGACGTCAAATTCTTTAACACATGTAATGTGATACATGTGGAACATTTACTGTTCAATAGCCCTCAAAACTTTTACTTCCATTTGGATGGTAAGCCATAATGTAAAAATCTCTAAGGCTTGACATCAGTTTCCAGAGTCCCCTGTGAATATAGTGTTTGAAACTTTGTAGCTGAAATGGGACTGCATATTCCAAGCAGGTAAGCAGGCGAAACAGATGGTCAGAAAAGTGACTCCTTATTTATAAGAAGATCTAAAACACAGACATTAAAGTTCTTGTGGAATTGTTTGTTTGTTTTAAGAAAATTGTATCTTTTTAGAAGAACAGAACTATTGTTTTTGGTTACTGGAGAGACCAGAAAAGTTTAGTTGACTCATGACCGAATCATTATGAAATCTGAACTCATTATTATCTTCTTCAGTTGCACAACATCACCCACTACTTCCTCTGTCCTTCCTGGCAAATCACCACCGCCTTCCTCTCCATTTTTCTCTCTTCAGGCCAGAAACTAATTGGAACTGTTATTTACAGACACACCTCTCCCTCCTCAATCATATTCACTTCATCTTACTCTTAATTCTCACTTTCTGTCTCAAAAGCCATCTCCTTTCTACAAAGTAATCATTGGTGCTACCATTCAGACCCTTTTCATTTTTAAATTGAAGTAAAGTTAATCTACAGTATTATATAATTTATAGTTGTATAGTATAGTGATTCACAATTTTTAAAGGTTTTAACCCATGTATACTGTTCATGGGGTTCTCAAGGCAAGAACACTGAAGTGGATTGCCATTCCCTTCTCCAGTGGACCACGTTTTGTCAGGCCGTTAGCTGCTCAATGTATTTGGATGATATGTCTAGCATCCTGGTTGTCCCACTGCTGATCCTCATTGAGTGTATAAAACTTCACTGGCTGTCGGGTGTCAGGTGATCAGGGGTCAAGGAAAAGCCCTCTGAAGGGGCTGGAAGTGGGTCCAGGGAAGGCTGGAGCGAATGCTGGGAGATGGCCAGGATCACCACAGAGGTGTGATCACTCACCTGGAGCAAGACATCCTGGAATGCGAAGTCAAGTGGGCCTTGGGAAGCATCACTAACAAAGCTATAGGAGGTAATGGAATTCCAGATGAGCTATTTCAAATCCTTAAAGATGATTCTGTTAATGTGCTGCACTCATTGTACCAGCAAATTTGGAAAACTCAGCAGTGGCCACAGGACTGGAAAAGGTCAATTTTCACTCAATCCCAAAGAAAGACAATGCCAAAGAATGCTCAAATTACTGTACAATTGCTCTTACTTTACATGCTAGCAAGATTATGCTCAAAATCCTTCAAGTTAGGCTTCAGCAGTATGTCAACTAAGAACTTCCAGATGTACAACCTGGATTTAGAAAAGGCAGAGGAGCCAGAGATCAATTTGTCAACATATGCTGGATCATAGAAAACACAAGGGAATTAAAAAAAAAAATCTACTTCTGCTTCACTGACTACACTAAAGCCTTAACTCACAAGCTGGAATCAAAATTGCCAGCAGAAATATCAACAACCTCAGATATGCAGATGATACCACTTTAATGGCAGAAAGCAAAGAAGAACTAAAGAGCCTCTTGATGAAGGTGAAAGAGGAGAGTGAAAAATCTCACTTAAAACTCAACATTCAAAAAATTAAGATTATGGCATCAAGTCCTATCACTTCATGGCAAATAGATGGGGAAAAAGTGGAAACAGTGTTAATTTCACTTTCTTGGGTTCCAAAATCAATGCAGATGGTGACTACAGCCACGAAATTAAGACTCTTCCAAGACTCTCCTTGGAAGAAAAGCTATGACAAATCTCAACAGTGTATTAAAAAGCAGAGACATCACATTGTGTAAATGTATCACATCTTCTGTATCCATTCATCTGTTGATGGACACCTAGGTTGCTTTCATAGAGTGACACTCATTAATAATGCTGCTATGAATGTTGCACAGAGTATATGTTTCTTTTTGAATAAGTTTTTGTTTTGTTGGATATATACCCAGGAGTGAAATTGCTCTCTAATATTTTTATTTTTTTGAGAAATCCCCATGCTGTTTTTCCACAGCAACCACACCAACTTACATTTCCACCAACAGTGTATGAGGGTTCTCTTTTCTCCACATCCTTGACAATATTAGTTATTTTTGTTCTTTTTGATGATAGCCATTTGACAGGTGTGAGGTGACAACTCATTGTGGCTTGATTTGAATTTCCCTGAAGATTAGCAATGGTGAGCATCTTTTCACGTGCCTGTTGGCCTTCTGCATTTTCTGTTTGGAAAAATATTTGTTCAGGTCTTTTGCCCATTTTTTAATTGGGCTGTTTGTATGTTTTTGATTTTTAGTTGTATGAGCCATTTAAATATTTTAGATTTTATCCCCTAATTGGTCATATGACTTGCAAATATTTTGTACCATTCAGTAGGCTGACTTTTCATTTTATCCAATGTTTTTCTTTGCTGTGCAAAAGCTTTTAAGTTTAATTAAGTCCCATTGGTTTATTTTTGCTTATATTTCTTTTGCTTTTGGAGATAGTATAACCAGGAAGGGTTAATTTTGACTCTATGGTGGATCTATTTCTATGACTTTAACCCTTGTTTTCTCTGTTTTTGCTATTATAATCATATAATCAGAGAAGCCTGCCCCCTCTACCTGACGTTTAAAACTAAAGTGACTTTGTTTAGCTCACAGGGAGATAATCTGACCCTGCCTCCCTGTGAATGACTGTAAAAAAGAAGGAATTAATACATGCCCTGCCAGAGGCTTGCTGTTCTAGTAGGTATTTGCAGGAGAAGGCAATGGCAACCCACTCCAGTATTCTTGCCTAGAGAATCCTGTGGACAGAGGAGCCTGGTGGGCTGCTGACCATAGAGTCTCAGAGTTAGACATGACTGAGTGACTTAGCATGCATGCATGCACTGGAGAAGGAAATGGCAACCCAATGCAGTGTTCTTGCCTGGAGAATCCCAGGGACGGGGAAGCCTGGTGGACCGCCGTCTATGAGGTCGCACAGAGTCGGACACGACTGAAGTGTCTTAGCAGCAGCAGCAGCAGGTATTTGCAAGAATTAAACAGTCTTATTACTTTGCTTCTTCATCTGTCCTAATCTCTGATCCATACAAAAAAAAAAAAAAAAAAAAAAGAAAACCAACCCCCCCCCCCCTCCCCACACACAAAAAAAACAGGCATCCAGGCCCCAACAAGACCGTTATTTTGAGACATTAGCTTATCATCTTCTTGGTCAGCTGTTTTGCCAAATAAAGTTCTCTTCCTTGCCTTAACACTTTGTCCCTTGGATTTATTGGCCTTTCCTACAGTGAACAGAGTGAGCTTGGGCTTGGTATCAACAGGACAAAGAAAATATTAATACAATTTAAATCAAAGTGTGTTCTGCTTATGTTCACCTCTATGAGTTTCATGGTCTGACATTTAGGATTTGAATCCATTTAGAACTTATTTTCATTTCTTTTTAGGACCTTTTGAATAGGTAGCTGGTCTTCATACCAGCTTTCTAGGTTTTCTCCTCTTCAGAAAATCTATAGTGCCACTTCCAAAGTCTCATTCTTAAATGCATCTTGTGTATGATACTGAAATGTTTAACATGTACCAATGACATTCGACCACCTATTATAGAATCTAAGTTTTCATTCTTAGTGTATATGTTCCTTTATGATTTTATATAATTTTCAAAGGGCTACTTCTGCTTCTTCATGTGTGGCCTTGGTTTATAGTTATCAATAACTCCATGTTATGCTCTGAGTATATATCTCTCATTCTATGGATAATTTTTGTTGAGTCTGTAATATTAGATTAAGTTAGTTTCAATTTCAAGAAACAAACCATTCTAGTTACCTTAAAGAGACATAATACAGGAAAGTAAGTGTTTACACTATCATTGGGAGTGCTGAAGAAGATTTTAGGCCAGGCCTTTACAAGTCTCCCATCTCTCTCCCCTGAATGCACTCATTTTATTTGATATACTCAAAGTTTATCTTTTAAGAGTCATCTGAAGCATCAGCCCTGCTCTGAATCCCTCAGGGCAGGTCCTTTATTGGACCGGGACTTGGTGGTCCGGAGTCAACGATGACAGAGTGAAAGAGGGAAAGAGGCTAATAATATTCCCTTGGTTACACAGCCGGCTTTTGCACTCCAGGGAATGAGCCAGAAGTAGAGAGAGAGAGAGAAAGAAAGAAAGACACGGGGACCTAAGCTCTGATGGAACAAAGGTGCTTTACTGAATTCTGTAAGAATATATATACCAGTAGCTTCTTTAGATAAAGATCAAGAGACCAGACTTTACAAGTTTACCAAGGAAGCAAGGAGCAATAGAGGTCATAAGGCCAACAGGCGATCCATAACAAAAGAGGGTCCTAAATAACCCCTTTCACCAAATGGAAAAGCTAATGAAGGAAATCCTATGCAAGCATCCCATCTCTTTGATCTCTGTCCTGGGAGTGGCTTGCCTGCTCCTCTCGCCCTTGGCAGGGACTGATGAGGAACAGAGGGCTCAAGAGAGACAGGAAACAGCACACAGGAATCTTACTGTTAAATGCTTCCTGACACAGGGTTACTTGGACACACTGACTTTCTGTCATATTCTGTATATATCTTCATTATGATAATTCACAGAAAGTATTGTAGTAGTATATTCACTTCTACACTTAGGACTTAGTCATCATCAAGACTTAAATATGAGCCCCTGTGAAGGCACATACTATTTTGTTTCCAACTAAACATACAAACATCTATGGCCTAGACGAGTACCTGCAAGAAAATGGGATTTATAAAAATATGCTGAATGCTTATGAAGGAATCTCCACGCTGTTCTCCATAGTGGTTGTGTCAATTTACATTCCCACCAACAGGGTAGGAGTGTTCCCTTATCTCCACATCCTCTCCAGCATTTGTTGTTTGTAGATTTTTGATGATGGCCATCTAATGGGTGTGAGGTCACACCTCATGGTAGTTTCAATTTGCATTTCTCTAGTAATTAGTGATGTTGAGCATTTTTTCATGTGCCTCTTAGCCATCTGTATGTCTTTGGAGAAATGTCTTTTTAAGACTTTCAACCATTTTTTATTGGATTATTTGTTATTTTTGATATTGAGTTGCAATAGTTGTTTCTATAATTTAGAGACTAATCCCTTGTCTTGATCACTTTGTCTACAAATACTTTCTCCCATTTTGTGGTTTTTGTTGCCGTTGTCTTTATTTTGTTTGGTTGACGGTTTCCTTTTAAAAATCAAAAAAATAATGCTACCATATGATCTAGCAATCTCACTCCTGGGACTCAGATTGTCATACTGAACCTACTTAAAAACAGAAATTGAGTAACAGATAAGAAAACAAACTATGGTTACCAAGTAGGAACGGAGAGTGAGGGATAAATTGGGAGATGTTTATACACAGTGCATAAGATAACTAAGAACCTAACGTTTAGCACAGGGGACTCTATTTAACATTCTTTAATGACATAAAGGGGAATAGAATCTAAAAATGAGTGGATATACGTGTGTGTGTGTGTGTGTGTGTGTGTGTGTGCTAAACTGCTTCAGTCATGTCCAACTCTCCAGCCCCATGGATGGTAAACCACCAGGTTCCTCTGTCCATGGGATTCTCCTGGCAAGATACTGGAGTGGGTTGCTGTGCCCTCCTCCAGGGGATCTTCCCAACTCAGGGATTGAGCCCACATCTCTTGCATTTACCTGCACTGGCAGGCAGGCTCTTTCCCAACAGCACCACCTGGGAAGCCCGTATTCACACTGCGGTGTTAGTTTCCGCTGCACAGCAAAGTGAATCAGCTTGATATGTATGTGTATGTTTGTATGATATATATATGTATGTATGTATGTATACACATACAAATATATATACATATATATCAAAGTGAACACACACATACACACACACACATACATATCAAGCTGATTCACTTTGCTATACAGCAGAAACCAACACAACACTTAAATTGGAGCCAGCTATACTCCAATTTAAGAAAATTAATTAAAAATATGAAGAAAAAATTAACCATACCAAAAAAGAATAAATGAGTTAAAATATATTTAATAAATAAGTTGATCAAAAATGTTGAATGCATACTGAAAGCAATAATATAATAAGCATGCATAAAAGTCAAAGTCAGTAACTACTGGCTTTCTTACTACTCAATGCATGATAAAGAAAAAAAATCATGTTTTATATACTGGTAACTTAAATCTTTTTTTTTTTTTTGAAAATGAGAAAAATTATATTATAACGCAAAGGAAAAAAAAACAAAAAACAAAGACTACCACATCTGAAGGGTGGAAAATTTCTTGGTCAAACAATTTGAGTGTTAACCATATACAAGTCTAATCTTTAAGATTTCATAATGATCAAACTTTAATAAATGAAATTTGGTAGACAGTTTCTTGGAAATATCACATTGAGTTTTTCTTGATTTACCATGTGTATGTAGCACACTGTCTGATGCTATTTGACCCTATTTAGCCTCTCTTTGTAGAGAAGGCAATGGCAACCCACTCCAGTACTCTTGCCTGGAAAATCCCATGGATGGAGGAGCCTGATAGGCTGCAGTTCATGGGGTCATGAAGAGTCAGAAACAACTGAATGACTTCACTTTCATTTTTCACTTTCATGCATTGGCGAAGGAAATGGCAACCCACTCCAGTATTCTTTTCTGGAGAATACCAGGGACACAGGAGCCAGATAGGCCACAAGTCCATAGGATCTCACAGAGTTGGACATGACAGTGATTTAGCATGCACACATGCATCTAATAGTTGAATAAAGGAATAAATTGAATAATGACTAAATTTTAAAAATATGTATTATTAAAAAATTTAGTGAAGAGAAAGATGTTTGGTGGATAAAAGAAGATATTGACTTTTTTGTATTAGTATTTAAAAAAAATTATTGTGCCTATTTTAATTTTTATTTCCATTTATTTCACTAGGCAGTGCATTTTATTTTTTGAGACCATTTATTTTATCTTTACATGTGCTAGCATACTAGAAAAAAGTTTGTGGGTTTGTAAATAAAATCTCAAAAGTTTTTCTCAGCGTTAGTGAGTGTGTTGACAGACAGAGGGAGATTCTTTACCAGCTGAGCCACAAGGAAAGCCTAAATTATTTTTAAATGCCTCCAAATGAATTTTTGATATCTAAAATAGTTCTGATCCCTTTTTGGTACTATTCTGGAGCTGATGTTGAGAAAGTAACAGCTAGGTATGATATACATAACTTAATATATATTAACATTGTGTTTGTAATGAATTGCATTAGAGTATTTAAAAAGTTGAGAATGCTAAATTAAAGTATGTTTGATCTTTATGTTTGAATACTAGCACATTTGTTTGCCTCTCAATACAGACAATATATTTAAATATAACAAACACTAGAGCATACATACACTTTCAAGGACTGGCTTAATAGGAAATAATTTCCTAACAGCTTCAGCCAAAGAGAGTTTTAAACATGAAGTATTATGCAGTTTTTTCTATTCTAAATTTCATGTTAGACACCCAAGTTTTTTCTAAGGGAAGTAAAATTTTCTTTTCTATGAGCAATTTTACTGAGTTTATCTTCATAACTTAGAAGACTTGCTGTCCTTGGGAGAAGAAAAAGAAAGAGCTTGCTCACACATTTTTCTCTTCTAACATTTAACAGCTCTAATTAGGATAATAATCTCTCTTTATGGGAATGGCAAAGAAAAAGGGGACAATGCAACTCCAGAGAAGTATTATTAAAATGTCAGCCTCAAAAAAGCCATGCATTTTAAAGCAGTCAGTTTTCTTGTCTCAGCATTACTTCCTCTTATCCATCTTATGGATAGAAGTGTCTTTTAGCTACTTATTTATATCTTTATAATAAAAGAAGTATATATTATCTGATGTGCTATTTTGTAGACATATTATTTTAAATTAAAAGTTTTAATACAAGAAGAATGGATGACCGGTGACATGCCAAACATGATGACAGTGTTACATTGGTACAATATATTAGCTTATTTTTTATTTTATATGATTTTTTGCAAACAGAGATTACAATGGAAAACTAAAAATGGGACATGTCAAGAACTAAAAAAAAAAAGTGTGCTCTTCAGGGGCCTAATATAGGCATGAGTCACAAATGTAAAAGTTAAGTCCATTATAATAAAATATTGTGGCAGAAAGTTATTGTAGTTGTTATATAACTAAAGCCATTATAGAATCAGATTTGGGAAAATTTTATATAGTTAGGGAGAAAAAGAATATTTGACAGGAAGAAAGCTTTCTTTTTTTTTTTTTCAGTTTTTTTTTTTTTTTTAAATTTATTTTTTTATTTTTCAGTGGGTTTTGTCATACATTGATATGAATCAGCCATAGAGCTACACGAATTCCCCATCCCGGTGGAAGAAAGCTTTCTGATTGAAGAGGAGAACATGTGACATTCTCCAAATATTCAAATGAAAGTAAAAGAAAAAAAAATTGAGACCCACACTTGATAAAGAAGAGAGAAGCACTGACAAATTTCATAAATAACATTGGTTTTAATTAATCAGGTAAAGATATGTTGCCTATACAGATGAGACTATCAGTAGATAGTATGTAGGAATTTGTCTTAATAATTTAATTGCTCATGAACATATTCCTTATATTAGTATATATTTATCTTAATACAATAGGGGAAATGTTAGAAATAATAAGGAAAGATTTTCTTTATCAGAAAATATCAACCATGAAGAAAATATTTTCACTAAGCACCAGGAAGGCTTTCATCACCTTGTTAAAGAAGATGATCTCCCCACAGCTCATAGAATATATCTACTTGGCTCTAACTAATTATGATATGAAATGAAGAAAGTAAATTTAGTTAAAGGAAAATAGTGAATTGAGCTTTGTTAAATCCCAAAGTAAATATAAAGTTAGTATCTATTTGTTCTTTTTAGAATACACCATTTGTTTTTGT